>NC_135184.1:4849466-5449466 GCF_041146795.1 Maylandia zebra
ACATGGCAGGTCTGTGCAGTGGCTGACGTCTGTGATGGGGAGAGGGCAGTTCCTTGTGGTGCCCCTGTGTTGCTGATCACCTTGTGAGACACATAATGTTGAAGAAGCACATTTTGTGTTAGATACTCAAAAATCCAGGACACAGGAGAGGCATCCACTTGCATCTCAGTCAGCTTATCTCCCAGGACGATTGGCCTGAGAAGCCGGAGAAGCTTCTTTCCGCAGGCGATACGGTCTCTCAATCACACCACCACATAGTACTGACCCACAAATATGGTTTTTACACACACACTGGACATTCTGGACATTTGTTTACATTTGTTTACATTTGCCATCTTGTTATTGATTAATCAAATCACTCTATCACAAGTCGCTTAAATAAATCACTTTTAAGCATATTTGCACTACAGACTGCACTACACTACAGACACTACAGACACTTAAATATGTGGATTGCACAACCCTGGACATTACATTTCTTTCATTACCATTTATTACTCGTACAGCTGCTTTTATTGTTCCATATTTCTTCATATATTCTTATATATTTTCTATATTGTGTATTTTATGTATTGTGTATTTGTACTTGTATTTGTTGTACGGTTATTTTATTTGTAACTTTAATTTTTATATTTTATTCTTTCCTAGTTAAATTTACCCTTCATTTTAATTTTCCTATTTTTTCCCTATCCTATTCATAGTCTTTTATTTTAGGTTACGAGCAGTTGTCTAAGCATTTCACTGCATATCGTACTGTGTATGACTGTGTACGTGACAAATGAAATTTGAATTTGATGATAATAAATGCACTGGAAAAGATAAAAATGACCCTCACACTGCTTGCCAGCTGGCCCATATGGGTGTAGACACAACTGAGTAGGTAGATGATGGTGTCCTCAGGTCTGAGGTGGGACTGGTAGTTAAACTGAAGG
Organism: Maylandia zebra; assembly: GCF_041146795.1. Lineage (NCBI taxonomy): Eukaryota > Metazoa > Chordata > Actinopteri > Cichliformes > Cichlidae > Maylandia > Maylandia zebra. The sequence continues at coordinate 4,850,399 of NC_135184.1, forward strand.
AGATCCTGATCTGGCCTGACTATATGGTACTGCATAAGACAACTCGTGAAAATAACATGTGTACCAAACTCTTTAACATGAAGTGTTGTCGTAAGAAAAATGAAGAAAAGGCTAGTTTCTTTCAGATTGTATGCTGAATTGAGCAAATATGACTAAGAATTTTAGACATTGTTAAACATGTGGGTATCTTTCATTTTTAAGACCTGGGTAAATCTCAAAACATCACATTTTTACTGCTCACCTTCGGTATGCATAAAAGATTAACCAGTCCAATGTTGAACATCATATTGATGTCATGGTTGGACGTCAAAATTGTGGACCAAGTTTGGATATGTACAGAATTGGTCATGGACTTAAAGACTCAATATAAACATTGAACGATGTCCAGTGTTTAGTAGAGGGAGTCTGACTGTATGTTGTTACTGGGAGGTGGAGTGGGGGAGTATGTGTAGCAATCACATACAAGAATATTATCTGTCTCAGGTCCTCGTTCCTCCAGAGTAGGAGTGTACCTGGATCACAGAGCAGGTATTTTGTCCTTCTACAGCGTCTCTGAAACCATGACTCTCCTCCACAGAGTCCAGACCACATTCACTCAGCTGCTTTATGCTGGACTTTCTCGTTACAACGCTGGAGACATTGCTGAGTTCATTAAAATGAAATCGACCCTTTTCTGTTTATTAAATGTACTATTGTCTGTGTTTCAAAGAAACAGAAAACACTCTAATTCACGAAGCTTTCATAATGTTTTGAGCTTTGATCTATATTTTAATGTTAAATGATAAATTCTTTATCCAGGTTTCTCCAAAGTACCAGACTTTATGTCAGGACTTGATTTTTGTTAGACTGACCTGATGAGGGCAGTATTACGCCTTTGATACTTCCAGCTTAAGATCGAAGAAGAATAGCGGAAATGACGTCACTGAGCGCTTGCATCGCGAGTTATATTTGAAGACTTTGATTTGGCGGTATCAGTTGTTGTCCCAATAATGTCTTCAGTCCAGTATCTGCGAGAGGTTATCAAGGAGAGATTAACTGCTGCCGCAGAACAAATCTTCTCAGAGTTTGAAAAAACGATCGTCCGGTATGAGGAGGAGATCCGTCAGCTAAGACCGCTGGATATCAGACCCGGGATAAAGTCACACAATACAGGTGTGTAAATTTGTGGAGGAATGGGGGTTGCGGGATCCTTGCGGGAACTCAACTCTGCTTAGATTTTACCATGTGCGCTTCACACTACCGTAACTTATCGACTATTTAAGCTAGAAAAAGAAATTACAGGGTTACTGAAAGAAGAGAGGCTGAGTTTTACGGGGATGTTTGGTGTCCCTACACACTGCTCCCCGGGCGCCCAATGGCTGCCCACTGCTTCACTGAGTGAATGGGTTAAATGCAGAGAGCAATTTCCCCACGGGGCTCAATAAAGTAAAGACACGAAGAAGAGCTTTACGAAACTTTACGGTGCATCATTAGAAAACACGAGCAGTGACGGTCCAATCACATGTATGGAAAAGTGGCAACGCTCCAAAAAGGCCTCGAAATTTAAAAAACTGAGTGGCCATTGCTCAAAAACTTTATTGTACATATTTAGTATAGTTGATGTTGTGTTACGTTTGTTCCTGTTGAATTAATATTAGGTTTGTAGCTTGAACCTATTCGCTTGAACGTTTAAGACGATATAATTACACAGCAAAGCAAGACAAAGTTCTTCATGTTTCTCGTGCGCGGGAGAGAACCGGACAAACCAGTTGCTCTCGTCCGCTCCCCCGTAGCACTGCTCTTTTATTGAGGTTACATGAATATACATAGGTTCATTAACATACGACGTCTACATACAAAGAGTACCGTGTGTGTGTGTGTGTGTGTGTGTGTGTGTGTGTGTGTGTGTGTGTGTGTGTGTGTGTGTGTGTGTGTGACCCCATAAATGACTTCCCTAAACCTGCTGGTCTGGAAGTCCAGCAGTTCATCTAAACAAAAGGCACTTAGCCTAAAACAGATATAGCCACGTTTATCCTACCATAAAACAATAAGAGAAGGTACGACCTCTCCCATGCTCCCAGAGTGTTCTGGAATGCAGACTATTAATCAGAATCAGAATCAGAATGGGTTTATTGCCAGATGTTGAGGTTTACAACATTAGGAATTTGCTGCGGTGCTTCAGTGCAAACAATAAGAATTAAAGTGCTATGTAGAAAGAAAGATATGTGCATGAGATATACATTAGATATATACATGAGAATAAGAATTAAGAGTGCTACGTAGAAGGATATATACATGAGTGCAGGTGGTGATCAGTGCCAGACATGAAATGATGCAGTGACACAGCGTAGGGTCATGTGTGAGTGGCGGGGACAGTCATGTGGTTATTGTTAAGGATCAAACCTCTACCAATCTAAAACTAATTATAAAACTCTAAGCATATATAAGTAGATATTTCTAAGCATAAATTACAATCAACAATACAAAACCTAACAATATCAGTTTCCACTTAACTATAAATCTGAAAACAAAAAAACAGTTCCCTTTTTTTCACTTTAAACTGTTGTTTCATTGCCATAACAATACAATAATGTAAAATGAGTGCCAGGGGGCAAAAGTATTCACTTTTAGTTTGATTTCTGGCCCGTTTACAGCCAAAATGACCAAAAATTACCAGGTGGCCTAAATGATGCTTGGTCAATAGCTTTCATGATCATATTCAGATCATGCTGCTGTTCATTTGTTTATTTTGTTTGTTTGCACATTTTGTGACGATCACTGGCGGTCACTTTTAAAAATTAGACCCCAGACGGCTTTAAGGTTATCAGTGTCGCCCAGTGAAAAAATGGCCAGGAGCGAATGTTTCTGTGGCAACATCTGCAAGAACGCAAGAGGCCGTGAAACCATAAGCTTAGTTCTCAACTCCCTTTTAATTGTTCTTGATCTTTCTTGTGATCACATTAGTTACTGATTTCTTCTGTCCCTTTGCTGAACACGAAGGTGATCAGCAGGTCTTTGACCAGGAGAGGCGCTCCAGTCTCCACCAGCAGGACCCAGAGCCTCCACAGACTAAAGAGGTACAGGAGGAAATGTGCAGCAGTGAGGAAGGAGAGCCGCTTGAACAGAAGCAGGAGGCTGAAGAAATTGATGTGTGGACCGGAGAACAGCTGGATTTGTTGTGTAAACCTGGAGTAGAGCTGACCACAACAGGTATGTAAAACTGTAATATACAGATTTCATAATACAGAAATGAATAAGACTCATATTAAAACATCAGGCGATGATATCAGAGTTGACTCCTCAGGAAGAGAGCTCACAATGACACATGCATTACCACCTGGCATACTACCTCACCTAAGACGTGTTTTCTGTTAGCACAGTAAAATAAAAACTGGGTTTAAAATCTTCTGTTGTTTAATGAAAAACAAAAATTTCCTCCATATAGATTTAAGTCAAGTTGACCCAGAACTGTATGCAGAATGTAGAAAAATACCCACAAGGACCAAGTTGGTGTGTGTGTGTGTGTGTGTGTGTGTGTGTGTGTGTGTGTGTGTGTGTGTGTGTGTGTGTGTGTGTGTGTGTGTGTGTGTGTGTGTCCATAAATGACTTCCCTAAACCTGCTGGTCTGGAAGTCCAGCAGTTCATCTAAACAAAAGGCACTTAGCCTAAAACAGATATAGCCACGTTTATCCTACCATAAAACAATAAGAGAAGGTACGACCTCTCCCATGCTCCCAGAGTGTTCTGGAATGCAGACTATTACGGATCAAACCTCTACCAATCTAAAACTAATTATAAAACTCTAAGCATATATAAGTAGATATTTCTAAGCATAAATGACAATCAACAATACAAAACCTAACAATATCAGTTTCCACTTAACTATAAATCTGAAAAAAACAGTCCTTTTTTTTTTCACTTTAAACTGTTGTTTCATTGCCATAACAATACAATAATGTAAAATGAGTGCCAGGGGGCAAAAGTATTCACTTTTAGTTTGATTTCTGGCCAGTTTACAGCCAAAATGACCAAAAATTACCAGGCGGCCTAAATGATGCTTGGTCAATAGCTTTCATGATCATATTCAGATCATGCTGCTGTTCATTTGTTTATTTTGTTTGTTTGCACATTTTGTGACGATCACTGGCGGTCACTTTTAAAAATTAGACCCCAGACGGCTTTAAGGTTATCAGTGTCGCCCAGTGAAAAAATGGCCAGGAGTGAATGTTTCTGTGGCAACATCTGCAAGAACGCAAGAGGCCGTGAAACCATAAGCTTAGTTCTCAACTCCCTTTTAATTGTTCTTGATCTTTCTTGTGATCACATTAGTTACTGATTTCTTCTGTCCCTTTGCTGAACACGAAGGTGATCAGCAGGTCTTTGACCAGGAGAGGCGCTCCAGTCTCCACCAGCAGGACCCAGAGCCTCCACAGACTAAAGAGGTACAGGAGGAGGAAATGTGCAGCAGTGAGGAAGGAGAGCCGCTTGAACAGAAGCAGGAGGCTGAAGAAATTGATGTGTGGACCGGAGAACAGCTGGATTTGTTGTGTAAACCTGGAGTAGAGCTGACCACAACAGGTATGTAAAACTGTAATATACAGATTTCATAATACAGAAATGAATAAGACTCATATTAAAACATCAGGCGATGATATCAGAGTTGACTCCTCAGGAAGAGAGCTCACAATGACACATGCATTACCACCTGGCATACTACCTCACCTAAGACGTGTTTTCTGTTAGCACAGTAAAATAAAAACTGGGTTTAAAATCTTCTGTTGTTTAATAAAAAACAAAAATTTCCTCCATATAGATTTAAGTCAGGTTGACCCAGAACTGTATGCAGAATGTAGAAAAATACCCACAAGGACCAAGTTGGAGTAGCGAGCTGTACGCCTCATAAATTATGACTTTCTGTATGTAAACAGAATTCTTTGCTGTTCACTGCATGAGAGAGAATATTTAAATATCGCTCACATATCTGAGAGACCTGCTCACAGTGTTAATTTTTTCTTGTGTGTTGTGTCCGTCAAGACCTCCCACAGCAACATGATTGTAAGGAAAACTGTAGCCAGGAGAGGAACTCCAGTCTCAACCAGGAGGACCCAGATCTTCCAGAAACTAAAGAGGAACAGGAGGAAATCTCCCTCAATCAGGAAGAAGAGCAGCTTTCACTGAAGCCAAAAACCAAAGACGTCCTCGTCTGGACTGGGCAGGAGCTGGACATCATGTGGAACCCTGAAGTAAAGTTGGAAAGAATAGGTATGCAAAACTTTAATAGACAGACTCAGTTTTGTGTTAAGAAATCTAACTCCTGTTGGATCCTTATCAGACCTCAGAGGTATGTTATAGAGACACATGGAGAATCTAAGGTCCAACTGCAATAAGGAAACATGATGTAATATTCTAAGAGCCAAAATGTGTAGCCCTCACAGTGTCGCCCTTGTCAGGACTGTCCTATGTTGGAAATAATTAAGTTGAGTACAAGAGAGAGGAAGACTCCCTACAATGAGTTGACACATCAACTTTTTAATTATTCCTGCATATACATTTTTGCCATTCATATTGTCACTTTCTTTGTCCCTCACGAATTGCAGTCGTCACTCCTTTGCCTGTCCTGCGCCCCTGCACCTGCAGGCGCACTTACAGTGAATATCAAATTTAATAACAGGAAATTAACTAGGCATGTAATACTTTTCTTTCTTTTTTTGGCCACATTTTTCAAGTGACCTATATTTGACAACAGCATGTTTAAAAAAGAAAAAAGAAAGAAAGAAACTTTAAGTTATGTTTTTGGTGTGCCACCAATTAAAACTTTTAACTCACTCAACCCATCTGGAGTACAAAATGAACAAACTTTGGACAAACTGCCCGAAATGCGTTGACAGAGACATTTCAGGGACTTTGACAGAACTAGAAAAATATAAAGGCTTTAAACAAGATGAGAACTAAGGATGTAACCAAAGCCGTGTGCCGCTTGTGGAGACGTGTCGTGCGAGCAAAGTGCTTAAACACGACTAACTTGCATGAGAACGTACGTGTCCACCATCCTGCTCAGTATGCTCGGCTATCACCAGCTTCTACAGCTCTATCAACAAGCACTTGGGCGCACTCTGAGGAGGGTGCATTTATTTGAAGATGAAAGGGGGTGCTGTTAAAACAGCACTATTTATTTATTTATTATTTTTTGACTCCTTCTATTAGCTCCATCATTAATAGCAAACGTACTCATGGGCAAATAAATAAATAAATTGCCCGTGTAAAAACAATCTCCTATGGGCTCAGCCTATCGTCGATAGTCTATATATGCGTTCAGTCACACAACCCTAATAGTTAGGAAGGATTTTATGTGGCGGTAAGTTCTGCATTTGCTTGTGTGCAGTCGTATGGCATTATTACAGAAAAGTGTCCCATATCCTTTTTAATCAACTCCCACTATGATTTGTGGATAAATAATTCTTTAGCTTGTGTAACACGACCTTTTTCACTCATTCCCAATATGTTTTATTCATATAGGGAAATAATCCCAACAACGGTGTCCTGAAGGCTTTATACTGTAAGGTAAAGACTCTACAATATTAGAAAGAAACCACAACAATCGCACAACACCCTGTGTTACGTTTCCCTAAAAGGTCCGGGAGATGAGGGAAAGTAACAAAAAGTGTCCGGGTTGAAAAAAGGAGGTGGGGAGGCAAACTGGTTAAATTGAAGAGTTTTATTAATGTTTCTCTTAATAAATGGTAAATGGCCTGCATTTATATAGCACTTTACTAGTCCCTAAGGACCCCAAAGCACTTTACATATCCAGTCATCCACCCATTCACACACACTGGTGATGGCAAGCTACATTGTAGCCACAGCCACCCTGGGGCGCACTGACAGAGGCGAGGCTGCCGGACACTGGCGCCACCGGGCCCTCTGACCACCACCAGTAGGCAACGGGTGAAGTGTCTTGCCCAAGGACACAACGACCGAGACTGTCCAAGCCAGGGCTCGAACCGGCAACCTTCCGATTGCAAGGCAAACTCCCAGCTCTTGAGCCACGATCGCCCCTAATAATTAAACTAAAAGAGCTGGAAAAGCCACTATCACATTTAGAAGACAACAAAACCCTGGAATTATTAGTCAGAGTAATTTTTATGAGAATCTCACAGTTTTTGTTATAGCTGAATTTTTGTGTTGTTTTGAAACTGCCCCTAATGTTTGATTATCTTTTTATTTTCATAAATTAGATTTCCTCCATTAAATGATACAAAAACTGAGCAGAAAGCAAGAAGTGAAGTGTTTGAGTTTAAAGTTTCCACCTCATCGATTTTCATTTTATTTTTTTCAGTCAGTTTAAAGAATTCCAGGTTTCCCTTGCAGCATGGAATGGAAAAAAAAATACTTTATGACATTACGGTTTGGGATAAATATTGTTAAATATTTATGTTCGTTTTTTTTTTTTTTTAAATGTACGATTCCAAACTTAAATTGATCACAGAAGAAGAGTGTTTATCATAGTTTGTAAATGAGCAGCCAAAATGGTCTCACTGAGTCAGCAAAACAGCTTCTCCCCCAACATGCCTTTTATTGGCTTATCTGAGCGACATGCTTACCATGTGGAGACCTGCTAATGGCTAAGGTTACCTTGTAATTTCTAAAATATATGTTTTGTTTTTTTGTCCCTTCAGATTTTCCACAACATGACTGTAAAGAACAGGAGGATCTTTTGCAGATTAAAGGGGAACAGGAGGAACTCAGTACCACTGAAGAGGGAAAACCGTTTGTACGAAAGCAAGAGACTCAAACTTTTCCTGCTCGTAAAGAAAGTGACCAGGGTGAACCAGACCTAAGTAGTGACCAGCTCCTTTCTCACAACTCTCCTGACACAGATCAGGATGAAAGCAAGGATGATAACTTACACAGAAATAGGTTGGAGGAAATCGTATCAGAGCTGCCAGTTCAAAATTCCAAGACAGTACATTTATGTGGCACCTGTGGGAAAATATTTAAAAGGATGGAAAACTTGAATCGACATATGAAAATTCACACAGGTGAGAAGCCACATTGTTGTAGCACCTGTGGGAAAAGATTTACTCTAAAGGCATATTTAACTGAACACATGAAAATTCACACAGGTGAGAAGCCGCATTGTTGTACCACTTGTGGGAAAAGCTTTAGTCAGAAGGGGCAGTTGAATAGTCACATGCGAATTCACACAAGTGAGAAGCCATATTTTTGTAGCATATGTGGGGAAAGATTTAATGTAGTAACAAATCTGAAAATACACATGAAAATTCACACAAGTGAGAAGCCGCATTCTTGTAGCACCTGTGGGAAAAGATTTAGTCGGAAGTCACACCTGACTAGACACATACAAATTCATACAGGTGAGAAGCCGCATTCTTGTAGCACCTGTGGGAAAAGATATAATCGGAAGGAACATTTGAAAATGCACATGGAATATCATACAGGTGAGAAGCCGCATTCGTGTAGCACCTGTGGGAAAAGATTTAATCGGAAGGACCATTTGAAAACGCACATGGAATGTCATACAGGTGAGAAACCACATTGTTGTAACACCTGTGGGAAAAAATTTAGTTCTTCAGTACAGTTGAAAATGCATATAGGAAACCATACTGCGTGCCAAGTTTAATTTTTAGAAAATGTTGATGGTAAAACAAAGTGTTTGGATCTTTGGAAACTCGGCGTCTGACAAAACTTTATTTTCAAAAGGTTTTCAGAAGCTCAATTTCTATGTTTACCTGTGGACAAAAAAAACTAACTTTTTTCTGCCTTTTTTTTTATTTGTGGGCTTTGACTTGGCTAAAGGTTCTCTTTGAACAGTGCTTGAGATACTTTTTGTCTTGATGCAAAAAGAATTTCTCAAAAATACACTAGAGAATATCTGTTTAAAAAATGGCTGTGTACATATCGAGGAATGGAGGGATAGAAGTGACAAAAATGAATTGATTAAATACACCATTAAATAATTCAATTCAATGTGTCAATAAATAGAGGTTTGGGGTAAACGCTGTTCGAGTCAAAACCATTGCTTTGGCCGGGTTGCCATTCTTTTTTCTGGGCGTTTCTCCACACCAACAACTGGCATGTGGAAACTAACTGAACTGTACTTTGAAATACCCTGTTTGTGTGTCACCAAATACACTATCAATATATTTTTTTAGCCAAGAATGTAGTGGTTTAATCTTCAGATATACAGTGGGGCAAAAAAGTATTTAGTCAGCCACCGATTGTGCAAGTTCCCCCCCCCCCCTAAAATGATGACAGAGGTCAGTAATTTGCACCAGAGGTACACTTCAACTGTGAGAGACAGAATGTGAAAAAAAAATCCATGAATCCACATGGTAGGATTTGTAAAGAATTTATTCGTAAATCAGGGTGGAAAATGAGTATTTAGTCAATAACAAAAATACAACTCAATACTTTGTAACATAACCTTTGTTGGCAATAACAGAGGTCAAACGTTTACTATAGGTCTTTACCAGGTTTGCACACACAGTAGCTGGTATTTTGGCCCATTCCTCCATGCAGATCTTCTCGAGAGCAGTGATGTTTTGGGGCTGTCGCCGAGCAACATGGACTTTCAACTCCGGCCACAGATTTTCTATGGGGTTGAGGTCTGGAGACTGGCTAGGCCACTCCAGGACTTTCAAATGCTTCTTACGGAGCCACTCCTTTGTTGCCCGGGCGGTGTGTTTTGGATCATTGTCATGTTGGAAGACCCAGCCTCGTTTCATCTTCAAAGTTCTCACTGATGGAAGGAGGTTTTGGCTCAAAATCTCACGATACATGGCCCCATTCATTCTGTCCTTAACACGGATCAGTCGTCCTGTCCCCTTGGCAGAAAAACAGCCCCATAGCATGATGTTTCCACCCCCATGCTTCACAGTAGGTATGGTGTTCTTGGGATGCAACTCAGTATTCTTCTTCCTCCAAACACGACGAGTTGAGTTTATACCAAAAAGTTCTACTTTGGTTTCACCTGACCACATGACATTCTCCCAATCCTCTGCTGTATCATCCATGTGCTCTCTGGCAAACTTCAGACGGGCCTGGACATGCACTGGCTTCAGCAGCAGAACACGTCTGGCACTGCGGGATTTGATTCCCTGCCGTTGTAGTGTGTTACTGATGGTGACCTTTGTTACTTTGGTCCCAGCTCTCTGCAGGTCATTCACCAGGTCCCCCCGTGTGGTTCTGGGATCTTTGCTCACCGTTCTCATGATCATTTTGACCCCACGGGATGAGATCTTGCGTGGAGCCCCAGATCGAGGGAGATTATCAGTGGTCTTGTATGTCTTCCATTTTCTGATGATTGCTCCCACAGTTGATTTTTTCACACCAAGCTGCTTGCCTATTGTAGATTCACTCTTCCCAGTGTCCTTCGAAAGCTCTTTGGTCTTGGCCATGGCGGAGTTTGGAGTCTGACTGTTTGAGGCTGTGGACAGGTGTCTTTTATACAGATGATGGATTCAAACAGGTGCCATTCATACAGGTAACGAGTGGGGGACAGAAAAGCTTCTTACAGAAGACGTTACAGGTCTGTGAGAGCCAGAGATTTTCCTTGTTTGAGGTGACCAAATACTTATTTTCCACCCTGATTCACGAATAAATTCTTTACAAATCCTACCATGTGGATTCATGGATTTTTTTTTTTTCACATTCTGTCTCTCACAGTTGAAGTGTACCTCTGGTGCAAATTACTGACCTCTGTCATCATTTTAAGTGGGGAAACTTGCACAGTCGGTGGCTGACTAAATACTTTTTTGCCCCACTGTATGGCTGGTTTGTCAAGATAGAGCCTGCAGAAGTTCTTCGATGATTTCGGAGATTGCCCAGCCCAGCCCAGTCTCATGGCAAAGCCTGTGGGTGTGATAGGAATGATGTGGAATCTGGTAATTAAAGGAAGGGGAAGGGGAATTTACAGGGAATGACACTGTTAAGCAATTGATCCATTTACTCGAATTGTTTGTGACCCATATATTTATGTCAGTATCTATGTTTATATCGTACTTTTATGTGAACACCTGTTGATACCCAGCTGCTGTTTTGAGCTTTAAAAATTTGGATCTAAAAAAAAAAAAAAAGTAACTTTGACAGTGCTGTTTTCCATTTTGACAGGTTTGTGACATGTGTGGTGGAAACTAGACAAAGATGCATCTGGTAATTATTTTTATCTATATGAGTCATTTGGAAGGTCCAAGCTGTCCAAAGTTGTAGAATAGCCATCCATCTTCATCCGCTTTATTCGAGGCCGGGTCGCGGGGGCAGCAGCCTAAGCAAAGAGGCCCAGACCTCCCTCTCCCCAGCCACCTCCTCCAGCTTATCCGGGGGAATACCAAGGCGTTCCCAGGCCAGCCGAGAGATATAATCTCTCCAGCGTGTCCTGGGTCTGCCCCGGGGCCTCCTCCCGGTGGGACATGCCTGGAACACCTCGCCCAGGAGGCGCCCAGGGGGCATCCTTGCCAGATGCCCGAACCACCTCAGCTGGCTCCTTTCGATGTGGAGCAGCAGCTGCTCTACTCTGAGCCCCTCCCGTATGGCCGAACTTCTCACCCTATCTCTAAGGGAGAGGCCAGCCACCCTTCGGAGGAAGCTCATTTCTGCCGCTTGTATCCGCGATCTTGTTCTTTCGGTCACTAGCCACAGCTCGTGGCCATAGGTGAGGGTAGGGACGTAGATCGACCGGTAAATTGAGAGCTTCGCTTTTACACTCAGCTCCCTCTTCACCACGACGGACCGGTGCAGCGTCCGCATTACTGCAGCTGCAGCCCCAATCCGTCTGTCGATCTCCGGCTCCCTTCTCCCATCACTCGCGAACAAGACCCCGAGATACTTGAACTCCTCCACTTGGGGCAGGAACTCATCCCCGACCCGGAGTGGGCACTCCACCCTTTTCCGGCTGAGAACCATGGCCTCAGATTTGGAGGTGCTGATCCTCATTCCCGCTGCTTCACACTCTGCTGCGAACCGTTCCAGTGCGAGCTGGAGGCCCTCACCCGATGAAGCCAACAGAACCACATCATCTGCAAAAATCAGAGATGAGATTCTGAGGCCACCAAAGCGAAAGCCCTCCGCCACTTGGCTGCGCCTAGAAATCCTGTCCATAAAAGTTATGAACAGAACCGGAGACAAAGGGCAACCCTGGCGGAGCCCATCACCCACCGGGAACGAGTCCGACTTATTGCCGGCAATGCAAACCAAGCTCTTGCAACGGTTGTATAGGGATCGAATGGCCCGTAGCAATGGGCCAGACACCCCATACTCCCGCAACACCTCCCACAGGACACCCCGAGGGACACGGTCGAATGCCTTCTCCAAGTCCACAAAACACATGTAGACTGGTTGGGCAAACTCCCATGCACCCTCAAGTATCCTCGAGAGGATAGAGAGCTGGTCCAGTGTTCCGCGACCAGGACGAAAACCGCATTGTTCCTCCTGTATCCGAGGATAGCCTAATTACGAAAACTTGTACCTTACATTTGGTAGTGCAAATTGTTTTAAAGGAATAAAAATCTGAAGTAGTATTAATTGCTTCTCACTGTAAAGCTGACATAACAGCCATTATTCCTGACCCTATGAACTCACCTCAGTCAAGACCTGTCAAAATAAACTATAAAGATAATGGCTGAAGAGGTCATTAGAAGAAATCCCAGAAAGTTATGCAAGACAAGTGTTGATTATCATAGAGGAAGCAAAGTTTTTAAGAAAAATTTGATTTGGACATAATTAAGGAAATAAATCTTTGAAAAATTATATAATAAAGGAGGAGGAGCTGGTGATTCTTCAGAAGTGCCCCGGGAGTCTTCGTCTTTATTTATCTTTGTTGGCTTTTGGCCTGCATATGTTCAATATAACTGTCGGCAACAAACCTTACTCATCTACTGAATATTTTGTGTTTGGGTTTAAATTGTGTTCCAAAAGCCTGAATCAACATCTTTCCGCCCTAATGAAATTCTGCACAGCCTTTAAAGTTTGCGACCCCACAATCCTGCTGCTCTTTGAAAAACGAAGAGTACTTTCAAACGAGCTGTTGTGTGATCTGCCTTTTGGTGAAGCAACTGGCCAGAAAGATTCAACACATTCAAGGGGCTTAATCATACTGACTCCCTTGATTCTCGTCCTCACTTTCCAGGTCCTCCACTGCTTAGTCACCTGTAACCGCTCAGTTATCCACAGTGTCCAGCAGCTGTCTGCAGCTGCAACTGTTGAGCCAATATTCTGTGACACAGTTTCTTCAGCACCAGAGCCCTTCTACAGGGAGTTGATTCGCTGCGGGGGATTCCTGAAGTAATGCTTGTTGATTTTCAGCTGCTCACCACAGTCATTGCCCAATAAGACAGAAAAATTATCCTATCTTGTAGGGCAACTGAGGTGAAGGGGATATTAGCATAGGCCGAAGCGTATTTTTCTTTTCACCCACCGGCCTATTTTTTTTTTTTTTTTTTTTTTTTTTTGTGAACTGAAAAAGGCTTTTGCTCAGCCCGTGTCTGAGGGAAGTTCTGCCCTTGCAGAAGTGTGCTTGCCTGAACACCAGCGTGCCTCTAGCCACCCTCCACAGATCATGGTCCCACATCACTGTAGATTTTGTCATGGGTTACCCACCTCAGGAAAAGCAGTCAGATTTTCAAAATCTGTACATTTCGTTGCTTTGGAAAAATTGTCTGTACTGTCACTGAAACAGCTGACTTCATCCATCATGTTTTTATGCTCCATGGAGTTCCACATAAAATAGTCTCCGACCACAGACCACAATTCCCTTCTGTTAAGGTTCAAAATATTGGGGATGGACACCAGAGGAAAAAACCCACAATAACAACACTGGTCCGGTCGGGTTGAGTCAAACGATGATTTAATGATCACACACGTGGGAGATGGACACTGTATGCAGACAGTCTCAGATCTCATCTCAAAAAACACATCACCATAGTTTTATGAAATCAGGGTATTAGAACGCCCCTTCATGCGTAGTGACAGGTGCAATACAATCAATGTTGACAATTTTATTTAACACAAAGAATAACATTGTCTCCTTCCCGAGGGCAGACGCTGACTGCCCCCGTCTCCTGGAACCGTCTGTACCCTGCTAAGACACAACATGGCAGCTACAAGGACTCTTTCATTTACTCAGACCATCAGTGTGTATTGCTCTAAATCAAGTATATAATATTAAATGAATATTGCTGGATCAGCTACTTCTACTTAAAACATATTAAAACATGACTAAGCACAAAATCACCAAGAATAACATCTTATAAGTGCTGTGTAAGCGCGTGCGGCCTTCCAAGTTCAACGCCTTTGCCCTCCATAGATCAGCCAGACTCGCGCTGGCTGTAGCTTTTAACCTTTAATTAACTTGAGCACAACTCTAGAATAAGCGACAAACTGCAATGTGTATGGAATGATCATGGTTACATCTGCAATGGAAAAGCATGTTATTATTCTGGTACCTGCAAGGAAAAAGATCAAACTGAAATTATAGCCATCACTGTAAATGCAAAAGATAATGTAAGGTCAAAAACTTCAATTTATGTTTAATGCAAAGCTGGTTATATACTTCTAATGAACTAATAATGCCATATTAAAATAATGAATGAAAATGAGAAAAACATCCCCTCCTTATTTTACACTTCCCAGACCTGTAAGGCCTTCAAGGTTCTTTATCCTTCAAGGTTCTTTATCTGTGTGTGTGTGTGTGTATATATATATATATATATATATATATATATATACACACTGTGTGTGTGTGTGTGTATATATATATACACACACACACACACACAGATAAAGAACCTTGAAGGCCTTACAGGTCTGGGAAGTGTAAAATAAGGAGGGGATGTTTTTCTCATTTTCATTCATTATTTTAATATGGCATTATTAGTTCATTAGAAGTATATAACCAGCTTTGCATTAAACATAAATTGAAGTTTTTGACCTTACATTATCTTTTGCATTTACAGTGATGGCTATAATTTCAGTTTGATCTTTTTCCTTGCAGGTACCAGAATAATAACATGCCCTAGACCAACGGTCAAACCAATAGGTTAAATCAAGAGCTTGAGACCATTCTCTGAAGTCCATGGTTTCATAGTCCTTAAAAGTCCACAATCAAGTCAGGTCACTTTCAGCTGCAGATGATTCTGTTTGCACTACGTGACAAAGGAATGAACCACAGCCTGGTACTCCTCACTCTCACTGACGCATCCAACCACCGAGGAGTCATCAGAAAGTCACAATCACAGTGCTCGCCGGCTGGCTCAGATAGGCATAGACACGACTGAGCATGTAGATGATTGCAAGGCGAAATTAACACACATGACAGATGGAATGACGCACAAAGGGTAACCTGTAAACAAGAAGAGGAGACAAAACACAAACTGAGTAAGAGAGACACGAAGAGAGACAAAGCCATCACTGAGACACATAAAGGATGAGGGAGACTTAAACACAGGGGATATGACAGACTCAAACACTGAAGACACGACACTATAATCACCATAGTGGGGAAGGCACAGACATGGAAGGAACCTAAACAGATAAGAACTAAGTAAGAAAACCTGGGGAACATAATACAAAAAGGCATAAAACTTAAAATGCTGGATCAAAAGACTCAGAACCAGGACAGAACCATATATAATGCAAATGCTCTTTCAAACATATAAAACACATTGTACTCCTTTTTAGAAGGAATATCAGAATTTTTCTAAAGACTTGAACCATTATTATTTTATATTTTAACATGGATTTCAGTGCTTTATTATATCAGCACATTTTTAACCTGGTTACAAAGAATTATTATTAAATCGATTAAAGAAAATCAGGAAAATGTAAACTAACAAACAAAACAAAAAACATTTATTGAATAAATCAATAGGCTAACACATAATAAATCCTGTTTATTTACAAATAACCTATATTCATATGTATCATGTTGATAACAACAATGTTTATATTTATAAATTTAAAAAAGTCACATTTATTAATCATGTAAATAAAACGCATTTATCATAAACATCCACATGATATCCGAAAGAAATTATCCAGTTCAAATGACGTTCACATTTTGAACATCGACGTCCAGGTTGGGTCATGGTTGGACGTTAAAATTGTGGACCAAGTTCAAATGTCTACAGATGTCCAGAGAATTGGTCATGGACCGACAGACCCAATATAAACATGATCTGCACATCTATCTGACGTCCAATATTTAGTAGAGAGAGTCTGACTGTCATGATCTGGATGTCTGAGCTTCCGTGGTATCCGGCCATGGGCAGGGCCTACAGCCTCCCTCACCTGGAGCTGATTGAGTCAATTAGGCTGGAGATTTAAGCTCCTTCCTTACGCCGTTTCCTCGCTAGTTCACCAACAACCCTATGTTGGTAACCAGGCCTCACGCGGCATACCAGTAATTTTCAAGTACTTTACTTACCTTGTGTTCTAGTTGCTCCTGGTTATTCCACAGTGCTGAACAACTCATCCTGGAAATGTGGTTCACCTGCCTGCTTTTTGGAATTATGTCCTTGCCTCACCTGCCTGCCCTCAAACTACCATGAAACCTTTAACACTGAGGACAGCCGATACACACCACTAATCCCACCTGGACCACAACACCTCTCCTTCAACGCTTCATCTCCCACCTGCACAGTAAGACAAAGAAATTCATAGCCTCCACTCTCTCCAGAACTCCTCACTGGCTACCATTTTAACACTGCTCTCCTCTCTTCCAGCGGGTACCTAATCACCAGTCCAGCTCCCGTTGCTTTCTTGGACCCGTCACTCTGCTTTTACTCCTCTCTCCGAGCCAAGACCTCACGCCCTGTTTATCAAGCCTTTAGTCGAGTGCCATTGTAAACATTATCCTTGTGCTGGTTAATAGAACACTGTTGAAACATTTCCTCAGCCTCCGCTTTGGTTCTGCACGTGGGTTCAGTTTTGGTACTTGGCCTCCGGCCGTTTTGTGACACTGACAGGGAGGTGGAGAGAGGGAGCAATCGCATACAAGAATATCAGCAGAGCAGGGAATCGACATGGATATGGACTAAGGCTATGTGCACCCTGCAGGCAAAAGCGCATCAAATCTGACTTTTTGACCCTATGCTCCCCATATCCCATCATGGTATGACAGTTTGAACAGCATAAATTAGATATTTTCAAATCCGACCTGGGTCACTTTCATATGTGGTACTGAATCCGATACATATCTGATGTTTTAGAAAGCGACTGCTGTTTGAATGGTCATGTCACATTAAATCCGTCTTTTACGTCACTGACACAAGACAGAAGCCAGTTATCAGTGCTGAAGACGACAAACCAACCCCACCACTCCTGGTTCCGACTATTTTTGGTGTCTTGATGTAAAAAGAACTATTTCTGAAAAACACAATCGGAATTGTCTGTACAAAAAAAAATACATGTGTTCATGAGGTAGCCTTAATTAAAGCCAGTTGTTTATCTGAAGTTCACAGTTTGAAGGTGTTTAAAGCAGCAAACAGTTGCAATCACTTTTCGCTGACTTGCACACTGCTAGAAGTCCTGTTGTTGTTTTTGTTGTTTTTTTTTTTTTTTTACATTTTCTTTACATTGGCTTGACATATTTGGGAAGTGCTTTGTATACAGAAAAGGAATATTTTCGGGAATGACAATGTTAAGCAGTTACTCATATTGTTTGTGACCCACATACTTAGGTTGTTTATTCTCTATGTTTATATCATAACTTGTACTGCTTTTATGTGGGCAGCTGTTGATACCCAGCTGTTGTTTTGAGATATAATAATTTGGACTAATGTGTAACTTTAACAGTGTTCCATTTTGAATGGTTTGTGATATGTTGGTTGGTAGAAACTGAAACTGGATTTGAAGATGCACTTGGTAATTATTTTATATATATGTGAGTCACTTTGATGGTCCAAACTGTCCAAAGTTGCTCTGAGGTCTTGCCTCCATGCACTTATGCAATTAATCGCTAGACGGGTGTATTTATAAATAATATTATATTAGGGAAATTTTCCCAGACATATTTTTGACCTGGGGGTAGAATTGATTGTGAAATGGAAAAGGAAAAATGCTTATGAACTTGCAAATTAAAAACATGATGCATTTAAGGTAACCCTTTTCCATTTTTATTTAAAAAGAGAATTTGTTCTAGTGTCGATGGCCGAACCTGTTCCTTTTCGTGGAGATAATTTCTCCTGCCTTAAGGAAAATCCCTTCACATGGCACAGAGGAGGCTGGAGTGCAGAGAAACTGATAGAGATGCAGTTATACAGTCTACCTGGGTCCCACAAACTATCAGCTAAAGAGAATAAACAAATTAAATTGCTGCACATTTGGCAGACTAACATTTTCAGAGTAATTAAACAATAAAATATATAATTTTACAACATTACATGTAAAGAGTCAAGTGGAAGTTTTTCTAAAGTTATTTAATGATATTTATATTATGGAAGCAGATTTTTGACATTTTACCTTTTCCTCATTTTCAGATAAAATAAACACGCACAAAACAAAAGCAAACGGCCAGAACACAAAGCTGGAAAACCCACCCGATTTACAAAAATCAACTCAAAATTCTCCCACACAACAGAACCTCCGCTATTCCTCGCTGGCTCCAAATCTCTCAGTGGAATGATCAGTGGTTCGCTGTCACCATCAAAACACTCCACAAATTCCGCGAATGATTCGCTTCCTTATAAACCATTGAATCAGATACCGAAGCAGTTAGGCTCTAAATGAAGCTTCGGACGTCACCGATCACGTGACTCTGGCCAAACGAATCAAGCTTCGACACAGTGCTTCTGAAGCAGTGTGTTGATTTTTTTTGACACACGCACCGGAGCTTCAGCTTCAAGCGGGCCATCACTAGTCTCCACCAGTTCTCAGCTACCTTCTGGTTGTCACCAGGTCATGTAAAAGTTCTGTTCTATGTTATGATTGAAATTGACTTGACTCTCTTCTCCCTCCAAGTGGTCACGCCACGAGCCCATGTCACTTACCACAATACCTTAGAGTTACCTACCTCTTCCATTGGCTGCTGATCTCACTCTCTGGAATACTGTCCTGTCTGGCATCACGCTCCTCTGGATTTCCACCATCTCATCTGCTTCTTCTCCTGCCCACCAGTTTCTAATACTCCTGGAAAACAGATTAGAAGTTGTTTTCTCCTGGTCACTCACTCCGATTTTCCCTCCGATCATTAACTTTTCTCTCCTCTGTTGCAGTGCCTTTTACCCTGATATCCATTATCACTCACACGGCAGAACCAGAGCTCCTAGACTGATACCACGTAGCCATAATTGTAAATACACAACAAAGTAGTGAAAAGCAATTCTTGCCTCTGCAATGTGTCTTGCATTTGGATCCACGCTCTCTTTCTCATAGGCCACTTGGCCCTAACACTTGAGCTGTCTCATATTGCTAGGCAGCGCTGGGTTGTCTTCTTTGAATGTTGCAGGGATATTAGTAGCCATTGTAATCTCTCTCTCACTCTTCTGGTTCAAATCCTTGGGTTTTCCCCTTTTCTATTTCTTTTATCTGGATGTTAAATTTAATTAACTTACAATTTGTTTATGCATTTCCTTTTAGGTTGTTCTCATTTTAGTGTTAGTTTTTTTGTTTTTATTAGTATTATCAATTGTCTACTTTTTTGAAAATCGTGAATATTAGTTTATTCTTTATCATTGCTCTGATCTTTATTTTAATCAATTGATCCCTTTTTTATTTCTTAATTGTTTATAAATGTATAATTTTTATTTTTATTTTTATTTATTACTTCTAATATAAATTCCATCTGTTCCGACCAGGGCTGTGGGGTGACCTGCAGTATCAGCCTCCTTCCACCAGATAGAGGCAGATACAATAGCACTTTAGCTCAGTCCTACCACTAGTTGACACTAATTCACTCACATGTTTTCGTAAGTGAATTCAGTAATTCACCTAGCAGCGGCCCCTGTCCGTGAGATCTTAAACACTCACCTCTGGCAGAGCTTCGACAGCATTCAGAGGGAAACTGAGTTTGAATGGACCATCTTCAGGACCTTTATTGCTGAGGCTGCTGCACTGAGCTGTGGACCGTGTCATGGTGGTAAACCCCGAACCAGCTGGTGGACATCAGGCTGAGGAATGATTATGAGATTATGTCATGCTGTCATAAATAGGGATAGGTATCGAAAACCGGTTCTTGTTGAGAACCGATTCCCACTGTTTCAATTCCTTGGCATTGGTTGCCATTTTTGCAAACGATTCCCTTATCGATTCCAGTCGCCCCGAATGACGTCACCACATTGCGGAGCGTCATTTACCTGGCAGGAAACACGGTGCCTAAGCTCAAACGCTCAAAAGTTTGATTATAGTTTACAAGAACGGATGACAACAGGGCAACTTGCAATACTTGCAAAGTAGATACTTCATTTAAGGGAGGAAACACTACGAATATGCAAAAGCATTTGCTCACAAAACACACGATGACCTTAAATGAATGTCGTGTTTTTAATTCCGCTCCGGATTCGTGAATCTCAACCCAGCAGCAGCCGTAACATTTGTACGTCCTCCCGTTAATGCGGCAGGTAAATAATCAACTAACAGTGCATATTATGTTACCGCGATCTGCCTTATTACAAAACCATTACTGTGCATTTAGGTGACCATGATGAGAGAGACAGACAGAGTCTGGCTCAGACGCTGGCAGTTCTCACTGCAGTCTACTGGTAGCGTCTCCTTTCAGGCCAGGATAGACGAATGTCACAGAGCAGAGACTAAGTTTGTGGTAAAAGGCTTGCACCCATTTGCCACAGCAGATTCCCCCGATTTTCGGTAAGTGAATGTGTTTAATTGTAGGCAGGGACATTACTGGATATTCTTGTGTAATTGCTACAGAATAATTGATGCTATACTTTGTTATTGCTACAGAAGAATATTTATTTTATTATTTTACATTTACAATTTTTTTTCCTGGGGACCCTGTGACACCCCATTGAAGAGCCGTAGGCTGGATCTCTTAAGATCTCACTGTTGGGTTTGTAAGGCCATGTTACTCCTAAATTTCTATCTTGTTCAAAGAGAAGATATAAAACAAAGTTCTAAGCTAATCGACCTTAGTGTTCTCCTTTTTTAAAAAGAATCGATAAAGAATTGAATCGTTAAACAGAATCGAAAATGGAATCGGAATCGTGAAAATCTTATCAATACCCATCCCTAGTCATAAAATAGATGTTATCTGATATACTGAGACATTTGGAGTGGGTGTAGTAGACACTTAAACAAACTTCTCGTAATTTCCGTCCCAACTACAGCTGGACTGCATGCCATCGGGCATACCGGGCATTTGCTTGGTGTGAGCCAATGGTGATTTTTTGTTTTCATGGGCTGATATTTTGGAGTTTTGTTTGTTTTTTTTAAAATAAATAACCGGTATAAACAATTAAAGGTGGTGGACTGGGCAAAGGGTCATGATCGACTCTGGGCTGGACCAATTACAGCCGAGGAGCTCCTCCTTGCTTGGGCAAAGGCCCTGAAAGCAATGTTATCACAGACAAACAGAAGAAAATTGTATTGAAGGGAAACGGAACAAGATTTTTCCCGTACTTCAGCTGAAAAAAGACACAAAGCTGGAGTTATTCTGTCTTTACCATGCGCAGCTGCCTCTTCTTCTCTTTTCTCCCCCCTCCTGTTGCTACTTCAATCCTGAAAATGGTCAATGATCAGCTGATCGGCTTTTCTGTCGCAAGTCCCATCTCTCTTGTTTGTTTATCGTCCACTTTGCGCCAGAAAGAGGAAACCAGCGGATAAACAGCAGCACGTTTAAGCTTGATAAGCTGTTGTTAGAATGTGTTTAATAGTGATGGTGAGATGAAGCCTCGTGATGAACTGAAGCTTTCCATCCAACTGGTCGACTCATGGTTCGAAGCATTGTGATGATTCATTTGCTCTACTGCGCCATCAAGTGGACGATTCAAGTGAAACAGGCTCTGTGATTATAATGATGTGACGTTATAAGAATCAGCGCAAAAAGGGCATAAACACAAAGCCCGCCGACGGATCAGAATCAGCGAGCTGTCGGCTTTCGGCCCTGACCGTGTCCGTGCCGTCGGGTGAGAAAGGCCACATCTCACTGATTCTGATGTGTCGGCGGGTCCGTGCTTTGTGTTTACGTCTTTGTGCATAATAGCCTACATGCATCTGCTGTCATTTACTGTTTTAGCTGTTTGGTGGTTGTTGGAATTTAGTGAGGTTTAACCTGAGATTCTGGCATTTGGGGCAAAATAAATTTATATTAAAAATCGATTCAGGATTTTAATGAATCAATATCACGTTATCCAAGCTAGAATCGATTTTAATCGATAATCAAAACCCGCCCCTAGTAACTGTGTAATCATGCTTATGTACATCTGGATAATGACACAAACTGTGTGGCGCTTCACTTTTTAATAAATTTAAAGACATAAGTCAGGCTATAGGATCTGTAGTGTTGTTTATTTATATTATGGTACTTATCAGTTGTGATATTTATTACTGTGTGCATAATTTATTAGAAGAGAAAAAAAATCTCTTCCTTGCTGGTTCCATCGAAGAAAAAATGCTCAAGTAACTATGTAGCACGTACGTAATCCAATTCCACAACACAGTGTGATGAGGGAATCAGCTGTGTTTTGCTGCCCATTTTATTTTGAATCTGGCGCGAACCGGCGAGCCAATTCCTGAATCAGTCACGTGGTACTGACTGCCCACGAGGCCTCGAACGTAATCAAAGCAAGCCTCTGTACGCGCTTCACAAAAACTCCCCCGAGATTACTCGACGCACGCTTCGAAGCTTCGACACACAGGACACATCACTAGTGTTTAATATTACTTTCTAGTGTCAGCAGATGTTTGCTGGAGCCATGGTCGATATCCTTTTGCTGCAGCACTCAGAAAAATTATGGTTCTTAAATGGT
Source organism: Maylandia zebra (assembly GCF_041146795.1). NCBI lineage: Eukaryota > Metazoa > Chordata > Actinopteri > Cichliformes > Cichlidae > Maylandia > Maylandia zebra. Next base: position 4,873,312 of record NC_135184.1, read on the forward strand.
TCTTCAGATGTCTTCATGGTTCTTTAAAGACCCATCATACGTCAAAGAACCTTTTTATTTTGTAGATGGTTCTTCAGCTATTACAAATGGTTCTTTAAAGAACAAAAGGTTCTTCATCCTTAGCAATCTAAGTTTGATGGTGTAAATGGCATAAATATTTATTCACTATAATGAGGCTGTTAATTATACTGTGTGTTTTCTTTGTGTGCATGTGTGTGCGAAGGGGGAGGGCGGGATACCTGGCAATTACCCTTTAAGAGAAGATGGTAGGAAACTGAATATTCAAATAAAAGTTAGAAATATTTGCAAACAGTAGACACAATACACACATTCAAATACTGTACTTTAGTTTTAAATTTTAATAAAGCATTACTATTTTCTACTCCAAGGCATTACTTTTGAGATTATTATATATTTTTGAAAATATAGCATAATGATAATACTAGTTATTGTAAACTTTACAAACCACCTAGCAAGTATGTAAAGTCAAATTATAAAATACAAGTAAATAACAACTGCAGAACAGAATGTCAGTGTAATGAACACACACTTCGTTTTGACAAAGCGCACTGCTTAGGTAAATGATCTGAGTAGTTGTTCATCACTGAGCAATTTGTTGATATGTGTTTCGAGCCAAATAAATGACAGGGAGAGAGAGAGTGACGTCAGAACACGTCATACTATAACCTCCCGGGAGCGGACGGAGGGGTCAGTCGTTGGGATGCGCATGCGCAGACAGAGTGTGCGAGCGGCGGGCCTTGACCTTTCGGGAAAAAAAACTCACGGACGGTGACAGCGAGGCGGATAACAGTCTTCAGTACCTGCTGGACTTTGAAGCTGTGGATTCTGGGACTGTTAGAAAAGGTAAAACATTTTCATTAAAACCTTATTACTGTTTTGTTTTTGTTACTCGTCATTGTAGCTTGCTGTTAATGTGCTAACAGTAGCGATTAGCTAGATACGTTAGCCGTTGACGTCAAACCACTGTTATAATTAAGTGAAGCTGCTCCCAGCTAATTTGAACCTTTGGCTTCTAAAATATGTGGTTCAATTGCGTGCTGCGTACATAACCTAATGTCAGCTAGACCGAAATTAAAATGTAATATATTGTTAAAGTCACTAAAATGGCGCCTGAAGCCTGTTGTGGCGTGAGCTCTGTGTCTGCTCTAGAAACTCTGAAATTCTGTAGATCTGAGCCATACATTAAATACTCACATGAACCTGTACTTTGAATTCTGTATGAGCTGTATAAAATGCAGCTATGCATAAGTGTTTTGAATGAATAATTAGATTAGATAACTCTTTATTGTCTAATCGAATTATATAGAAATGAATAGAAATGTGACATGAGAAGGTGTGTCTTTGACTGTTCCTGCATAACTTAGTTTCGGACTAGTTGACAAGTTATGCTCCGGTCATTTGATGTTTCCAAGGTAGATGTTCTTTTGTAATATAGTTAATTTTTTTGTATATTTCATTTATCCACCATCATACATACAAGCTAAGAAGAGGTCGTTATACTAACAAGAGGTATCAACGCTGGGCCAAAGTTCAGCACATGGTTAAAGTTTGTAATCCAGCCAGGGTGTAAATATCACTCAGCAGCCAGAGCTGAAGCAGGTAGCATCAACACATAAATCTACTCTACCCGGCTTAAATCACAAGAGCACCTCTGACCAAAAAGCTGTAGATTTTTCTTGTTTGCACAAATTAATCCAGATTCACATTAATTGTGTTCACAGCTCCAACAAAATGAGGAAGAGGAGGGGGAGAAACACAATTAGGTTGAATTACAATTGGATGGAAGGCGAGGACAAGGAGAAGGAAGCTTAGGATGAGGAGGAAGAAAAGCAGCAGGAGCATCTTTAGGGATCCCTATGATGTCATTGAGGTTTGTTTCATTAATATGGTCCTCTCACAAAGAAAGATGACTTGTTTTAGTTCACCTACTTCCTGTATTAAATAGTGATGTGCAAAATGTTGTGAAAAACCACAGAGCAGGTACGTATAGTGCATCTGCAGGTAAATGAACATCAAATCTCTAAGACAGACTGAAATCTGTATATTTATCACCCTTATGATAAAACCCATGTCAGCCATTGGTTTATGGACTTTGTATTTTGAAGCCTCAACATTTGCTTTATTGCTGTTGCTATGTTGGGACCATATTAGGATGAGGGATCAGAATCTGGAGTCATGCACACTATTGTTTCATTTAGTGTGTATCCATAAGATTCGTACAGCAGATCCAAGTTGTGCCTTGAAAACAGGAAAGTCGTCTGCATAGAGGAGAACTGTAATAGCAGGCTTGTACAAAGTGAGGCTTTGTGCACTCGTTTTATTTCTGTCACCCTGTTTTGATGCAGATTTCACTTGAAATCAGGCAAGAACTGGACTTATTTTTTATAATGTGTTCTTGTGAATTGATTGTGTATCGAATATGTTTGATTTGACTTTCTGCAAGACAACAGTCGTCCACTGGCCAAAAAAGTTTTCCAAATACCTCCACGTGATCTAGCCTGGATTTAGAAAAGAATAGCAAAAAAAATCTGCACCTCCTGCTTCAGATGCAATTTGTGTTTCTGTGTTCAGAGGCAGCGGTGAGACCTCGGATCATCCAGCTGGAGAGCCTGACCAGGAGGAGTCGAACATTAACTCAGCTCTTCCAGGGCACCCTGCAGACTCGGCTGTTGGCATCGGCGAGGGATGACGTGAACGCCAAACTGGAGTCCATCACAGGTCAACTGCAGGTATGCGAGTCAGACCTTCTGAGGAGGGTTTCACTTTTCTCTCTTCTTTATAATTGACTCTTTTCTCTCTCTTTCAGCTCCTTGTCTCAGAGTGGGAGGGATTTGAAGCACAAAGGGAGGAACTTGTCGTTTGGTTGGCTTATATGGATGTCCGCCTGAGTGAGGTTGACCAGCTGACAGGAAACACCAGTGCAAAAACTGAAACAACTGCAGGTGTGGGCTTGTTTTGATATGACATATATTTGATATGAAACATACGTCAGAGACATTATCCTAAACTGGACTAACAAAGGACCATGAGTACAACATGAAACGTACATTACATGGTGTAATGCTAAAGTTCATTGATCATTTTAATCATAAACTTGTTGAAATATTTTTACTGAACATGCAAACATCTGCTGATGAAAATGTGTTGATTTATTGGTCTGTTATGAAGCTGTTGCTATTTCTAATGTGTTTTATCACTTTCTGATGTTTTATTAATTAAACAATACATGTATTATTTGTTGTGTTATCTGTAGCTATAGTATTTATATTTATTTATAGTATAGCAAATATATTTAATTATTACTGTTTAAAACACTAATATGTGACATGTATTAGTAGTGATGTTGTGCTGGGGGTTAAAATGCCTTTTTGTCTTTTGGTATACTACAAAATGACAATAAACCATTAATATATGTCTATGCTGTGCTCGTATTTATTTTACCCTACTCAAATTCAATTTATGATGCATTTTATTTTGAAAGATTTAAAATGGTTTTTTAAAGAACCATTTGAAGGACCTTTTTAAAAATGGTTCTTTGAAAAACCATTAAAGGTGCCCCAAAGAACCATTTCTTGATGGTTCTTTGGGGCACCTTTAATGGTTCTTCAATGAACCACTGAAAGAAATGGTTCTTCAAAGAACCGTTGTTTGAAAGGTTCTTTGTGGCACCAAAAAAGGTTCTTCTATGGCATCAGTCTAAAGAACCACTTTTGGTTCCAGTTGGCACCTTTATTTTTCTGAGTGAGACTCTACACTCTGCCTATGGTCAATAAAATTGAAATGGTTACAGATTGTGCTTCTTTTCTTGGTGTCAGTCATTTTCATTACTATACTTTTCTAATGTGATGATGTTGTTGTCCCTTGCTCTCTTTCTCTCCCTCTCCCCCCTGCTCTGTTCCTGTGCTACTGCGAGTGTACCGCTCCTCCCCCCTGCTCCGCAAACATAAGGCAGTGTTTGCGTTCCTTCCCCCTCAACTCAGTGCAAACACAAGGCTCACATGCAGCGTGAAGCAAGAAAGGTGAGAGAGAGAGGGTGAGAGAAAGGGGAAAAAAAAGAAACAAGACTCCCAATCAAGGGCGTAGATTTGGTTTTGGCATTGGTGGGGATGGATGATTCAACCACCAAACCCTGCCCTGTTTCTTTTTTTTCCTTTTTGTCTTTGCTTCTTGATAAAAAAAAAAAAAAGAAAGAAAGAGAGAAATATACTTGCCTACATATGCTATTCTACATGCTTTTAAACCATTTAAAATTACAATTCATAGTTTTATATGTGAATTGTATAATGTTAATTACTATTAAACAAATGTATTTTAGACTTTAGGTTAGCTCAGCCATATTCCATATAAATCGGGTATCATACAAAAGAAAAAAAAGCTTCAAATACAGTCATGACAATAAAAGAATATGACTTTAAGGACTTAACAACATTACTTCAGTTATATTACACCAACATCTCTTATATACATTAGCACTAAGGGAACACTGAATGACCTGGTGGGTTTTGTCCATAAAACTACTCATCTAAGATTACCACAAAGTAAAAGATCTCAGAAAAATTATGCAACATTTAAGCACAAAAATTACTAATGAGGCACTCATATGGATATTGGTGGGGACATGTCCCTTGTGTCCATGCGAAATCTACGCCCTTGCTCCCGATTGTTCTAGGAATCCATCCTACCCGTTGTTTTTGCCCATGCGCACAACACGAAATTAAGTGGCGAACCCTCCTACCTTTGTGAATATTAGCTAGAAAAATACTCTGATGGGTAAAATTAAGTGCCAAACCATGCTACCTTTGTGAATGTGACCTACAAACATACTTTGACCCACATCCACCCATCCACATTAAGGGGACGGCTGTGGAGCGTGTGAGCAGCTTCAAGTTCCTGGGAGTCCACATCTCCGAGGATCTCACCTGGACGACCAACTGCTCCAAGCTGGTCAAGAAGGCTCACCAGCGCCTCTTCTTCTTGAGGACTCTGAGGAAGAACCACCTGTCCTCAGACATCCTGGTGAACTTCTATCGCTGCACCATCGAGAGCATCCTGACCAACTGTATAACAGTCTGGTACGGGAACTGCTCTGCCTCGGACCGGAAGGCGTTGCAGAGGGTCGTGAAAACTGCCCAGCGCATCGCCGGAGCACCACTTCCTGCCATAAAAGACATCTACAGGACGCGGTGTCTGAAAAGGGCTGGGAAAATCATCAAAGACCCCAGTCACCCATCACATGGACTCTTCACCCTCCTGCCCTCTGGGAGGCGCTACAGGAGCCTCCGGACTAAGACCACCAGGTACCGGAACAGCTTCTTCCCCACAGCTGTCAGACTCCTGAACTCTGCCTCCTGACATCTGACCCACGTTAAACTCATGGACTGAACATACACACACCCACAATGGACAACTGTACCCTCAAACACATAATAATAACATGGACTGAACCACCACTCACAACCACTAGCACTTTATATAGCCTCTGTAGAAACTACAAAAAAGAAAGATGGAAAATATAATAAAAAAAACAAGAAGATGCTGTATGAATTTATATGAAAAGTGATGCTTCAGTGAATAGAGGGACGATGCTATTACTATGAAATGACAGCTGTGTGCCAAGTTGGATTCTGCTAGCCTTGACATTTTCCACATTTACAGTTAAAATGCAAACACCCTCACTTATCTTAACTGCACTACTGTATAGCTCTGTGTAAATAATCATTCTGTACATTCAATAATCTTTAATCCTACAACTGTTTACAACTTGCATAGTTCCCATTTCTGTATAGCTGTATATCTCAGATTCTGTAAAGTTATTTATTTCATATTCTGTATAGTTTTTCATATTTATATCCTGTTCATAGCCTGTACATAGCTTGTACTCACTACAGCCTGTACATACTTATAGTTATAGAATATTTACAACATACTTCATACCGTGTACATTATAACATATCATAATAGACCCATTTCTGTAATATACTCACATATCTATATTATTGCTAATATATATTGTAATATATCTATATCACTAAAGCACTTCTGGATGAATGCAAACTGCATTTCGTTGCCCTGTACCTGTGCATGTGCAATGACAATAAAGTTGAATTCTATTCTATTCTATTCTTTAATGTGTAAAATGAAGTGGCAAACCGTCCTGGCTTTACAAATATGAGCTACAAGCATACTGTCATACCTACTTGAATTTGTGGTGGAATTACTCTGACAGCAGAAATGTGTATAAACTACTTAAGGTAATTTATTTATTTATTTATTTATTTATTTATTTATTTATTTATTTATTTATTTATTTATTTATTTTTAATTTTTTGAGCGTCGTTCCAGACCATACTCCATACCAGTTGGTGGCGGTAATGCACCTTTCAATTGTTTGCCAACTGCCAATACAACTGTAAGAAAGAAAGAAAGAAAGAAGTTTCAAGACTTTAGTTGGATGGTATCGGTTGTTGTAGCAATGTCTACAGTTCAGCATCTGAGAGAGGTTATCCAGGAGAGATTAACTACTGCTGCAGAAGAAATCTTCTCAGAGTTTGCAAAAACGATCGTCCGGTATGAGGAAGAGATCAGTCAGCTAAGACTGCTGAATATCAGACCCGGGATAAAGTCACACAATACAGGTATGTAAACTTGTTGCGGTTGCGGGATCATTGTGTGATTCACGTGGGCATCAGCACCAACTTAGCGACTTTGTCGCTATATTTGGCGAGTTTTCAGACCCCTTTAGCTAGTGATGGGCAGATGAAGCTTCATGAAGCACTGAAGCTTTTCATCCAATTGATTCACCCCAGCGCTAAGCTTCTTGAAACTTCATTTGCTCTGGTAGGACATATACTGAATGTAAAAATATGAGTTGGAATGAATTTGAAGAGTGTGGCCTTAAATGTCAACAACAAAAGGAGTGTGTAAAACATGTATATTGTAGTGATGCAGTATGAAGGAAACGGCTTCCAGGGTCTAATCCGTGGATCGGCTTCCTCCGAGGCGTGGGCGTCTATCAGCAGAGATTGTACCTTCACCTATCAGCAGAGATTGTCCCTTAATCTGTAACACAGTCAAATATATTCTCAAGTAACATTCAAGCATGCCATTCAGCGTGTTAGTACGAGCTCGGGAGCAGCTTGGGAGAACAAGAAAACAGAGACTGCTTCAGATTGTCTTCCCAAATCGACTCAACTTTATTCACAAGTACAACAGTTTATATAGAGGGTAAAATTCATGAGACAGCAGATTATCAGTTTAAACCAGTACAGACCAAGATAAGGCAGCGTCTTCCTGCCCTTGGGTGAAGAAGCATCCTTTGTGTAGTTTATCAGTTCAGCTACAATTGTGATTATCTCAGCGACATATTTTCAAGGCACAAAACAAAGAGTTCTTTCATTAGTGAAATCTGAAACAAACCATCTGGCCTTCAACAGGCGTCTCCTACAGAGGCGGAGCCAGACATTTGAAACACCCGGGGCTTAGCCCTAAAGGGTAGTATGCATGTGTTTTTGTTTTGGGGGGGGTTAGAAATGACTGAAAGATTAATAGGCTCTGTTTTGAGTTTTGTTCAAAAAAGAATGACTTCATATAGGGAAAAATATATATCACACATGCAGGACACCTTAAACTAGTTTTTTAATTAAGCAGCGAGGCAGAACAAAGTCGGGGCTGTATCAAGACACAGGGACTAAACCCCAATTCAACCAGACCCAGAACTGGTCCGGAATTAAAACAGGACTACAACAGTTCAAACTCATCACTACTTAGGATTTAAGCAAGACAGAACCAGAATCAGAACTAGATGATAGCACTAAAAATCATCATAGACCTGCACTACACTTATTTTTTTAATTCTACCAAAGTACAATATTTAGATTGAGAAAAGTTTATATAATTATTTAGCCTTGTTGTGCAAACAAGCCTAATAAATGTTCAAGCTTAATAAATGTAGAATTTGAAAAATAGCAAACCTAAAAAGAAACACTAGGTACGAGATACATGAGGACCTATGATACGGTGATACTTTTGGTAAACAACCATTTGACTAACACATGTGTGTCTCACCTGCTCTTGTTCCATCTCTGTTCTGTCCTCATTCTCCATCTCCCTCTCTGTTCCTCTCTCTCCCTCTTTGTGCTGACAATCATCAAATATACAGTTGAAACCAGATATTTATGTACTCTTCAGATCAAAACACAAACACTTTTTTAATTGTAACATCAAATCAGACTAAATGTTTATTTTTTTAGATTGATAAATATAAAAAACATATTTGTTAACTTTAAGAGTAAAGAGAGAAACTGTCTGTATTTCTTAATTTTAAATGGCACCAAATTGTATTCAAACTGAGCCACACTTATGGAGCTCCACAGTTCTGTTCCTGGTGTTTTGGTTGACATCTCTTGATGTTCCCATGTCACAGAAACAGGCTCTGTGTTTTGCCTTGTATGCATCCACAGCTGTGCCACCAATTTACTCACATGGACTCTACTAACCTATCAGAAGCTTCTTCAGCTCAGAATGGAATCGTCTGCAGTTTTCTTATTAATTAACAATAAACTTAGTGTACATGTACTCCTAAATTTGATGAAAGTGATAAAAAAATAGACAGCTCTGTCTCTCTTTATTCTGACATTTAACTAATTCAAAAGATATTTCAATATTTTTCTAAAACAAAAGTTTACTCTAAATTGATGTTGTACAGTAAAAATGTTTTCTCCCTAAAGTGTATGTAAATATCTGGTTACAAATGTGAATATCCTGCTGTGTACTCAAATCCCTCTTGTTTTGCATAGAAATATACTGAACAACATACGAAGCATAATATATAAAATAACATTTACCTGAGTTTTTTCTTTGAAAGAAGCCTCTAATGTCCATTCTTATATTTCAGTACATAACTGAAACCGATTTAGTCGGGGAGGGTAAGAACTGAAAATATGAAATAAACACACGTAAGCTAAGACTCTCTAAAAAAAATAGCATTTGTTCGGCTTTTCATTTCGCCATTTGTTGATTCACTTGAAGAGCAAGTAACGTAATATGGGTCAAGTGATCAGTTTGATATCAATCTTTCGTGATGCACCGTCATATTTACATTATTTGTACGGTACGAATGATTTGCTTTGGTACCTGCTCAAACTTAAGCTCTCCTTAGTATGGCTGGCTCAGTTTCTCCAACAGCGCACACAGGTAGCAGCTGCCCCGCCCCCTCGCTCAGTCGCTTAGTGCCTGAGCTCGGATCATACCAATATCAGGGGGGATTTCACGCACAGTCGTAAATTCCCACAGTGTGCACTATGTGCTTCGAATATTGTGTGTACTTTTTGTTTTATACAGTTGTCAGCCAGGCATCTAACTATGAAAAAATTACACTCCAAAATACCCCGGACTTCTGACAAAACAACCCAGGCTTAAGCCCAGTAAGCCACCCCCACGCTCCGCCCCTGGTCTCCTAAAAGATTAAGAAACTAATGTAGCTGAGGGAGTGATCTCTGTGGTATTTCAACCTTGTACCAGCCTGTGATTCTCACACATCAATTCTTGGGTCAAAGAGAAAAATAACTAAAACAAAGGGGCCTTAGTGAATGACAGAGTTTTCCTGCATAATGTCACTATATACCTAACAGTTCCACTCTTTTATTATTTTTTAAAATAATAACTCAAATAGAAAGGAAAAATCACAAATGTAATAACATAATATAAAAAGCAAATCATAAAATGTAATAGTTCACAACCTAATGTTCAATATACACATCAGGAACATCATTGGTAACATCTGGCACATCCTCAGGATCAATTTGTGCTAATTGCAAATACATTGAAGTAGCTGTACTAGTAGCTATATGGGTTATCATTGAGCGTACACAGGGTATCACACAACAGGCAATAATCATCAAAAACAAAATAATACATGCTACAACTGTTAGAAAGGCTACAATTAGTTCGTTCCATTTTCCAAACGTGTCCTGCATCCACTTGTCTAGCCACTGACCGTGACCTGTATTGGCTCTTAGTTCTATCTGCAATGCTTCAAGTTTATTCATAGCTTGTGTGAATGAACCGTCAGGGGCGGTATTTTTGGGAATGAAAGTACAGCATACATCTTCAAACATAGCACAAACACCTCCTTTCTCAGCTAACAGCATATCTAAGGCCATTCTATTTTGCATGGTCATTAAGGAGGTAGCAGACATCTGTTCTCCTAGGGCTTTAAGGGCCGTATTGGTCAGATTGGTATGTCTTTGCTGATGGTAATAAACATAATTGATCCAGGCTACATTTTTGTTTACCTGTATCCACGGTAGTATTGAGGCAAACCCTGCTGATATTTCTCCTTGTGCCTTTAATTCATTTGGTATCCCGCGTGGAACTCTTATAGCATCTATGTAAACGTTATGTGATTAAGCGGAGCGTTTCGTACGTCTGCTGGATACAGGCAGATCCGAGGTTTGTTGTATCAGTAGTTCTTGAGCTAAAGTTACTAGACCACAGGTACCGGTCCAATTAACAGGTAGAGCTAATCTAAGAGTATTATTGCACATCCAATAAGCATGTGGGATTGGTCTGGTCAGGCGCGAAGCTGTAAAGCCTTTTAATATGCCTCCCCAGTACGAGTCGTTTAGTGTGTTGGGCGAATGCAGGATTGTTGAGTTATCTGAATGCGTACTTATATATGCATATATATAAAAAGACATATGTCTATATTGTGTCCTGTCAACACTCGCTGCTAGCCATGTTTCGTTACAGCGTGCTCCTGGAGAGTCAGAAAAGAACGTATAGTTTTGTGTGTCATAATTTATGTTTTCAAGTTTTGGTCGGTGTATGCATGTCCTCAAGATATTTGGGTGATGGCGCACCTGTGTTGGGGGCGAAAGAGGTTCAGTGCGGTCTTCGGGGCGCTTCATTGGGTTGCAGGGGTGGGTAGAGTCGTCAATCATGCTAACATCCTTACTAGAGACTTGTCCTGTGTATATGAATAAACAATCTAAAGGACTTAGTTCTACTCGCACCGCTTCAATCAGGGTTACTGTTAAGGGCCCCTTTTTATCATTTTTGAATAGCATCTTTGTTAAGGGAAAACCTGAAATTGGGTATCCCACTACAACCTGTTCTGGATTACCCTTTGAACAGACATAACAGTTACTGTTTCCTAAGTCACGAGCGGCTATTCTGGCATTTTCATACCAGGCGTTAGCTCCTGCTCTAGGGGGTGCATAAGATGGTTTATTGGTGGTGTCTGTGTTGCTTTCTACTGATTTTAGAGAACGTGACGAGTGTACTAGGTGGGTGTCTTGCCAAGTGGAGCATGAGGTATTGTCAGCAAAATGTGGCTTGCAGAAATGTGAACAGGGTTGCAGTTTACAATACGAAATAGTAAATAAAAATCCTAAGGTTAATGCAGTAGATATGATTAATAACCTAAATATATAAAAAACACAGTTCTTCAGTCATCTCCTGGCCTGGTCCCAGGTTCGAGAGACCCCGTATAAGCGTCGTGTGATGACAATGGGCATTTCATTTTCTCCATTATCAGGATGAAACGAGTCTATCTTTATCAGGTTAGACATTGTGTGGTACTCTAGGCTTTCTGTTCCTGCTGGATGTTCGAGTACCTTGTTGTTGTTGTTCAGGTGGGGGATCAAAGGGCTTTCTGAGTCTTGGCTCTTTCAGGCGTTGTGTGTTAATCAGTGATTGTGTGTGTGTAGGTGTATTGAATCCGGGCGCTGGCTCGCCTGAGTCGTCATCTGTAGGTGTATTGAATCCGGGCGCTGGCTCGTCTGAGTCGTCATCTACTTGATCCGACGCCTTAGGTGGTTTGGTGGGGCTGGTCTTAACCCTGCTGGCATGAATCCACTGAGGTTGTCCGTCTGTTAGGATGCTGGTTCTCGTCACTGCAAGTACAGTCTGGGGGCTGGAACACGCGGCCTCCCCGAGTGCCCTTGGTTTTAGCGACTTCACCAACACCGCGTCTCCTGGTTTCCACGGATGGGTTGGATCTGTGGAAGGGAGAGGCTGAGAGAGACAAACTTTCTGATAGTTATTATTCAGTGTTTCTACCAGGTTATGAACATAGTCAGACAATGCAGTGTCTATGTCCCCTTCCAATAGCGGTGCCCCTCTGGAGGCTGACCATGGTGTTGGAAACGGTCTTCCCATGATTATTTCAAATGGAGATAATTTGGTTGCTGCGGATGGAGTCATTCTAATCTCGCAGAGGATTTGAGGAAGTAGTTTGACCCAGGTCATTCCTGTTTCTATCATTGCTTTAGTCAGGCAATTTTTTTACCAGTGTGTGAATGTGTGTGTGAATGGGTGGATGACTGGATATGTAAAGCGCTTTGGGGTCCTTAGGGACTAGTAAAGCGCTATATAAATACAGGCCATTTACCATTTATGGTCCTATTCATTCTTTCTACAACTCCTGAACTCTGAGGATGGTATGACACATGATATTTCCAGTCTATTGCTAGAGTTTTAGCACACTTTTGAATTACTTCTGATGTGAATGAAGGTCCTCTATCACTGTTAATTTGGTGAGGTATTCCAAATCTGGGTATTATTTCATTGCACAACTTTTGACAGACTACTTCTGCAGTTTCTTTTGATGTTGGATAAGCTTCTACCCATTTACTAAATTGATCCACTATTACCAGTAAGTACTTGATGCTTCCTTGTGCTGGCATGTGTGTAAAATCAATTTGTAATGTATGAAATGGGAAATCTGGTTGTGGTAAATGCTGATGTTTTGCTTTTGAGCTACCTACATTAGTTCGTGCACATTAGGGCTGCCACAAACGATTATTTTGATAGTCGACTAGTCACCGATTATTTTTGCGATTAGTCGACTAATCAGATCATCATCCATTGGACGTACAGCGTACAGCTTATTGCACCAGCAGCATCTGGTCTTATATAACTATCATTAGCTTACAGCTTGAAGTGTTTGTGCTAACTAAAAATAAAGACAAGATGGTAGTTTATTAATTTTTAATGAAATTTGCAGATTGTTTCGGTGAAGTTTAATAAACTCCTTGCTTTCTAAAATATAACAGGACACCGGAGTATATTATCCAGCGTCTCAAACTTCTGATGATCAGCTGTCTGCTTGAAGTTTATTTAGCTGTGCAAAAACTATAACTTTAATCTTAGCCAAACCGATTTACTCAGGAACAAATAAAATACTAAAGAAAGCCAAACAATAACATTTTAAGTTATCTAAGTGACTTATATATATGTTTAACCTGAGTAGCGAAAGACAGTGGTGGGTTTGAAAACGATTTGCCGGGAGTCCGGTGTTCTCACGGCTCTAGTTAGCCTTGCCCCCGCCTAGCTAACGAGCTAGTGGGTAACAGACGTCTCCGAAAACGTCGGAGAGCTTTTGAAAATATGTGGTGTCTTGATAAACTGAGCAGATATTTGAGGTTTACACAGCTACATTCTTGCCTGAAAATATGTTAAACGTTTATTTTGTGACCCAGAAAGAATAATAAGAGTAAAGTTAAAACTAACTAGCTGCCACCATTGTTGACAACTGCGCTGGGCTGTGCTATGAATTCTGGGACACAGCTTCTTCTTCTTCGGGGTTTAACGGCAGCTGGCATCCTTGTACATGCAGTGCTGCCATCTTCTGTTTCAGTCCGTTATTACACCCTTAAATCCTACTACTCATTCCTGCGTCCTTTGTGATCTTACAAAGCTTCAAACGATGCGTCGACTATTAAATTAGTCGTCGACGATTTTAATAGTTGACATAATCGTGACTAGTCGACTAATCGTGGCAGCCCTAGTGCACATGTTAGACAGGTTGCTAATATGCTTTTTACTGCGTGTGATGTTTTCTCAATTACAAATCTTGATTTTATTGCTCCTATTACCCCTCTTTGTCCGACATGACTCACACCGTGAAAATGTCGGACAAGGATTGGCAGTAGTGAAGATGGGAGGGCAATCAAACCCCCAAGGTTTTTGTATAAGCCGTCTCTGTTATCTAAGGTACAATCATTACTTTCCCAGTAAGTGTAATCTGAGGCAGAGGCTTGCTCTTGTATGAATTTTAGGTCAACATTTGTTTCTAAATAGTCTAGGAGTGTGACAAGTGGCAGCTGTAAAGGCAGAGATAATACTTCCTTTCTGGGTGGTTGCTGTGAGTCAGCAGCTTCTTTCGCGATCACGTCTGCAAGAGCATTTCCCACTGCTTCGTCTGTGTCAGCCGTGCTGTGCCCCTTCGTTTTAACAACTGCAATTGCCGATGGCAGCTGTATAGCCTGCAAAAGTCTTTGAACAAGATCAGAATTAGCGATCGATTTTCCATCAGCAGATGTGAAGCCTCTCTGTCTCCACAATGTGCCAAAGTCGTGCACCACACCGAATGCATAACGGCTATCAGTGTAAATTGTCACCCGCTTATCCACATGGAGCTCACAGGCGCGTATTAAAGCCATGAGCTCTGCTTTTTGTGCTGAGTGAAATGGTAATGAGTGAGCCTCTAGTATGATGTCAGGCAATGTCACCACCGAATAGCCACAAAGAAATGAGTTGTCATTTGGTTTTGAACAGGACCCGTCCACATAAACAATGACTGAGTCTGGGATTGGTGTCTGCTCTAAGTCTGGGCGTGGTTCTGTGGATTCCTGTATACGTGTCATACAATCATGAACGTCAGGCTCGTCTGAACCATCCTGTCGGTCAGAGGAACACAGCATACGAATAAGTAAGTGTGCTGGAGAATTGGGTGTGCTGTTTGCTTTTATAGTGAGATTTGCTGTTGAAGTCAGTGTAGCTTCATAACTTGAGTGACGTTGTGCGGTCATATGTTGTGTAGTTATGTTTGCTAGAATGGTCGTGACCTGGTGATTGGTGTGTAGAATAGTGTCATGTGAGAGTGTGAGCTTCTCGCAGTCCCTTATCATGATAGAGCAAGCTGCTACTGCTCTCAGGCAGGCCGGTATCCCCTGAACTACCGCAGGCAGCACCTTTGAGTAGAAGGCTACTGGACGGTAGCCACAGCCATGCTCTTGGGCCAGTACGCCTGCACAGGTTGTGCCGTTCTCTGTGACGTACAGGTGGAACGGTAAGTGGTAGTCAGGCAGACCCAAACAAGGGGCGGAGGTCAGCGCTCCCTTTAATGCATTGAAAGAGGCAGTCATTTCTGTTGACCACAGTATTCGAGGAGGCTTGTCTTTTTTGCAGCATTCACGCAGAATGTGGTCATGAAAAGAACAGTCTGGTATCCACTGTCTGCAATAGTTCACCATGCCTAGGAAAGACAGCATTTCCTTCTGTGTAGTGGGCTTAGGGACGGAGGTCACAGCTTTGACCCTGTCTGTAGTCATGGAACGTTGTCCGTGAGACAGTGTAAATCCCAAATATTGAACAGAAGTCTGACAGTACTGCATTTTCTTTGCTGATGCTTTGTGGCCAGTCTGTTGGAGGTGCTGGAGTAGCATGTGTGTGGCAGTTTGACATAGTTTTTCACTTTCAGCACAGAGGAGGAGATCATCCACGTACTGTATCAGGGTACAGCCCTCTGGAGGAATGAAGCCGTCCAGGGTAGCACGTACCACCATTGAGAAAGCCGCAGGGCTGTCTACCATGCCTTGGGGTAAGCGAGTCCATGTGTACTGCTTATCTCTATGTGTAAAAGCAAATATCGGCTGTGTGTCCTCATGCACAGGCACTGAGAAAAAGGCGGAGCACAAATCCACCACAGTAAAATGTGTAGCTGTTGCTGGAATAGATGTCAATATGCTGGGAACGTCTGGGACGAGAGGTGGCAGAGGCATAATGACTGCATTAATTTGCCTTAAGTCTTGTGTGAAACGCCATATGCCAGGTTTGTTAGGCTTTGGCACAGGATTGACAGGAGTGTTATATGGAGATACTGTGGGCTTTATTACTCCAACTGTCAATAAATCTCCTATGATGATGTCTAGGGCTGCGGCTTTTTCAGCGGAAATGGGATATTGCTTGACATATACCGGCTTGTTGTGTTTCAGCTGAGCATGATAAGGTGTACAGTTAATAAATCCTACATCATTCTCACCTCTTGACCATAATGTCATGTTCTGATATTCAGCTGGCAATGTGACAGCAGAGATAGTACAGTGTATGGGGTAGGTTAGATCTATGTGTCGACATGGTGCAGTAATGTCATAGCCCACGTCTGAGTTATGTGACAAAACCACTGTTTGGCCTTCACTGGTGTGAGCAGTTATCATGTTGTTGAACAGTGTGAGAGAAACAAATATGTGGCTTCCAGGCATGGGGTTACCTGGTAGTGGTGTCTGTACACGTATTTGGCACAGTGTGTGACGTGGGGTACCAGTCAGATGGATATTGAGTTCATTCTCTGCTGAGGCGTCCAGCTGACACAGAGGCTGTTCCTTCTCCATGGTGTCGGTGCATAGGGCAGAGAAAACATAGCTGTTATCAGTATCTGCAAACATTTCACCCTTTGTGTTAAATGAAATACACAAGTTCATTTTTGCCATTAAATCTCTGCCTAATAGATTCACAGGCGAGTTTGGAATAATTATGAATGGATGATATGTAATTTCATCTGGTTTTGGGCCCCAGCGTGTTTTTAGAGAATGAGTTTTGGGGCATTGCACTAGAGTTCCGTTTATTCCCATGGTGTTGATGATGCACACAGAGGAAACAGGCCCACTATAGAATTTTCCAGACAGTGAACTTTTAGTGGCACCACTGTCAACTAAAAAGGAATAAATCTTTTCACCTGTTTCTATATCTAACATGGGCAAGCTTTCTGTGTTACGGGACAATTGCAAATGCAGCATCGTGTGTAGTGCTTCACACTGTCCCTCATCCTCACCTGGGCCTCCCTATTGTCGGTCCAGCCTTTCGTTATCATATGGGTGGGGATTAAAATGTGGATTATAAGGTTGCTGCCTAGGTGCAAAGGGGCCATTATTTTGATGTGATTCCTGTCTGCGTTGCCAGTTACCTTGTCTGGAAGAGCTCTGCTGACGCCTAGTGGCAGGAGCTGGTCCTGTGTTTTGTGGTTGAGACCCACGTGCTGCTGATTTGCATTCCCTCCTCCAGTGCCCTATTTTTCCACAGTAAAAACATACGTCTCCACTCCTATCTCTCCTTCTGAGATCTCCCTGCTGCGCTCGTTGAGGGGGCGGGGCCCCTGCATACATCATTTTCTCACTTTCCTCTGAGCCTTCAACATCAAAATTCAACATCATTTTAACACTTTTAGCCTTCGTGCTGTTGGGAAAAAGATCTGCACCAGCTTTCGTTTTGACAAGTGTGATAAAGTTCTTTATCTTCATGTCATAGAGATTATCAGTGGCAGTCAGCTTCAATAGTTGTGAACATTCTGGATGAATATTGTTTAAAAATGTTGTTATGAAAATCTGATCATTTCCACCTTCAGGCATGCATGCCTCATTAGTCCAGCAGTGCGTGAAACGTTTCATAAACACTAGAATAGATTCATCTGGCTTTTGCTTGCACATGGTTACTGCATTTAAATCAATTTTATCTCTAGACATTGTGAGCAGAAATTTCTTTAGATTTTGAAAAAAGGCTGTGATCTTGTCATCGTTTATCCACAAAAACGAGGTGGTGTTGGCTGCTTGGTCATTTTTAGGGTCTAGTTCCTCTACTTCTTCAATAAGCTGAGATTCAGTCACACCTGGGATTCGTTGACATAATATATATCTATAATCAGGCCCACCCAAGTGGTGGTATCTGGTACTTCTCTGTAATGCAGAAACATAGGCTGTAGGATTTTTTATCGGACCCGTCTAAGGTCTTTGAATTATTCTGACCCATGGTCAGTGATTTCCAGAGGGGTTTAGACGCTTGAAGGATTTAAGTTAGTTTTTTTTTTTTTGCTGTGGCACACCTGAGGCTACTTGATTTTTTTGCTAGCAATTTTATCTTTTTGGTGAGCAACTTCTCACTTTTTAACGAGCAACTTCTCGCTTTATGACCACAGGCAACTTCCTGCGTCCTTTCTGCTTTAATTTACAAAACAACAGGCAACTTCCTGTGTTTCTATGTGGGCCACTAAAGAAGGCTCCTCAGTGTATCCCACTTGTTACTACAGTGGGGCAAAAAAGTATTTAGTCAGCCACCGATTGTGCAAGTTCCCCCACCTAAAATGATGACAGAGGTCAGTAATTTGCACCAGAGGTACACTTCAACTGTGAGAGACAGAATGTGAAAAAAAAATCCATGAATCCACATGGTAGGATTTGTAAAGAATTTATTCGTAAATCAGGGTGGAAAATAAGTATTTGGTCAATAACAAAAATACAACTCAATACTTTGTAACATAACCTTTGTTGGCAATAACAGAGGTCAAACGTTTACTATAGGTCTTTACCAGGTTTGCACACACAGTAGCTGGTATTTTGGCCCATTCCTCCATGCAGATCTTCTCGAGAGCAGTGATGTTTTGGGGCTGTCGCCGAGCAACACGGACTTTCAACTCCCGCCACAGATTTTCTATGGGGTTGAGGTCTGGAGACTGGCTAGGCCACTCCAGGACTTTCAAATGCTTCTTACGGAGCCACTCCTTTGTTGCCCGGGCGGTGTGTTTTGGATCATTGTCATGTTGGAAGACCCAGCCTCGTTTCATCTTCAAAGTTCTCACTGATGGAAGGAGGTTTTGGCTCAAAATCTCACGATACATGGCCCCATTCATTCTGTCCTTAACACGGATCAGTCGTCCTGTCCCCTTGGCAGAAAAACAGCCCCATAGCATGATGTTTCCACCCCCATGCTTCACAGTAGGTATGGTGTTCTTGGGATGCAACTCAGTATTCTTCTTCCTCCAAACACGACGAGTTGAGTTTATACCAAAAAGTTCTACTTTGGTTTCACCTGACCACATGACATTCTCCCAATCCTCTGCTGTATCATCCATGTGCTCTCTGGCAAACTTCAGACGGGCCTGGACATGCACTGGCTTCAGCAGTGGAACACGTCTGGCACTGCAGGATTTGATTCCCTGCCGTTGTAGTGTGTTACTGATGGTGACCTTTGTTACTTTGGTCCCAGCTCTCTGCAGGTCATTCACCAGGTCCCCCCGTGTGGTTCTGGGATCTTTGCTCACCGTTCTCATGATCATTTTGACCCCACGGGATGAGATCTTGCGTGGAGCCCCAGATCGAGGGAGATTATCAGTGGTCTTGTATGTCTTCCATTTTCTGATGATTGCTCCCACAGTTGAACACCGCCTTTGCCTCCGCGAACACATCGGACTACAAACACGCACATTACCAACTCCGGAAGACGATCAAAGCAGCCAAACGTGAGTACAGGGACAGGGTGGAACAACAGTTTGACAACCCTCGGAGTATGTGGCAGGGACTAAACACGATCACAGACTTTAGAGGGAAAACCAGCACACCGCAGACCACGGCCTCTCTGTGTGAGGATCTAAACGTATTCTACGCACCGCGGATGACGTCAGTGCGCACACTGTGTCTGAGGAGGATGTGCGGAAGTGCTTCAGGAAGGTGAACGCACGCAAAGCTACTGGTCCGGACGGGATTCCCGGCCGCGTCCTCAGGTCATGCGCGGCTCAGCTGGCTGGAGTGTTCACGCACATCTTCAACCTTTCCCTCTCTCTGTCTGTAGTCCCAGCCTGCTTCAAAATGGCCACCATCGTCCCTGTACCCAAATCCTCCACCATCTCCTCATTGAACGACTGGCGACCTGTAGCCCTGACCCCCATCGTAAGCAAATGCTTCGAGAAGCTGGTCAGGGACTTCATCTGCTCTGCACTACCCGACTCACTGGACCCTCTACAGTTTGCATACCGCCACAACAGGTCCACTGATGATGCCATAGCCCTGACACTACACACTGCCCTGTCACACCTGGAGAAGAGAGACACGTATGTGAGGATGCTGTTTGTAGATTACAGCTCAGCATTCAATACCATCGTTCCCTCGAAGCTGGGCAGGAAACTGCAGGATCTAGGACTGAGCAGCTCCCTCTGCAGCTGGATCCTTAGCTTCCTGTCTGACAGACGCCAGGTGGTCAGACTGGGCAGCATCACCTCATCCCCCATCACACTGAACACTGGTGCTCCACAGGGGTGTGTACTGAGCCCTCTCCTATACTCACTCTACACCTACGACTGCACAGCCACTAACAGCTCCAACATCATTGTGAAGTTTGCGGACGACACTACAGTGGTGGGTCTTATCACCAACGGTGATGAGACGGCTTACAGGGAGGAGGTCAGCGCCCTGACCCACTGGTGTCAAGACAACCATCTCACCCTCAACGTCGCAAAGACAAAGGAGTTGATAGTGGACTTCCGGAGGTGCAGAGAAGTACACACCCCCATCACCATCAACGGGGCTGCTGTGGAGAGAGTGAGCAGCTTCCGGTTCCTTGGCGTACACCTGGCTGAGGATCTTACGTGGTCAGTACACACAAACAAAACAGTGAAGAAGGCGCAGCAGCGCCTCTTCTTTCTCAGGAGACTGAAAAGATTCGGCATGAGCCCCCGCATCCTCAGGACCTTCTATCACTGTGCCATTGAGAGCATCCTCACTGGATGCATCACCACCTGGTATGGCAACAGCACCGCCTACAACTGCAAAGCTCTCCAGCGAGTAGTGCGGTGCTCTGAACGGATAATTGGAGGTGAGCTTCCCTCCCTCCAAGACATCTACAGGAAGCGGTGCCTGAGGAAAGCGGGGAGGATCATCAAGGACTCCAGTCACCCCAGCCATAAACTGTTCAGACTGCTTCCATCAGGAAGGAGGTTCTGCAGCATCCGGTCCCGAACCAGCAGACTGAGAGACAGCTTTTTCCATCAGGCCATCAGACTGCTGAACACGTCATAGACACCTCAGCTTCACTACTGGAACTTCAACATTATGCACTCCATACTGTATATAAATGCCACTTGTTTTGCACATGTCTCAACTCTGTATATTTTATATATTTTATTATTATTATTATTATTTTATTTTATTTTTTTACTATTTAATTTGTAAAAATGTGTATACATACACACACACACACACACACACACACACACACACACACACACACACACACACGTAGGAAAATATTTAGTATACACATCCAGAAATGCATACACTATTATATATTGTACATATATTTATTAGTTTCAGGTTGGCCATTCTTGTATTTTGCTCGTTTGTGTTGTTGTGTTTGCACATCTCTGTTGCTTGTGGGGCTCGCACACAAGAATTTCACTCGCATGTGCTGTGCCAGTGTGCCTGCACATGTGATGTGACAATAAAAAGTGATTTGATTTGATTTGTGATTTGATTTGATTTGTGATTTGATTTGATTTGATTTTTTCACACCAAGCTGCTTGCCTATTGTAGATTCACTCTTCCCAGTCTGGTGCAGGTCTTCAATACTTTTCCTGGTGTCCTTCGAAAGCTCTTTGGTCTTGGCCATGGCGGAGTTTGGAGTCTGACTGTTTGAGGCTGTGGACAGGTGTCTTTTATACAGATGATGAGTTCAAACAGGTGCCATTCATACAGGTAACGAGTGGGGGACAGTAAAGCTTCTTACAGAAGACGTTACCGGTCTGTGAGAGCCAGAGATTTTCCTTGTTTGAGGTGACCAAATACTTATTTTCCACCCTAATTTACGAATAAATTCTTTACAAATCCTACCATGTGAATTCATGGATTTTTTTTTTTCACATTCTGTCTCTCACAGTTGAAGTGTACCTCTGGTGCAGATTACTGACCTCTGTCATCATTTTAAGTGGGGGAACTTGCACAATCGGTGGCTGACTAAATACTTTTTTGCCCCACTGTATGTGGGCCACTGAGAAAGGCCTCGTCAGCGTATCCCGTTTCTATGTGGATCACTGAGAAAGGCATAACAAAGTCTTATAAAATAAAAAGACACGTGCCTACCTTCGTCAGGATCCCACTTCTGACACCAAAATTGAAGGAAATGGCTTCCAGGGCCTAATCCGTGGATCGGCTTCCTCCGAGGCGTGGGCGTCTATCAGCAGAGATTGTAGCTTCACCTATCAGCAGAGATTGTCCCTTAATCTGTAACACAGTCAAATATATTCTCAAGTAACATTCAAGCATGCCATTCAGCGTGTTAGTACGAGCAGCTCGGGAGCAGCTTGGGAGAACAAGAAAACAGAGACTGCTTCAGATTGTCTTCCCAAATCGACTCAACTTTATTCACAAGTACAACAGTTTATATAGAGGGTAAAATTCATGAGACAGCAGATTATCAGTTTAAACCAGTACAGACCAAGATAAGGGAGCGTCTTCCTGCCCTTGGGTGAAGAAGCATCCTTTGTGTAGTTTATCAGTTCAGCTACAATTGTGATTATCTCAGCGACATATTTTCAAGGCACAAAACAAAGAGTTCTTTCATTAGTGAAATCTGAAACAAACCATCTGGCCTTCAACAGGCGTCTAAAAGATTAAGAAACTAATGTAGCTGAGGGAGTGATCTCTGTGGTATTTCAACCTTGTACCAGCCTGTGATTCTCACACATCAATTCTTGGGTCAAAGAGAAAAATAACTAAAACAAAGGGGCCTTATTGAATGACAGAGTTTTCCTGCATAATGTCACTATAAAACAATATCCAGTAAATGCTCCCATGGTACTAAAATACCTAACACAGTATACTGTGTATATTTATACTGGCAGTATGGAAATGATCATTTGGAAATGCTTAAAATGGAAATGATCATTTACTGTGAGGTGAGGTGTGGTTGGGGTGTTTTGTAACAGTGGTTGTGCTTTTGTAACGTTGAGGTATGGACAGCTACACACTGAGGCTTTGAGCCTCAGTCCTGCCTGTTCACATTTTATTCTGTAA
Organism: Maylandia zebra; assembly: GCF_041146795.1. Taxonomy (NCBI): domain Eukaryota; kingdom Metazoa; phylum Chordata; class Actinopteri; order Cichliformes; family Cichlidae; genus Maylandia; species Maylandia zebra. The sequence continues at coordinate 4,896,168 of NC_135184.1, forward strand.
AAACTAAATTTTCACTGCTTTTATGGCCTTTTTTTAGTGGGGAGAACATAGCTAGGATTTAATGATTTAACAAATCTTTTAAATCCTTTGTCCTCCACAATGCTAACTGGCTCAATCACCATGCTAACCAGGTCTTCATCTATTTGAGATTGTTCTCCTGAGGAAAGACAATAAAGACAAAGCACAAATATAAATATCACACACGTAACTTATTACAATTGTATAATATTGTTATATCATTTAGTAACATTACTGCATGCTATATTATCATGGCATTTGATGGCTCACCTGGTCTTGCTCCAGAATCGGTGTTCCCCCTATTCACATGCAAAGCTCTGTAGTGCCTAAGCATGGATGAGGTGTTGTTGTTATATCCCAGCTCCCTGGCACATAGCAAACACTTCACCTTGTACAAAAGTAAAGACAGCTTAACATAAATTGTATTGCACCATCAGTATTATGAAAATACATCTTCTGTAGAAATTTACATAGCTTGTTGGGAGGAATAAAATCACAATGTTCCCACACAGGGGAGGACATCCTCCTCTTCTTAGCTGGCTCCATTCTCTCCTGACTTTCTCTCCTCACTCTCATAAACCTCCAAACTGTCTCCAAACTCTCACTAACCGCAACTCTCCATCAAACACCTACATTTTGAATGAAGTCTGAGGGGTTTATATCGCTGTCATATCTCGCGGCAAAGTTCGAACCACTTCATGAACCAGTCACGTGGTACAGCCGGGCAGCGAGGCTTCGGACGTCATCATTTTCAGCTCCTCCCATAAATGAAGCAAGCCTCGATACGCGCATCGCGGAAACGCCCCCTCCATTACTCTACACAGGCTTTGAAGCCTCGATACAGAACGTCACATCACTACCTTTAGCGACTCTGTTTTTCTAAAAAGCGACTAGCGACAAATCTGGCGACTTTTTCTTATTTATGACGATTTTTGACATGAAAGCGCGTATCGCTCTTCGCAACAAAGCAGCGGGTGCTTTCTTTCTTTCTTTGTTATGGGAAGAAATACTGAAATCATCATGATTGAGTAGTGATTTATGTAACTTTGTGTATATAATTTGGCATTTCCTACTGATGTAGGCTAAAAATAAATACATGATACAATTTCATGTATTTTAAAGGTTTATTTGCAAGACACAAAAACAGACAAAATAGAAAGTTCCAAATGTATTGTGCACGAAACAAATTCAAACGTGGCGATGGAGCCAGGTGCAGATGTCTGTCACAAGTTAATCTGGCTGTAGGCTATGGCACTTAGCCACAGGTGGAGCTAGTTGACTCGACTCCATTTGAGTGCACACAAAGTAAACTGCACGCTTTAGTTGTGATTCTGAAATCGGAGTAATAGAACGTACGAGGGGAGCGATAACAACTACAGGATTCTCCCGATCGTTTACTCTTGCTGTCCCGTGAGCAGCATCGGCGTGGTGTTAATTGTTTGCTGTTTTCGCGATCGCCTCCTGCATGAGAATATCCAGGTAAACTCGCGACATTTTTAAACATTTTGTTGTTAAAGAGCAACAAGGCTGACACAGTGTGTTTGAGGTAACCTCACAAATATCACAGATTAAATATTTGCTGTTTATTTGCTGTTTTGTCGGTAGCGGCTCCTGAAAGGCAAGTCTACCACACATCTGTTCGACCAAAGCCAGTTGATCTGCGACGCCAGTTAATCTGGAAAACTGGAAGCAGGATTCATCACGTCATGACTTAAAGACCGGATAGCGATTTTCCTTACTGAGGAGTTGGCCACATGGTGGGCATGTGGACAATTCCTGCCAATGCTTTGGAAGCATTTGGAATGTGTGGATAAATGCATTGATCTACAATAGTAATACACCACAGTAAAGTGTATGAAGCTTCATCTGTGTAAATAGACTTACCGGCAACTTTCTTTGGTAGACGTGTTCAAATATTCTATTTTACTCTATTTTAAGCTAAAATATCTTGTATTAAGTGAAAAAATCTGCCAATGGAACAAGTGAAAAATCTCTAGTTTTTCTCTAGTTTCAAGATTCACTGTCTTGAAACAAGTTCCTTTAGCTTACTGAAATGTTGCCCTGTAGCTGATTGTGTCTTATTTTAAGTGTAATGAGATAATTTTGACTAGAAATAAGACAAATATACTTGGTAAGATTTTGAGTTTTTGCAGTGTAGATGACCCTTTTAATCTTTCTTGATCTTTCTTATCATCACATTAGTCACCATTTTCTTGTGTCCCTTTGTTGATGAAGGTCTGGATGATCAGCAGGTCTGTGATCAGGAGAGGAGCTCCAGTCTCCACCAGCAGGACCCAGAGCCTCCACAGACTAGAGAGGAACAGAAGGAAATGTGCAGCAGTGAGGAAGGAGAGCAGCTTGAACTGAAGCAGGAGGCTGAAGGCATTAATGTGTGGACTGGTGAAGAGGTGGATTTGTTGTGGAAATCTGGAGTAAAGCTGACCACAGTAGGTATGTAAAACTGTAATATACAGATTACATATTAAAACGTTGGGTGATGACATGACAAAGACACGTGGCGTGTATTACCGTCTAGCATACTACCTCACTGAAGACATGTTTTCTCTTAGCACTGTAAAATATAAACCGGGTTCAACATCTTCTGTTTGTTTAATAAAAAACAAAAATTTTGAATTATGTTTGTCCAGTGAAGGAAGTCTCAGGCTTAAGCCACAGCCTGGTAATGGCTTTTCTTGCTGCAGTGAGAAGAATCTTAGTTAAATATAAATCCTCTCTTTTAACCTTATCATCAATATTTCCTAAAAATACTGTAGTACAGTCCTCAGGAACCTTGTGACCTAAAACCTTATCACCCACTGTTTTCCAGAATGAGTGATTTTTAGAGCAAGACCAGAAGATAAATCTTTGGTTCTTCATCAAATTGAGGTATAATTTAGATTTCTGTTGTTTTTTGTTGGTAGGCGTTGCACATCATTTCAATTAAAAGAGTTAATCATCTCAGCCTCAGCTATCTCTTTATTTTAGTAGTCTCGAAGTTGTAGATATCGAAACAAATCCTGGTTTTTCAATTCAAACATGTCTTTAAGCTCTTGAAAAGCTCCTACCTTTGTCCCTTTTGGTAATTAAACAGAAAGCAGTCAGGCCCCTGTTGGTCCACTCTTTGAAAGCCTTGTCATATTGTCCTGGTTTAAAACTATTTTCCAAGCTTATCCATCGCAACTTTTTGTGGCTATTTTTCAGGGTCAGTGCCATCAGGTATTAGCCTCTCTCTTCTGATCACATTTTCACCAAAGCTTATTACAGAGTTGCCCTCTTCTCCTTCTGGGACTCCGTAAATTCGCAGGTTATTTCTTGTCGATCTAGACTGAAGGTCTTCTAGCTTTTTGCCACTCGTGTTTCGGCTTCCTCAAGTTTCTCACTGTATTCTTGGACTGCTAGCTTATTAGCCGTTAGCTGTTGGTTTGTGTCTTTTTGAATTTATTCAGGTCTTCTTTCAACTCACGCCTGAAATCTTCTTTGAATGCGTTGAAGTCAGCTTTCATCTCCGTCCGGAGGTCAAAGATTTGTTGGCTGATATTTTTAATGCCCTCTTGCAAAGATTTGAGTTTGGCCCCCTCGCCATTTTCTTTATCTGAGTTAGCCTTATCCGCATGCGTGTTCTCTCTCTCTTCTGGAAAATACTGTTCAGTTGGTCCATGTATCTTGTTCTTTTTCTTTGTCTTTGTCCCCACCCCTGCATTGTTTTAAACATAGAAGTAGTAAAAAGAACTTGAATTTAAGGGGAAATTTGCTCGACCCCGAGGAGCTCAGAAATTACGCAGCCATTTTGCCTTGCTGCCAACCGCACGAGAGATAATATTTAAAAAATTTGTGCACCTTAAACATCGCTCACATATCTGAGAGACATGCTCACAGTGTAACTTTTTTCATGTTTGTTGTCATTTGTTCCATCAAGACCTCCCACAGCAACATAATTGTAAGGAAAATGAGGATCTAGATGACCCGCAGGTCTGTAGCCAGGAGAGGAACCCCAGTCTCAACCAAGAAGACCCGGAACAGGAGGAAATGTACACCAATCAGGAAGGAGAGCAGCTTGCACGTAACCAGGAAACCAAAGGCATCGTCGTCTGGACTGGGCAGGAACTAGGCATCATGTGGAACCCTGAAGTAAAGTTAAACAGAATAGGTATGCAAAATTGTAGTCAAACTGTCAAATTGTAGGTAGATTTCTTAATACAAAACTGAATATAACTCATGTTGAGTCCTAATCTGACCTCAGCGATATGTTATAGAGGTGCATGAAGAATCGAAGGACCAACTCCAATAAGGAAACTGACGCATGTTTTAAGAGCCAAAATTTCTGGCCTCTCAGCTAAGTCTTGTCCATCAAGGTGGTTCTTCTTTTTTTGTGCCCTGCATTTATGAAGCGGTTGCTTGGTCTCTCCAATGTCCAAGAAACTCCTATGCGTCCGACAAGTGTGTCCTCCTTTTACCCAGATTTGAAGGATGGGTCGGGTGTATACTTCGTGGCCCAACATATCCTAGAATTCGTAGCGTGGCCCACCCAAATCCAGTTTCCATCAATGGTGGCAGCTACTTAGTTTTAATATTACTCTGTCTGGGCGACAAAATAAACTTTTAAGAGCCTGGCCAGTAGCCATTCAGGCATGAGGGCTTGTTGTTCTTGGTCACAGGGATGATTGTGGATCGTTTGAAGCCACCCATGGCTCCAATACCATCCACATAAGTTTTTGAACACCTGAGAAAATCAGTGTTAATCTTTGGTACAGAAGCCTTTGTTTGCAATTACAGAGGTCAAAGGCTTCCTGTTGTTCTTGACCAGGTTTGTACAGGTCTCCACAAAGATCTCCTCTAGATCTGTCAGCTTGTGGGGCTGTCACTGAGCAACACAGTTTCAGCTCCCTCCAAAGGTTCTTCCAGAGGACTTAGGTCAGGAGACTGGCTAGGCCACCCCAGAACCTAATCTTAAGATTAGAGGGTGTCTATGTATTATGTGGAGCAGTGCAATACAAACAATTTTTTTTTTTTAGAAATAATGATTTCCTTAATTGAATGTGAATTTCAGACCCCTCCATGATTTCTAAGTGGGAGTACTTGCAAAGAAACCTCTGGCAGACTCAGGGAGGAGCCACTTGCACAAGCGCAGAGTGTTCAAATACTTATGTTCCTCACTGTATATTGTCTTTATTTTCTCATCGTAGATGATCTGTTTATATTAATTAATGTGCGATATCTGTCATTCAACGCCAGAGTTTGAAGAGTTCAACTGTTTTAGATATTTACTGAGCTGACGCATGCACATTAAAACAAAGACTCAACAGTCACCCTATATCACACAAATTCCAACAGAGTAATATTTATGAGAAGAAGGAAGGAAGAAGACAATTGTTTCAATTTAAAATTTCCGCCCAATCGATTCTCTTTTTGCTTGGGCAGTTTAAAGAATTACATGTTTTCTCTGCAGCATGGAATGGGAAAAATGATTTAAACAGATTTTATATTCTGCTTTCTGGAATATACAATTCCAAACTTAAATTGATCATAAGAGGAGTGTCCTCTGCAAAACAGCTTGTCCCTCCAACATGCCTGTAATTGGTATATCTGTGCAACATGCTTACCATGTGGAGACCTGCTAATGGTTACCTTGTAATTTCTCAAATGTATGTCTTTTTTTGCTGCTTTTTTTTTTTAATCTGTTGCTTCAGATTTACCACAACATGACTGTAAGGATGAGGGAGGGCTCACAGATCAGCAGGTCTGTAACCAGAAGAACAACTCCACTCTGGACCAGGAGGATCCTTCGCAGATTAAAGGGGAACAGGAGAAACTCAGTACCACTCAAGAGGGAAAACCGCTTGTACAAAAGCAGGAGACCGGAACATTTTCTGCCTGTAAAGAAAGTGACCACAGTGAACCAGGACCAAGCAGTGACCAGCTCCTTTCTCACAACTCTACTGACACAGATCAGGACGAAAAAAAGGATGATAATTCACACAGTATAAAGTCAGCGCAAATTGTATCAGGACTGACAGTTCAAAATTCCAAGACAGCACATTTATGTAGCACCTATGGGAAAAAATTTAATTCTAAACCAAACTTGAATCAACATATACAAATTCACAAAGGTGGGAAACCACATTCTTGCGGCACCTGTAGGAAAAGATTTCGTTTTATGTCAGACTTGGCTAGGCACATCAAAACTCACACAGGTGAGAAACAATATTCTTGTAGCACTTGTGGGAAAAGATTTAATTTAAAATCAAGTTTGAAATCCCACATAACAATTCACACAGGTGAGAACCCATATACCTGTAGCACATATGGGGAAAGATTTCGTCTAAACACACAGTTGAAGGGACATATGCAAATTCACACAGGTGAGATGCCATATTCCTGTAGCACTTGTGGGAAAGGATTTCATTTTAAATCAAGGTTGAAATCCCACATAGCAATTCACACAGGTGAGAAGCCATATTCCTGTAGCACATGTGGGGAAAGATTTCGTCTAAACCTACAGTTGAAGAGACATGCGACTTCACACAGGTGAGAAGTCTGAGTCACAGAGAGGGCCCAAACTGTCCAAAGTTGTAGAATCCCCTAATTAGTGAAATTTATAGCTTACATTTGTTAGTGCAACTTGTTTTAAAGGCATGAAAATCTGTAGTATTAATAGGGCTGGACATTGTCACTGATTTCTAGAATCGATTCGATTCCGATTTGATTTGAGTCGATTTGAATCTGGGAAATTTTGCCTCAGTTAGAAATATTATTATTCTGATCACGTATCAGTACATATCCATATCTTTATATCTATAAAAAGAAAGCTGACACTTGCGAGACTTTATCAAAGGTGTAAGCGTCACAGCAGATGCCTTTGTGTCAAAGTAATTGAGGATAAAAGACAGAAAAACATGAAGGCAATCAGGGGTGATTTTAGCCCATTTTTGGGGGTGCTTCAGTGTTTCAATATTTATCTTTTATTAGATGTTCGTGTGGTTTGGTTATTTGCCTTTTGGTTGAAAGTAAACTGAGAGGACTTTTTGTTAGTGATCTTAATAGTATTTTTTTTCATATGAATGTAATTTTTCATCTAATCGAATAAAATCTATTTGTATATGATTGTCAGTCCGAAGAGGGAGAGAGGAAAGAGGAGAATGTGAGGAGAAAGTACAAGGTCAGGAAGAACCAGGTAACAGGATTTTAATGAATCGATATGTTATCCAAACTAGAATCGATTTTAATCAATAAATCGATAATCAAAACCCACCCCTAAGTATTAATTCCTTCTTACTGTGAGGCTGGCATAACAGTCATTATTCCTGACCCTGTGAGCTGACCTCGGGCATAAACCTGTCAAAAAAAGCTATAAAAATGATGGCTAAAGATGGAAGAAAGCCCAGAAAGTTATGCAAGACAAATGTTGAATATTATAGAGGAAGCAAAGTTGTGTAAATTGGATACACTGGTCAAAGTGAGACATTAATAAAAACATTCTATAATAATTGTTTTTAAGAAAACAATTTGTACACAAAGAAATAAATCTAGTTTAAAATTGGAATTAAATAAGTTTAAAGAAAAAATATGGATAATTATATAATAAAGGATGAGCAGCTGGTGACTCCTCTCCCATAAAGGGGTTTAGAAGTGCACTGGGAGTCTTCATTTTTATCGTTGTTGGCTTTTGGCCTGCATGTGCTCACGGAAAACACTGTAGAGGGCTTTGTGTTTTTTTTCTAAATTTTTGTTTATCTCGTCTGTTCAATAAAACTGTTGGCACCAAACTTCACTCATCTCCTGTGATTTTTGCACCCGTGTGTATACCTGTGAGCATGACTGCACTTGTATTTAAAAGGTTCCTTCATGTAACGATCTGCTAGAGGGCGTGCGGAGCCATAGTCCCGTTCCCCATGAAGCAGGCATGAAGCAGGTATGGAGGAGATCCAGGCTCCAGACATGCAGAGACCCCCAGTGCGCAAGAGTTTACGGAAGACCAACAGAGGGGCAACCATGCCACCCTTCCGGAAAGAGCTGAGAAGAGCTCCAGACGAGGGGTCACCCCAGGTCCCTGTGAGTCTTCAGTGTTTCTCCGCTCCGGCCTGGTCTGTTCAGGTGGAGCCCGGAGTCCACACCTGCCTCGTTCATCTGTTCATCATTGCCGGCAATCATCAGGCTGTGGTCTGTGACCGGCTCCCGGTGCAGACGGCTCCCTGTTATAGTGTTTCTTCACTTGGCTCATGCGAGCCCAGCCCAATTTTTACTCTTTAAGTGTGCGCGTGTGTGTATGTGTGTGTGTGTGTGTGTGTGTGGGGGGGGGAGATATGTGTGTATTCACATCATTTATGTTAATGAGAGTGTGGGGAGTGAGTTGGAGGGTGGGGTGGGCTGCTTTTAACTATGTAAAGCACTTTGTGCTACATTTTTTTTTTTTTTTGTATGAAAAGTGCTTTATAAATAAAGATTGATTGATTGATTTAACATCAGCGTCTCCTCCAGTTCTCTGCCAGTCTGTCAGCTATCCTATGGTTGTCACCAGGCCATGAAGTCTCTGTTGTATGTTTTGATTGAGACTAACTTTGATCTCTTCTCCCTCCAAGCAGTCATGACAGGAGCCCATGTCACACTGAGTTACTCACCTCTTCCACTTGCTGCTGAGCTCACTCTGTGGAATACTCACCTGTCTGGCATCACGCTTGTCTGAATTTCCAGTAGATTACTTCTGAAGCTCTGAGGACTCAAAAATGCAGAAAAAATATAGGAAACTAAAAGAACTGAATGTTGACCAATCCATGTGTTCTTCTAGAACAGGGGTCGGTAACCTGCGGCTCCCGATCTGTATACGGCTCTTTCATCCTTATACTGCGGCTCCACGTGGCTTGGGAAAATAAATTCTAAGTATTTAACTGAAGTGCATTTTATTTGTGTTAGTTCTTTTTTTAACTTGTGGTTCTAAATTGGAAGATTATTGTGATCTTGAAATTCAAAAGTAAAATTATGTTTTATTATTTTCGTTGCTCAAAATATGTGTCACACTGGCAGAAGCCGGTATACCTCCCAAAACGCTGTGCATTTATTAAGACTTTGAACCCCAGTTAGGGCTAGTAAAGAGAAAAATGTAAGAAAAGAAAAATGTTCACATGAACATGCTTTTCTGCATCTCTTTATTGACCACTTTTCCCACACGTTTGCTGCACACACACAGCCAGCTGTAGCTTTCCAGCTAACAAACGCTAACAAAATAACGCTGAAAACCGATAAAAACCCTGAAAATCATACATTTCACACCTGAGCCTCAACTCTCGTGGCCTGGTACCAAACGACTTACGGACCAGTACCGGTCTGAGGCCCGGGGGTTGGGGACCGCTGCTCTATAACGTCTATAACGATACCCTGGATTGAAACAGGGGTCACAGGTTTCCTGGTCCTCCTAAAGTCCACAATCAATTTTTGGTCTTCGGTCACTTTGAGCTGCAGATGATTCTGCTTGCACCACTTGATAAAGGAGTCAACTACAGCCCGGTACACCATCACATCACCCTCACTGAAGCATCCAACCACCGCAGAGTCATCAGAAAACATCTGAACATGGCAGGTCTGTGCAGTGGCTGACGTCTGTGATGGGGAGAGGGCAGTTCCTTGTGGTGCCCCTGTGTTGCTGATCACCTTGTGAGACACATAATGTTGAAGAAGCACATTTTGTGTTAGATACTCAAAAATCCAGGACACAGGAGAGGCATCCACTTGCATCTCAGTCAGCTTATCTCCCAGGACGATTGGCCTGAGAAGCCGGAGAAGCTTCTTTCCGCAGGCGATACGGTCTCTCAATCACACCACCACATAGTACTGACCCACAAATATGGTTTTTACACACACACTGGACATTCTGGACATTTGTTTACATTTGTTTACATTTGCCATCTTGTTATTGATTAATCAAATCACTCTATCACAAGTCGCTTAAATAAATCACTTTTAAGCATATTTGCACTACAGACTGCACTACACTACAGACACTACAGACACTTAAATATGTGGATTGCACAACCCTGGACATTACATTTCTTTCATTACCATTTATTACTCGTACAGCTGCTCTTATTGTTCCATATTTCTTCATATATTCTTATATATTTTCTATATTGTGTATTTTATGTATTGTGTATTTGTACTTGTATTTGTTGTACAGTTATTTTATTTGTAACTTTAATTTTTATATTTTATTCTTTCCTAGTTAAATTTACCCTTCATTTTAATTTTCCTATTTATTTCCTATCCTATTCATAGTCTTTTATTTTAGGTTACGAGCAGTTGTCTAAGCATTTCACTGCATATCGTACTGTGTATGACTGTGTACGTGACAAATGAAATTTGAATTTGATGATAATAAATGCACTGGAAAAGATAAAAATGACCCTCGCACTGCTTGCCAGCTGGCCCATATGGGTGTAGACACAACTGAGTAGGTAGATGATGGTGTCCTCAGGTCTGAGGTGGGACTGGTAGTTAAACTGAAGGAGATCCTGATCTGGCCTGACTATATGGTACTGCATAAGACAACTCGTGAAAATAACATGTGTACCAAACTCTTTAACATGAAGTGTTGTCGTAAGAAAAATGAAGAAAAGGCTAGTTTCTTTCAGATTGTATGCTGAATTGAGCAAATATGACTAAAAATTTTAGACATTGTTAAACATGTGGGTATCTTTCATCTTTAAGACCTGGGTAAATCTCAAAACATCACATTTTTACTGCTTACCTTCGGTTTGCACTGAGGTGGAGTGGGGGAGTATGTGTAGCAATTACATACAAGAATATTATCTGTCTCAGGTCCTCGTTCCTCCAGAGTAGGAGTGTACCTGGATCACAGAGCAGGTATTTTGTCCTTCTACAGCGTCTCTGAAACCATGACTCTCCTCCACAGAGTCCAGACCACATTCACTCAGCTGCTTTATGCTGGACTTTCTCGTTACAACGCTGGAGACATTGCTGAGTTCATTAAAATGAAATCGACCCTTTTCTGTTTATTAAATGTACTATTGTCTGTGTTTCAAAGAAACAGAAAACACTCTAATTCACGAAGCTTTCATAATGTTTTGAGCTTTGATCTATATTTTAATGTTAAATGATAAATTCTTTATCCAGGTTTCTCCAAAGTACCAGACTTTATGTCAGGACTTGATTTTTGTTGGACTGACCTGATGAGGGCAGTATTACGCCTTTGATACTTCCAGCTTAAGATCGAAGAAGAATAGCGGAAATGACGTCACTGAGCGCTTGCATCGCGAGTTATATTTGAAGACTTTGATTTGAATGTATCAGTTGTTGTCGCAATAATGTCTTCAGTCCAGTATCTGCGAGAGGTTATCAAGGAGACATTAACTGCTGCCGCAGAACAAATCTTCTCAGAGTTTGAAAAAACGATCGTCCGGTATGAGGAGGAGATCCGTCAGCTAAGGCCGCTGGATATCAGACCCGGGATAAAGTCGCACAATACAGGTGTGTAAATTTGTGGAGGAATGGGGGTTGCGGGATCCTCGCGGGAACCCAACTCTGCTTAGATTTTACCATGTGCGCTTCACACTACCGTAACTTATCGACTATTTAAGCTAGAAAAAGAAATTACAGGGTTACTGAAAGAAGAGAGGCTGAGTTTTACGGGGATATTTGGTGTATTACGGTAGCACAAACCGTTCGCAAGCTACTGCTGTCTGAAGAACCAAGATTCACTAACGTAATCCCTCGACCATTTGGGCAAGAGAGACATTTCAAACGGTTACTGAAAGACACGAAGAAGAGCTTTACGAAACTTTACGGTGCATCATTAGAAAACACGAGCAGTGACGGTCCAATCACATGTATGGAAAAGTGGCAACGCTCCAAAAAGGCCTCGAAATTTAAAAAACTAAGTGGCCATTGCTCAAAAACTTTATTGTACATATTTAGTATAGTTGATGTTGTGTTACGTTTGTTCCTGTTGAATTAATATTAGGTTTGTAGCTTGAACCTATTCGCTGGAACGTTTAAGACGATATAATTACACAGCAAAGCAAGACAAAGTTCTTCATGTTTCTCGTGCGCGGGAGAGAACCGGACAAACGCCGTTCCTTCGCTTGACCCCAGTTGCTCTCGTCCGCTCCCCCGTAACACTGCTCTTTTATTGAGGTTACATGAATATATATAGGTTCATTAACATATGACGTCTACATACAAACAAAGAGTACCGTGTGTGTGTGTGTGTGTGTGTGTGTGTGTGTGTGTGTGTGTGTGTGTGTGTGTGTGTGTGTGACCCCATAAATGACTTCCCTAAACCTGCTGGTCTGGAAGTCCAGCAGTTCATCTAAACAAAAGGCACTTAGCCTAAAACAGATATAGCCACGTTTATCCTACCATAAAACAATAAGAGAAGGTACGACCTCTCCCATGCTCCCAGAGTGTTCTGGAATGCAGACTATTAAGGATCAAACCTCTACCAATCTAAAACTAATTATAAAACTCTAAGCATATATAAGTAGATATTTCTAAGCATAAATGACAATCAACAATACAAAACCTAACAATATCAGTTTCCACTTAACTATAAATTTTTTCACTTTAAACTGTTGTTTCATTGCCATAACAATACAATAATGTAAAATGAGTGCCAGGGGGCAAAAGTATTCACTTTTAGTTTGATTTCTGGCCCGTTTACAGCCAAAATGACCAAAAATTACCAGGCGGCCTAAATGATGCTTGGTCAATAGCTTTCATGATCATATTCAGATCATGCTGCTGTTCATTTGTTTATTTTGTTTGTTTGCACATTTTGTGACGATCACTGGCGGTCACTTTTAAAAATTAGACCCCAGACGGCTTTAAGGTTATCAGTGTCGCCCAGTGAAAAAATGGCCAGGAGTGAATGTTTCTGTGGCAACATCTGCAAGAACGCAAGAGGCCGTGAAACCATAAGCTTAGTTCTCAACTCCCTTTTAATTGTTCTTGATCTTTCTTGTGATGACATTAGTTACTGATTTCTTCTGTCCCTTTGCTGAACACGAAGGTGATCAGCAGGTCTTTGACCAGGAGAGGAGCTCCAGTCTCCACCAGCAGGACCCAGAGCCTCCACAGACTAAAGAGGTACAGGAGGAAATGTGCAGCAGTGAGGAAGGAGAGCCACTTGAACTGAAGCAGGAGGCTGAAGAAATTGATGTGTGGACCGGAGAACAGCTGGATTTGTTGTGTAAACCTGGAGTAGAGCTGACCACAACAGGTATGTAAAACTGTAATATACAGATTTCATAATACTGAAATGAATAAGACTCATATTAAAACATCAGGCGATGATATCAGAGTTGACTCCTCAGGAAGAGAGCTCACAATGACACATGCATTACCACCTGGCATACTACCTCACCTAAGACGTGTTTTCTGTTAGCACAGTAAAATAAAAACTGGGTTTAAAATCTTCTGTTGTTTAATAAAAAACAAAAATTTCCTCCATATAGATTTAAGTCAAGTTGACCCAGAACTGTACGCAGAATGTAGAAAAATACCCACAAGGACCAAGTTGGAGTAGCGAGCTGTACGCCTCATAAATTATGACTTTCTGTATGTAAACAGAATTCTTTGCTGTTCACTGCATGAGAGAGAATATTTAAATATCGCTCACATATCTGAGAGACCTGCTCACAGTGTTAATTTTTTCTTGTGTGTTGTGTCCGTCAAGACCTCCCACAGCAACATGATTGTAAGGAAAACTGTAGCCAGGAGAGGAACTCCAGTCTCAACCAGGAGGACTCAGATCTTCCAGAAACTAAAGAGGAACAGGAGGAAATCTCCCTCAATCAGGAAGAAGAGCAGCTTTCACTGAAGCCAAAAACCAAAGACGTCATCGTCTGGACTGGGCAGGAGCTGGACATCATGTGGAACCCTGAAGTAAAGTTGGAAAGAATAGGTATGCAAAACTTTAATAGACAGACTCAGTTTTGTGTTAAGAAATCTAACTCCTGTTGGATCCTTATCAGACCTCAGAGGTATGTTATAGAGACACATGGAGAATCTAAGGTCCAACTGCAATAAGGAAACATGATGTAATATTCTAAGAGCCAAAATGTGTAGCCCTCACAGTGTCGCCCTTGTCAGGACTGTCCTATGTTGGAAATAATTAAGTTGAGTACAAGAGAGAGGAAGACTCCCTACAATGAGTTGACACATCAACTTTTTATTTATTCCTCCATATACATTTTTGCCATTCATATTGTCACGAGTCTTTTCTGTCGCGAGTCCGTCTCTCTTGTTTGTTTTTGGCCCACTTTGCACCAGAAAGAGGAAACCAGCGGCTGAACAACAGCAGCACATTTAAGCTTGATAAGCTGTTGTTAGAATTTATTTAATATTAATTTCTACTCGAGGATCTTTTTCTACGTAGCTGACGCTGGTAACTGTGCAGGGGCGGATCTAGCAAAGTTTAGCCAGGGGGGCCGATAGGGCATTAACAGGGAAAAGGGGGCACAAAGACATACTTTTCTTTCTTATTCTCATTTAAAATGTCTAGCTTTTAATAAATAATTATCTGACACCCAAAGTTTTAATTTGATGTAAAATGAATAGAAGTCCATTACTGTACCGTATTTTCACGACCATAAGGCGCAGTCTCAGTTATGTGTGCCCTTACTGTATTTAACACACACATAAGGCGCACTGGACCATAGGGCGCATACAAGTACCGTATGCGTATTTAAAAATAAAGCGGGAGCAAACCTGAGTTTGGTACTCACATTTTTATTACCAGTAATCGTCATCATCAACAACATACAAGCATACAAGTGTGCGTATTTAAAAATAAAGCAGGAGCAAAACAAAGTTTGGTACTCACATTTTTATCATCAAACCCATCGAAGTCCTCATCCTCTGTGTCTGAATTGAACAGCTGCGCTAAATCTCCATCAAACATGCCAGGTTCACTTTCTTCACTGTCAGAGTCACTTTCCGTGCCGTGCGGCTCCTCGGAAATGATGCCGGCTTTTGCGAAAGCTCGAACAACAGTGCCAGCAGACATGTTAGCCCAAGCATCTACAATCCATTGGCAAATTGTGGCGTAACTCGCCCGGCGCTGCCTTCCACTCTTAGTGAAACTGTGGTCTCCACCGGTCATCCATCGCTCCCAGGCCGCTCGCAGCCTTACTTTGAACGGGCGGTTCACACCGATGTCCAGCGGTTGGAGTTCCTTTGTCAGGCCTCCCGGAATGACAGCAAGCTCACAGTTCATTTGTTTCACTAGTTTTTTCACATCGGCTGTGAGATGGGCACGCATAGAGTCACAGATTAAGAGCGATGGTGATGCGTGGAAAAAACCACCTGGTCTCCTTACATACACCTCCCTCAGCCACTCTTTCATCATTTCCTCATCCATCCAGCCCTTTTCATTTGCCTTAATGATGATTCCTGCTGGAAACTTCTCTTTAGGCAAAGTCTTTCGCTTAAAAATCACCATAGGCGGCAGTTTCTGTCCATTAGCATGGCAGCCAAGCACAACAGTGAAAGAAGACTTTTCATACCCCGTTGTGCGTATCGCTACCGTGCTGGTCCCCTGCTTCTCCACAGTGTGACTCACCGGGATGTCGAAAGTGAGCGGGACCTCGTCCATGTTTGTGATGTGGCTGGGCTGGATGTTTTTGTCGCCGATGTGTTTGCTGCAGTAGGAGCGGAAGATGGCCAGCTTTTCCTTATAATCCGCTGGAAGTTGCTGCGCTACCGTAGTCCTGGTCCGGATGGAAAAATGGCACCGTTTCATAAAACGAAAGCACCAAGACAGACCTCCTTGGAAATGTTCAATGTTCATCTCTTCAGCTAGTGAAACTGCTTTTAGCCGAATGGTGACCGTCGAAACGCTTCTCCCGCTCGCTCTTTGCTCGATGATCCACCGCTCGAGTCTTTCCTCCAACTTGGGCCACCTCGCCTTATGTCCGCGGAAACTCAGCTGCGTTTTCTTGACCTGCCGGAGCTTGTTTTCCAGCTTCCTCCATTTGCGAACCATCGATTCGTTAATCTTAAATTCTCTCGCCGCTGCTCGATTTCCATGTTCCTCCGCGTAGCTGATGGTTTTCAGTTTAAACTGTGCTTCGTAAGCGTGTCTCTTTGCCATTTTCAGGGTTGTTAAAACAACAATGTCCTGCATAATGCACATACCTGTTCTTTTATACAGGTATGTGCGATTTTCCCGGTGTATATACGATCAACGCCCACACTTCACCCTTTAACGTTCTCATGGTGTTCTCTACTACGTCCTCCTTACAACACATAGGGCGCACCGCGCTATAGGGCGCGCCGCACTTTTTGAAGAAAATCTAAGACTTTTAAGTGCGCCTTATGGTCGTGAAAATACGGTATATAGTAACTATTAAGTCTAATATATATATATATATATATATATATATACCTAACTAATATATAAGCTATAGTACAAATATGTAAGCTATAGTACTTTTTCCTTTGGGAAGGTACCATCTGTGCAGTCTGCAATTTTGTTGAAGAAAGATGTTGAAACTATTTAATATTTTAATATATTGAAAAATAATTGATTTCTGTGCATTTTTTTTTTTCCACACTGCATCAAATTAAGGTTGATTATGTCGATTAAGCATCATGAGGTGGAGCGTGAGGGGTGGTTCCCTATTTTTTATTTATTTATTTTTGTTGTTGCTGGGAGTTGGAACTAGGGCTGCCACGATTAGTCGACTAGTCACGATTACGTCGACTATTAAAATCGTCGACGACTGATTTATTAGTCGACGCGTCGTTTGAAGCTTTGTAAGATCACAAAAGACGCAGGAATGAGTAGTAGGATTTAAGAGTGTCATAACAGACTGAAACTGAAGATGGCAGCACTGCATGTACAAGGATGCCAGCTGCCGTTAAACCCCGAAGAAGAAGAAGCAGCTGTGTCCCATAATTCATAGCGCAGCCCAGCGCAGTTGTCAACAATGGCGGCAGCTAGTTAGTTTTAATGTTACTCTTATTATTCTTTCTGGGTCACAAAATAAACGTTTAACATATTTTCAGGCGAGAATGTAGCTGTGTAAACCTCAAATATCTGCTCAGTTTATCAAGACACCACATATTTTCAAAAGCGCTCCGACGTTTTCGGAGACGTTTGTTACTCATTAGCTCGATAGTTAGCCGGGAGCAAGGCTCACTAGAGCCGTGAGAACACCGGACTCCCGGCAAATCGTTTTCAAACCCACCGCCGTCTTTGGCTACTCAGGTTAAATATATATGAGTCACTTAGATAACTTAAAAATGTTATTGTTTGGCTTTTTTTTAGTATTTTATTTGTTCCTGAGTAAATCGGTTTGGCTGAGATTAAAGTTATAGTTTTTACACAGCTGAATAAACGTCAAGCAGACAGCTGATTATCAGAAGCGTGAGATGCTCCAGAATATACTCCGGTGTCCCGTTATATTTTAGATAGCAAGGAGCAGACGGCTGAGTTTATTAAACTTCACCGAAACAATCTGCAGATGTCATTAAAATTTAATAAACTATCATCTTGTCTTTATTTTTAGTTAGCACATACCTTAAACACTTCAAGCTGTAAGCTAATGATAGTTATATAAGAGCAGATGCTGCTGGTGCAATAAGCTGTAGGTTTTACGTCCAATGGATGATGATCTGATTAGTCGACTAATCGCAAAAATAATCGGTGACTAGTCGACTATCAAAATAATCGTTTGTGGCAGCCCTAGTTGGAACCCTATTAGTTAGGTTGCTTAACATTTACGCTAAGTACTCTTTAAAATACCAGAATAGGGAGGATGGTGTAGGTTTGAGTTTATTAGATTGATCAGTATTGCTGAACTATGAAATTATTTTTTTTTTGCATACAGGTATAACAGAATAGCTTTAGTGTAGTTGTTGTTTTAAACTTGAGTATGAACTTATACAAAATGCAGCAAGATATTTAAAAAAACAGTTTTGTTGATTAAAACACACTATATCTGATTCATATCGGTATCGGCAGATATCCAAATTTATGATATCGGTATCGGACATAAAAAAGTGGTATCGTGCCATCTCTAGTTTTTGGTGTGCCACCAATTAAAACTTTTAACTCACTCAACCCATCTGGAGTGCAAAATGAACAAACTTTAGACAAACTGCCCGAAATGCGTTGACAGAGACATTTCAGGGACTTTGACAGAACTAGAAAAATATAAAGGCTTTAAACAAGATGAGAACTAAGGATGTAACCAAAGCCGTGTGCCGCTTGTGGAGACGTGTCGTGCGAGCAAAGTACTTAAACACGACTAACTTGCATGAGAACGTACGTGTCCACCATCCTGCTCAGTATGCTCGGCTATCACCAGCTTCTACAGCTCTATCAACAAGCACTTGGGCGCACTCTGAGGAGGGTGCATTTATTTGAAGATGAAAGGGGGTGCTGTTAAAACAGCACTATTTATTTATTTATTATTTTTTGACTCCTTCTATTAGCTCCATCATTAATAGCAAACGTACTCATGGGCAAATAAATAAATAAATTGCCCGTGTAAAAACAATCTCCTATGGGCTCAGCCTATCGTCGATAGTCTATATATGCGTTCAGTCACACAACCCTAATAGTTAGGAAGGATTTTATGTGGCGGTAAGTTCTGCATTTGCTTGTGTGCAGTCATATGGCATTATTACAGAAAAGTGTCCCAAATTTCCCACGTGTGGGACTAATAAAGGTTATCTTATCTTATCCTTTTTAATCAACTCCCACTATGATTTGTGGATAAATAATTCTTTAGCTTGTGTAACACGACCTTTTTCACTCATTCTCAATATGTTTTATTCATATAGGGAAATAATCCCAACAACGGTGTCCTGAAGGGGCTTTATACTGTAAGGTAAAGACTACAATATTAGAAAGAAACCACAACAATCGCACAACACCCTGTGTTACGTTTCCCTAAAAGGTCCGGGGGATGAGGGAAAGTAACAAAAAGTGTCCGGGTTGTAAAGGGAGGTGGGGAGGCAAACTGGTTAAATTGAAGAGTTTTATTAATGTTTCTCTTAATAAATGGTAAATGGCCTGCATTTATATAGCGCTTTACATATCCAGTCATCCACCCATTCACACACACTGGTGATGGCAAGCTACATTGTAGCCACAGCCACCCTGGGGCGCACTGACAGAGGCGAGGCTGCCGGACACTGGCGCCACCAGGCCCTCTGACCACCACCAGTAGGCAACGGGTGAAGTGTCTTGCCCAAGGACACAACGACCGAGACTGTCCAAGCCAGGGCTCGAACCGGCAACCTTCCGATTGCAAGGCAAACTCCCAGCTCTTGAGCCACGATCGCCCCTAATAATTAAACTAAAAGCTGGAAAAGCCACTATCACATTTAGAAGACAACAAAACCCTGGAATCATTAGTCAGAGTAATATTTATGAGAATCTCACAGTTTTTGTTATAGCTGAATTTTTGTGTTGTTTTGAAACGGCCCCTAATGTTTGATTATCTTTTTATTTTCATAAATTAGATTTCCTCCATTAAATGATACAAAAACTGAGCAGAAAGCAAGAAGTGAAGTGTTTGAGTTTAAAGTTTCCACCTCATCGATTTTCATTTTATTTTTTTCAGTCAGTTTAAAGAATTCCAGGTTTCCCTTGCAGCATGGAATGGAAAAAAAAATACTTTACGACATTACGGTTTGGGATAAATATTGTTAAATATTTATGTTCTTTTTTCTGAAATGTACGATTCCAAACTTAAATCGATCACAGAAGAAGAGTGTTTTTCATAGGGTTTGTAAATGAGCAGCCAAAATGGTCTCACTGAGTCAGCAAAACAACTTCTCCCCCAACATGCCTTTTATTGGCTTATCTGAGCGACATGCTTACCATGTGGAGACCTGCTAATGGCTAAGGTTACCTTGTAATTTCTCAAATATATGTTTTGTTTTTTGTCCCTTCAGATTTTCCACAACATGACTGTAAAGAACAGGAGGATCTTTTGCAGATTAAAGGGGAACAGGAGGAACTCAGTACCACTGAAGAGGGAAAACCGTTTGTACGAAAGCAAGAGACTCAAACTTTTCCTGCTCGTAAAGAAAGTGACCAGGGTGAACCAGACCTAAGTAGTGACCAGCTCCTTTCTCACAACTCTCCTGACACAGATCAGGATGAAAGCAAGGATGATAACTTACACAGAAATAAGTTGGAGGAAATCGTATCAGAGCTGCCAGTTCAAAATTCCAAGACAGTATATTTATGTGGCACCTGTGGGAAAAAATTTAATACTGCAAAAAACTTGAATCGACATATGAAAATTCACACAGGTGAGAAGCCACATTGTTGTAGCACCTGTGGGAAAAGATTTCATCGGAAGTCGCACTTGACTAGACACATGCAAATTCACACAGGTGAGAAGTTGCATTCTTGTAGCACCTGTGGGAAAAGATTTAATCGGAAGGAACATTTGAAAATGCACATGGAATATCATACAGGTGAAAAACGATATTCCTGTATCACTTGTGGGAAACGTTATAATGTAAAATCAAGTTTGGAAACCCACATGAAAATTCACACAAGTGAGAAGTCACATTGTTGTACCACTTGTGGGAAAAGCTTTAGTCAGAAGGGGCAGTTGAATAGTCACATGCAAATTCATACAGGTGAGAAACCACATTGTTGTAGCACCTGTGGGAAAAGATTTACTCTAAAGACATATTTAACTGAACACATGAAAATTCACACAGGTGAGAAGCCGCATTGTTGTACCACTTGTGGGAAAAGCTTTAGTCAGAAGGGGCAGTTGAATAGTCACATGCGAATTCACACAGGTGAGAAGCCATATTTTTGTAGCATATGTGGGGAAAGATTTAATGTAGTAACAAATCTGAAAATACACATGAAAAGTCACACAAGTGAGAAGCCGCATTCTTGTAGCACCTGTGGGAAAAGATTTAGTCGGAAGGCACACCTGACTAGACACATACAAATTCATACAGGTGAGAAGCCGCATTGTTGTACCACTTGTGGGAAAAGCTTTATTCAGAAGGGGCAGTTGAATAGTCACATGCGAATTCACACAAGTGAGAAGCCATATTTTTGTAGCATATGTGGGGAAAGATTTAATGTAGTAACAAATCTGAAAATACACATGAAAAGTCACACAAGTGAGAAGCCGCATTCTTGTAGCACCTGTGGGAAAAGATTTAGTCGGAAGGCACACCTGACTAGACACATACAAATTCATACAGGTGAGAAGCCGCATTCTTGTACCACTTGTGGGAAAAGCTTTATTCAGAAGGGGCAGTTGAATAGTCACATGCGAATTCACACAAGTGAGAAGCCATATTTTTGTAGCATATGTGGGGAAAGATTTAATGTCGTAACAAATCTGAAAATACACATGAAAATTCACACAAGTGAGAAGCCGCATTCTTGTAGCACCTGTGGGAAAAGATTTAGTCGGAAGTCACACCTGACTAGACACATACAAATTCATACAGGTGAGAAGTCGCATTCTTGTAGCACTTCTAGGAAAAGATTTACTCGAAAAAAATATTTAAATGAACATGCGAGAATTCACGCAGGTGAGAAGCCGCATTCTTGTAGCACCTGTGGGAAAAGATTTACTATAAAAGCATATTTAAATGAACACATGAAAATTCACACAGGTGAGAAGCCGCATTCTTGTGACACCTGTGGGAAAAGCTTTTCGCAGAAGGGGCATCTGAATAGACACGTGCGAATTCATACAGGTTAGAAACCACATTGTTGTAGCACCTGTGGGAAAAAATTTAGCTCTTCAGTACAGTTGAAAATGCATATAGGAAACCATACTGCATGCTAAGTTTAATTTTTAGAAAATGTTGATGGTAAAACAAAGTGTTTGGATCTTTGGAAACTCAGCGTCTGACAAAACTTTATTTTCAAAAGGTTTTCAGAAGCTCAATTTCTATGTTTACTTGTGGACAAAAAAACTAAATAACTTTTTTCTGACTTTTTTTGTTATTTGTGGGCTTTGACTTGGCTAAAGGTTCTCTTTGAACAATGCTTGAGATACTTTTTGTCTTGATGCAAAAAGAATTTCTCAAAAATACACTAGAGAATATCTGTTTAAAAAATGCCTGTGTACATATCGAGGAATGGAGGGATAGAAGTGACAAAAATGAATTGATTAAATACACCATTAAATAATTCAATTCAATGTGTCAATAAATAGAGGTTTGGGGTAAACGCTGTTCGAGTCAAAACCATTGCTTTGGCCGGGTTGCCATTCTTTTTTTTCTGGGCGTTTCTCCACACCAACAACTGGCGTGTGGAAACTAACTGAACTGTACTTTGAAATACCCTGTTTGTGTGTCACCAAATACACTTTCAATATTTATTTTAGCCCAGTCTCATGGCAAAGCCTGTGGGTGTGATAGGAATGATGTGGAATCCAGTAATTAAAGGAAGGGGAAGGGGAATTTACAGGGAATGACACTGTTAAGCAGTTGATCCATTTACTCGAATTGTTTGTGACCCATATATTTATGTCAGTATCTATGTTTATATCATACTTTTATGTGAACACCTGTTGATACCCAGCTGCTGTTTTGAGCTTTAATAATTTGGATCTAAAAAAAAAAGTGTAACTTTGACAGTGCTGTTTTCCATTTTGACAGGTTTGTGACATGTGATTGGTGGAAACTAGACAAAGATGCATCTAGTAATTATTTTTATCTATATGTCATTTGGAAGGTCCAAACTGTCCAAAGTTGTAGAATAGCCTAATTACGAAAACTTGTACCTTACATTTGGTAGTGCAAATTGTTTTAAAGGAATAAAAATCTGAAGTAGTATTAATTGCTTCTCACTGTAAAACTGGCATAACAGCCATTATTCCTGACCCTATGAACTCACCTGAGTCAAAACCTGTCAAAATAAACTGAAGATAATGGCTGAAGAGGTCATTGGAAGAAATCCCAGAAAGTTATGCAAGACAAGTGTTGATTATCAGAAAGATTCAACACATTCAAGGGGCTTAATCATACTGACTCCCTTGATTCTCGTCCTCACTTTCCAGGTCCTCCACCGCTTAGTCACCTGTAACCGCTCAGTTATCCACAGTGTGTCCAGCAGCTGTCTGCAGCTGCAACCGTTGAGCCAATATTCTGTGACACAGTTTCTTCAGCACCTGAGCCCTTCTACAGGGAGTTGATTCGCTGCGGGGGATTCCTGAAGTAATGCTTGCTGATTTTCAGCTGCTCACCACGTTCATTGCCCAATAAGACAGAAAAATTATCCTATCTTGTAGGGCAACTGAGGTGAAGGGTATTAGCATAGGCCGAAGCGTATTTTTCTTTTCACCCACCGGCCTATTTTTATTTTTATTTTTATTTTTTTTGTGAACTGAATACATAGGCCCTTTTGAAATTGAAACTATTATCAACCCACTAGCCATTAAACTTAAATTGCCTACAGTTCTTCGCATTCATCCTACTTTCCATGTCTCAGCCTGCTGCCCTTGCGTGCTATAGCATAGAGGATGGCACTGGCCACAAAAGATTTGTAAAAATATCCTGAGGATTGTATGACAGATGTTGAAAGACCTCAGCCACCTCAAAAAATAGAGACAACTCTGGCCCTTCCTGTAGAGTGGAGTTGTGTTTTTAACCCAGTCCTGTTTGTTATCCATGTGTACTTCACTGTGTTTGTAGTCCTCCACAATGTCCACATCGTCCCACTGGATTGAAATAGTGGTTCATGGTTTCATAGTCCTTAAAAGTCCACAATCAAGTCAGGTCACTTTCAGCTGCAGATGATTCTGTTTGCACTACGTGACAAAGGAATGAACCACAGCCTGGTACTCATCACTCTCACTGACGCATCCAACCACCGAGGAGTCATCAGAAAGTCACAATCACAGTGCTCGCCGGCTGGCTCAGATAGGCATAGACACGACTGAGCATGTAGATGATTGCAAGGCGAAATTAACACACATGACAGATGGAATGACGCACAAAGGGTAACCTGTAAACAAGAAGAGGAGACAAAACACAAACTGAGTAAGAGAGACACGAAGAGAGACAAAGCCATCACTGAGACACATAAAGGATGAGGGAGACTTAAACACAGGGGATATGACAGACTCAAACACTGAAGACACGACACTATAATCACCATAGTGGGGAAGGCACAGACATGGAAGGAGCCTAAACAGATAAGAACTAAGTAAGAAAACCTGGGGAACATAATACAAAAAGGCATAAAACTTAAAATGCTGGATCAAAAGGCCCAGAACCAGGACAGAACCATATATAATGCAAATGCTCTTTCAAACATATAAAACACATTGTACTCCTTTTAGAAGGAATATCAGAATTTTTCTAAAGACTTGAACCATTATTATTTTATATTTTAACATGGATTTCAGTGTTTTATTATATCAGCACATTTTTAACCTGGTTACAAAGAATTATTATTAGATCGATTAAAGAAAATCAGGAAAATGTAAACTGACAAACAAAACAAAAAACATTTATTGAATAAATCAATAGGCTAACACATAATAAATCCTGTTTATTTACAAATAACCTATATTCATATGTATCATGTTGATAACAACAATGTTTATATTTATAAATAAAAAAAGTCACATTTATTAATCATGTAAATAAAACGCATTTATCATAAACATCCACATGATATCAGAAAGAAATTATCCAGTTCAAATGACGTTCACATTTTGAACATCGACGTCCAGGTTGGGTCATGGTTGGACGTTAAAATTGTGGACCAAGTTCAAATGTCTACAGATGTCCAGAGAATTGGTCATGGACCGACAGACACAATATAAACATGATCTGCACATCTATCTGACGTCCAATATTTAGTAGAGAGAGTCTGACTGTCATGATCTGGATGTCTGAGCTTCCGTGGTATCCGGCCATGGGCAGGGCCTACAGCCTCCCTCACCTGGAGCTGATTGAGTCAATTAGGCTGGAGATTTAAGCTCCTTCCTTACGCTGTTTCCTCGCTAGTTCACCAACAACCCTATGTTGGTAACCAGGCCTCACGCGTCATACCAGTAATTTTCAAGTACTTTACTAGTTCTAGTTGCTCCTGGTTATTCCACAGTGCTGAACAACTCATCCTGGAAATGTGGTTCACCTGCCTGCTTTTTGGAATTATGTCCTTGCCTCACCTGCCTGCCCTCAAACTACCACGAAACCTTTAACACTCAGGACAGCCGACACACACCACTAATCCCACCTGGACCACAACACCTCTCCTTCAACGCTTCATCTCCCACCTGCACAGTAAGACAAAGAAATTCATAGCCTCCACTCTCTCCAGAACTCCTCACTGGCTACCATTTTAACACTGCTCTCCTCTCTTCCAGCAGGTACCTAATCACCAGTCCAGCTCCCGTTGCTTTCTT
Source organism: Maylandia zebra (assembly GCF_041146795.1). NCBI lineage: Eukaryota > Metazoa > Chordata > Actinopteri > Cichliformes > Cichlidae > Maylandia > Maylandia zebra. The sequence goes on from NC_135184.1 coordinate 4,921,562, forward strand.
GGACCCGTCACTCTGCTTTTACTCCTCTCGCCGAGCCAAGACCTCACGCCCTGTTTATCAAGCCTTTAGTCGAGTGCCATTGTAAACATTATCCTTGTGCTGGTTCGTAAGCAAATGCTTCGAGAAGCTGGTCAGGGTCTTCATCTGCTCTGCACTACCCGACTCACTGGACCCTCTACAGTTCGCATACCGCCACAACAGGTCCACTGATGATGCCATAGCCCTGACACTACATACTGCCCTGTCACACCTGGAGAAGAGAGACACGTATGTGAGAATGCTGTTTGTAGGTTACAGCTCAGCATTCAATACCATCGTTCCCTCGAAGCTGGACAGGAAACTGCAGGATCTAGGACTGAGCAGCTCCCTCTGCAGCTGGATCCTTAGCTTCCTGTCTGACAGATGCCAAGTGGTCAGACTGGGCAGCATCACCTCATCCCCCATCACACTGAACACTGGTGCTCCACAGGGGTGTGTACTGAGCCCTCTCCTATACTCACTCTACACCTATGACTGCACAGCCACTAACAGCTCCAACATCATTGTGAAGTTTGCGGACGACACTACAGTGGTGGGTCTTATCACCAATGGTGATGAGACGGCTTACAGGGAGGAGGTCAGCGCCCTGACCCACTGGTGTCAAGACAACCATCTCACCCTCAACGTCGCAAAGACAAAGGAGTTGATAGTGGACTTCCGGAGGTGCAGAGAAGTACACACCCCCATCACCATCAACGGCGCTGCTGTGGAGAGAGTGAGCAGCTTCCGGTTCCTTGGTGTACATCTGGCTGAGGATCTTACGTGGTCAGTACACACAAACAAAACAGTGAAGAAGGCGCAGCAGCGCCTCTTCTTTCTCAGGAGACTGAAAAGATTCGGCATGAGCCCCCGCATCCTCAGGACCTTCTATCACTGTGCCATTGAGAGCATCCTCACTGGATGCATCACCACCTGGTATGGCAACAGCACCGCCTACAACTGCAAAGCTCTCCAGCGAGTAGTGCGGTGCTCTGAACGGATAATTGGAGGTGAGCTTCCCTCCCTCCAAGACATCTACAGGAAGCGCTGCCTGAGGAAAGCGGGGAGGATCATCAAGGACTCGAGTCACCCCAGCCATAAACTGTTCAGACTGCTTCCATCAGGAAGGAGGTTCTGCAGCATCCGGTCCCGAACCAGCAGACTGAGAGACAGCTTTTTCCATCAGGCCATCAGACTGCTGAACACGTCATAGACACCTCAGCTTCACTACTGGAACTTTAACATTATGCACTCCACACTGTATATAAATGCCACTTGTTTTGCACATATTCAACTCTGTATATTTTATATATTTTATTATTATTATTATTATTTTTACTATTTAATTTGTAAAAATGTGTATACACACACACACACACACACACACACACACACACGTAGGAAAATATTTAGTATACACATCCAGAAATGCATACACTATTATATATTGTACATATATTTATTAGTTTCAGGTTGGCCATTCTTGTATTTTGCTCGTTTGTGTTGTTGTGTTTGCACATCTCTGTTGCTTGTGGGGCTCGCACACAAGAATTTCACTCGCATGTGCTGTGCCAGTGTGCCTGCACATGTGATGTGACAATAAAAGTGATTTGATTTGATTTGATTTGATTTGTTATTTCACTTCCACTACATGGACTTAACAGAGAAATCAAGAGACCGTCCTTTATCAAACAGATTGTAAATAATTATAGTTATGATTATAATCTATGAGGACATCATTCTTTGTTATGTTAAATGTTGGAAAGGCCTCCTCGCGTGTGATCCCCATTATTAAACACTCTGATGACAATATTACTACAGATCCCTTGGAAATTAATTCTACCTTTAAAACATTTTACTCTTTGTTGTACAGGTCCGAATTTCCCACGGATAAAGCTAAAATGAATGCATTTCTTCATAATCTTTCAAACCCTGTTATTGGTGCTAATGATGCGGGGCAATTGGACTCCCCATTATCTGTTGAAGAAGTATTAAAAGCTATTACAGCTATGCAGTCTAATAAAGCCCCGGGCCCGGATGGGTTTCCAATTGAATTCTATAAAACATTTATTGGTAAATTGGCACCATTGCTTTTGTCTGTGTTTAACAAATCCTTGGAAACCGGTTCATTACCACCTACTTTCACACAAGCAACCATAGCGCTCCTTCTCAAAAATGACAAGGACCCAACCTCCTGTGGTTCCTACAGGCCATTATCTCTGCTTAATGCCGATGCAAAGGTATTGGCTAAAGTAATTTCATCTCGCCTTGAGGATGTGCTTCCTCGAATTATATCTGAAGAGCAGAATGGCTTTATAAAGGGACGGCAATTGTTTTTTAATACCCGTACACTCTTTAATGTTATTTACTCAAAGCGTCTATCTGAACTTCCTGAACTTGTGATTTCTTTAGATGCTGAAAAGGCTTTCGATAGGGTGGAGTGGGAGTACTTGTTTGCAGTTTTAGAGAAATTTGGTTTTGGTGATAAATTTATTTCCTGGATTCGGCTTCTTTATTCGTCCCCTAAAGCCAGTGTTCATACTAATGATGTTTACTCTGATTATTTTGCGCTGGGTCGTGGTTGTCGTCAAGGTTGCCCTTTGTCTCCCTTACTCTTTGCCATTGCCATCGAGCCTCTGTCTATTACATTGCGATCTTCTTCTGTATTCAGGGGAATCATCCGTAATGGAATTACACATAAAGTATCATTGTATGCGGATGACTTGTTATTATATATGACTGACCCGGCATGCTCCATCCCTGCTGTTTTAAGTATTCTGGAGAACTTCAGTTCGTTTTCAGGTTATAAATTGAATTTGGGGAAAAGTGAGTGTTTTCCTGTTAATACGGCAGCACGTCAACTTCAACAGTCCGATCTACCCTTTCGTCTCAGTCCGTCTGGGTTTAAGTACTTAGGGATTAACGTGACTCGCTCTCTAGCTGGCCTTAAATCAGCAAATTTGTCTCCTCTTATATCTAGGGTCACATCTGATATTCAAAGATGGGGTAATCTCCCCCTTTCTTTAATCGGTAAGATTAACGTTGTTAAAATGAACATCTTACCAAAATTTTTATTTTTATTTCAGTCAATTCCCTTATTTTTGCCGAAACATTTTTTTGTTTCACTGGACAAGATTATTGGTTCTTTCATTTGGGGAGGGAAGCCACCTAGGGTCTCTAAAACTTTGCTGCAGCGATGCAGATTTAGTGGAGGACTTGCATTACCTAATTTTTTAGTCTATTACTGGGCCGCTCACATCCATAAACTTTGCTACTGGCTAAAATCTTCTGGTTCCTCGTGGTGTAAATTGGAGCTATCATCATGTAAGGGCTCTTCTTTACCGGCTTTGCTCTATTCCTCTTTACCCGTGAGACCCTCTCTGTACACTGATAATCAGGTGGTTCTTAACACACTCAAAATCTGGTTTCAGTTTAGACGTCACTTTAATTTTGTAATGCCGTCTTCCTCGGGTCCTCTAAGCGACAACCATTTGTTTCCCCCTTCACTTTTGGACTCCACATTTTCAGTGTGGTGTGACAAGGGTATAAAACAGTTCAAACATTTATATGTGGATGGTGTTTTCGATAGTTTTCCCAACTTGTCTTCTCGTTACAATCTCCCTGTTACCCATTTGTTTCGCTATTTTCAAATTCGAAATTTTGTTGCTAAGTGTTTCCCAAATTTCCCCTCTTTGCCTCCAGAACAGCAGTGGGAAACTACGTTATCATTTATTCCTCATCACAGAGGAACCATTTCGAAACTCTATGATGCTATTCTGTCTTTTAGTAACCACTCTAATGTTAAGCTTAAGCGTACATGGGAAGAAGAACTGGGATTTCGAATACATGAGGAGTCTTGGGAACAGGCTATAGCGAGAGTACGATCTTCCACCTCCTGTGCTCGTCTTGGACTTATTCAATTTAAGGTCATACACAGGGTGCATTTCTCTAAGTCTAGACTTTCTGAATTGTATCCAGAAGTGGAAAATAAATGTGATAAATGCCATGGTTCTCCTTGTCACCTTAGCCACATGTTTTTTCTGTGCCCTGAGCTACAAGGTTTCTGGACAAGGTATTTTGCTATTATGTCAACTGTTCTTGGGGTAACTCTTCATCCTTGTCCTCTGATTGCTGTATTTGGGATTCCTGCTCGCTCACTTACACTTGATTCCACACAAAGGGATATTATAGCCTTCACATCCCTATTAGCGAGACGTCTAATATTGTTGCATTGGAAGTCTGTTAAGTGTCCTACTATTTCCCGGTGGCTTAAAGATGTCATGTTTTTTTTAAAACTTGAAAAAATTAAATATACGTTGAGAGGTTGCACAGCCAAATTTTTTCACAAGTGGCAACCCTTTATCTCTTATTTTGCTAGTCTAGAGGTATTGCCTGTTTAAATCTACTTTTGTTACTGTTATATTCCTCTAATATGTTTGATGGTTGTGTTGATCTGTGTGGGACTGGGGGGGGGGGCGTTGTGTTTTGTTTTTTTTGTTTTTTTTTTCATATATATATATATATATATATATATATATATATATATGTTAATTAGGAAAATTAAGAAAGGTTGATTGTATTTCGGTAACTGCAAGTACTGTTTTCTTTTTTCAATAAAAATATTTTCAAAAAAAAAAAAAAAAAATGTTGGAAAAAACTAAAGATTTTTCCATTAAATCAAACTTTAATCAATGAATTTTCTTTATTCCACGATATCCCTTATAATCGCGTGGCAAAAATATCAACCTAGGCTAAGAGAATCTGAGTGTTTAGAACAGAACAAGACTGTTGATGAAAACAGCAGGCACACAGTAACATCAAGCAGCACGGTTTAACCTGAACACATTAAAAATGTCAAAAAGGGGGGGGGGGGGGGACTTTAAATATTTAAAAATCTTTCTATCAACAAAGCATTCTTACTTTACTGCTGCTGTGATGATAATAAAGCAACAGTATGAGTGTGAGGCATGTAAGTCAGAAAGGGTTAAGCATGGTTTGATGGTCTGCAGAAAGAAGCCTTATGCACAATGAATTGGTCATTTGAAACCATTAATTCTTTATCCAGGTTTCTGGAAAGTGCCAGACTTGATTTTTGTTGGACTGACCTGATGAGGGCAGCAATGCGCCTTTGATACTTCCAGTCTACCGGAAGTTCAATAGAAGAAGAATAGCGGAAATGATGCCGTTCAGCGCTTGCATCGTGAATGAGTTTTGTTTGAAGAATTAGTTTGAATGTATCGGTTGTTGTAGCAATAATGTCTTCAGTTCTTCATCTGAGAGAGTTTATAGAGGGGAGATTAACTGCTGCCGCAGAACAAATCTTCTCAGAGTTTGAAAAAACGATCGTCCGGTATGAGGAGGAGATCAGTCGGCTAAGACTGCTGGATATCAGACCCGGGATAAAGTCACACAGTACAGGTGTGGGGATTTCTGTTATTAGTAGTAAATTCATGCGTTGATTTACAATAGTTTTTAATATAATCAGCCAATTACATGACAGCAGTCAATGCATTTCGGCATGTAGACGTGGTCAAGATGACCTGCTGTTAGTTCAAAGTGAGCGTCGTTTTGGGGAGGCGAGTTGGATTTAAATTACTTTGAGCGTGGTGTGGCTGTTTGTGCCACACTGGCTGTTCTCAGTGTTTCAGAAACTGCCGATCTGCACAAACGTCTGTATGATTTAGAGAGAGTGGTCCGAAAAGAGAAATTATCTAGTGAAGGCAGTTCTTTGTTTATGTCAGAGAAGAATGGGGAGACTGCTTCAACCTACAGGAAGGCAACAGTAGGTGCAATTATGACTTTTTGCAACTAAGATATGCAGAAGAGAATCTCTGAATACACGTAACTAGCACTGTGTACCTAATAAAGTGACCACTGAGTGTGCATTGACTAGTAAAATATTAGAAAATTAGCATTAACATATACCGGCCTTCTTAAAATGCTGTAGGTTTTCATTATCATATTCTAATCATCCTGTTGTTCATTTGTTTGTATGTTTTTTTTTCTTTTATTTATTTATTTATTTATTTTACATTGTGTGGTAATCACTGGCAGTCACATCTAAAAATTGGACCACAGTTGTACAGCTGCAGGGTTAATAACAACACCCAATCAACAAATGACTATGAGTAAATGTTTCTCTGGCAAAGTCTGCAAGAATGGAAGAATCCATGAAACCATAAACTTAATTCTCCATAGGTGACTATTGTCACTATTTTCTTGTGTCTCTTTGTTGAACACGAAGGTCTGGATGAGCAGCAGGTCTGTGACCAGGAGAGGAGCTCCAGTCTCAACCAGCAGGACCCAGAGCCTCCACACACTAAAGAGGAACAGGAGGAAACCTGCAGCAGTGAGGAAGGAGAGCAGCTTGAACTGAAGCAGGAGGCTGAAGGCATTCATGTCTGGACAAGGGAAGAGCTGGATTTGTTGTGTAAACCTGGAGTAAAGCTGACCACAACAGGTATGCAAAACTGTAATATATTAATATTATTATTATTTCATAATTCAGAAATGAATATGACTCATATAAAAACATCACATGATGATATCAGAGTTAACTCCTCATGAAAAGAGCTCACAAAGACAGGCGGTGTGCATTCCTGCCTGGCATGCTGCCTCACTGAAGACATGTTTTGTGTTAGTACAGTAAAATAAAAACTGGGTTTTAAATCTATATTTTATTTTCTGCATATAGATTTAAGTCATGTTGGCTCAGAACTGTACGCAGAATGTAGGAAAACCGTTGAGGCAATGAAAAATGTGGATATTGGCCACAAGGACCAAGTTGGACTAGTGATTTGTACGCCTCATAAATGATGACTTTCTGCATATGAACAGAATTCTTTGCTGTTCAGCGCATGAGAGGGAATATTTAAAACACCTTAAAGACCTTAAATATCACTTGCATATCTGAGAGACCCATTCAGCTACTTTTTAATCCAAAATGTAATCAGCCTATTACATTGCAGCAGTCAGTGCATTTCGGCATGTAGATGTGATCAAGATGACCTGCTGAAGTTCAAAGTGAGCGCTGATTTAAATCACTTTGATTGCGGTGTGGGTGTTTGTGACAGACTGGCTCCACTGAGTGTTTTAGAAACTGCTGATCTGCTGAAATTTTCCAGCATCTGTATGATTTGCAGAGAGTAGTCCGAAAAATAAAAAATCTAGTGAGGGCAGTTCTTTGGGTGAAAACTCCTTGTTGATGTCAGAAGAGAATGAACAGACTGCTTCAACCTGACTGTCAAATAAGCACATTTTGCAACTAAGATATGTAAAAGAGCATCTCTGAATACACATAACATGTTGAATCTTGAAGCAGATGGGATACAACAATTGATTAGTATAATTGGTTACAACACCATTACCTTAAAATGACAGTGAGTTCACTGTACTTAGGTCACCAGCTCTCAACCTCATAGAGCACCTTTGGGATGTGGTGGAACACAAGATTTGCATCATGGATGTGAAGATGACAGATATGCAGCAGCTGTGTGAAGCTCTCGGGTTAATATAAACCAAAATATCTGAGGAATATTTCCAGCATTTTGCTGAATCTCCACAAAGAATTAAGTCAGTTCTGAGGACAAAAGGGCCTCCAATCTAGTACTAGGAATGTGTACCTAATAAAGTGACCAGGGTATTTTATTAGTAAAATATTAAAAGATTAGCTTTCATTGTCATATTCAGATCATCCTGCTGTTCATTTGTTTGTGTGGTTTTGTATGTTTTTTTTTAAATTTTTTATATATTGTGTGCTAATCACTGGCAGTCACAAAAATTAGCACTTTAACACTCTCTAACACCTTCTTGACAGTTTAGCCTCTGTTAGAATCACTGACAAACTCTTAAACTGGTTTAAATATTTTCTCTCTGGCTCCTGTCGGTTCAACCAAGTCATAAAATGTAAATTCCCAAGAATTCTCATTTCCAATGCGGTGTTCCCAAGAGATTCTTCTTGAGATCTCTGGAACTCCTTCCCACCAGACATCCATTACATTGACTCTCTCTTCACTTACAAGCAAGCAGAATATGAAATGTTTGGTTTGTTAAATATGAGAAAAAGGTCAAGTTGCTAAAGCTTAGGGAGACTCGGGGTCAGAATATTGACTATGTTGACATTTTCTTGTCATAACATTAGTCACTATTTTCCTGTGTTCTTGTGTTGAAGATGAAGTTCTGGATAACCAGCAGGTCTGTGACCAGAAGAGGAGCTCCAGTCTGGACCAGCAGGACCCAGAGTCTCCACAGACTAAAGATGAACAAGAGGAAATCTCCCTCAATCAGGAAAGTGACCAGCTTTCACTGAAGCCAAAAACCAAAGATGTCATCGTCTGGACTGGGCAGGAGCTGGACATCATGTGGAACCCTGAAGTAAAGTTGCAAAGAATAGGTATGTGTGCTTCCTAAAGTCCTCAATAAATCTACACTGTCTTCTGGGCGTTCGGCACCAGGTTGTTGCGGCTGCACCAGGACACCAGACGTTCAGCCTCCATCCTGTAGACGGACTCATCCCCGTCCAAGATGAGTCCAATAACGGTGGTGTCATCTGCAAACTTAATCAGCTTGACAAACTGGTGGCTGGAGGTGCAGCAGTTAGTGTACAGGGAGAAGCGCAGAAGAGGACCAGGATTTGCCATTATTAAAACTCACCCTGGCACAATGCTGTCCTTGCAGAAGTGGATATAGGAGGTGACAGTGTCGTAAACTCATCCCAGCCTTTAGAAGTAGCCCTCAATGTGTCCCAGTCTGTAGATTCCAAGCCGTGCGTCTCTCCTCCACAGCCTCCTTACTCCAGTTTTTTTAGTCCTCACAACAGGTTTGGAGAGCTTCAGCCTGATCATGACGTGGACAGAAAGTCAGAGTGCAGCACACGGCACAGGGTGATAGGCTTCGCTAATCGTGCTGTAACTGTGATCCAATGTCCTCTCCTCTCTGGTCGAGTATACTGTTTATATTTGAAAGCTCCTGGCTCACATTGGCTTTTTTTAAAGTCCCCAATTTTGAGGAAAAGCAACCTTTTAGCAGAAAGGGGAGGGGCGGCTATCTGCTGCAACCAGTTGGAGGTGAGTGGAGGGGGAGGAAAGCAGAGAGTGCCATAATTCAATTCTATAAAATGTGATAGTGGTGTAGTATAAACACACAGCGCGAAAAGAGGTGAGTGAAGAAGAAACACTCGGGCACCATGGGAAGCCCTGAGCAGCCTAATCCTATTCATTTATATAAATAAAATTGAATTGAATTGACTGCTCAGGAAATTTATGGTTAATCTAAATAAAAATGTACTTCACTAGGTGTCATGTAAAGGTTTTGACTAATTTTTAAATAAACATTTAAGTGTTTTCTGCCATTTAACCTTTAATACAAGCCTTTCTATATCAAGTGTTTTGTTTTCTCCTACATTTTGTTTGTTTTGTTACAAATCACCTTTATTTTCTCATCCTTGGTGATCTGTTTATGTTTTATTTGATCTTTGTTCTTGCCCAGTTTTGATGTTTGATTGTTGCTGTTATACATATATGAATCAAACCACAAACGCACAGTGTTGTGTTGTCGGTTATGGCATCTTCTCTGTTGGGAGCACATAGAGGCAGGTTGATAACCATGGAGGAGCTAGAAGAAAGAGGTGGTGGTCTGATATCAGTTTTACGCAGGAGGTTTTCATGCAACATTTTGGGGATGAGTTTTGAACAGGAGCAAAAATCTTGGTGAAACACATGTGAGATGTTCAAGGCAAGAGTTTAAGTCAGTTGAACCAATTTTAGATATCACTGAAATTACAGACTCAACAGTCACCTAATATCACAGAAAGTACGACACAGTAATATTTATGAGAATCTAATAGTTTGTGTTTTTTTACAGCTGACTTTTTTTTTTTTGGAAATCTCCCCTGATAGGTGATACAAAAATTAGATTTCCACTATTAACTGATGCAGAAGCTGAGGAGAAAATAATAAGTCAGTTTAAGTGAGTGTAAGTTTAAAATGTCCACCACCTTCTCTGATAAAATCTACACCCAACAAAGTTTGGGTGTAGATTTTGTTCTGCCGGTTTTCAAGAATTTGAGGTTTGCTCTGCAGCATGGAAAGGGAAAAAATATTCAAACAGATTCCGGATTGGGTTAAGTATGGTAAATATTTATATTTGACTTTCTGAAATATATGATTCTAAACTTAACTCGATCACAGAAGAAGAGTGTTTTTTCATATAGTTTGTAAATGAGCAGCCAAAATGGTTTTCACTGAGTCAGCAAAATAGTTTCTCCCCACAACATGCCTTTCACTGGTATATCTGAATAACATGCTTACCATGTGGAGACCTGCTAATGGTTAAGGTTATCTTGTAATTTCTCAAATGTATGTTTTGTTTTTTTAATCTGTCCCTTCAGATTTTCCACAACATGACTGTAAGGACAAGGAGGGGCTCACATATCAGCACGTCTGCTACCAGACGAACTCCAGTCTGGACCAGGAGGATCCTTCACAGATTAAAGAGGAACACAAGGAACTCGGTACCACTGAAGAGGGAAAACCGCTTGAACAAAAGCAGGAGACTGAAACTTTTCCTGCTAGTGAAGAAAGTGACTACAGGGAACCAGAACCAAGCAGTGTCCTGCTCCTTTCTCACAACTCTCCTGTCACAGATCAGTGTGAAAGCAAGGACAATGACTTACACAGAAATAATCTGAATCAAATCATAGCAGACCCGATGGTTAAAAATTCCAAGAAAGTACATTCATGTAGCACCTGTGGAAAGACATTTAATAGGACGGGAAGCTTGAAACGACATATGCAAATTCACACAGGTGAGAAGCCACATTGTTGTAGTTGCTGTGGAAAGACATTTAATAGGACGGGAAGCTTGAAACGACATATGCAAATTCACACAGGTGAGAAGCCACATTCTTGTAGTTACTGTGGAAAAAGATTTAGTTGGAAGTCAGACTTGACAAGACACATGCGACTTCACACAGGTGAAAAACCACATTCTTGTAGTACCTGTGGGAAAAGATTTAATCGGAAGGAAGATTTGAAAATACACATGGAATATCATACAGGTGAAAAACGATATTCCTGTAGCACATGTGGCAAAAGATTTCATCTAGACACAAATTTGAATAGACACATGAAAATTCACCTACGTGAGAATTCTTGTGGCATTTGTGGAAAAGGTTTTGGTAAGAAGACATACCTGAATAGACACATGCGAACTCACACAGGTGAAACGCAATATTCTTGTATCACTTGTGGGAAAAGATTTCATTTAAAAACAAATTTGAATACACACATGCGAACTCACACAGGTGAAACGCCATATTCTTGTAGTACATGTGGGAAAAGATTTAAGTGGAAGCCGTATTGGAAAATGCATATGGATTTTCATACAGGTGAAAAACAACATTCCTGTATCATTTGTGGGAAAAGATTTCATTTAAAAACAAATTTGAATAGACACATGCGAATTCACACAGGTGAGAAGCCATATTACTGTAGCACCTGTAGGAAAAGATTTAGCAACGCAGCACATTTTGCAAGCCACATAAAAAGTCATACAGGTGAGAAACCACACTGTTGCAGAGGCTGTGGGAAAGGCTTTATCCTTAAGTCAAGCTTGATAAGACACATGAGAGTCCACACGGGTGAAAAACCTTATTGTTGTAGCACATGTGGAAAAAGTTTCAGTTCTTCGGTACAGTTGAAAATGCATATGAAAAACGATGCTAGATGCTAAGTTTCATTCTTAGAAAATGTTAATGGTGTCTCTCGCTACATGCACGTGTACATTTGGTAAACGTGCATCGTGTCATAGATCCTAGTAAACTGGATTATTACACACACACACACACACACACACGCATATCTATCTATATCTATCTATCTATCTATCTATCTATCTATCTATATAAACAAGATTCAATAAACATTTATTTTTAACTTGACTTTCCATCTGTTCCTCTCTTCTGTTCGACATGCGGTTAGGTCTCGCACCTTAAATTCCTCTACTGCTGCTGCTAAATTTTCTGATATTTTGAATTTAGTTTTACCTTCCTATAACGATGTTGATTTACTAACAAATCTTTTTAATAATTATTGTCTTTCTATTTTAGGCAATGTTTGTCCTCTCAGAACCGTCCCTGTGAAAAAATGACAGTATTTGCTATTCAATTCCTGTTGTATTATAGAGGAAAACTTGTCTACATGTTAATCTCTTTCATTTAAAGGCCCTTTTAGTTTCATTTAACGCATCAGTTTGAGATGCAAGGGCTGCTTATTTCTCAGACTTAGTTTCAAGGAGCAGAGGTAACCCCAAGGTATTATTTGACATCATTAGCGATATTGTTGCTCCTGCTCCACCTGCTGGTCCAGTTTCATTGAATGAAGATTGTAAAAATGTTCTTTCTTTCTTCATTGAAAAAGTTAGTAATGTGAGGAACAATATCTGTCCTTCTGTGTCTCTGTTTAGTAACGCTGCATTACTGCGTTACTAAACCGTGATTTTTTTTTTTTTTTTTTGCGAGAATGTCTCATGACAGTGACGTAAGCGAGTGCAACGTTCGTGACAACAGCTGTGTGCATGAACTTGGGATCTAGGGACTTCGTGATCTCGTTTAAAAACAGCTAAAAACTCATCTTTTAAAATTTCCTTGTGGTTATTTTTTTATGTTTTAGTTTCTTGTGAAGCACTCTGTGATGTTTATGTTGAAAACTGTAATACAAATAAAATTTTACTTGCTTTGTACTTAATTTGCTATATATAACTTTAGTTTTTCTGAAAATTCTAAGAAATTTCTTTATTAAATAAGTAAACTAAAAATAGTGTTTATTCTATTTTATAGTTTTAATATTGGATAACAACTGACTTGAACATAATATGAATGTGTTTTCACTCTGGGAACTGTGGATCCATTGATAGCTTTAGTAATCTAAAAGTTATTTATATTTAGAGGTTTGTCGTTTTCCATTTGCATTTAGATAGGCCGATGCATGGTGATTCTCTGATGTGTATCTGTTTCTACCTGTGTTGATGCAAGCATGACCAAAGCTAGCCAAGAAGCAGTAAATATGTGAAGCAAGGCAGAAAGATATACTCATCAAATGAACAAACTCTTAAGAATATAACACCAGCACTGCATATGTAACAAAGATGTGTTGACACAATGACAAATCTATTTCCTCCAAATTTTGTATTTATTTTCCCCCAAATTGTACAAATTAGTCTGTGATTGGCCTTAGTGTACCTAAAATCATATTTATACAAAACTAAATATGACTCGCGAATATGTTTCAAATGGATGATTCCTCACTTGATGACAAATTTACGTATTTGCTGTGTCCTAAATTTGATGCCAGTGAACTTCTCAGCGGTTGATTTAACAAAGCCCCAAAATCCCCTATGAGCAAGCACTTGGCGACAGTGGGGAGGACAAACTCCCTTTTAACAGGGAGAAACCTCCGACATAACTAGGCTCAGAAAGGGGTGGCCATCTGTCGCGACCGAGTGGGGTTCAAATGTTCACTGAAAATTTAGTTTTATATAAATATGATGTTGAGCTCAAAAACCTATAAAGTTCCTAACTCTGACAGCTTCTCTGCAAAGGGTTTCCCTAAGAGAGAGGAAAAGTGGTTATCAAGAACTTGAGAACATTACCTACATATAAACAATTATAAATTTGTTGGGGTTTTTTCACAATGTCAGAAGGAGAGAGGCACTGAGGCACCGTCTTCCACCCCCCGGCGCTCCTGCTCTGCCTTTTCCTTCTGACAGGAACTGCCTACAGAGCAAGTATGAATGATGCCTGAGTGGATGTACACAACTCACAAGTTCCTGGCTCTCTCAGGTCCTCTGCAGAGGGTCTCCCTAGGATGGCGGGCATAGCAGGGCCACGGGGGACGGGGGGCTGTGCCTCACTGCCCTCCCTTCGTCGAAGAAACCCTCGTGCAGAGGAGTTCAGAAAGCCAGAAACTTGTGTGTGTTGACTATGTCCTTGTGAGCCTCCACCATTTACTGGTGGGTGCAGCCTGAGCTGTCTAGAGACAGACCAGACCAGCTGCACAACACAGACACTTCAAACCTCATCTGAGGACAAAAACTACCACAACATCAGAAACAAGAAAGAAAAAGTAGGTTAGAACCATTCAGGGTTACAGGAGACGGCAGCACTGCTGAGGTGAGGACCGGCAGCTGTTTGAAAGAGACAACACAATAAACACAAACACACACAACAGCAGACGAGAAAAAAAGAGGGAGAGAGGAAAAAGTGGTTATCAAGAACTTGAGGACATTACCTACATATAAACAATTATATATTTGTGAGGTGAACCTGTGTGGGTCTTTTTTCTGTTAGTGACCTACAGAAAAAAGAAAGAAAACTTACCTCAGAAATCTGCAGGGTTGTTTTCTCTGAGACATGTTTGAATCTATAAACAGCTACTCCGAAAAGGATCCAGGTGTTTCAAAATACTTCTCTGGAGAATGTTTCAATTCTGCGAACATAAATGCAGCGATTAACCGACTGAAAGTGATCGCGTTTCACCAGCCTTTCCATGCCTGAGTCTGCATTAACTGTAAGCACTGAAGTATTTTAAATGATGAGTCATCTAAAGAAATCATCCTGTGTATAGCTGTTTGAAGGGAAAATCAGATTTGCTGATCTGCCCACCCAGAATCTTTCTGAAACATCCTGCAAAGAACTATTTTTCACTTTCTTACTTTAAGTACATTTCGGAGCCTGTATTTTTTTTTTACTTCTACTTGAATAGAGAAGTTGAATCAGTATTTAAACTTTTATTTTTTAAAAGTAGTATTTGTACTTCTACTTAAGTACAGAATGTCTGTACTTTTACCACCTCTGGGAGAGACTGATAGCAGCCTGATAGCGGCTGCAGAAGAAATGTTTTAAAAAAAGGATAGTGGAAAACGGGAACTAAAACTAAAAAGCAGTCTAAGGGGTTACTTTTGTCCCTGGCTGCAATAAAGATGTTCTGGACTTTTATGTTAAGAAATTAAGGCTATAGTGTCCACTTTCAGTCTGCGTCTCTTGAGCAGTAAGTGGTTCTACATTGTTTTGCTAGCTGCACTGATTTGGAAAACCCATCTGTTAGCTGATATGCTCTGATAACAATCTTTATAAATCTTCTTGTTTTCCAGTGAGCTCTCAGTTCTGTCATTAGTTAGATAACATAAACATGTTCTAAAAACTTTAAGCACTCATTTCCTAAATCCAGCTTCACAGACATTGTTAAATCTATGTCTGTCTGGCAGAGAGAAAACCCAAATGCAGACGTGTGGTGACTGAAATGAGTTAACTGAAGGAGAGGCATTTGTTAAGGCTGATTGACAAAACAGAACAAAAATAAGAAAACCAAACGGAAACAAGGAACTAAGCAGGAAAACCTAAACGGGATAGACCACTAGGAACTTGGAGACGCAGGAGAACAGACACTCTGACAAAGGACAGAGGGATGAGGGGTAATTAGGGAAGTGGAGACACCTGGGAACACAGCAGCAAGCAAAACTGAACACAATGCACATGAGATGAGGTACAGTCAAAATGAAACAGGAAGTAGCACAAACACAACAAACACTGAAACACGTGACAGACTGGGGAGACAAAACACAAAACACAAAGAGAAGAACATAGGAACAGATCAGGAAGACAGAACACAGAGACATGACTGAGACTGGGGAGAGAGAGACACAGAGTTTTGGGCGATGGTGGCTCAAGAGTTGGGCGTTCGCCTTGTAATCGGAAGGTTGCCGGTTCAAGCCCCGGCTCGGACAGTCTCGGTCGTTGTGTCCTTGGGCAAGACACTTCACCCGTTACCTACTGGTGGTGGTCAGAGGGCCCGGTGGCGCCAGTGTCCGGCAGCCTCGCCTCTGTCAGTGCACCCCAGGGTGGCTGTGGCTACAATGTAGCTGCCATCACCAGTGTGTGAATGGGTGGATGACTGGATATGTAAAGCGCTTTGGGGTCCTTAGGGACTAGTAAAGCGCTATATAAATACAGGCCATTTACCATTTAAATAAACAACAAAAGACAGAACGAGAAGCTTCTGGATTTATACAGTACAGGCCAACAACTAGACTTACTTAAACAAGGGCTTGGATTATAGAGATGTTTAAATATTGTCTGTGGATGACTCTGTAGCATGTTGTTTAAGTGGACTTTAATATAGACCTGTGCGTAGTTAAAATCTGTAAAAATAAATAAATAAATAAAATAATAAATAATAATAACACTAAGAGTATTAAAAAGCGAATAAAACTGAACATTTTTTACATTAATAAATAAATAGAAACCGACAAGCTAAATTAAGTCATTGCATTTGATAACGTGAATAAATAAAACTAAACAAATACGGAACATTTTCAAATAGGAACTAAACTGAAAAGCAAAGTCTCTCTGCAAATGAACTGAACTGGAAAAAAAAGCTTAAAACTAAATTATAATTATGATAATAACCAAGAAAACTGTAATTATTTTGATATGGAAAGCACTTTGTGTGTAGTTATGCAGTAACAGCCGCCAGGGGGACCACTCTGTCCGCGCTCAGCTGTTGGTCCAGCTGCATACTACATTTCCCAGAGTCCTTCGCGGGAGTTTATTTTAATGCAGCTACTCCATCCTGTCCGACCAGACAAGGAGGAAACAGATGAGCTGTCCGCTCTACTGGGGTTGATCTCTCCCCGCTGAAGTCATCTGGATGACAGCATATTAAAAAACAACAACACCCGAAACAGCGAGTTTTAGAGGTAAGTTGTAGGAGGTCGAATTTAAAAACCGGGTTTTAGTAAACGAATTTAAGCTAACAAAATGGCTAGCTAGCTTTCAAAGGAACCGCTCGGGTTTGCTATGGCTTCGTGCAGATGTACCGTGAGTGTTTGTTTCGTTTTATTTCACCTCGTTCATTTTGTTATTTTTCTGGTTTAATGGCATATATTTGTGCTAAATACCCCGGCGCCGTGTTGCTGCGGGTTTTGTTGGTCTCATTTCCTCCTCTTTAGGCAGGTGTTTGCGGTACGCTTTCGGTCTCTGATCGGGAATTTTAAGTTGCCAAACAGGCGCAGGTGACTCCCTGTGACGGTCAAAGTAGCAGCAGAATCTGGACTCGTGGTTCCTCATTTTAGACCCACTACTAAAATAAAATCAGGCCTTGAGAGCAAGACATGAGTTTAGATCATTGGTGTGAAACTCATTTTGGTTCATAGACACCAATCTGACCTTAAGTGGAACAGACCCATAAAACTAATGCGTAATAAATCTGTTAATAAATAAATCGAAATTCTCCCATCATCATTCTTTGGTAGGAAGTCATAAATAGGAGTTAAATTCAGACTCTGCACGGCTGGCTTCTCCTGTAACCCTGCATGTTTCTAAGGTTTGTTTTCTTTCTTTTTTTGTTGTTGTTCTTGTGCTTTTTGTCCTCGGGTGAGGTTTGAAGTGTCTGTGTGGTGCAGCTGGTCTGGTCTGTCCAGGCTGCACCACACAGACACTTCCAATCACCACACATCAAAGTACAAAGCGTATGACGTCATCACATTCTGTGTTAGGAAGTCACATTTAGGAGTTAAATTCATTGTTCATCATACTCAAGAAATCTTTCTGTTATCTTGATTAACTTATCCCAACATTGTCAATCAGACTAAGTGATCACATGACGCTAGTTATCAATCTATGAGGTAAACCAGGGTTTCCCATTTTAGCTACTAGCCTGTTTACATGAAAGGGGTGGCGTTGGGGGCATCTGACCAATCACATAGAGAGCAGCAGAACAGCTGACTTTACAAAGAAAGATAAAACTATAAACATGAAAAGGTTAAACACTTGTATTAATAAAGTTGAAATAGGAACTAAAAGTTCTTTTGCTGAGCTCTGTTGATGTTTACCAGTCTGGGAGAAAATACAAGCATAAATACAAAAATGGCCGTGGATATACTGGGAAAAGCATGTCGAATGATGAGCAGTGATACAGGAGACCAAGAGGAATTGCTCAGATAAGATTAAATGCTTTCATGGACGAGGACATGCTAGGGACAAGTGTTGCAGACAAAAGAAAAAACGAGATTAATGTTTATAGAGGAATTCAAAATGTTGTGAAATTGTTCTGCAGACAAATGGGAAAAGTCAAAGAATGAAGTTGAATTTAAGAATCTAAACTGATTAGACTACTGATGCTCATCAATGGAAAGATCCTCCCACTATCCATGGCACAGCAGTCCAAAGGGATCTTTCAGGTACTTGTTGTAAAGCAGTTTTCCAGAGAACTGATTGGTAGCTAAGTGGTGATTTCATACTTGTTGATCCGTAATCTCAAACACAACCTGCTCTGAAGCAGGTTTGCTCTACAGTTTAAGTCACTATGGTGATATACTCCAGTAAGAAGTGAGCTACCTTCATAGTACCTCTGTACTCATACCTGTGTGTTTCTTTGGCATTACAAGTGGACAAGTCCCTGTGACACCCCCCCCCCCCCCCCCCCCCAAATCAAAACACTGGGTACTTTAGTTTAGCTAACCTGCTCCAGAGATGATTGGGATGATGCTGATGGTGATTTGATAATCTGAGAACACAAACCGGTCAAAAGTTCATCAAGGAACCACAGTAGTATAATATCTTTCAACAGGCTGCAAGGAAGCGTAATTTTTATCTGAGGAAATATGAGGATGATCTAATCAACGATGTGTCTCTCTGTTGAGTGTAAACATGAAACATATGTGCACTGCTAAGTTTAGAGTGCTTGTAGATATGTTTTAAAATGCAGCTGCAGTGCATTTTAAAACCTTAAGGAAGCTGTTATTGATATGGTGTAGATTAGCCAACAGATTTCTTTTCTTTTTTTACCTGATGGACACAATGCAGTGTAGTAGCCCTGCCCCTCGCTATGGTTTGTTCTTCATCATTCACTCACTGTGCGTCGATATGCTGGATGTCTCCACAAACAGTTCTCTGCATGCAGATGCAGTTTTTCTTCATTTGGAGCTTTGTGGGAGCTGAGTTCTGTTTACAGAGATGTTAATGGTCCTGTATGTGACCTGTCACATTTTATTTATTAAACAGACCACCTTGCAGTGTAGCTTCCACGTTAGCTGAGATTTGTTTTATTATTTGTTTTTGCTTGTTTTTTATTATTCTTGCTGATGATTTGTATTATCTAAATGTAAGGTTCATTCATATCAGTTTGCTTATTTAATTTAATACAGTTGTTTTTTTGTTTTTTTTGTCTTTATCTTTGTCTCCATAACTGATAGTCTCTTATATCAGTTCCTGCTCATAAGGTTACTTTAACATTTGAGGCCACGTTATGATTGGTTTAGGTGGCAGCACAAGCAGCTTTACTTCCATAAAATATATATTTTTTTTAAATAACATCTGAAGTAATTTAATGAGGAATGAGTCATCCAGTTCAGCTCTGGTATTATGATGATATAATATGTGCTTCAGTCTTAAACAAGCACAGAATTTAATGAGCTGCTTCTTCCCGACTCCCTGATTTCTGCACAGCTGGATTATTGTACCAAAGAAACTGTTTCTGTAATATTTCTGTGAAATATAGTAATCCACTAAAACCCAGTGAGTGTTGGTTAGCTAAGATTTGTTTTTGTTCTTGATGGAATCGAAACACTCAGAAACGTCATTAATATTCGCTTGTCCTGCTGCAGACTTTTCTATCCAATCTAACAGTGAGAGCGAGCATGTGGTGCCCCACCCACTGGCTACAGGCCACATATTTCTGCAGATAAAGGCACCACCGTATTTGCCTTTATTCCGATGAAATGTCCTCTAAAGGACGCCCACACAATTGATGAGAAGTCAGAGGCCAGATGCCGATATTGTAATTCCATTAGAAAAAAGGCTGCACTTAAGTAGGGAAGATATGTGTAGGGTTTTTAAGGCCATTGCAGTCCCAAATGGAGGCAGATGGGGTATGTGAAGTTCAATATCTGTGGGCTGAGCACCCTGATACCACAACTCAAGATTTCTGTTTCCGCGTTATCAAAGGTAGCCGGTCAGAATATTCTGGATAATCCTTCATAATTGATCAGAATTTGCCAAATAGACTTAACATGGTGTTAAGTCTGTCACATCATTTATGAAAGTCAAAGGTTAAAGTGTGATTTTCATCAAGAAGAACTTGAAAAGAGAAACTACATGACTATGACTCGACATTAGGCACAGACAGGAATGCTCAAGCGGTATTAGCTGTTTGAAGGTACATTAGGAAAATGTTGAACGTAATGCACAACAAGCACCTTATTTCCTCCACAGAAGGTTGATAATTAACCTTTAACCTCCGTCACTGTGATGTGTGAATACTTCTGCTACTTTACGAACTATTGTAATCATAAAACACTTTTAAAATCTGTATAATGATTTAAAAACAATAATACAGCAAACATTTAAAACCAATCTCATGACCAAGGGCGCTGCTGGCTTCAGGACCATGCAATAATCCATGTGTGGTTTGTATTTGTATTATAATACAGTCTGTAAGAAAGCCTTTTGTTATATTATTGAGAATATTGATCAACTAATTGTGATGGTGATGGTGCTCATTCGTCTTTTATCAGTCACTGCATTTTAACACAGTTTGCTCACCGTACATTCCAGTTTCTGGTCACTGAAACCAGTCAGACCTGAGCTCCTGGGGGCCTCCCTCAGGTGAATGTTGTTTTTTTTTTAAACTTCGTACCACTTACAAAACTTCCCCAGCAGATCAATTGGTTTCAGGTTTATTCCTGTTAAGAGTTTGTACATGATAGATAGTTTTTGTTTTTTAAATATCGGACACATAATCGGGAAAACACAAAAGGGAAACATTTGTCTTCTTTCTTTTTCATTTTCCCAGCACTAGTTTATTACATCACAGCTCGGATCATACCAATATCAGGGGGGATTCACGCACAGTCGTAAATTCCCACAGTGTGCACTATGTGCTTCGAATATTGTGTGTACTTTTTGTTTTATACAGTTGTCAGCCAGGCATCTAACTATGAAAAAAATTACACTCCAAAAGACCCCGGGCTTCTGACAAAACAACCCGGGCTTAAGCCCAGTAAGCCACCCCCACGCTCCGCCCCTGATTCCAGTATTCAATCAGAATCAGAATCAGAAAGGGTTTTATTGCCAAATGTTGAGCAGGTTTACAACATTAGGAAATTGCTGCGGTGCTTCAGTGCAAACATACTGTCATAAAAATATAAAAATAAGAATAAGAATTAAAAGTGCTAAGTGGATAGATATATACATGATATATACATGAGTGCAGGTGGTGATCAGTGCCAAACATGGAATGATGCAGTGAACACAGCATAGGGTCATGTGTTAGTGGTGGGAACAGTCATACGGTTATTGTTCATGTGTCCGACAGCAGAGGGGAAGAAACTGTTCTTATGGCGAGAGGTTCTGGTGCGAATGGACCGGAGCCTCCTGCCTGAGGGGAGCAGGTCAAACAGACTGTGTCCAGGGTGAGAAGGGTCAGCTGAGATCCGAGCTGCACGCCGCAGTGTCCTGGAGGTGTACAGGTCCTGCAGAGATGGGAGTCTGCAGCCAATCACCTTCTCAGCAGAGCGCACAACACGCTGCAGTCTCTGTTTGTCCCTGATAGTGGCTCCAGCGTACCACACGGTGATGGAGGAGGTGAGGATGGACTCGATGATTGCAGTGTAGAATTGCATCATCGTCCGTGTTGTCAGGTTGAATTTCTTCAGCTGCCTCAGGAAGTACATCCTCTGCTGGGCTTTCTTGATGACGGAAGTGATGGTGGGCTCCCACTTCAGGTCCTGGGTGATGGTGGTACCCAGGAAGCGGAACGAGTCCACAGAGGTGATGGGGGTGTCAGTCAGGATGATGGGGGGGGAGTGGAGCTGTGTGCTTCCTGAAGTCCACAATAATCTCCACTGTCTTCTGGGCATTCAGCACCAGGTTGTTGTGGCTGCACCAGGACACCAGACGTTCAACCTCCCTCCTGTAGGCAGACTCGTCCCCGTCCGAGATGAGTCCGATAACGGTGGTGTCATCTGCAAACTTGATTAGCTTGACAGACTGGTGGGTGGAGGTGCAGCAGCTGGTGTACAGGGAGAAGAGCAGAGGAGAAAGAACACAGCCCTGAGGGGAGCCGGTGCTGATGGTCCGGGAGTCCGAGACATTCTTTCCCAGCCTCACATGCTGCTTCCTGTCCGTCAGGAAGTCAGTGATCCACCGGCAGATGGGATCAGGCACATTCATCTGGGAAAGCTTGCCTCGGAGATGGTCTGGAAGGATGGTGTTGAAGGCAGAGCTGAAGTCCACAAACAGGATCCTGGCGTAGGTTCCTGGGGAGTCCAGATGCTGCAGGATGAAGTGTAGGGCCATGTTGATGGTGTCGTCTACAGACCTGTTGGCTCTGTATGCAAACTGCAGGGGGTCCAGGAGGGGGGCCGTGAGGGTCTTGAGATGGGAGAGAACTAGGCGCTCAAATGACTTCATGACCACAGATGTCAGAGCCACGGGTCTGTAGTCATTTAGTCCAGTGATCCTAGTTTTCTTGGGGACAGGGATTATGGTGGAGGACTTGAAGCAGGCAGGCACATGACGTGCCTGCAGTGAGGAGTTGAAAATGCCAGAAAACACTGGGGCCAGCTCGTTTGCACAGTGTCTGAGGGTGGCAGGAGACACACCGTCTGGGCCGGGAGCTTTTCGAGCATTCAGACTCTTAAACTGCTTCCTCACATCTGCTTCATGAATATGAAGAGTTGTGGTGGGAGGAGGTGGTGTGAAATCCTCTTTTGTGTGGGGTGAGGAGGGGGGTGTTGTAGGTGAACAGTTTGAAGGTGGTGATGGCTCTATGGAGGGGGGAGAGGTGGGGGAATGAGTGTCCAAAGTGTCTCTATTGTTGGGGCCGTTGGAGGTGTGAAGGCTGCCTGATGGCTCGTCAAAACAGCAGTAAAAGTCGTTAAGGGTGTTGGCCAAGAGCAAGTCATCAGTGGAGTGGGGGGTTTTAGGCTTGTAGTTGGTGATATTCCTAAAACCTTTCCACACAGAGGCCGAGTCATTCTCTGAGATCTGCTGCTGCATCTTCTCAGAGTGCTGATGTTTAGCAATGTCCACTTCTTTAGTGAACCTGTACTTGGCCTCTCTGTAGCAGTCCCTGTCTCCGCTTCTGAACGCCTTTCTCTTTTCCAGCCACAGCTTTTTGAGTTTAGGAGTAAACCAGGGTTTGTCATTGTTATAACTCACCCTAGTGAGTTCATTTCCATCCCTTCTTCTTACTGTGTTGAGCCATCAGAGATGCTTCATATTTCCATGTTTTACAGGATTGTCTGCCTGGAGTCTGTCGTCATTGTGCTTAAATAGTAGTTTTGACTTTTCATGTAAATGTCAGGATAGGCAGCATCTTCTTTAACTAGTGCAAGCTGCCAAAATAAATCCATAATTAAATTTTAATCCTCATAAAAGGCTGAAAATATTTGTTCTGAATCCAAAACAGTTAGATGTAGTTTGTTAATTTCCCTCGTTTTGTTATTACCCTAGAGTAGCGTTGGTGTATCTTTTCTCTCTCAGTTAATATTTATTATAAACATCCATCATAACAGCATATATGCAATTACTGGTCACTTTGTTAGGTACACCTTGTTTATAGCAGGTATGACCCCTGTTGCTGACAGAACTGCGTCATGAAGTCATGTTCATTAATTGTTGACTTGAATCTGCCGTTCCACCTCATCCCAAAGATGCTCTAGTGGAGTACAGTGAACTCATCTTCATGTTCAAGAAACCAGTTTGAGATGATTTGAGCTGGAAGCAGCCATCAAAAGATGGGTACAGTGTGGTTATAAAGTGATAGACATGGTCGGCATTAGCTGGGCTGTGGTGGTTAAACAATGCTAAGCTGGTACTAATTGGCTCAAAGTATGCCTAGAAAATATTCTCCACACTCTCACACCGCTATGAGCAACTTGAAATGTTAATACAAGGCAAGATGTTCATTCTTTTATGTCGTTTACACCAAATTCTAACCCTACCATTTGAATGTCACAGCAGTCATCAGACCAGCAACATCTTTTCAATCTTCCGCTGTGTCCAGCTTTGGCAAGCCTGTTCAAACTGCTGCCTCAGTATTTGTTGCTCTAACTGCGGGAATTGGCACCAGCCTTGGTGTCTTTCAGAGGAACTGCTCCTGTTAGTTGTTTGCACTTCCATTGTGGATTAATTTTTCAGACCTGGAGGTTACTACTTGTAAATACGTTGGAGTCTCATACACATTTTTAAATGAAAACTTGTTAGTTAACAGATTTGAAGCAGTGGAAATTGTAACCACTCAAAGACATTTAGAACAGCGACAGGTCCCCAGCTCTAATCTGTTTCTTTGTTTTGTAAGCTGGTGCAGACCCAGGACGTGCTGGAGACATTACATCTCATGGCGGGGCTGAGCACCCTGATACCACACCTTCACTTTGGAAGAGGTGGAGTAGGTGGCTGGGGAGAGGGTGGTGCTGGGATCCCATATGTTTAAATAAAATGTAATTTAAAATTGCTTTGACTGCTGGCCCTTGCAACTCAGACGCTAATATATATGTGGATATATATGTGGATTTATCTTTTTTTGTTGTTGTTGTTCCTGAGTAATTAAGCTCCGGTCTGACGCATTAGACTTCCAAGGGAAGCTGCAGCCGTCAGGGAGTGCCATTGCCATATGGGAGGTGTAATTTGGCTGTAATAATTAAGTAGGGCAGTCTGTGTGAAAACAACATCCACATAAAAACCAGGATCCATTGCAGCGTGGCAAATGTAATTGGGTTTTAATGTTGGTGCTAGCTGATTTATGTGGAAAATACTGGGTAAAGTTTGTAAAGTTGAACAAGTAAATGAAAAGTATGTTAAGGATTAATAAAACAGTTGGAATAACTGCAAATGCTGAAATAATGTAATGATGCAACTGCTAGGAAGTTGAGGGTTAAATTGTTTTAGACACCATCTGCGGTGTAACTGTAATAGCTCTCTGGCATGTGAGAAGGAAGCGCCAAATGGTGAACGATATTAGTTTCAGGTGCACAGCACATACGATTGTGCTGAAGATACGTCCCATTACAAAGTGACTGAATGGTTCTTTTAACAGATTTATTTTTCAGGTAATTAACAGTCATTTAAACCTGACTAAAGCCCTAAAATAGATGCATTTTGTGAACCAAAAAGACTAATTCATGTAAAACATGAAAGTCACAAGACTGTGAAACCACATCACCAGAGAAAACCTGCTGGGACCAGACTGTACAAATCACGTTTCCATCCTGCCTTTTTCTTTCTGTGTATCAGAGCAGCTGACAGTTAAAGCAAAAGCACAACTGGTTTCAGTTCCTTAAAACAAAGACAGTGTAAACAGTGTTTAATGGTATGAGGTCCAAAAGTCATTGAAGTTAGATGATAACTGAAATCTTTTTCTGGGTCATGTGACAGTGATTTTTACAGGGTTTTTTTAGTAGAAAAGTCCAATTTAAGCTCAGTTATAAGAGAAAGAGCAATTTGAAGTTGACATCCGACACCTCAGGTGTTGCACTAGACTGTGGTGGTGACAGGAGAACTGAGCCAGAAGGTGAACGTTTTGATTTACTAGTCGATCTGCATTCCAGATCTCAGAAACGTTGAGTAGTGAAGAAATCACAGACGCAAGCAGCAGAAATGAGTTTCTCCTGAAGGGTTCAGTCTTTGAGATATGGTGAGGAGTTTGAGTGGCAACCATACAGAGAGCATCAACAACTTTGCACATATATGGTTGGTTTTGTGCATGATTAGTGGTTTGAATTAGATTTTGGTGGTTTTGTGTTGTGCTTGTTTTTTTTTTTTTGTTTTGTTTTTAGCTCTGCTCTCAGAAACCAGAAACATAAACACTCTTAGCACTGCAAAGCCCAAAGATCTCTAAAAGCTTTGTATTATGAACAAATCGTTATAAAATCTAACTCAACAATGTAAATCCACAGCCTGATGGAGCTTATTCTGCTTTACTATGTTGTTCAAAAAAAAAGCAGACGATTGTCAGAATTTTTATTATGTCTACAAAGACTTAGATGCTTTAGAAAATCGCTGAGGTTTACTCCCTGAGAGGAGATTGCCATTTCTTTACCTTCTTCATCTTCTTTTCTACAGATGCAGTGATGCTTTTAACCTCCACACAGTGACTCCACATCACCAACACCAGCCTCGCTTCCAGCTCCAATGATCTTCCACCTCTGACTCTTTCCTAAAATTGACCAGTAGGTGGGGCCAGCCCTGCCCAGGTGGGGTGGCCAGCGATGGAAGGCCGACGTGGAGGCAGCAGCAGCGGTAGCTACTCACAGATCCCTGTCAGAACAGGCATGGGGTCTGTCAACTCCCCGGCCGTTTCTGTGAGATTGGAGGCGTACGACATCGGAGAGAAGAAATGCATCTCGGATGTGAGGAGGACTTTCTGCCTCTTTGTCACCTTTGACCTCTTGTTCGTCACCATGCTCTGGATCATAGAACTCAATGTAAGTCTGTGTTTGTAGTGGCTGTGACAGCAGTTTTGTTTTTTTATTAGATATCTGTAGTAATAAAGTTTTTACAGCAATGTAAAACCACACGAGATTAAGATGTATCACCAGACAGTGAGCCTTTTTGACTGGGTCAGCCTACTCGGGAGAAATTTATTGGATGCATCTGCTGTCTTCTATGTATTTTGCTCAAGAAAAAACTAAAACTGAAGATGATTTTATTATTTCCCAGAGATTAAAGGGTTATTTAAAAGTAAAGTTAAACAAAGTCAGGAAAGATAAAACGCTAGTATTGAAGTTTTTAAAAAACTCCAAAGTAGGTGAAGCCGTTAAAAGGCCAGGCTCAGAGCCTTTGGTTTTGCTTTTTTGTGGAAAAACATTTATTGTTCTTTTACAGCATTTAGAGTTGTTTCTTTCAGCTTGTGGTGGACTTTCGGATTGACAGTATCATTCCTATCTGCTTTTACTTTTGTGCCTGATCGGTACGATTAACAGCAGTCAGCTTGACGCACAACTGAACTGAATAACAAAAATAAACACACCGTAGATTTCTGATGCACTAAATCACTTTGGAGGAAAAATGAGTTTCCTCTGCTGACTGACAGTTATTTTTTTGTTGAGCTCAGTTGTATGAAAGTTCAGAGGAACTCATGAGTAGCCACCGATTTGTACACAACTGATAGCAAAGTGTGGAATATAGCATTACATGTGAACAAAGGTTTAAAGCTGGTGAAGAATGCACGTTCCTTATCTGTACAGACTTTTTCTTAACTAAACTATCAAGTGGTTTAGTTGGTATCGTGGTTTACAGTGGTTCGCCTACCAGGTGAAAGATCCCAGAAGGAGACGCTTATCCCATTGGGTTTGGTTCAGGAAAGGCATCTACCTGCTGTGGTGACTTCTTGTGACAAGGGAGAAGTAATACCATTACTTCTTCCTGTTCACAATTTTTATCTTTGTAACAACAAATCATTGACTAATAAAACCAGCTGCCTTTTCAGTGAGTCTCTCATCCAGTTGAGCTCCAAATCCACCGTCTTACACATCAGTTTGCGGCAGCTATCCTCGTTCTGCTCTTGGTGAGCTTCATATAGAGGTACAGAAGCCAGTTCTTGACATGGTGCAGGTTCTGCAGATGGCCTCTGTTGAGGGCTTCAGTCCAGTTAGGTGGAGTCAGACAGCTGGATGAGAGACTCTCTGGAGAAGCAACTACAGAACTCCCAGAATAGCATCATAACCAGAGAGCCAGCTGGTAGTGATGACAGAATAAAGGTAGAGCAGATAGACACTGAACTTTCAAAATAAGAGCCACAGGATTGTCCATAAGTAAATCAGTCGCAGATGGCAACGTCCTTTAAGATGGATTAAAAAGGTATACCCGTTGATATACCTGATTAGATCTGTGCGCTGTCATACAACGCAGCGGCCAGATTGCACCAGACTGTCCTCCTCCACAGTTATTTAAATGGACTATAAAAAAATATGCAATAAGATTAATGCTACAGGATATTTTAACCAAACCAAAATATTTGTGCTTTCTCAGCACTGCCCCACCACTAACATCTGGATGAGTGTTAGAAAGCTAACTAACTTTATCAAATTACATCCATGCTTTGTTTTAAAAGGAAAGAACTTCTTGTCTTTAACAAACGGCAGTGTTGTTAACCCATCCAGATAAAAACAAAAACATATGTTTGTTTCTATTCTTTTATCATGGTGGCAGTTTAGGAGGAGCTCTTGCAGGAACTTTTCTGGTTTTTAGTTACTGAAATGCTGCAGTATGTGCAGGGTGCTGATCTTTGTTTTTTCTGCTTTGAACCGTGATCTCAGGGTCTGCTGATTTAAACTAATGGAGAGTTTACAGGCTCGTGCTGCAGTATTGAAGCGTCCAGCATGTTGGAGCAGTGTTTGTGTCCTCCAGGACTCTGAACTGTTTGACTGAGAGTTTTAATTTATTCTGAACACGTTTATCTTCTTAGATGACAGCAATCATTAATTAAGCCGAGTAGACTCTGTCGCTCTCCTTTTTGAAGATGTTGCTCAGCGTTGTTGCTTTTTCTGTAAATGTCACATCTGAAAAAAGCCAGAAGGAACATTTAGTAAAAAATGTTACTAAAATGCCATCACGATAAGAGATGGATAAAGTCAGCAGAATTATCAAACACATTCCTGTAAGGGTGCATTTAGATACCACAAACAAACAGAGTTTATGAACTACAGAAAAAAAAAAAAGAAGTTTTTTAATCTTGTGCACATATTTTAATATGGTTTCTGCTCAGTTTGCCTGTTTACATGTTTTACTATTTTATCTTATCTGACTTGTTAAAAACAGGTCTGTTAACCATTAATCGTGAGGAAGCAGTTACATTATTGTCAGTCGTCCTCGGTCATGATAGGTTACTGTGTTTTATCGCTCTGGAACTGTAAAATGCCTGCAGTTGTGCACCGAGAAACAACTTTTACAGTTGGAGAACTGAATTGTGTCAAGGTCGAGCAGAAGCAGGACAGCCTGCATGCTGGACGAGTGGATCGAGGTCATGCAGCTGATTGAGGAAGTGATTTGACTGCGGCACACATTCCCAGAATGCTCCATTTGACCTCGGCCACTAAAATAACTGTCCACGAGAGACGGACTTGTTCTCTTTTGTGTAACTGGAAGAACACCCTGCAAATGCACTGCAAACCTGCTCACTTTCAAAATGGAGAACGTTTCATCATCCATGACTTTAATCCTGAGCAGTTTTTACTCAACAGTTTGATGACTTTTTTATTTTTTTGTGAAGAAGTTTCCTTCCTTCCTCTCAGCTGTAGCACTGAACACGTTACTCTGTTTTGACTAGCTGCTGTGGGACTAGTTGGAGGAGAAGTGCTGAGTGTTAATTCAGTTCAGTTTTTTTTATATATCATTAGTAAAGTGGCCTCAAGGTGCTTTATAATTATGAGATAAAGACCCAACAGTATTGGAGAGAAAACCCCAACATTCAGACAGGGTTCATACCTTTACTGCCTTTAATACCTTTGCTATGAAAAGATACATTTTTTTGCAATTTCTGCCTCAAAAACACATTTGGACACTGATGAAGGTGACGCACCCTGCTAAGTATAGGCTAAGTATAGGTCTGTCAGCATTACTAATGGGTGCAAATTAAAATCTTTTGCTGCATATGATCACGTTGAGGGGGTTTTATATGAATCTTTTGTTTTTAACAGTGTTTTTGATTTAATAATGTTTCAAACTAAAATAACAGAAATGGTCAGTAACAACAAAAAATCTGTATGTAGCAGAAAATAAGGAGAATAGCTCCATGTTAATACCAGTATTATGCTCATAATTACAATACTAACTTATTTTATACAAACCACATCTGAGACGTCTTGGTTGTGCAATAACTGACACATTATTATAGTAAGTATATGCTTCTTTTTTCTTGCCTAATGTTGATGAAGCAGTTATGTCATTAAATCATAGGACTCCAAAATAATCCTGTTACCACAGGATTATTTAGGTAATCAATCATTTTTCTATCCTGATTGTTTCTTCTCAAATATGAGGCGTGCATTAGTATGTAGGCTGGATTTAAGTTGGAGCTGCCAGCCAACCAAAGACAACTCAGGATGTCGATGTTGTATTTTTGCTGGCAGTTTGTTGATTTAAAAAATCAGCCTTCAACATAAGAGCACTGCAGTTGGAATTCAATGGTGTTTATACACCACTCTGCATTTAATCATTAGTTATTATTAATCTCTGGCCTCTGATTAATCTTCCCTCTGATGGTCAGGAGCAGCTTCTTTGTGTACAAGCGCCATAAAAGAAGTTCTAGAAAGAATCTCTGGATACAGACTTTCTGAATATGTTGCAGATCGTGTTGTTGTTGGAGAGCTAAATTCCAGAGCTGAGTTTAGCCACTGACTTCAACAGTGTGGCACTTTCTGTCTAACAATTCATTCCACTCATACCGATGATGCCACTGCAGCTGATCACGAAACTGAGTAAACTAGCGAGCAAGACCTGTACTTTGTGTTTTCAGTCCAAGTTCCTGCTCTTTCATTTAGTTTGCTTCTGTGTTTATCACAGAGGGGAGTCGAGTTCACAGCCCTCTAACACAAAAAGCTGAAATCCTCCAGTCTCATTTAATGTACCTAGTTTTTCAAACATCTATTTAGGATGATAATAAAAATGTACATTATCATCTCATATAAATCGAAATATTAATTATAGCACAGTGACGAAGACCAGTATAAGAAGTAATGAAGGGAAATCTTGATCCCAGCTTTGTGTGCAACTAGCTGCACTCTTTAGTCGGTAAAGTGAATTATTTCATATTTCAATTCATATTTACCAACATACAAAGGTTTTTAGCTGTTGAGTCTAAGATGTTGTAGCGGGGATTGAGAGATCGCATTTCTTTATCACTTTGATCTAGAAAAAGAGCAGCTGTGTGAGTAGATTGCCAGAGTAAAGCAGCCGATAACCGTTTGACCCGAGAGATGCAAAACCACACTCCATGGTTTGGATCTCTCGGGTCAAACGGTTATCGGCTGCTTTACTCTGGCAGTGCTAACCTTAGCCACACTGAGCTAATCTGAAACTGTGTGAGAGAGATTCATTTCAGAGACATTTGAAACAAAAGGAAGTTCATTTTTCACCCACGCAGTATTTCTGTGGTAATTTTTCACATTTGATTGAGCTCAGTTTTGAATTTTGTTGTTTAGGTGACAGCACATTATTCACTGTTAGGTCTGTACAAGCTAATGCTGACAGCTTTTAGCTTTAACTGTAAATGAAGCAAAAGTCTTTTTTTGTGTGAATTTAATGTTAAAACTCACGACTTCGTCTGAGTTGTAGCTTCTCACAGTTGCTAAACAACCTTACTCGAAGTATATTTGCAGAACCTCACAAACACATTTAAACCATTTTATCAGTGCTTAAAACCACAATATCTTTAAACGTTATCTTTCTAACCTCATGTTGCTGTTTGAGTCTGTCATTTTGCAAAAATGACAGACTCGCACTGCTTCTCAGAGTGATGCACAGAAACATCAGTTCACGGCAAAGATTCACAGACACAACTGCAGCACAGTGATTTTCCAGTTATACATATTGTTAGCTAATTCAGATCAGAGTGTACCAACACCAGCGATGGATGGAAACAATCTGAGAGGAAGACGAGGAAGAACAAAACCAGGAACACGAGTTTTAGGTGAAATTTGAGCAGCTGTTCTGGATTTATACATGAAATAAGAAACTTGAAGTGTGAGACTCTTTGTCTTTCTTTCAGATATTTCTCAAACAAGAATAACATTTCCTTTATTTATAGTTCCTGTAAGTTACTCTTCTTGATCTATCTCGTCCTCCTCTGCCTCACGGATGATTTCCATCCATTGCCGGTGGGGGTGGAAGATTTTCAGCTGCTGTGCTTAGGAAATGATGCGAGTGCTGCAGATCTGTAAGCTTAACCTCTGCATCCTGTGGTTAACTTCATGCATCTTGCGGTGACTCATTGTGCAAAATGTGTTATTGAGCGAGGGAGAGCCCATTATTTAAAAAAAAAAAAAAAAAGGCATCAAAGGAGATCTGCAAATAGAGTCTAAAATGGTGAAAGCTGTAAATGAGAGCAGGATTGTTTCAGTGAGTGAAAATGATGCAGTTGCGTTTCATTTTTGGAAGCGGAGCAGAAAGTAAAAATCTGTTGAGGTCATCAAAAGCAAAGGTGAAGCTGAGGTCTGCAAACTGTGTGCCGCTGCATTTTTCATGTCCTTTTTTTTAATACATGCAGATATGAGTGCTGTTTTATTGAAGTGAGATTTTAAATATAGCACCAACACCCTCAGATTTCCTGTTGGTTCTAGAGAACTGATGCACTGCTGATGTTGTCAAGCCAGCTCTCAGTTTAAGGCATAAAATCAAGAGGAAGTCACCGAGCGAGGTCCTTTATGACCCAAGATAGCGCTGTGCGATATGATGAAATATATCAATGACGAAATGAAAAAACTATCGTTTCAAATTGTACGCTATCGTTTGTTTCGTGGTTTCCAAAATAAGCTGTTTACAGCAACGTTTTTCCATCGGGGCGCAGAGAATACCAGCATGGCCAGTGAATATGAGGCAGAACCAGGTAGCTCCAAACAGAAAGACTAGTCGAAACAAAACGAGGACCTTATTCCTAATGAGGGCCGGCCCCTGTAGCATGGACTTGATTTGGTTATGAAAAGTCTGACACACACCAGAAAACTCTACTATGCAAATTATGCCGCAAACCGGTTCCCACCACAGACTCAAACACGACAAACCTCTTCTACCACCTACGCAAGAATCATGTGAAAGGTTGTTGACAGAGTTTACAGATGAGAAGCAAAAAAGCCGTCAGGTGCTCAAAATAAACCTTAGACTCAAACGTTAGAACAGGCTTTTCCTCGCAGCACGTAATAAATACAAAGAACATGGTGGCCGTTACATATAGTTTCATGCACCAGTCAAAACACTCGGCTCCAGGAACACGACACCCAGCTGAAAACACTTCACACAAGTCGGGTTCACAGAGTTTACATAAAAAGCCCTTTTTTGTCATGTACATCGTTATCAGGATGAGAAATGTCTTACATGAGGATATGAGATTTGGGTCATCGCACAGCCCTAACCCCAAGTGTTTATTTGAATCTTACAACTTCTCATGTTTTTGTGTTGTATTAAAACTTATGATTGTTATTTTAGATGGCATAAACTTACATAAAATATTCCTCTAGTAACAAAGAATATAACTGCCTCACTCAGGTCATTTTAGCCTCAGTTGTGTCAGGGTTAACTTTAACATTCAGAGTATTTGTCATGATGAGCTGTTTGTGTTTGTCAGGTGAACGGCGGCATTCAGAATCGGCTGGAACAAGAAGTCCTGCACTACGACTACCACGCCTCCTTCTTCGACATCTTTGTAAGGTTCTTTCTTTTGCTTTAAATGATCAACTTTATATAGTTTATTTTATGTGGGGGGTTTTTTCACTATTTTTTCCTTCCTTTTTGTTTCCCTCCTCCTTCTGTGCCACCTTCACCTTCCTCCCCTCCCTCAGCTGCTGGCAGTTTTCAGGTTTGCCGTCCTCATCCTGGCCTACGCTGTCTGCAAGCTTCGTCACTGGTGGGCCATCGCGGTAGGTTTTAAGGCTGTACGCCACAACAGTGTTTCTGTAATTGCGCCAGCAGAGGGCGCTGCCCAGCAAGAGCTCACATTGTTGGGTGCACAGTGAAGTGTCCGGCAGGAGGATGCACTAATTCTTGTTTCTGTGCATTAAATATGTCATCAGGGGGCATCAGTGTTTGTTACAGGGTGATTCTGTGATTTTCCATTTCACTTCATTATATTCAGTATATTTAGAGAGTTAAAGACCATTAACATGAGGATGTTTTCAGGTAAAAGGGGTTCTGTTTAAAATATTAGCAAAAATAACAGCATGAGCATTTCTGATGTTTTCTGTCTTTGTGCAGATCACCACTGCAGTCAGCTGTGCTTTCCTGATTGCTAAAGTCATTTTGTCGAAGGTAAGAAGAAGCTTTACAATTCCTAACTGTCTGCACTCCTGGGTGTGCACACACACACACACACACACACACACACACACACACACACACCTCAGAAAACAGGGTGGTACTTAAAGCTTTGATCTAAGAAACCTGACAACATCTAATATTTTCATTATTTGTAACAAAAATGTTGCACTGACTTTAGTTTTTTACTTCTAATAATATCTTTATTTATTTTAGTATTGGTGTCAATGTCCACACACAAAAACCTCTTAGAGGACAGTTTGTTGTTGGAGTTAATTTTCCTCTGCAGTCTTTGCTCCATATTCCCCGATGGCGATGCAAACATGTATGAGGATTTAAGGAAGTGAAGCAAACTCCCTGTACAGGAAAACCTGTAATTGCTGCTGCTTAACAATAATAAATATTTGTTTTTGCACCTTCTAAATTTTAAATGGTCAGATTTTGTATGCTTTGTGTAGAATTACGTATTCATATTGGGACGTGTGTGTTTCTTGTGTAGCTGCTGAGTCTGGGGGCCTTTGGGTACCTGCTGCCCATCATCTCCTTCGTTCTGGCCTGGATAGAAACGTGGCTGCTCGACTTCAAGGTCCTGCCTCAGGAGATCGAAGACGAAAACAGTGAGTCTCAACTGAGCTAATAATAAAAAAGGCACCTTCATTACTGTTGCAGTATTGCTGCTGTCACTGCTGTGATCTCTGTCAACAGATCGTTTACCTTACAGGCTCCTTTTAAAACCTACCTTTAAGTTAGCAAAAGAATGTGAAAAAACAAGTACTATGACTCAAGAGCCTCTGAGTGGAGAATGAAAAAGAAACAAGAAAACGATAAAGAACAGCAGCAGGCGCTCTGGTGAAACACTGCCACCTGCTGGTGAACATTCAAAGCTACATACTGAGTAATTTTATTCAGTTGTTTTATTTAAAATAAAAGATCATGGGATAAGAAGTTAATATTATAATTATTTATTATAATGTTAGAGTAAAAAGTGTAATGCATCAGCTTCCTGTTGCTATTTCTCAGGTAATTATTAATAATTATATGCTATGAACAAAATCTTTACTCACCTGATAAATGAAAGTTATTTCACCACTGTTATGTTATTCTAACCTCATTGATGTCCTGCTGATGCAGTTATTCCTGCTTCCTTCATCCTTCTGTGTTTCAGGACATCAGTCCATCATAGATACAAGTAGGGCTCCTCTCCTGGGTCCAGGTCCTTTATCTGATGGGCAGTTCTACTCTCCGCCAGAGTCTTTGGCAGGTCTGTTTCCTCCCACTGACATCAGACAAACCCAAACACATCCGACACGCTCGCTTCAGCTGTCCCTCCTTCAGACTGCTCAGTCTGATGATTCTGACTCTTCATTCCCATTTAAATGAGCGTACAGACACAAAATATGAAGATATACAGTTCATTTTATTGTCATTATTATTATTATTATTATTATTAGAGTTTTTAGATTTCCAGCTTTGCACTTCACACCCAGAAATGAGTGGCGTAGCTCCTTCAGTATTTGTTTCACTGCACAGTGAAAGGAGCTTTTTCATCTGCAGACATCTTATTGCTTAGAAAATAATTCAATTACTCAGCTGCCTCTGCAGTGAGCCTTCCATACAATGGGTGGGCCCATCTTTTGCAGACACAGACACTCTCCAGAGCAGAAGCAGAGCTGCAGTCGATAACACAAAATACAAAAATAATTCCCGTTTCTGTAAAATGTGAAGAATTAAAAGTGAAGGTTTATTCTCACACCAGCCTCCTGCAGCTGCTTTGAACCTGCAGCCTCCTGCAGACGATTAAGACAAGCGCGCCTCAGTTGTTTCACACAGGTCAATAAACAAGAAAATTTAAAAATGATGAAACCTGACAAGACGGGAATTGTCAGGCTGGTTATCAGTGGCTGAATTTTCAAAATAAGAGCGAAGGGCATCATCTGCTATTAAGCAGTTGTAGATGCCATTAATGTCTTTAAGGATAATACATTTAGTTGGCATGAATACCTGAGCCGTCCGGGTTCAGAGGGGTCGTCTTCTAATCTGAAGGTTGGCAGTTAAAATCCTGGCTCCACCGTTCTTTTATCGTCCTACATTTTCTGTGGTGTTTCTATAAAAACGCTGACCGATTTCCCTTTCGTGTTCAGACTCTGACGAGGAGCTGGATGATAAACACGAACCTGAAAAAGGGCTCATTACACAAGTGACTTAAAAGGGTAAGAATACGTAATGACAGACGTCAGTCAGGATTCGTATCCACAGTATTAGTCTGATGTGCTGTTTTTTTCTCCACAGGATCTCCGATCCTGAACATGGAGGGATTTTTGGGTCCTCCAGCGTTGTGCTACTGAGGGGAAAACTTCTGCCTTACACCTTCAGCCATTTTAGTTTGTATTTGTTCATATCCACAAATGCAGCTCACGTTCTGATATCAGCCTTCTGCACGTACACCGCGACCGGGAAAGTGCCACTTAAAAGTTTCAGTGTCATGAACTCTGGTTACTGTATGAGTTTTGTTTCTCCACCTTTAAGGAACTCGAGACCTTACAAGAGATTTATCAGAAATAAATCATTACATCCTTATCAGTATCCATCCATAATTCAAAACATTACATTCATTTTAAAACTTAAAAAAAAATATATTTACACTTTCAATTTAAAAACAGAGTGTTAATGTCTTATTTCCAGCATAATGTTTACTTATAATTCTGTGATCATTTTCTTGTGCTTCGGTTGAGTCACTGCAAAGGAAAATAAGCTCATGGATGCCACAGAAAGGATTGTTCAGCCAGTATTGAGCCTGCAGACCAGACTGTAGCAGAAAGAGAAAGTCAAACTCTTAGAGATGTTTATGATTACTTCAATGTCTTAAAAATGTGCATGAAAGAATATTAAGGTAACATATAGAGATGTGAACGATACTGTTTGTTTTGAAACGAGAGTGAAGGATTGTGTGTTAAAGAAAACGAGCCATAAACGTGCAGCATGTACGCTCGGAGATTTGGGTTTAGTGCACTGAACAGAAGGGACGCTGCTCTCGAAAGCTGCTGTGACGGGCGGGGAAACGTTCTAATGCAAATGTACATATCTTCATGCATGCTTTGCAAGCTCAGTGGATGTTTATTCTTTTTTTTCTTTTTTAAAGAAAAGCCCGTCTGTATAACAGAATCATTAAAATGTTAAAGGTTATGTGGTTTTGTTTAATTGCTTATGTCAAACGTCGACCTTAAAGAGATCAACAGAATAAGAACTTAGACATAAATTAGCCTTATGAATAAATAAAATGTGAAAATATCAGTTTGTTTCAGGTAATGTCAGCTGTTTATTAAAAAAAATATTCCTTTTTCATCTCTATTTTTTCTTAAACCTAATTACTAGTCTTAATCAAGGTGAACAGACTCTGAATGGGGGACTTTTATTTTAATTGTGTGTAATATATTAATTACATTTATTGAATTAAATAAAGATTAACCCTTATTTTTAAAGAAGACATGCTACTGAATACATGGACTGTAGATAAAAGATGGAGGTGACCTTTTACTAGAGTTATTAGTTTTGAATTTTCTAGTTTTTATTTTTCATTCCATTTTGACTTTTTAAGGTCAGTTTAGTGTCAGTTAGTCTCCAGAGGGAATTTTCTTCTTTCAGTGTAGTTTTTAGTAGTTTCAGTTACTTTTAGGCTTTTAAATTATTATTGTTATATGGAGGCCAAATGTCAGAGGGAACATTTATGAAAATCAGCAGCGATATCACTAAAAATAAAGATTTACCCCCTATTTTTAGTTTAGTTTTCCAAGTTCAAAGTCTTGAAATGTTTTATTTTTATCTCAGTTTGGGTTTAGATTAGGTTAAATTTTAGTTTGTTTTTTGTTGCTAAGCAAGCATTGCTAGCATGCTGCACCCATAAATACAGCTCAACCTTTGTTTAATTTAATGTATGTTTTATTCATTAAATAAGATCAAACTAATTTTTTTTTTTTGGGGGGGGGGACTTTTTATTTAGTAATTTTTGTGGCAATAACCAAAAAAACAATCAACATATTAACGTTTTCTGACATAAGACCATTTAAGAGAGAGAGGGGAAAAAAACAGACCACGATTAATATAATGATATGTCGTAGGGGAGATTTATAGCTTTATATTACAATGTTCCAAAGTTCGTGTTCATTCACCCAAGTATCTGGCCACACATCCATCTCTGGTGGAAGATCTCCACCTTCAGTTGCAGGCTTGCTGTCTTTCTTTCCATTGTATGAACTCTTTTCAGTCTCTGTTTCCATTGAGTTATGGATGGTGAGTTTGTTTGTTTCCATTTCACAGTTATCCTTTTCTTAGCTATCAGTATATATTTTTCATCTATGGTATACCTCTCTCTAGGTATAACTCCCAAGAGAAATATGGTGGGTTCAGTGCAGGATTTACTTGTAGGATTTTCTCTGTTTCTTCTTTGATTCTTATCCAGAAGCCTTGAATTATTGGACAGTCCCAAAAGATGTGTGAATCGTCTCCTATTCCCCCACATTTTCTCCAACATAGTTCTGCATTGGGTTCCTTACAATATGAGGAGATAACAAGAGGTGTATTAAAAAAATCTAAATTTTAAATTTCCAGTCAAACTCTCCATAATTGACTACTTGTTCCCTTGTGACAAGTTTTACACATCTCTTCCCATACATTATCAGTGATAATAATATTTAGTTCTAGTTTCCATTTCTCTTTAATATGGCCTGTATTTTAAGATCAAACTAATTTTAATATTAGATAAAAAAATAACCCAAGTAAGTAAAAAAGTGTTTTATAAATGATGATTTCGTTAGAAATCCAGAAATCACTCAAACAGAACCTGTCTGTCAAAGTGAAGCAGGCTAAAAGCTCAGAAAAACAAACATCACACCACGATGTAAAGACGCTCAAGAACACTTATGAGAACAATTACAAAGTTATTGGCATCTATTAGTCTGCAGATGTTTGTAAGGCTTTGGGGCTCCAGTGAACAACGGAGAGGTGAACTTTCCAAGAAGCTACCAGTGACTCATCCAGGTCACAAAAGAACCCAGAATAACATCTAAAGAACTGCAAACCACAGAAATCTAACATATAAGAAATGTATAAAACCACATGTGCTCGGCCTGGGGCTCGGTCACTCAGGCGCAGCTGGGGGCCGGCGGAGCTCACGGGCGCGTCACTGCAACTCCCCCTGACTTCTGCTCCGCGGCTGCTGGGCGAGCCCTCATCTGGGACTCTCCTCAGCTCTTACTGGGACAGTGGCGCAGCTGCCCCTCTGTTGGTCTTCCTTGGTCTCTTGTGTTCTGGGGGCCTCTGGATGTCTGGAGTTTTGATCTCCTCCACACCTGCTTCACGCCCTGGAGGACGGGGCTGTGGCCCCCCCACACCCTCTAGCAGATTATTACATGAAGGAACCTTTTAAAAAAACAAGCGCGTCCATGCTCACAGGTGTACACACGGGTGATCACACCCACAAACTACACCCTTTTTGGCTCCTACCTCAAAGCACACTGTGTTCTGTTGATCTTATGTGCTGCACAATAATGTTTAATATTTAGTATTTACTGTCATATTCCCATATATCATTGTGATGTTGTTTATTCTATTACTCTTGTTTTCTTCTGCTTGTTCTCTTTTTTCTTTCTCAGCAGGTGATCCAGGTGATTGATATATGAATTTTTTTTCCTGCTCGTTCTGTTGGTTTTTGTTTTTTGCCCTTCTCCCCCGTCCCTCTTCTCAGCTGTTTCTCTTTCCCTCTTTCTTTCTCCCCTTCTTTCCCCCAGTCAAGTCTGTCCCGTATTCAGTAAGTGAAAATAAAATAAACAATAAAAGGTGAATCAAATGGACCATTATGGCAAGGCTGGGATGGTCAATTTGGTAAAGTAAATCCGTTGGGCATCTTTCTTTGCCTTTAGACAATAATTCTGATGGCAAAGGAGCCAAACGGGACAGGCCAAAAAAAAAGAAAAGAAAAAAACCCCTAAACTTCCAAGCAAGCACCGAGTGCTCAACGACGTAATGGGAAACTCGCGGAGAAACTCGCAGATTCTTCAACTGACCGCGGCACACCTGCACCAGGGTAAACCTCCGCCTACAGCACTTCTGCTTTACAGGTGAAAATAGAGCAACAGGACCGCTGAGTCTTTGATGTTATTTATTTTCTGCTGTGTTTTACTTGCATCTATTTGAAAGAGTGAGTGTAAACACACAAAAAAATATATTTTATGTGCTGGAATGTGCAGAAAATAAGTTTAAATGTTAAACAAATTTCTTTGTGTATATCATATTTCTTATGTACATTTTAGACCTGGGAGCAGAAATGCTGATGAACTGGTTTTTATTGAGGAACAGGCAGAGCGTCCTCTCTTCCTGGCTCCATGTCTATAATTATGTCACACACTGATTCGCTCTCACAAAACCACCAAAACACGGCACAAATCCCACCAATGGTTCAATTCCTTATAAATCATTGAATCGGGTACTGAAGCAGTGACGTGCTGAATGAAGCTTCAGACGTCATTGATCACGTGACTCTTTTCAGACAAACCAAGCCTCAGCACAGCGTTTCTGAAGCAGTGTGTTGATTTTTTGACACACGTGCCGGAGCTTCAGCTTCAAACGGGCCGTCACCATCAGAGTTGCTGGAACCATGTCCCACTACTGGCTACTCTGTTTTATTCTGTGTTAAGTTTTTGAATGTGAATTTTCTGTGTTAAGAATAACAAAGAAAATGTAATGAAGTGATTTTAAAGTTTAAACTTTGTGTTAAATCTTGTGAGTCAGAGAGAGAGAGAGCGATGAGGTGTGGGTGGACATCAGATGATCAAATGTCAACAACCTGATTGGCCCAAGTGTGAAGATGTGGCGTCCACTGAGGGAAGGGGGGAGAAAGGGTGAGCAGGTATAAAAGTGAGGTGAAGAAGAGATTCGGGGTTCTTCCCTTTTGTCCTCTGTGAGATGAGCAGTTCAGAAGTTTGGATCTAAGAGGTTCACAGTTAAAATTCCAGCAGAGACGCTAAAAGGAGAACCACAGTCCAACCTGTGAATGTTTTTAACCCTTTGTGAAACAACAACAGGGCCGTACAGAGAGGTTTAAAGGGGCGGGTGCTCAAAGTTAAAAAGGGGCACATTGAACCAGGCTGAATAACAACAACACACATTCATCAAGAATCTAATATGGGAAGGGCAGGGCTATGTTGATCTGAGACTGTAGACATTAAAAAGTCCATAGGAGAGATGGTAGCTGATTAAACAAGTGTCATGAGATAATAACAAAATGCAAAGATTGGTGACAGCGCTTGGAACCATAAGGCAACAAAAAACTGTGAGAAATAATTTAGGCTCTGCCTGTGAATCACTCTTTGCTTCTCTTCTTCCTTCCATCCCATCATTTCATATATCACTCTCCACTTGCTATGTGAGAACAAGGCACAACTTGCTATTGCAATAAACTATAATCTAATTATCCACACCTAACAACTCTTGCACTTAATCTATAATAAAATGATGACAGAAAAATGTTATAGCCCTGCCTTTAGTAGCCTCACACAGCTCCTACTGTTTAGAATAGAATAGAATATAATTCAACTTTATTGTCATTGCACATGCACAGGTACAGGGCAACGAAATGCAGTTTGCATCCATCCAGAAGTGCTTTAGTGATATAGATATATTACAATATATATTAGCAATAATATAGATATGTAAATATAGATATGTTTAAATAGATATGTTTAAATATAGATATGTTTCCTCCTCATGTCCTTACTAGGCATGTCTGGACAATGTTATATCATGAGTAATATTTTTTTTTAAATCCATCTAAATAAAACACACACATGCACACACACACAGTGACATTTTAGACCTTCTTCAGAATACTGTATATACTATGGGCATCATGGTGCTGATCCAGAATCCTTACATTATTATTTATTACTAGAGCTACAATAATAAAGCAATGAGGAGGCAAGGCAAGGCAAGTTTATTTGTATAGCACAATTCAACAACAAGGTGATTCAAAGTGCTTTACAGAGACATTAGAAACAAGAACAAATAAAAAGCATGATTTAAAATTGAATAAAACAAGCAAATAAACTAACTAACTAATTAACAAACAAACAAACAACAGTATATAAAATCAAAACAGATAAAATCAGAACAGTAGATAAAATCAGTAGTTAAATGTAAGTTTTGAAATTTAAGCTTAAAGTGTGGATTTGGTGCTTTATTCAAATGCAGCTGAGAACAGGTGAGTCTTCAACCTGGATTTAAATAAACTGAGTGTTTCAGCTGATCTGAGGCTTTCTGGGAGTTTGTTCCAGATATAAGGAGCATAAAAGCTGAATGCAGCTTCTCCGTGTCTGGTTCTGACTCTGGGAACTGATAAAAGACCGGATCCAGATGACCTGAGGGATCTGGATGGGGAAGTAATAAATATGAAATAATGCCATTATGATGATTCCATTTGTTTCACTATCCACTCTGTGCAGGGCAAAGCTTATTACATTTTTAAACTGTAGAGATACAATAATTTTACTGCTGTAAAATCCAACTTTTGTCTTATTTAAAATATAAATCTAATATAATCTGCTTCTTAATGTATGTTCTTTAAAATACAGCGTGTGTGTTTTAATATATTATAATTATAATAATTATTATGTGGACATGCATATTAGATCGTTTTTTAGTGAAATATAATCCCTCCAGAAAGGCAGGAAAAGCCCGGAAACTTACTTTAAAACTAAATATGTTCTAAATACTTTAAAACTAAATATGTTCCCTAAAACGGTGACAGAGCTACAGACCCATGACAGCCTTACACAGGTAGCCAGCAGCTGTGACCAGCACTACTTGTGCAGTTAATAAAAGGACAGGTAATGTTTGTCGCGCTGTTGCACACACAGCACGCTCGTTTGTTTCAGTTCGTCAGTTGCAACAAGACAGCTTACCAACGTGTACGTAATAAGCTAATACTCCTGTGTGCTATACACTACAGTGTGCGCTGTGCACCTACTTACTGGTTTTGTCGCATCAGTCTGTGTCTCTGAGTTAACTTGTGTTTCTCATACAGCTCCGGACCGCTAAAAATGCGCGTGCTCTTTGTGAGCTCGTTCCCAGCTCGTAACCAGCGCGTTCTGTCGTCAAGGGCGATCATTGGTTAAATGTGATCATGTGACTGATGCAAGCCAGATCCTTTTATTTAGCAAAACTGTGATTAATAGTTAAATATTATTGTTGAGGGGCACAGACAGGACTCCGCACGCACGCACACAAAAGAAAATTTTTTTTAAAAAGTTGCCTCAACAAAAGGGCACTTTGGGCACCCATCAGGAAAGGGGCGGGTGCTCAAGCCCCTATAGCCCCCCCCCCTCTGGACGTGCCTGAACAACAAAGGCATAAATATGATCATATCAATATTATCTACTGGGTCAGACTCATAGGATCAGGGATTAGAACTCCTTTTATCAGAGAGATGAAATCTACTTCCTGTACAGGGTTGTTTTGTGGGCTTACCGATCGACAGAAACTAGAGTCAATAAAAAAACTAGACATTGGCTCAATGTGTGTGGCACAGGGAAACAAGGACTGA
The DNA here is from genome assembly GCF_041146795.1 of Maylandia zebra. NCBI lineage: Eukaryota > Metazoa > Chordata > Actinopteri > Cichliformes > Cichlidae > Maylandia > Maylandia zebra. Next base: position 4,965,193 of record NC_135184.1, read on the forward strand.
GCGCTGTGTAGTCCCACATAAAGTCAGACACCTGGTCACCCTAGGTGGACCATGGCATGGTCTATATGGAGGATACAGACACTGCTGAAAACATGACTCTGTCTGGTTTAGATGATCAAATGTCTTTACTTTAGGAGGCTGTGGCTCAGAGTACAGTCACATAATGCCTTTGAATAAATGTAAAAAGCTTGTTTTGCTCCTGCTTTGATTTCTTTGTCCAGGTAGAAATTCTGCTTTTTGCCTCTAAACTCTGAAACAGTTTGAAACAAAGTTTGGCGCTCTAATCCTCTCTGTGTTTGTCCTTTGGTCAGATGGTGATATTGAATGAAATATTCCAGTATTCAGTAGCTCAGCAGCTTTGTAACATGTGGTTTTGCACACTGTTCAAACCTCAGATGTTTGTGTAAACAAGTGTGGAGGACACAAACTGACGGGGGGAGGAACGACATTTACTGTTGATGTGTCTGACATTTAGTCTCCATGAGTTCTCATAAGACTGAAGAACTCTGTGATCTCTAACATGCAGCTGTATGTTTTGAAATCATGTGTCTCATTCTCTGGACTTTACTAGACAACGAGTGAAGAACATGTAACGAATATCATCTTTAAAGTGATGAATAATAACTCTGCCTCTGTGTCTTCATAAAAAGATCGTACTTCTGAAAGGTCAGAGGGCAGCATCCACTCTGGTTTTACACAGTTTTGCAGGTTTAGCTCTTCTGAAGTTCAGCACCTGCTTTTTCAACCAATCAGAAGCCAGTATTGTAGAGAGTTCATATTTCTTTTCATGCAATTGAATAATTTTGAATGTTTAGGTGAATATTTATATTTAGAGTATTTTCTCGATCAGTGTCTTCAGTCCTGACCCTGAGTGCGTACATTTAAAAATAAAGTGATATAACTTCTTTTACATTACTGTGAACTTCTTGTACAGTTTGACAGCTGATTGTTGTTGTGTTTTTATGGTTTATTTTATCCAGTTTGGCAAGCAATAACAAGATCCATTTTTAGTTACGTCCTGCTGCTTCTCCTGCTCTAGTAAAAAAAACCATAGGCTCACCCCAGTGCATGCTGGTCCTATACCAGTCTCTTTATTTATAGAAACAAAATGGCCCTACAGCTTTTACTGACTAATTTAACAAGGTAACATCAAACAAACAAAACATTGAAACAAATATTAACCTACAAATAAACTTGTAAATAAACCCCAAAATATAAGTAAACTAACAACAAACTTTAACTAATTTCAAAATAATAAAAAAATAAGAACAAATATCTCCAACAGAAGTTATTGGTGCAGACTGAAGCTTCTGTAAACTACTCAGTCATAGAATGATTACGATATTGAACTAAAACAAATGCCTGAATCCTAAATTATGGATATCCTATTGTGGTGATCTAAAATGTAACACTAAATGTGATTAAAACACTAAAACTCTGGACTCCGGGGCTGAACGACCGCAGGGATCACCAGCCCGAGGAAAACACAAAATACACATGACTCCGTGAGAAAGACAATTCATTCTTGAATGAAGACGTTGATCAGACACATTTAAAATGTAGCCAATTGTGTTTATTATTTAATTATTAAGGAAATAGAAAAGCGGGGGAATAGAAAAGGGGGAGGGGTGGGGGTTAAAGAAGAGGGTAAAGGAAAGGGATAGAAAGGAGGAAAGAGAGGAGAGAGAACCCCAACTATGCCCTCTGAGCAAGCACTGGGTGCGACAGTGGATAGGAACAACTCCCTTTAAAGGAAGAAACCTATGACAGAACCAGGCTCTAGAGGGGCCAGTCAACTGTCGGGACTGGTTGGGGGGTGAGGGTGAAAGAGAGGGGGGAGGGGAGATGGGGCAGGTGTTAGGAGTTAAGGTGAAAATTACGATGCAACGGTGGAGGAGGAAGACGGGGTGACATCAGCAGAAGGAAAAGTAGAAAAAGTAGAAAAAGCAGGAGTGCTCTTTCTCCAGAAGAAGCGGAAGCGTTTTTTCTTCTTTTCCGTGATCTTTTCCACGAGCACTCTTTTCTCTAGGATGAGGGTTCGTAACTCATCAATTGTTTGTGTGTTTTCCTTCTCAAGTTTCCTGCATGTTGTCTCCACTTCTTCTAATTTGGCTTGTTTTTCTTCCAGCCTTTCTTTCAGTTCTTTACATTTGGCCTCCTGCATAAGCTTTGCCTCATGCATCTCTGTATAACTGTGTTGTAATTTGTTGTGTGCGTCTTGTAGCTGCTGACTTCTCTCGAGTTCTTGAAGTGTACACTGCAGGTCTTTGTTTGTTTTCTCTACTTGCTGCTTTAACATCTGCACCTCAGTGTTTTTGCACTTCAAGTTGTTGGAAAGTTTCTCCAGTTCTGTGTTTTTTCTCAGCATGTCACTGAGCTTACTCTGCATCTCTGAGCATTGTTTTTGCACTTTTTTCTTTTCCCCCTCCAGCTCAGTTGTTTTGGAGTTCAGTTGGTTATAACGGTCTTGCAGTTGTTGGTTTTTCCTCTCAAAGTCCTGGAGAATTTGTTTATCTTCTTTCTGCTTTATTTCCCATTGTTCTTTGTCTTGTAGGAAATCCTTATTTCTTTGCACGGTTTTATCAAGCTTTATTTTCAGCGCGGTGTATTTTTCCTCCACGCCTTCAAGCTTGGAGTCCGTTTCTTTCTGTTTAATTTCTAGTTGCTTTTTTTCTTGAAGCAACTCTTTATTTTTGTTCAGTGTTTTATCAAGCTTCGCCTGCAGTGCTTTGTACTTTCCCTCCATGCCTTGCAGTTTGCGCTGCTTTATGTCCATTTGTTCTTTTTCTTGGAGGAGTTCTTGATTTTTTTGCAGAGCTTCATCAAGCTTTATTTGCAAGGCTTCCTTGTGTTTCTCGCTGTCCTGAAGCTTGCAATCCATATCTTCCTTTTTCATGGTCTGTTGCGCTTTCTTTCGAAGAAACTCAACCCTTCCTTTCAGCACTTTTTCATTTATCTCAGTGCCTTGGAGTTTTATGACCAGTTGTTTCTTCTCTTGGAGGAGTTCTTGATTTTTTTGCAGAGCTTCATCCAGCTTTACTTGCAGCTCCTGAATCTTTTTTTCCCTCTCTTTCTCGTTTTTCTTCTGTTGGAGGATTTCTTCTGTTGGTTTTTCTTGTACTTTATTAAGCTTTGCTTGGAGCTCAAAGATCCTTCCCCGCATGTCTAGGAGTTCCATTTCTTTCTCCTTTATAATATCTTCCTTATCGAGAAGCTGTCTGAACAGTTTATCTGCTTCAGCGGTCCTTCTCTCACAGTGCTCTCTCAGTAAGATAATCTCCGTTCGTTGTTTAAAAAAACTTTCCCAGATGTAATTGGTGTACTCTGGCTGGGGCGGGTGTCGCGTATTGTGATTGTTCATGAGATTTTCCTCATGCATTTCTTCCAAGCACATCTTCTGCAGTTGCGTATCGTCTTCTCGATTGCAAGGAGGAGCGCTGGGCTTTACGTTTTCTCTTTTTTTCTGCTTTCTTGGAGACATGTTGGAATCTGTTAACAGTGACTCTGAAAAGGATCCAAAAAGGGCTTCTCTGGCGAACGTTCGTTTGAATGCTGCAAACATAAATGCTGCGAATAACGGACTAAAAGTTCTTGCGTCTCACCCCTATTTATAGGTTTTAGGATCAAAGGATCGAAGGATCACAGTGGTGGTAAGATTCTAAATGTGTGTGACATCACAGTTCCGTAAGCCAATGAGGTTGTCACATGACATTTGTGAGAGGGCATTCTTTACTTGGACAAATTATCAATAAGCTTTCAATACCAGTAACAATGGTGACAGTATAATTGACAATTATGTGTCCAGTATGTTGGCTGATTTGCTTTTACTTTTTGCATATGAAAATAAAAGCTGGGCTGATTCTAACACCATTACAAGAAGTGTTGTTAATTATTCTTTTTGAATCCTAATCAGGTTACCACAAATTGTCTTTTAATTTAGTAGAACTTGAAATGTTTGTCAGTGGATAAACAATTCATAATGCAAAGTCAGAAACATCAAGTTATTCTTAGTACTGCATACTTGCAATACATAAGTTGTCCTAACAGTCATGTAGGGCATCTGTAGTTCAGGGGGTCAGGAAGCTCATCTTGTAACTGGATGTAATATTAGCAGACAGAGGGTTTGATGTTGCAGAATCTTTGGAGTTGTACCATGCTGAATTGAAGAGCCCAACTTTCACCAAAGGAAAGAACTAACTGGCCCCTAGATTGCCCAATCAAATCTCTTAATGCCACCAGCCCTCCCCTACCTTCACTGTGTGCTCAGCTTGTAGAAAAGAGTTGAGTGTGGAAGAAATGGCAAAAATGTGGAGCTGAAAAGCTAAGAGAGAAAAAGAAATTATATATAAATCAACGTGTCAAATTAATGGACATGTTAGTTATTGGAGTTCTGGCTGCATTTTATATATCTATATTGTGTCCTTTTTATAATAAATAATAAAAAAAAACATTATTTATCCTCACTGTATGAACATTGTTGGAGTCCTTGAAGTCTCGTCATGTTGAAGTTACTCATGTGATGTGATGTTGTTATAATGATCCAGCTGGTGTGCAGCCATCATATTAGAGTTCTCTTTCTTCTTCTGATTTGATACAATTTTTCTGTGATGGTGTCACATTTACAGTGGTCGCAACAATTGCACCTATAGGACCCTGAAAAACTGGTGCACAGACTTCAGAGTCTAATAAGTGTCACCACTGTAACCACTGCATAATGCAAACCATGACACGAGTTTAGTCTTGGTGTGAAACTCATTTTGGTTCATAGACACCAATCTGACCTTAAGTGGAACAGACCCATAAAACTAATGCGTAATAAATAAATCGAAATTCTCCCATCATCATTCTTTGGTAGGAAGTCATAAATAGGAGTTAAATTCAGACTCTGCACGGCTGGCTTCTCCTGTAACCCTGCATGTTTCTAAGGTTTGTTTTCTTTCTTTTTTTGTTGTTGTTCTTGTGCTTTTTGTCCTCGGGTGAGGTTTGAAGTGTCTGTGTGGTGCAGCTGGTCTGGTCTGTCCAGGCTGCACCACACAGACACTTCCAATCACCACACATCAAAGTACAAAGCGTATGACGTCATCACATTCTGTGTTAGGAAGTCACATTTAGGAGTTAAATTCATTGTTCATCATACTCAAGAAATCTTTCTGTTATCTTGATTAACTTATCCCAACATTGTCAATCAGACTAAGTGATCACATGACGCTAGTTATCAACTCTATAAGGTAAACCAGGGTTTCCCATTTTAGCTACTAGCCTGTTTACATGAAAGGGGTGGCGTTGGGGGCCAATCACATAGAGAGCAGCAGAACAGCTGAAATAGGAACTAAAAGTTCTTTTGCTGAGCTCTGTTGATGTTTACCAGTCTGGGAGAAAATACAAGCATAAATACAAAAATGGCCGTGGATATACTGGGAAAAGCATGTCGAATGATGAGCAGTGATACAGGAGACCAAGAGGAATTGCTCAGATAAGATTAAATGCTTTCATGGACGAGGACATGCTAGGGACAAGTGTTGCAGACAAAAGAAAAAACGAGATTAATGTTTATAGAGGAATTCAAAATGTTGTGAAATTGTTCTGCAGACAAATGGGAAAAGTCAAAGAACGAAGTTGAATTTAAGAATCTAAACTGATTAGACTACTGATGCTCATCAATGGAAAGATCCTCCCACTATCCATGGCACAGCAGTCCAAAGGGATCTTTCAGGTACTAACGTATTAACGTCATTAATATTCGCTTGTCCTGCTGCAGACTTTTCTATCCAATCTAACAGTGAGAGCGAGCATGTGGTGCCCCACCCACTGGCTACAGGCCACATATTTCTGCAGATAAAGGCACCACCGTATTTGCCTTTATTCCGATGAAATGTCCTCTAAAGGACGCCCACACAATTGATGAGAAGTCAGAGGCCAGATGCCGATATTGTAATTCCATTAGAAAAAAGGCTGCACTTAAGTAGGGAAGATATGTGTAGGGCTTTTAAGGCCATTGCAGTCCCAAATGGAGGCAGATGGGGTATGTGAAGTTCAATATCTGTGGGCTGAGCACCCTGATACCACAACTCAAGATTTCTGTTTCCGCGTTATCAAAGGTAGCCGGTCAGAATATTCTGGATAATCCTTCATAATTGATCAGAATTTGCCAAATAGACTTAACATGGTGTTACGTCTGTCACATCATTTATGAAAGTCAAAGGTTAAAGTGTGATTTTCATCAAGAAGAACTTGAAAAGAGAAACTACATGACTATGACTCGACATTAGGCACAGACAGGAATGCTCAAGCGGTATTAGCTGTTTGAAGGTACATTAGGAAAATGTTGAACGTAGTGCACAACAAGCACCTTATTTCCTCCACAGAAGGTTGATAATTAACCTTTAACCTCCATCACTGTGATGTGTGAATACTTCTGCTACTTTACGAACTATTGTAATCATAAAACGCTTTTAAAATCTGTATACTCCAATGATTTAAAAACAATAATACAGCAAACATTTAAAACCAATCTCATGACCAAGGGCGCTGCTGGCTTCAGGACCATGCAATAATCCATGTGTGGTTTGTATTTGTATTATAATACAGTCTGTAAGAAAGCCTTTTGTTATATTATTGAGAATATTGATCAACTAATTGTGATGGTGATGGTGCTCATCCGTCTTTTATCAGTCACTGCATTTTAACACAGTTTGCTCACCGTACATTCCAGTTTCTGGTCTCTGAAACCAGTCAGACCTGAGCTCCTGGGGGCCTCCCTCAGGTGAATGGTGTTTTTTAAACTTCGTACCGCTTACAAAACTTCCCCAGCAGAACAATTGGTTTCAGGTTTATTCCTGTTAAGAGTTTGTACATGATAGATAGTTGTTGTTTTTTTAAATATCGGACACATAATCAGGAAAACACAAAAGGGAAACATTTGTCTTCTTTCTTTTTCATTTTCCCAGCACTAGTTTATTACATCACAGCTTAAAACACCGATTCCAGTATTCAACTAGTTATACATCATTTCCATCCCTTCTTCTTACTGTGTTGAGCCATCAGAGATGCTTCATATTTGCATGTTTTACAGGATTGTCTGCCTGGAGTCTGTCGTCATTGTGCTTAAATAGTAGTTTTGACTTTTCATATAAATGTCAGGATAGGCAGCATCTTCTTTAACTAGTTCAAGCTGCCAAAATTAATCCAGAATTAAATTTTAATCCTTATAAAAGGCTGAAAATAATTGTTCTGAATCCAAAACAGTTAGATGTAGTTTGTTAATTTCCCTCATTTTGTTATTACCCTAGAGTAGCGTTGGTGTATCTTTTCTCTCTCAGTTAATATTTATTATAAACATCCATCATAACAGCATATATGCAATTACTGGTCACTTTGTTAGGTACACCTTGTTTATAGCAGGTATGACCCCTGTTGCTGACAGAACTGCGTCATGAAGTCATGTTCATTAATTGTTGACTTGAATCTGCCGTTCCACCTCATCCCAAAGATGCTCTATTGGAGTACAGTGAACTCATCTTCATGTTCAAGAAACCAGTTTGAGATGATTTGAGATGATTTTGAGATGGAGTGGTAAAGTCTATGTTTTTAGGGGAAATCACTGAAAAAGAAATCATTGTAGCAGAATCTAAAAACAAGACATCCATGATGGGTTAGACATGGTCATCGTAAAAAAGACCTTGGATTGTATAATCAAACCTCTCTGTTATATTTTTAATCTCTCATTTTATTCGGCTGTATTTCCTGACCGAATGAAAGTGGTAAAAGTTATCCCACTTTATAAATCGGGAGACAGACATAGTTTTAATAATTATAGACCAATATCATTGCTATCACAGTTTTCTAAAGTGCTTGAAAAACTCTTTGCACAAAGATTTGATAGTTTCATTGAAAAACATCAACTGTTAAGCGAAAGTCAGTACGGATTTCGACGGAACAGATCAACAGCAATAGCATTAATGAGTACTATTGAAGACATTTCATCAGCAACACATCATAATAAATATACTATTCATTGATTTAAGAAAAGCTTTTGACACTCTGCAACACTCCATCTTGATTTCTAAGTTAAGAACTTATGGTGTGAGAGGAATAGTATTGAACTGGTTAAGCAGCTATTTACATAATAGGTTTCAGTATGTGCAGTGTTTAGGCAATTCATCTGATAGAATGAAAATAGAATGTGGGGTCCCTCAAGGTTCTGTTTTAGGACCAAAACTTTTTAATTTATATATAAATGACATTTGTGATGTGTCAAAAATGTTGAATTTTGTTTTGTTTGCAGACGATACAAATTTTTATTGTTCCGGAGAGAACTTGAAAGAATTGGCTAAAATTATGGTTATTGAAATGAAAAAAATGAAAAAATGGTTTGATGTAAATGATTTATCACTGAATTTGGAAAAAACAAAGTTTATGATATTCGGAAACCGTGTAAAGGAGGAAGAGATAGTATTATCTATAGAGGGAGTATTAATTGAAAGAGTGACAGAATTCCGTTTTCTGGGTGTAATAGTGGATGACAAGTTAACATGGAAATCACATATTGAACATGTTAAAAAAAAGTTGGCTAAAAGTATTTATATCCTGGGTAATGTTAGATATATATTAGATTACAAGACAATGACAATATTATATTTTTCATTGTTTCTACCCTATCTGAGCTATTGTGTTGAAGTATGGGGGAATACATACGTGACTAATATGAAACCATTATATTTATTACAGAAGAGAGCGATTCGAATTATGCATATTGTTAAATATAGAGAACACACTAATAATTTGTTTATAAAATCGAAATTGTTAAAACTAGAAGACATAGTGAAATTACAGACTTTAACTATTATGTTTAGGGCAAAAAATAAAACACTACCTCTTAAGTTACAAAGTTTATTTGTATTGTGTTCAGAAAATGGGGACGGCAGAAGGAAGTTTTATTTTAAGCACCTGTTTGCTCGAACCACACAAAGGCAAATGTGTCCAACAGTCATCGGCATAAGAAACTGGAATTCTCTCAGTGATCATCTTAAGTGTTGTATAAATGTTTCTCAATTTAAAATCTGCTATAAGAATAAAATGATAAACCAATATGAAGAAGTTGAAAAGAATAGAATTTAATTGCAGAAAAATGATCTTTTAGTTTGATATTTAGTGGTATTGCTCATTGTTGAGTATATTGTTCTGTTTGCTTTGTTTTGTTATGTGCAGAAAATTGTCATAGTGTAATTTTGGTTGCCTACTTGTATTACCACAGATAGGGGGCAGGTATCAATAAGAATTTATTCTTCTTCCTGCTCCTTTTCATGCATGGAAACAGTGTTACTTTAATTGAAAGGAAGGTTGTGTATGGGAATGCATTACTGCTGTACCATGTGTGAAACAAAAACAGACTTTTCCCCCCATTCCATGCAAGGCCACCTGGGTTGGCTGGAAGACTGTTTACTTAGCCTAGCAGGGCGAAGGACACTGTCTCAGCTGAACTCTGGACACACACACACACACACACACACACACACACACACACACACACACATACACGTGTTGGATATGCACACACTGATCCCCCCTCCGTTTCCAAACGCCTTCGATGCTTGTGCCCTACCGGGGCAGATGGCAGTCGACTGGACCAGCGCAGACATGCTGCAGGACCAGATGCGCTGTCTACACCGGCTCTCTCTTACCCTTTACCCGCCCCTGTTGCTTGTCTTGTGTTTCTATGGTGTATTGATAGTCATGTGCTTTTTGTGCTGAGGTGTTTTTTCTGTTATCAAACTGTTCTCCCACTAGGAGCTCAGTCTGAGTGGAGTTTTTTTTTCTCCTCCTCTTACCTCATGTTATATATTTTTGTTGTTTTTTTCCTATCAGCCTACCTTTCTGACATGTCTCCCCAATGTGATGTTTGTGTAAAGTTGGTCAGAAGGTTTCTCTGTAAGTGTGCATGCGCCATTAGCGTGCTGCCTGCTGTAACCCTAATTTCCTTCGGGATTAATGAAGTATTCTGATTCTGATTTACCCATTAAGATTTTAAATGAACGATAAACAAAGGCCAAGAAAACTGAGTTAAACTCCTGAGTCTACTATATATTTGCACCATGAAGAAATGAATTCTTTGCACCAGTAATAAATAATCAAATATATCAAATTATCATCAATATTTAAATAAATGAACCATTGCACCAAACAAAACAACAATTCAACAGACAGTTCTATAAAACTGTGGATGATTCAAAGTGCTGCTATAACTGCACAACAAAACTGCAGTGAGAAAAGCTTTGGATGTTCAGTTTGGTTATAATGACAGTTAAACAACTAAAATACTCGATTAAGTAGGTGAGAAAAAGTTACATTTACTGGATCAGTTTAAGACCAAAATACATTTGAATGAATTACTGACATGGACACTTTGTGAGAAATTACTAAACAGTTCAGGCAAAATTTTACTAAAACCTTGAATTAAACTTGAAAGTTTTCATTTAAATTCCACTGTGACTGTGTACACAGGAAAGACTACAAAGTAATGTTTGTTTGTTTGTTTGTTTGTTTTTGTAAACATTGTGGACTGATCTGCATTTGTTGTTGCTAAATTTAAATATTTGTTACTATTTAATGATCATAATCTCATTTGAACATAGGTTTGATTTAGTGGAGTCAGTTGTTCCCATGCATCATTCTGTAAGTGTGAGAATGAACTAAGATTAGAAAATGTCAAAATATAAAGTTTGATTTATTTTTATTCATCACAGCATCCTAAACTTTGCTGAACTTTTTGAAATATAAAATGAACTCGCTGAGTGTTGACTGTCACATTTCAAAGCACCAAGTAAAGATAAACTATTGAACTTTAACTAGGTCAGACTTGTTACTGCATGATGTAATCACACATACCACACCCTGCATCATGTGATTGGCTCTTGGTCGCTCTGTAAGAATATATCTCCCTTCACAGATGTGTCTGTATCAGGATGGGTCTAAAGGTGAACAAGAGCAGAGATCTGTTTCCCTTCAGAGCACAGAGGTTGTTTCTGTTCAGAGGAAGTGAAACTGTCTGACAGTCACTGAGAGACGGTGAAACGGGACAGCACATGAATCAAATGGATCAAACAAAAATCTGCTGTTCAGTCTGTTTGGATCTACTGAAGGATCCGGTGACTATTCCCTGTGGACACAGCTACTGCATGAACTGTATTAAAAGCTTCTGGGATGAAGAGGAAGAGAAGAAAATCTACAGCTGCCCTCAGTGCCGGAGGACTTTCACAGCGAGGCCTGTCCTGGTGAAAAACACCATGTTAGCAGATTTAGTGGAGGAGCTGAAGAAGACTGGACTCCAAGCTGCTCCTGCTGATCACTGCTATGCTGGACCTGAAGATGTGGCCTGTGATGTCTGCACTGGAAGAAAAATGAAAGCCTTCAAGTCCTGTTTAGTCTGTCTGGCATCTTACTGTGAGAAACACCTTCAGCCTCATTATGATTCACCTACATTCAAGAAACACAAGCTGGTGGAGCCCTCCAAGAAGCTCCAGGAGAACATCTGCTCTCGTCATGATGAGGTGATGAAGATGTTCTGCCGTACTGATCAGCAGAGTATCTGTTATCTCTGCTCTGTGGATGAACATAAAGGCCACGACACAGTCTCAGCTGCAGCAGAAAGGACTGAGAGGCAGAGAGAGCTGGAGGTGAGTCGACAAAACATCCAGCAGAGAATCCAGGACAGAGAGAAAGATGTGAAGCTGCTTCAACAGGAGGTGGAGGCCATCAATCAGTCTGCTGATCAAACAGTGGAGCACAGTGAGAAGAGCTTCACTGAGCTGATCCATCTCATCCCGAAAAGAAGCTCTGATGTGAAGCAGCAGATCAGATCCCAGCGGGAAACTGAAGTGAGTCGAGTCAAAGAGCTTCAGGAGAAGCTGGAGCAGGAGATCACTGAGCTGAAGAGGAAAGATGCTGAGCTGAAGCAGCTCTCACACACAGAGGATCACATCCAGTTTCTACACAACTACCCCTCACTGTCAGCACTCAGTGAGTCTACAGACTCATCCAGCATCAATATCCATCCTCTGAGCTACTTTGAGGATGTGACAGCAGCTGTGTCAGAGGTCAGAGATAAACTACAGGACATTCTGAGAGAGGAACGGACAAACATCTCACTGACAGTCACTGAAGTGGATGTTTTAGTGCCAGATCCACCAGCAGAGCCAAAGACCAGAGCTGAATTCTTAAAATATTCGCGTAACATCACACTGGATCCAAACACAGCAAACAAACTGCTGTTATTATCAGAGGGGAACAGAAAAGCAACAGCAGTGATTCAACAACAGTCTTATTCTGATCATCCAGACAGATTCACTTGGTGGTTTCAGGTTCTGAGTAGAGAGAGTCTGACTGGACGTTGTTACTGGGAGGTGGAGTGGAGAGGGGAAGGAGTTTGTGTAGCAGTCGCATACAAGAATATCAGCAGAAAAGGAGGTTATGAATGTGTTTTTGGATGTAATGACAAATCTTGGGTATTAAATTGTAACAACAACAGTTTTACATGTTGGTACAACAACATCAAAACTCGTGTCTCAGGTCCTCGTTCCTCCAGAGTAGGAGTGTACCTGGATCACAGAGCAGGTATTTTGTCCTTCTACAGCGTCTCTGAAACCATGACTCTCCTCCACAGAGTCCAGACCACATTCACTCAGCCGCTCTATGCTGGACTGTTGGTTTACTATAATTATGGAGACACAGCTGAGTTGATTAAGCTCAAATAGACTGAAGTCTTTCATATTGTGGGTTTAAATCTGTATTTTAGTTTCATTTTATTTTCTCTCCATCATTTCTGCACAGAGATCAGCTGTCAGTCAAACATTATGGGTGGTACCTCCACATCTTCTAGTTGTTCTCTTGATGTTTCTGAGTTTTTAAAGGAGATCTTTCCTGTGACTGTTTATGGAGGCTATCACTGCTCATCATCATTTTGATTTACTAAAATATTTCTCCACATGAAAATGTAAACTTCTCTATCCTCTAAATGTTTCTGGAATATTTGTATTGAAAAATGTCGACATTTCTCTTTATGAGTATGGCCGACCATGTGTGTGTGTTTGTGTTTGTTTTGGTCAAAATCATCAAACAAATGAGGAAAAACTGTGATTTTAATGAATGAATTCATATATTGTGTTGATGTTTTATTGTGTGAATAAACTGGAAGGTTTGACTATAAATCAAACTTTGAACAAAGTCTTTTCTTCTGTCTTCATTGCAGGATCTCACTCAAATCTGGCGCAGAAAATATGAAACTAATCTGAGAGAATAACTGAAGCAGTTTTCCTCCTGAAGCATCACAAAGTTTAGAGTTCATGTTTAGAGCAGAAGATTCAGCAGTCGCTCTGTGACCTTTCAACTTTCTTCACTAAAACAGCTTCATTACAGAGAAACAAGTCACATTTTCTTCATGTTCTTAAGTCCTTTAAAATGTGTTTAATGGTCCTTGAATGCAGCATCAGTGTCGCAGGTTTAAAAGGTCACTTTCTGTTGTGTTCAAAGATTTCCTTCAGATATGGTCTTTAATCAGTAAAGCCAGTGATACAGCAGTGTCATTAGCTGTGTTATTGGCACCAGGCTGTGTTTATGTATGTATTTAATTCTGTCTGAGGATGTCTTCAGCATGAAATGATCATTTGCTCAGCTGCTCTGTCTCAAATGACTCCTACAGTCTTTGCTTATGTGACCAACTTTTAAACAACCAAAACAAATTCCCCTTTCCTTGATAAAAGTCAACTTATCCCGATGCATTTTAGCTTTAAACTGCTTACAATTCTCTAGTAAATGATTGCTGTGTGAACAAAACAAACAACTATGCAGAACAGTGGAATTTGTTCTGCTTCCAGTTGATTGAGTTTTGACTCCTGGAACCGTACTGACATTAGTGGCAAAACTACTTCCCTTTTTTCTTTGCTTGGTGGAACTTGAAACTTTAAAGCTGTTTCCAGATTGTGAGTCTTGGATGTTGCCAAACACTGGATCTTATGCTACTTTCACCTGTTTTATTATGAAGGCAACCAGATCAGTGAACACTGCTCTGTGACCATTTTGTTCCTGCAGTTCATAGGCAACAACTCTCCATTTTTCACTCAATTTGTATGGAAGTTTCATAACAATCATTCTCTTGAAGTGTCTGTGTGGTGCAGCTGGTCTGGTCTGTCCAGGCTGCACCACACAGACACTTCCAATCACCACACATCAAAGTACAAAGCGTATGACGTCATCACATTCTGTGTTAGGAAGTCACATTTAGGAGTTAAATTCATTGTTCATCATACTCAAGAAATCTTTCTGTTATCTTGATTAACTTATCCCAACATTGTCAATCAGACTAAGTGATCACATGACGCTAGTTATCAACTCTATAAGGTAAACCAGGGTTTCCCATTTTAGCTACTAGCCTGTTTACATGAAAGGGGTGGCGTTGGGGGCATCTGACCAATCACATAGAGAGCAGCAGAACAGCTGACTTTACAAAGAAAGATAAAACTATAAACATGAAAAGGTTAAACACTTGTATTAATAAAGTTCAAATAGGAACTAAAAGTTCTTTTGCTGAGCTCTGTTGATGTTTACCAGTCTGGGAGAAAATACAAGCATAAATACAAAAATGGCCGTGGATATACTGGGAAAAGCATGTCGAATGATGAGCAGTGATACAGGAGACCAAGAGGAATTGCTCAGATAAGATTAAATGCTTTCATGGACGAGGACATGCTAGGGACAAGCGTTGCAGACAAAAGGAAAAAAACGAGATTAATGTTTATAGAGGAATTCAAAATGTTGTGAAATTGTTCTGCAGACAAATGGGAAAAGTCAAAGAATGAAGTCGAATTTAAGAATCTAAACTGATTAGACTGCTGATGCTCATCAATGGAAAGATCCTCCCACTATCCATGGCACAGCAGTCCAAAGGGATCTTTCAGGTACTAACGTATTAACGTCATTAATATTCGCTTGTCCTGCTGCAGACTTTTCTATCCAATCTAACAGTGAGAGCGAGCATGTGGTGCCCCACCCACTGGCTACAGGCCACATATTTCTGCAGATAAAGGCACCACCGTATTTGCCTTTATTCCGATGAAATGTCCTCTAAAGGACGCCCACACAATTGATGAGAAGTCAGAGACCAGATGCCGATATTGTAATTCCATTAGAAAAAAGGCTGCACTTAAGTAGGGAAGATATGTGTAGGGCTTTTAAGGCCATTGCAGTCCCAAATGGAGGCAGATGGGGTATGTGAAGTTCAATATCTGTGGGCTGAGCACCCTGATACCACAACTCAAGAGTTCTGTTTCTGCGTTATCAAAGGTAGCCGGTCAGAATATTCTGGTTAATCCTTCATAATTGATCAGAATTTGCCAAATAGACTTAACATGGTGTTAAGTCTGTCACATCATTTATGAAAGTCAAAGGTTAAAGTGTGATTTTCATCAAGAAGAACTTGAAAAGAGAAACTACATGACTATGACTCGACATTAGGCACAGACAGGAATGCTCAAGCGGTATTAGCTGTTTGAAGGTACATTAGGAAAATGTTGAACGTAATGCACAACAAGCACCTTATTTCCTCCACAGAAGGTTGATAATTAACCTTTAACCTCCGTCACTGTGATGTGTGAATACTTCTGCTACTTTACGAACTATTGTAATCATAAAACGCTTTTAAAATCTGTATACTCCAATGATTTAAAAACAATAATACAGCAAACATTTAAAACCAATCTCATGACCAAGGGCGCTGCTGGCTTCAGGACCATGCAATAATCCATGTGTGGTTTGTATTTGTATTATAATACAGTCTGTAAGAAAGCCTTTTGTTATATTATTGAGAATATTGATCAACTAATTGTGATGGTGATGGTGCTCATCCGTCTTTTATCAGTCACTGCATTTTAACACAGTTTGCTCACCGTACATTCCAGTTTCTGGTCGCTGAAACCAGTCAGACCTGAGCTCCTGGGAGCCTCCCTCAGGTGAATGTTGGTTTTTAAACTTCGTACCGCTTACAAAACTTCCCCAGCAGAACAATTGGTTTCAGGTTTATTCCTGTAAAGAGTCTGTACATGATAGATAGTTGTTGTTGTTGTTTTTTAAATATCGGACACATAATCAGGAAAACACAAAAGGGAAACATTTGTCTTCTTTCTTTTTCATTTTCCCAGCACTAGTTTATTACATCACAGCTTAAAACACTGATTCCAGTATTCAACTAGTTATACATCATTTCCATCCCTTCTTCTTACTGTGTTGAGCCATCAGAGATGCTTCATATTTGCATGTTTTACAGGATTGTCTGCCTGGAGTCTGTCGTCATTGTGCTTAAATAGTAGTTTTGACTTTTCATATAAATGTCAGGATAGGCAGCATCTTCTTTAACTAGTTCAAGCTGCCAAAATTAATCCAGAATTAAATTTTAATCCTTATAAAAGGCTGAAAATAATTGTTCTGAATCCAAAACAGTTAGATGTAGTTTGTTAATTTCCCTCGTTTTGTTATTACCCTAGAGTAGCTTTGGTGTATCTTTTCTCTCTCAGTTAATATTTATTATAAACATTCATCATAACAGCATATATGCAATTACTGGTCACTTTGTTAGGTACACCTTGTTTATAGCAGGTATGACCCCTGTTGCTGACAGAACTGCGTCATGAAGTCATGTTCATTAATTGTTGACTTGAATCTGCCGTTCCACCTCATCCCAAAGATGCTCTATTGGAGTACAGTGAACTCATCTTCATGTTCAAGAAACCAGTTTGAGATGATTTGAGATGATTTTGAGATGGAGTGGTAAAGTCTATGTTTTTAGGGGAAATCACTGAAAAAGAAATCATTGTAGCAGAATCTAAAAACAAGACATCCATGATGGGTTAGACATGGTCATCGTAAAAAAGACCTTGGATTGTATAATCAAACCTCTATGTTATATTTTTAATCTCTCATTTTATTCGGCTGTATTTCCTGACCGAATGAAAGTGGTAAAAGTTATCCCACTTTATAAATCGGGAGACAGACATAGTTTTAATAATTATAGACCAGTATCATTGCTATCACAGTTTTCTAAAGTGCTTGAAAAACTCTTTGCACAAAGATTTGATAGTTTCATTGAAAAACATCAACTGTTAAGCGAAAGTCAGTACGGATTTCGACGGAACAGATCAACAGCAATAGCATTAATGAATACTATTGAAGACATTTCATCAGCAACACATCATAATAAATATACTATTCATTGATTTAAGAAAAGCTTTTGACACTCTGCAACACTCCATCTTGATTTCTAAGTGAAGAACTTATGGTGTGAGAGGAATAGTATTGAACTGGTTAAGCAGCTATTTACATAATAGGTTTCAGTATGTGCAGTGTTTAGGCAATTCATCTGATAGAATGAAAATAGAATGTGGGGTCCCTCAAGGTTCTGTTTTAGGACCAAAACTTTTTAATTTATATATAAATGACATTTGTGATGTGTCAAAAATGTTGAATTTTGTTTTGTTTGCAGACGATACAAATTTTTATTGTTCCGGAGAGAACTTGAAAGAATTGGCTAAAATTATGGTTATTGAAATGAAAAAAATGAAAAAATGGTTTGATGTAAATGAGTTATCACTGAATTTGGAAAAATCAAAGTTTATGATATTCGGAAACCGTGTAAAGGAGGAAGAGATAGTATTATCTATAGAGGGAGTATTAATTGAAAGAGTGACAGAATTCCGTTTTCTGGGTGTAATAGTGGATGACAAGTTAACATGGAAATCACATATTGAACATGTTAAAAAAAAGTTGGCTAAAAGTATTTATATCCTGGGTAATGTTAGATATATATTAGATTACAAGACAATGACAATATTATATTTTTCATTGTTTCTACCCTATCTGAGCTATTGTGTTGAAGTATGGGGGAATACATACGTGACTAATATGAAACCATTATATTTATTACAGAAGAGAGCGATTCGAATTATGCATATTGTTAAATATAGAGAACACACTAATAATTTGTTTATAAAATCGAAATTGTTAAAACTAGAAGACATAGTGAAATTACAGACTTTAACTATTATGTTTAGGGCAAAAAATAAAACACTACCTCTTAAGTTACAAAGTTTATTTGTATTGTGTTCAGAAAATGGGGACGACAGAAGGAAGTTTTATTTTAAGCACCTGTTTGCTCGAACCACACAAAGGCAAATGTGTCCAACAGTCATCGGCATAAGAAACTGGAATTCTCTCAGTGATCATCTTAAGTGTTGTATAAATGTTTCTCAATTTAAAATCTGCTATAAGAATAAAATGATAAACCAATATGAAGAAGTTGAAAAGAATAGAATTTAATTGCAGAAAAATGATCCTTTTAGTTTGATATTTAGTGGTATTGCTCATTGTTGAGTATATTGTTCTGTTTGCTTTGTTTTGTTATGTGCAGAAAATTGTCATAGTGTAATTTTGGTTGCCTACTTGTATTACCACAGATAGGGGGCAGGTATTAATAAGAATTGATTCTTCTTCCTGCTCCTTTTCATGCATGGAAACAGTGTTACTTTAATTGAAAGGAAGGTTGTGTATGGGAATGCATTACTGCTGTACCATGTGTGAAACAAAAAAAAAATTGTTTGCACCTGTAATAAATAATCAAATATATCAAATTATCATCAATATTTAAATAAATGAACCATTGCACCAAACAAAACAATTCAACAGACAGTTCTATAAAACTGTGGATGATTCAAAGTGCTGCTATAACTGCACAACAAAACTGCAGTGAGAAAAGCTTTGGATGTTCAGTTTAGTTATAATGACAGTTAAACAACTAAAATACTCAATTAAGTAGGTGAGAAAAAGTTACATTTACTGGATCAGTTTAAGACCAAAATACATTTGAATGAATTACTGACATGGACACTTTGTGAAAAATTACTAAACAGTTCAGGTTTTTTAAATCCACTGTGACTGTGTACACAGGAAAGACTACAAAATAATGTTTGTTTGTTTGTTTGTTTTGTAAACACTGTGGACTGATCTGCATTTGTTGTTGCTAAATTTAAATATTTGTTACTATTTAATGATCATAATCTCATTTGAACATAGGTTTGATTTAGTGGAGTCAGTTGTTCCCATGCATCATTCTGTAAGTGTGAGAATGAACTAAGATTAGAAAATGTCAAAATATAAAGTTTGATTTATTTTTATTCATCACAGCATCCTAAACTTTGCTGAACTTTTTGAAATATAAAATGAACTCGCTGAGTGTTGATGTCACATTTCAAAGCACCAAGTAAAGATAAACTACAGCTGCCCTCAGTGCCGGAGGACTTTCACAGCGAGGCCTGTCCTGGAGAAAAACACCATGTTAGCAGATTTAGTGGAGGAGCTGAAGAAGACTGGACTCCAAGCTGCTCCTGCTGATCACTGCTATGCTGGACCTGAAGATGTGGCCTGTGATGCCTGCACTGGAAGAAAAATGAAAGCCTTCAAGTCCTGTTTAGTCTGTCTGGCATCTTACTGTGAGAAACACCTTCAGCCTCATTATGATTCACCTACATTCAAGAAACACAAGCTGGTGGAGCCCTCCAAGAAGCTTCAGGAGAACATCTGCTCTCGTCATGATGAGGTGATGAAGATGTTCTGCCGTACTGATCAGCAGAGTATCTGTTATCTCTGCTCTGTGGATGAACATAAAGGCCACGACACAGTCTCAGCTGCAGCAGAAAGGACTGAGAGGCAGAGAGAGCTGGAGGTGAGTCGACAAAACATCCAGCAGAGAATCCAGGACAGAGAGAAAGATGTGAAGCTGCTTCAACAGGAGGTGGAGGCCATCAATCAGTCTGCTGATCAAACAGTGGAGCACAGTGAGAAGAGCTTCACTGAGCTGATCCATCTCATCCAGAAAAGAAGCTCTGATGTGAAGCAGCAGATCAGATCCCAGCAGGAAACTGAAGTGAGTCGAGTCAAAGAGCTTCAGGAGAAGCTGGAGCAGGAGATCACTGAGCTGAAGAGGAAAGATGCTGAGCTGAAGCAGCTCTCACACACAGAGGATCACATCCAGTTTCTACACAACTACCCCTCACTGTCAGCACTCAGTGAGTCTACAGACTCATCCAGCATCAATATCCGTCCTCTGAGCTACTTTGAGGATGTGACAGCAGCTGTGTCAGAGGTCAGAGATAAACTACAGGACATTCTGAGAGAGGAATGGACAAACATCTCACTGACAGTCACTGAAGTGGATGTTTTACTGTCACAACCAGAGCCAAAGACCAGAGATAGATTCTTAAAATATTCATGTGAAATCACACTGGATCCAAACACAGCACACACATATCTGTTATTATCAGAGGGGAACAGAAAAGTAACAGCAGTGATTCAACAACAGTCTTATTCTGATCATCCAGACAGATTCACTGTATGGTGGCAGGTCCTGAGTAGAGAGAGTCTGACTGGACGTTGTTACTGGGAGATGGAGTGGAGAGGGGAAGGAGGTTATGTAGCAGTCGCATACAAGAATATCAGCAGAAAAGGAGATGAATCAAATTTTAGATGTAATGACAAATCTTGCTCATTAGAGTGTAACAACAACAGTTTTATATTTTGGTGCAACAACATCCAAACTCCTGTCTCAGGTCCTCGGTCCTCCAGAGTAGGAGTGTACCTGGATCACAGAGCAGGTATTTTGTCCTTCTACAGCGTCTCTGAAACCATGACTCTCCTCCACAGAGTCCAGACCACATTCACTCAGCCGCTCTATGCTGGACTGACATTTTACTACAATGCATTTGGAGACTCTGCTGAGTTGATTAAGCTCAAATAGACTGAAGTCTTTCATATTGTGTTTCTGAGTTTTTAATCAGTAAAGTCTTGCTTTGCTAGAAATAAATAAATAAATAATAAAATTGTAAACATGCAGCTGTATGTTAGAAGTCAAAGGGTCCTTAAGTCTTCTGTAAATTGACGGGGATCAAATGAAGGACACAAGTATCTGTTCTTACTCTAATAAATGCTGCTTTAATATCCAACAGACTATTTTCCTTCCTCATCAGCAGTAAACAGCTCGACTGCGTCTGTGCATTTGTGTCCTCCATACTTGTTTCCACAGACATCTCAGGCTTGATGCCACGATGCAGTGTAGAAACCTGACAACCCTCTGACTCATGTTCAAATGTTCAAGGACATTTCTCAGGATCATGTATGACCCCTTTTTGACATTTGGACTTTCATTAATAATATTTGTGTTTCTGAGTCATTTTTGTGGAGACTTCTGTCCAACGTAGTGTCCAAATGAAGCCTGAAGCTTTTCTTCACCCTCTTGTCAGATGGTCAGCAACAAAACTCTGTTCCAACCAATGTCTGATAAGAGATGAGACACAGCAGCTGAGCAAATGATCATTTCATGCTGAAGACGTCCTCAGACAGAATTAAATACATACATAAACACAGCCTGGTGCCAATAACACAGCTAATGACACTGCTGTATCACTGGCTTTACTGATTAAAGACCATATCTGAAGGAAATCTTTGAACACAACAGAAAGTGACCTTTTAAACCTGCGACACTGATGCTGCATTCAAGGACCATTAAAACATTTGAAAGGACTTAAGAACATCAAGAAAATGTGACTTGTTTCTCTGTAATGAAGCTGTTTTAGTGAAGAAAGTTGAAAGGTCACAGAGCGACTGCTGAATCTTCTGCTCTAAACATGAACTCTGAACTTTGTGATGCTTCAGGAGGAAAACTGCTTCAGTTATTCTCTCAGATTAGTTTCATATTTTCTGCATCAGATTTGAGTGAGATCCTGGAATGAAGACAGAAGAAAAGACTTTGTTCAAAGTTTGATTTATAGTCAAACCTTCCAGTTTATTCACACAATAAAACATCAACACAATATATGAATTCATTCATTAAAATCACAGTTTTTCCTCATTTGTTTGATGATTTTGACAAACACAAACACACACACATGGTCTGCCATACTCATAAAGAGAAATGTCGTCATTGTTCAATACAAATATTCCAGAAACATTTAGAGGATAGAGAAGTTTACATTTTGATGTGGAGAAATATTTTAGTAAATCAAAATGATGATGAGCAGTGATAGCCTCCATAAACAGTCACAGGAAAGATCTCCTTTAAGAAAGCCCAGCAGAGGATGTACTTCCTGAGGCAGCTGAAGAAATTCAACCTGCCAACACGGACGATGATGCAATTCTACACTGCAATCATCGAGTCCATCCTCACCTCCTCCATCACCGTGTGGTACGCTGGAGCCACTATCAGGGACAAACAGAGACTGCAGCGTGTTGTGCGCTCTGCTGAGAAGGTGATTGGCTACAGACTCCCATCTCTGCAGGACCTGTACACCTCCAGGACACTGGGGCGCGCAGCTCGGATCTCAGCTGACCCTTCTCACCCTGGACACAGTCTGTTTGACCTGCTCCCCTCAGGCAGGAGGCTCCGGTCCATTCGCACCAGAACCTCTCGCCATAAGAACAGTTTCTTCCCCTCTGCTGTCGGACACATGAACAATAACCGTATGACTGTTCCCACCACTAACACATGACCCTACGCTGTGTTCACTGCATCATTCCATGTTTGGCACTGATCACCACCCGCACTCATGTATATATCTTTCTACGTAGCACTCTTAATTCTTATTCTTATCTTTATTTTTTCATGTCTATTTAAGCGTTATCTGACAGTATGTTTGCACTGAAGCACCGCAGCAATTTCCTAATGTTGTAAACCTGCTCAACATTTGGCAATAAAACCCTTTCTGATTCTGATTCTGAGGACCTCGGTGCTGCTGCATACACACCTCCACACCACATTATACACCTGAACACCACAGGGCTAGTGATGGAAATTCCAGCTGTTTTTAGAGAACCGGCTCTTTTGGCTCCTAACCGGCTCTTCAGGTTGTTTTGTTGTTTTACAGTTTTTTACAGACGCTAGGACACATTTCTCAATACTTAGGTCACTTTTGCAAAACTCTTCACACAATTCTCCTAACTGACCCTCAGCCTGGCAAAGCAGTTCATTTCACATTCAAAATGCACTACAACTACCAAAACACTTCATTCAGGTCTCAAATAAACTCATTCTTCCAGAACACTAGCAAAGGTTGACAGCCGACAAACACACTTTGTCACCCACAAAACAATGACCTAAAAAACACTAACAACATGTAGCATTACGCAGTGTTTTCCTGTGTAAAACAAGGACACATTTCTGTTTATAATTTCAATATATGTTACTGGAATGAATCAGACATCATGTATTTATGTTTATGTATTTCTATTTTTTTGCACTAAGTAATCCAAAATACAAGAATTTGTATATACACCATCCACTGATACACATACAATAGTAATGCTAATCTACTCGGTCTTCTCCATTTGGCCACAGGTTCTCATCCACATCACATCTTATGTCATCTAGGGCAATACACCTAGGAAAGAATCTTCTGGCTGCCAGAATTGAAGGAGTTGAAAAATTGAAGGAGTAACACCTGTGTAGATGTTCATCTACAATGAGAATCAGCTGTGGCTGGTTAAACTGCATTTTTAGATTTAAAATATGTTTCAATAAAATATTGCTGTTGCATTTTGCTGTCTTTTTAAGTTTTGCATTGTGTTATTGTTTTGGCCATAAGTTTAACAGTTTTGAAAACAGTATGTAAGCACATGCAAAATGTCCTGTCCGTACAAAGGTTTTTGGCAGTTGTTGTGTCTGAGTGAGAAGATAATTCATGAAATTTGAGAGATGTAGTCATTGAATGCATTTTGTGCCAAAACAATGATAACTGGTCCTCAGTTTAGCCCACATAGACTTCTGTTGTGCTCACTGTGTGAGGAGTTTTGCAAACGTGACCTAAGTATTGAGAAATGTGTCCTAGCGTCTGTAAGAAACTGTAAACATAAATATGTGCCAGTTACCAGAACTTATATGCAGTTTCACTGAGGTTTAATTATGCTCAGGTTCTCAATACTGGAAATAAATGAAATAATTAAAAATAAATATGTTTAAGTTAATGAGGATAATGAATCAGAAAATAGAGTAACAGTGACTTTAATAACAGACCTCACCAAGAGTCTGACCGTGGTGTGTGTGTGTGTGTGTGTGTGTGTGTGTGTGTGTGTGTGGGTATAATGAAGGTCGTCTTCATTACTTAACCATATAAACACACATGGGTGGTTTTAATATTGATATTTAACTCATACAAAAGTTTTTTATGTTTTATCGAATGTTTGTTTATAATCCTCAGATTTACCCGTTCTTATATTTTGCTTGTTCTTATGTTTTTGTATTTTTCTTGCAGACAAGAATTTTGGATACGATTGTCTTACCTGTGATTTCTCTTGATTGTGTGTGAAATGTGCGTGTAGCTTAGTTCAGTATGTAACCCCAGATAGTGGTTTGGCTTCAGGGTAAATTAGCAGCAGTCTATAAAGGGCTGCCAGTTAACATCAGACGGCCTCTGATGTCCAAATGAAGCTTTCTGAAGCTTGGATTGAAAAACGGTTCATTACTCGAAGCTTTTCAACACAGTCCTGTTTGGTGACATCTGGTGGACAAAACTATGAAGCGCAGCTTGAATCTACAGCTTGTAATGAACTGCTTCATTATGATTGCCCACTCTGCAGAGATGAACTGACAGCTTCTCTTTAATGTCACGTGACAGTTGTGTCTGATATCGGGCTGATATGGTGCTTTGAACATGTATTTGTTTTATGTGAAGAAAATTCTGTTATGTCGATTTTAATAATAAATAATTTAGATGAATAAAACGTTCTTGTGTAAACATGTGCCATGGTGTGTTCTCCTGTTGCTTGTGACTTCTTGTAGTTTGTTAGTAATAAAAAAATACACTAAATATAACAATGTAAAACACAATATTATAATAGTTGTAAGTATTGTGCTGTGAGGTCACTGCCTCCACCTGATCATGTAATTAACCAGCAGACTGGTACGTTTATATATAATATACTATAAGTTATATCATTATAATTATGTGTACATCATATTTCTTATGTACATTTTAGACCTGGGAGCAGAAATGCTGATGAACTGGTTTTTATTGAGGAACAGGCAGAGCGTCCTCTCTTCCTGGCTCCATGTCTATAATTATGTCACACACTGATTCGCTCTCACAAAACCACCAAAACACGGCACAAATCCCACCAATGGTTCAATTCCTTATAAATCTTTGAATCAGGTACTGAAGCAGTGACGTGCTGAATGAAGCTTCAGTCGTCATTGATCACGTGACTCTGTTCAGTCAAACCAAGCCTCAGCACAGCGTTTCTGAAGCAGTGTGTTGATTTTTTGACACACGTGCCGGAGCTTCAGCTTCAAACAGGCCGTCACCATCAGAGTTGCTGGAACCATGTCCCACTACTGGCTACTCTGTTTTATTCTGTGTTAAGTTTTTGAATGTGAATTTTCTGTGTTAAGAATAACAAAGAAAATGTAATGAAGTGATTTTAAAGTTTAAACTTTGTGTTAAATCTTGTGAGTCAGAGAGAGAGAGAGAGATGAGGTGTGGGTGGACATCAGATGATCAAATGTCAACAACCTGATTGGCCCAAGTATGAAGATGTGACGTCCACTGAGGGAAGGGGGGAGAAAGGGTGAGCAGGTATAAAAGTGAGGTGAAGAAGAGATTCGGGGTTCTTCCCTTTTGTCCTCTGTGAGATGAGCAGTTCAGAAGTTTGGATCTAAGAGGTTCACAGTTAAAATTCCAGCAGAGACGCTAAAAGGAGAACCACAGTCCAACCTGTGAATGTTTTTAACCCTTTGTGAAACAACAACAGGGCCGTACAGAGAGGTTTAAAGGGGCGGGTGCTCAAAGTTAAAAAGGGGCACATTGAACCAGGCTGAATAACAACAACACACATTCATCAAGAATCTAATATGGGAAGGGCAGGGCTATGTTGATCTGAGACTGTAGACATTAAAAAGTCCATAGGAGAGATGGTAGCTGATTAAACAAGTGTCATGAGATAATAACAAAATGCAAAGATTGGTGACAGCGCTTGGAACCATAAGGCAACAAAAAACTGTGAGAAATAAATTAGGCTCTGCCTGTGAATCACTCTTTGCTTCTCTTCTTCCTTCCATCCCATCATTTCATATATCACTCTCCACTTGCTATGTGAGAACAAGGCACAACTTGCTATTGCAATAAACTATAATCTAATTATCCACACCTAACAACTCTTGCACTTAATCTATAATAAAATGATGACAGAAAAATGTTATAGCCCTGCCTTTAGTAGCCTCACACAGCTCCTACTGTTTAGAATAGAATAGAATATAATTCAACTTTATTGTCATTGCACATGCACAGGTACAGGGCAACGAAATGCAGTTTGCATCCATCCAGAAGTGCTTTAGTGATATAGATATATTGCAGTAAATATTAGCAATAATATAGATATGTAAATATAGATATGTTTAAATATAGATATGTTTCCTCCTCATGTCCTTACTAGGCATGTCTGGACAATGTTATATCATGAGTAATATTTTTTTTTAAATCCATCTAAATAAAACACACACATGCACGCACACACAGTGACATTTTAGACCTTCTTCAGAATACTGTATATACTATGGGCATCATGGTGCTGATCCAGAATCCTTACATTATTATTTATTACTAGAGCTACAATAATAAAGCAATGAGGAGGCAAGGCAAGGCAAGGCAAGTTTATTTGTATAGCACAATTCAACAACAAGGTGATTCAAAGTGCTTTACAGAGACATTAGAAACAAGAACAAATAAAAAGCATGATTTAAAATTGAATAAAACAAGCAAATAAACTAACTAACTAATTAACAAACAAACAAACAACAGTATATAAAATCAAAACAGATAAAATCAGAACAGTAGATAAAATCAGTAGTTAAATGTAAGTTTTGAAATTTAAGCTTAAAGTGTGGATTTGGTGCTTTATTCAAATGCAGCTGAGAACAGGTGAGTCTTCAACCTGGATTTCAATAAACTGAGTGTTTCAGCTGATCTGAGGCTTTCTGGGAGTTTGTTCCAGATGTAAGGAGCATAAAAGCTGAATGCAGCTTCTCCGTGTCTGGTTCTGACTCTGGGAACTGATAAAAGACCGGATCCAGATGACCTGAGGGATCTGGATGGGGAAGTAATAAATATGAAATAATGTCATTATGATGATTCCACTTGTTTCACTATCCACTCTGTGCAGGGCAAAGCTTATTACATTTTTAAACTGTAGAGATACAATAATTTTACTGCTGTAAAATCCAACTTTTGTCTTATTTAAAATATAAATCTAATATAATCTGCTTCTTAATGTATGTTCTTTAAAATACAGCGTGTGTGTTTTAATATATTATAATTATAATAATTATTATGTGGACATGCATATTAGATCGTTTTTTAGTGAAATATAATCCCTCCAGAAAGGCAGGAAAAGCCCGGAAACTTACTTTAAAACTAAATATGTTCTAAATACTTTAAAACTAAATATGTTCCCTAAAACGGTGACAGAGCTACAGACCCATGACAGCCTTACACAGGTAGCCAGCAGCTGTGACCAGCACAACTTGTGCAGTTAATAAAAGGACAGGTAATGTTTGTCACGCTGTTGCACACACAGCACGCTCGTTTGTTTCAGTTCGTCAGTTGCAACAAGACAGCTTACCAACGTGTACGTAATAAGCCAATACTCCTGTGTGCTACACACTACAGTGTGCGCTGTGCACCTACTTACTGGGTTTGTCGCATCAGTCTGTGTCTCTGAGTTAACTTGTGTTTCTCATACAGCTCCGGACCGCTAAAAATGCGCGTGCTCTTTGTGAGCTCGTTCCCGGCTCGTGACCAGCGCGTTCTGTCGTCAAGGGCGATCATTGGTTAAATGTGATCATGTGACTGATGCAAGCCAGATCCTTTTATTTAGCAAAACTGTGATTAATAGTTAAATATTATTGTTGAGGGGCACAGACAGGACTCCGCACGCACGCACACAAAAGAAAAAAAAGAAAATTTAAAAAGTTGCCTCAACAAAAGGGCACTTTGGGCACCCATCAGGAAAGGGGCGGGTGCTCAAGCCCCTATAGCCCCCCCCCTTTGGACGTGCCTGAACAACAAAGGCATAAATATGATCATATCAATATTATCTACTGGGTCAGACTCATAGGATCAGGGATTAGAACTCCTTTTATCAGAGAGATGAAATCTACTTCCTGTACAGGTTTTTTTTGTGGGCTTACCGATCGACAGAAACTAGAGTCAATAAAAAAACTAGACATTGGCTCAATGTGTGTGTGGCACAGGCAAACAAGGACTGAGCGCTGTGTAGTCCCACATAAAGTCAGACACCTGGTCACCCTAGGTGGACCATGGCATGGTCTATATGGAGGACACAGACACTGCTGAAAACATGACTCTGTCTGGTTTAGATGATCAAATGTCTTTACTTTAGGAGGCTGTGGCTCAGAGTACGTTCACATAATGCCTTTGAATAAATGTAAAAAGCTTGTTTTTCTCCTGCTTTGATTTCTTTGTCCAGGTAGAAATTCTGCTTTTTGCCTCTAAAATCGGAAACAGTTTGAAACAAAGTTTGGCGCTCTAATCCTCTCTGTGTTTGTCCTTTGGTCAGATGGTGATATTGAATGAAATATTCCAGTATTCAGTAGCTCAGCAGCTTTGTAACATGTGGTTTTGCACACTGTTCAAACCTCAGATGTTTGTGTAAACAAGTGTGGAGGACACAAACTGACGGGGGGAGGAACGACATTTACTGTTGATGTGTCTGACATTTAGTCTCCATGAGTTCTCATAAGACTGAAGAACTCTGTGATCTCTAACATGCAGCTGTATGTTTTGAAATCATGTGTCTCATTCTCTGGACTTTACTAGACAACGAGTGAAGAACATGTAACGAATATCATCTTTAAAGTGATGAATAATAACTCTGCCTCTGTGTCTTCATAAAAAGATCGTACTTCTGAAAGGTCAGAGGGCAGCATCCACTCTGGGTTTACACAGTTTTGCAGCTTTAGCTCTTCTGAAGTTCAGCACCTGCTTTTTCAACCAATCAGAAGCCAGTATTGTAGAGAGTTCATATTTCTTTTCATGCAATTGAATAATTTTGAATGTTTAGGTGAATATTTATATTTAGAGTATTTTCTCGATCAGTGTCTTCAGTCCTGACCCTGAGTGCGTACATTTAAAAATAAAGTGATATAACTTCTTTTACATTACTGTGAACTTCTTGTACAGTTTGACAGCTGATTGTTGTCGTGTTTTTATGGTTTATTTTATCCAGTTTGGCAAGCAATAACAAGATCCATTTTTAGTTACGTCCTGCTGCTTCTCCTGCTCTAGTAAAAAACCATAGGCTCACCCCAGTGCATGCTGGTCCTATACCAGTCTCTTTATTTATAGAAACAAAATGGCCCTACAGCTTTTACTGACTAATTTAACAAGGTAACATCAAACAAACAAAACATTGAAACAAATATTAACCTACAAATAAACTTGTAAATAAACCCCAAAATATAAGTAAACTAACAACAAACTTTAACTAATTTCAAAATAATAAAAAATAAGAACAAATAGCTCCAACAGAAGTTATTGGTGCAGACTGAAGCTTCTGTAAACTACTCAGTCATAGAATGATTACGATATTGAACTAAAACAAATGCCTGAATCCTAAATTATGGATATCCTATTGTGGTGATCTAAAATGTAACACTAAATGTGATTAAAACACTAAAACTCTGGACTCCGGGGCTGAACGACCGCGGGGATCACCAGCCCGAGGAAAACACAAAATACACATGACTCCGTGAGAAAGACAATTCATTCTTGAATGAAGACGTTGATCAGACACATTTAAAATGTAGCCAATTGTGTTTATTATTAAATTATTAAGGAAATAGAAAAGCGGGGGAATAGAAAAGGGGGAGGGGTGGGGGGTAAAGAAGAGGGTAAAGGAAAGGGATAGAAAGGAGGAAAGAGAGGAGAGAGAACCCCAACTATGCCCTCTGAGCAAGCACTGGGTGCGACAGTGGATAGGAACAACTCCCTTTAAAGGAAGAAACCTATGACAGAACCAGGCTCTAGAGGGGCCAGTCAACTGTCGGGACTGGTTGGGGGGTGAGGGTGAAAGAGAGAGAGAGGGGGGGGGGGGGAGAGATGGGGCAGGTGTTAGGAGTTAAGGTGAAAATTACGATGCAACGGTGGAGGAGGAAGACGGGGTGACATCAGCAGAAGGAAAAGTAGAAAAAGTAGAAAAAGCAGGAGTGCTCTTTCTCCAGAAGAAGCGGAAGCGTTTTTTCTTCTTTTCCGTGATCTTTTCCACGAGCACTCTTTTCTCTAGGATGAGGGTTCGTAACTCATCAATTGTTTGTGTGTTTTCCTTCTCAAGTTTCCTGCATGTTGTCTCCACTTCTTCTAATTTGGCTTGTTTTTCTTCCAGCCTTTCTTTCAGTTCTTTACATTTGGCCTCCTGCATAAGCTTTGCCTCGTGCATCTCTGTATAACTGTGTTGTAATTTGTTGTGTGCGTCTTGTAGCTGCTGACTTCTCTCGAGTTCTTGAAGTGTACACTGCAGGTCTTTGTTTGTTTTCTCTACTTGCTGCTTTAACATCTGCACCTCAGTGTTTTTGCACTTCAAGTTGTTGGAAAGTTTCTCCAGTTCTGTGTTTTTTCTCAGCATGTCACTGAGCTTACTCTGCATCTCTGAGCATTGTTTTTGCACTTTTTTCTTTTCCCCCTCCAGCTCAGTTGTTTTGGAGTTCAGTTGGTTATAACAGTCTTGCAGTTGTTGGTTTTTCCTCTCAAAGTCCTGGAGAATTTGTTTATCTTCTTTCTGCTTTATTTCCCATTGTTCTTTGTCTTGTAGGAAATCCTTATTTCTTTGCACTGTTTTATCAAGCTTTATTTTCAGCGCGGTGTATTTTTCCTCCACGCCTTCAAGCTTGGAGTCCGTTTCTTTCTGTTTAATTTCTAGTTGCTTTTTTTCTTGAAGCAACTCTTTATTTTTGTTCAGTGTTTTATCAAGCTTCGCCTGCAGTGCTTTGTACTTTCCCTCCATGCCTTGCAGTTTGCGCTGCTTTATGTCCATTTGTTCTTTTTCTTGGAGGAGTTCTTGATTTTTTTGCAGAGCTTCTTCAAGCTTTATTTGCAAGGCTTCCTTGTGTTTCTCGCTGTCCTGAAGCTTGCAATCCATATCTTCCTTTTTCATGGTCTGTTGCGCTTTCTTTCGAAGAAACTCAACCCTTCCTTTCAGCACTTTTTCATTTATCTCAGTGCCTTGGAGTTTTATGACCAGTTGTTTCTTCTCTTGGAGGAGTTCTTGATTTTTTTGCAGAGCTTCATCCAGCTTTACTTGCAGCTCCTGAATCTTTTTTTCCCTCTCTTTCTCGTTTTTCTTCTGTTGGAGGATTTCTTCTGTTGGTTTTTCTTGTACTTTATTAAGCTTTGCTTGGAGCTCAAAGATCCTTCCCTGCATGTCTAGGAGTTCCATTTCTTTCTCCTTTATAATATCTTCCTTATCGAGAAGCTGTCTGAACAGTTTATCTGCTTCAGCGGTCCTTCTCTCACAGTGCTCTCTCAGTAATACGGAGATAATCTCCGTTCGTTGTTTAAAAAAACTTTCCCAGATGTAATTGGTGTACTCTGGCTGGGGCGGGTGTCGCGTATTGTGATTGTTCATGAGATTTTCCTCATGCATTTCTTCCAAGCACATCTTCTGCAGTTGCGTATCGTCTTCTCGATTGCAAGGAGGAGCGCTGGGCTTTACGTTTTCTCTTTTTTTCTGCTTTCTTGGAGACATGTTGGAATCTGTTAACAGTGACTCTGAAAAGGATCCAAAAAGGGCTTCTCTGGCGAACGTTCGTTTGAATGCTGCAAACATAAATGCTGCGAATAACGGACTAAAAGTTCTTGCGTCTCACCCCTATTTATAGGTTTTAGGATCAAAGGATCGAAGGATCACAGTGGTGGTAAGATTCTAAATGTGTGTGACATCACAGTTCCGTAAGCCAATGAGGTTGTCACATGACATTTGTGAGAGGGCATTCCTTACTTGGACAAATTATCAATAAGCTTTCAATACCAGTAACAATGGTGACAGTATAATTGACAATTATGTGTCCAGTATGTTGGCTGATTTGCTTTTACTTTTTGCATATGAAAATAAAAGCTGGGCTGATTTTAACACCATTACAAGAAGTGTTGTTAATTATTCTTTTTGAATCCTAATCAGGTTACCACAAATTGTCTTTTAATTTAGTAGAACTTGAAGTGTTTGTCAGTGGATAAACAATTCATAATGCAAAGTCAGAAACATCAAGTTATTCTTAGTACTGCATACTTGCAATACATAAGTTGTCCTAACAGTCATGTAGGGCATCTGTAGTTCAGGGGGTCGGGAAGCTCATCTTGTAACTGGATGTAATATTAGCAGACAGAGGGTTTGATGTTGCAGAATCTTTGGAGTTGTACCATGCTGAATTGAAGAGCCCAACTTTCACCAAAGGAAAGAACTAACTGGCCCCTAGATTGCCCAATCAAATCTCTTAATGCCACCAGCCCTCCCCTACCTTCACTGTGTGCTCAGCTTGTAGAAAAGAGTTGAGTGTGGAAGAAATGGCAAAAATGTGGAGCTGAAAAGCTAAGAGAGAAAAAGAAATTATATATAAATCAACGTGTCAAATTAATGGACATGTTAGTTATTGGAGTTCTGGCTGCATTTTATATATCTATATTGTGTCCTTTTTATAATAAATAATAAAAAAAAACATTATTTATCCTCACTGTATGAACATTGTTGGAGTCCTTGAGGTCTCGTCATGTTGAAGTTACTCATGTGATGTGATGTTGTTATAATGATCCAGCTGGTGTGCAGCCATCATATTAGAGTTCTCTTTCTTCTTCTGATTTTATACAATTTTTCTGTGATGGTGTCACATTTACAGTGGTCGCAACAATTGCACCTATAGGACCCTGAAAAACTGGTGCACAGACTTCAGAGTCTAATAAGTGTCACCACTGTAACCACTGCATAATGCAAACCATGACACGAGTTTAGTCTTGGTGTGAAACTCATTTTGGTTCATAGACACCAATCTGACCTTAAGTGGAACAGACCCATAAAACTAATGCGTAATAAATAAATCGAAATTTTCCCATCATCATTCTTTGGTAGGAAGTCATAAATAGGAGTTAAATTCAGACTCTGCACGGCTGGCTTCTCCTGTAACCCTGCATGTTTCTAAGGTTTGTTTTCTTTCTTTTTTTGTTGTTGTTCTTGTGCTTTTTGTCCTCGGGTGAGGTTTGAAGTGTCTGTGTGGTGCAGCTGGTCTGGTCTGTCCAGGCTGCACCACACAGACACTTCCAATCACCACACATCAAAGTACAAAGCGTATGACGTCATCACATTCTGTGTTAGGAAGTCACATTTAGGAGTTAAATTCATTGTTCATCATACTCAAGAAATCTTTCTGTTATCTTGATTAACTTATCCCAACATTGTCAATCAGACTAAGTGATCACATGACGCTAGTTATCAATCTATGAGGTAAACCAGGGTTTCCCATTTTAGCTACTAGCCTGTTTACATGAAAGGGGTGGCGTTGGGGGCATCTGACCA
Source organism: Maylandia zebra (assembly GCF_041146795.1). Classification (NCBI taxonomy): domain Eukaryota; kingdom Metazoa; phylum Chordata; class Actinopteri; order Cichliformes; family Cichlidae; genus Maylandia; species Maylandia zebra. The sequence continues at coordinate 4,998,847 of NC_135184.1, forward strand.
ATCACATAGAGAGCAGCAGAACAGCTGACTTTACAAAGAAAGATAAAACTATAAACATGAACAGGTTAAACACTTGTATTAATAAAGTTCAAATAGGAACTAAAAGTTATTTTGCTGAGCTCTGTTGATGTTTACCAGTCTGGGAGAAAATACAAGCATAAATACAAAAATGGCCGTGGATATACTGGGAAAAGCATGTCGAATGATGAGCAGTGACACAGGAGACCAAGAGGAATTGCTCAGATAAGATTAAATGCTTTCATGGACGAGGACATGCTAGGGACAAGCGTTGCAGACAAAAGGAAAAAAACGAGATTAATGTTTATAGAGGAATTCAAAATGTTGTGAAATTGTTCTGCAGACAAATGGGAAAAGTCAAAGAACGAAGTTGAATTTAAGAATCTAAACTGATTAGACTACTGATGCTCATCAATGGAAAGATCCTCCCACTATCCATGGCACAGCAGTCCAAAGGGATCTTTCAGGTACTAACGTATTAACGTCATTAATATTCGCTTGTCCTGCTGCAGACTTTTCTATCCAATCTAACAGTGAGAGCGAGCATGTGGTGCCCCACCCACTGGCTACAGGCCACATATTTCTGCAGATAAAGGCACCACCGTATTTGCCTTTATTCCGATGAAATGTCCTCTAAAGGACGCCCACACAATTGATGAGAAGTCAGAGACCAGATGCCGATATTGTAATTCCATTAGAAAAAAGGCTGCACTTAAGTAGGGAAGATATGTGTAGGGTTTTTAAGGCCATTGCAGTCCCAAATGGAGGCAGATGGGGTATGTGAAGTTCAATATCTGTGGGCTGAGCACCCTGATACCACAACTCAAGATTTCTGTTTCCGCGTTATCAAAGGTAGCCGGTCAGAATATTCTGGTTAATCCTTCATAATTGATCAGAATTTGCCAAATAGACTTAACATGGTGTTAAGTCTGTCACATCATTTATGAAAGTCAAAGGTTAAAGTGTGATTTTCATCAAGAAGAACTTGAAAAGAGAAACTACATGACTATGACTCGACATTAGGCACAGACAGGAATGCTCAAGCGGTATTAGCTGTTTGAAGGTACATTAGGAAAATGTTGAACGCAATGCACAACAAGCACCTTATTTCCTCCACAGAAGGTTGATAATTAACCTTTAACCTCCATCACTGTGATGTGTGAATACTTCTGCTACTTTACGAACTATTGTAATCATAAAACACTTTTAAAATCTGTATACTCCAATGATTTAAAAACAATAATACAGCAAACATTTAAAACCAATCTCATGACCAAGGGCGCTGCTGGCTTCAGGACCATGCAATAATCCATGTGTGGTTTGTATTTGTATTATAATACAGTCTGTAAGAAAGCCTTTTGTTATATTATTGAGAATATTGATCAACTAATTGTGATGGTGATGGTGCTCATCCGTCTTTTATCAGTCACTGCATTTTAACACAGTTTGCTCACCGTACATTCCAGTTTCTGGTCGCTGAAACCAGTCAGACCTGAGCTCCTGGGAGCCTCCCTCAGGTGAATGTTGTTTTTTAAACTTCGTACCGCTTACAAAACTTCCCCAGCAGAACAATTGGTTTCAGGTTGTTGTTGTTTTTTAAATATCGGACACATAATCAGGAAAACACAAAAGGGAAACATTTGTCTTCTTTCTTTTTCATTTTCCCAGCACTAGTTTATTACATCACAGCTTAAAACACTGATTCCAGTATTCAACTAGTTATACATCATTTCCATCCCTTCTTCTTACTGTGTTGAGCCATCAGAGATGCTTCATATTTGCATGTTTTACAGGATTGTCTGCCTGGAGTCTGTCGTCATTGTGCTTAAATAGTAGTTTTGACTTTTCATATAAATGTCAGGATAGGCAGCTGTCACAGGCTGGGTCTCCGACCCAGCACTCTGAGTTTTCTTTGTATTTTTTGATATGTTATTAGTTTGTGTTATTTCCTATTTTGCCTTTAGTTTAGGCAGTTATTGGTTATTGTTCCTGGGTTTTCTATGTTTTGGGGTTTGGTATTTATTCATCACGTGTTGGGTCTGTTGTGTTGTCATGTTTAGTTGTTAGTATTTCCTGTTTTATTTTGACAATGTCATGTGTTCTTTGTTCATTGTATTTAGCTTTCTCTCCTGGTCCTGTCATTAGGTTTATGTCTGTCAGCTGTTTCCCCCATGTGTCCCCACTTCCCCTGATCACCTCATGTCTGTATTTAAGCTTTTTGTTTTCTTCATGCCATTGTCGGTTCGTCTGTTTATCTCACCAGGGTCACAGTTTTAGTCATGGTCTTGACTAAAACTGTCAAGGAAACTGACTAAAAATATTGTTTGCACCAGTAATAAATAATCAAATATATCAAATTATCATCAATATTTAAATAAATGAACCATCGCACCAAACAAAACAACAATTCAACAGACAGTTCTATAAACCTGTGGATGATTCAAAGTGCTGCTATAACTGCACAACAAAACTGCAGTGAGAAAAGCTTTGGATGTTCAGTTTAGTTATAATGACAGTTAAACAACTAAAATACTCGATTAAGTAGGTGAGAAAAAGTTACATTTACTGGATCAGTTTAAGACCAAAATACATTTGAATGAATTACTGACATGGACACTTTGTGAAAAATTACTAAACAGTTCAGGCAAAATTTTACTAAAACCTTGAATTAAACTTGAAAGTTTTCATTTAAATTCCACTGTGACTGTGTACACAGGAAAGACTACAAAATAATGTTTGTTTGTTTGTTTTTGTAAACACTGTGGAGCGATCTGCATTTGTTGTTGCTAAATTTAAATATTTGTTACTATTTAATGATCATAATCTCATTTGAACATAGGTTTGATTTAGTGGAGTCAGTTGTTCCCATGCATCATTCTGTAAGTGTGAGAATGAACTAAGATTAGAAAATGTCAAAATATAAAGTTTGATTTATTTTTATTCATCACAGCATCCTAAACTTTGCTGAACTTTTTGAAATATAAAATGAACTCGCTGAGTGTTGACTGTCACATTTCAAAGCACCAAGTAAAGATAAACTATTAAACTTTAACTGGGTCAGACTTGTTACTGCATGATGTAATCACACATACCACACCCTGCATCATGTGATTGGCTCTTGGTCGCTCTGTAAGAATATATCTCCCTTCACAGATGTGTCTGTATCAGGATGGGTCTAAAGGTGAACAAGAGCAGAGATCTGTTTCCCTTCAGAGCACAGAGGTAGTTTCTGTTCAGAGGAAGTGAAACTGTCTGACAGTCACTGAGAGACGGTGAAACGGCACAGCACATGAATCAAATGGATCAAACAAAAATCTGCTGTTCAGTCTGTTTGGATCTACTGAAGGATCCGGTGACTATTCTATAAATAGTTCTATACTATATACTACTATATACATATATATATATACTATATATAGTACTATATACTACTATAAATAGTTCTATTCTATACTATACTATAAAAACTGTGATTTTAATGAATGAATTCATATATTGTGTTGATGTTTTATTGTGTGAATAAACTGGAAGGTTTGACTATAAATCAAACTTTGAACAAAGTCTTTTCTTCTGTCTTCATTCCAGGATCTCACTCAAATCTAACGCAGAAAATATGAAACTAATCTGAGAGAATAACTGAAGCAGTTTTCCTCCTGAAGCATCACAAAGTTCAGAGTTCATGTTTAGAGCAGAAGATTCAGCAGTCGCTCTGTGACCTTTCAACTTTCTTCACTAAAACAGCTTCATTACAGAGAAACAAGTCACATTTTCTTCATGTTCTTAAGTCCTTTAAAATGTGTTTAATGGTCCTTGAATGCAGCATCAGTGTGGCAGGTTTAAAAGGTCACTTTCTGTTGTGTTCAAAGATTTCCTTCAGATATGGTCTTTAATCAGTAAAGCCAGTGATACAGCAGTGTCATTAGCTGTGTTATTGGCACCAGGCTGTGTTTATGTATGTGTTTAATTCTGTCTGAGGACGTCTTCAGCATGAAATGATCATTTGCTCAGCTGCTGTGTCTCATCTCTTATCAGACATTGGTTGGAACAGAGTTTTGTTGCTGACCATCTGACAAGAGGGTGAAGAAAAGCTTCAGGCTTCATTTGGACACTACGTTGGACAGAAGTCTCCACAAAAATGACTCAGAAACACAAATATTATTAATGAAAGTCCAAATGTCAAAAAGGGGTCATACATGATCCTGAGAAATGTCCTTGAACATTTGAACATGAGTCAGAGGGTTGTCAGGTTTCTACACTGCATCGTGGCATCAAGCCTGAGATGTCTGTGGAAACAAGTATGGAGGACACAAATGCACAGACGCAGTCGAGCTGTTTACTGCTGATGAGGAAGGAAAATAGTCTGTTGGATATTAAAGCAGCATTTATTAGAGTAAGAACAGATACTTGTGTCCTTCATTTGATCCCCGTCAATTTACAGAAGACTTAAGGACCCTTTGACTTCTAACATACAGCTGCATGTTTACAATTTTATTATTTATTTATTTATTTCTAGCAAAGCGAGACTTTACTGATTAAAGACATATAATCAGACATATTACTGTTACTCTCTGAAAAAGACTCACATAAAGCAGATTTATCACAAGCAAACATCAAGACACATCCTTCATGGCTTAAAGTTGCAGTGGGACTCTTTCGCCATCTGGTGGTTGTAACAGTTATGACAACTGTTCCTGCATATATGTCCCCCCTCAGTGTGAAGAAGACTGGACTCCAAGCTGCTCCTGCTGATCACTGCGTGTTCCTCCTGTGTCTAAAATCTATTTCCATTATGAATCAGGAAACTGTTTGCACCAATCATAAAGCCAATAAAATACGTCACACACTAAGAAATAACTAAAAGGAATTGTGCATTTCAAGGAGATTTTTCCCTCGTTTTTTGAAATCATAAGAATACAAACTAATGCAAGACTGTCATGTTTTCATAAGTTTGTAGAGACACTGTTCTGTTGTATTCTAGGACATCAGTCACTTTTTAAATGCATGCTACTCCTCCTCCTCCTCATCATCATCAGCACCCATGACCTCCTTTTAGTCTTTGTTTTGTTATTGTTCAGAGTTCAGGAGACGTTCTTATGGGATTTCCACAGTGTACAAGTACTGTTTAGAGCCTTTACCTAAAAGAAAAGAGTAAAGTACAAAGTAGATTTACTCACTGCAGGAAAATAATGCCTCAATCTGATATATTGTCTTATATGACAAACTGAAAGTGATGCATCAAAGTGTAAGCAGCATTTTCCTGTTACAGCTGGTCTAGATGGAACTGATCTGATCTCCTTTATGTGCAGGTAGATATCCAGTGGGTTTGCTAAGGGTCACAGATGAGGGGCTGTGTGAGATGTTTAATGGGAAAGGAAATAAAACCATTGTTCCAGACCTGCAGCTAAGATACTCGAGTATCTTCAAATATGAAGCTGAGTATTACTTCCATACTTTCCTCCACTGCTGATGACCTTGTTACCTGCTGCTCCCTGTTAATGATCAGCCTCAGTTCTGATAGTAAACTGTTGGCTCTCTGGGGGAAGAAAGAAGTTTGTATTTGTTTAAGATACAATGAAATCATATTTTGACATATTGGAAGATGACATGGAGCTGAAAAAATACTACAGGTATAAATGGAAACTACAGTTTATTTCTGTTATTTCCTGTGATCGTGTTTGTACACTCGCTCATGATAACTGTTCATTCAGCTGCTGTTTTTGTCTGCTGGACATCTTTAGCTTTCAGTAAGGATGCATTCATAGATCAGCACATCTTTTTGAACCACATTTCTTATGAGACTCAGAGTTTACATTTTGGAAATGTGGTGAGACCTGGGGTAGAAAGAGACTGAAGCCAGCTTCAACCTCGGCAGTTTTGTGTGTGTCTGAAGCAGAAAGATAAGAACTGTGTGGCCAACTCATCACACACATAATCCTGAATCAGAAAAACAGCATCAAGTGTTGTAATTGTTAAACACAGAAGTGTGATTTATATGTGGTTTTACTGATGGTTAACACAGTCGCACAAACACCTGAAACTGATCAAAATATAAAACAACATATTAAACATAAATATGTGCCAGTTACCAGAACTTATATGTGGTTTCACTGAGGTTTAATTCTGCTCAGTTTATCAATACTCACTCATACAAAAGTTTGTTATGTCTTATTGATTATTTGGCTTTAGGTTTTCCAGTTTTCCAGCTGCTGCTGTTTAATGTTTGCCTGGGAAAAGAAATTTCAGTTAGTGTGGGAAGTTTGGTTAAGCTGGTGGAAAACAATACTGTTACACTGACCTTTTGGATAAGATTGTCTTACCTGTGGTTTCTCTGATGTGCACGACAAAACAGTCTCCAGGCAGCTTGAGTGCCCATTTAAAGGTTCCTGGTGGTACCAAGTGATTGAAGAGAGGATTGAAAAGCCATATTAGTTTATTGCAGATTGTAGTCAGTTGGCCAAGCTTGTAATGAAAAACGGTTCATTACTCGAAGCTTTCATCACAGTCCTCTTTGGTGACATCTGGTGGACAAATATATGAAGAGCAGCTTGAGTCTGCAGCTTATAATGAACTGCTTCATTATGATTGCCCACTCTGCAGAGCTGACAGCTTGTGTTTGATGTCATGTGACAGTTCTGTGTGATATCGGGCTGATATGTTGCTTTGAACATGAATTTTTGGGGGGTGAAAAAATTATGTTATCATCAATCAATCATGTGGTCAGAAGAATCTGTGCTTACCTTGCAGGAATGTTTTCAATTGACAGATTGGGAAGTTTTTATTCAGTCTTGATGCTTTGGTGGATGTTAGCTCATATGCAGGTTTTGTAAAGACATGATTATACCCCTTAAGCGTGCTAAAGTGTACCCTAACAATAAGCCATGGGTCACCAAATGCATCAAATCCTGTTTAAGGAAAAAGAGACAGGCTTTTAAAGAGGGGGCTGTTACTGACTTTCAGGCAGTCACCAAAGACTTGAAAATCCAGCTCTTGAAAGCAAAACAGATCTACAAAAACCTTCTTGAAAGCAAATTTGCTGCAAAAAATTTTGGGTCTGCCTGGACTTGTATGAAAACCATATCAGGGTTTCAAAATCCCCAAAGCAGCAGTCAGATCATTGTAGACGGTTTTAAGTCAGACAGAGATTTGAATATGCTTGATGCTCGTTTTAGTTCTTCTGAACTGAAACAGAAACTGAAAGATACTCAACACTTCATCACTGAACTCAGCGATGTCCAAAAGGCCTTTCATACAGTTAATGTGAACAAGAGCCAGGGCCCTGATAACATCAAATGGTTTCCACATGTAATGGTCTGCAAGAGGATGTAGCGAGCCATAGCCCCGTCCCCCAGGGCATGAAGCAGGCATGGAGGAGATCCAGGCCCCAGACATCCAGAGGCCTCAGAGTGCGAGAGCCCAAGGAGGACCACGGGAGGGGCATCCGTGCCACCCTCATGGGAAGGCCTGAGGATCCCCAGACGAGACGTCACCCAGTAGCCACAGAGCAGAAGCTAGAGGGGGCTGCACCGGCGTGCCTGCCGGCTCTGCTGGCAGCCAGCTGTGCCAGAGTGAACCGAGCTGCAGGCCCAGAGGCCGGAGGCCCGAGGGCCCCCCGCACCCCGGAGGAGGCCTGACCGAGCAACAGGCGCCAGGCCCCGCCAGGTAGCCACCGGGAGTGAGCCGGTACATACCTGAATGCCCAGCCCATGACACCAAGAACCACCAATGCACCAACCCATCAGTCACCGGCAAGGAGTGTGGTGAGGGGAGACAGGCCTTGGAGGGCCTGGGAGTTCCCAGAGAGGTGGAGTCTAAGACCCGACCTGACATATAGACACAGACAAACAGGCACACACAGACACAAACATGCATTCCCACCCTCACGCACACATATACAAACACTCAGCACTCACCCAACGTAAGGGTTGATTTTCTCTGTTTCTTCTTTGATTCTTATCCAGAAGCCTTGAATTATTGGACAGTCCCAAAAGATGTGTGAATCGTCTCCTATTCCCCCACATTTTCTCCAACATAGTTCTGCATTGGGTTCCTTACAATATGAGGAGATAACAAGAGGTGTATTTAAAAAAATCTAATTTTAAATTTCCAGTCAAACTCTCCATAATTGACTACTTGTTCCCTTGTTTTACACATCTCTTCCCATACATTATCAGTGATAATAATATTTAGTTCTAGTTTCCATTTCTCTTTAATATGGCCTGTATTTTAAGATCAAACTAATTTTAATATTAGATAAAAAAAATAACCCAAGTAAGTAAAAAAGTGTTTTATAAATGATGATTTCGTTAGAAATCCAGAAATCACTCAAACAGAACCTGTCTGTCAAAGTGAAGCAGGCTGAAAGCTCAGAAAAACAAACATCACACCACGATGTAAAGACGCTCAAGAACACTTATGAGAACAATTACAAAGTTATTGGCATCTATTAGTCTGCAGATGTTTGTAAGGCTTTGGGGCTCCAGTGAACAACGGAGAGGTGAACTTTCCAAGAAGCTACCAGTGACTCATCCAGGTCACAAAAGAACCCAGAATAACATCTAAAGAACTGCAAACCACAGAAATCTAACATATAAGAAATGTATAAAACCACATGGGCTCAATGGGTTGTTTTTTATTGTTATTCTTCTGTGTTTCAATTCCTGTTAAGATAAACCAGCTGGAGGGAACGCGGCAGATAAACGACTGCAGACAGAAGAAGAAACACAAAGCAGCAGTTTCTGTAATTCTCTTTTATTAATTTTTTTCTTCACATTTTTATTGACAGAAGTCAAGTAACCAAGGCATCTGTAAACAGTGCATCCACAAATCTACATGTTGCCTCTCATCAGTGCGATCGTTCAGTCATTCAAAAACACTGTTTGGAAATAAATACAATACTGATTGGTTTTTTTTCTTTAAAAAAAAAAAAGAAGAAGAAGGTAAAACCTACATCTGCCTGAAGGAGCTCGTAAAGATTCAGTCTTTGTCTGTAGTCACAGTCTGGAAATGATGCCACATATGAAGCAACACACGGAGGTAAACGACTCGATGTGGTAAAATCCTGAAGCCGGAGGATGAAATACTGACACCACCTGCACGGCTGGTTATGTGCGGCTAGAATGAGAAGTGAGAATTTCTGGACCTTTGAACCCCTTAAAAAGCTTTCAGCTTCATTATAAAGATTACAGAATATCTATCAGTGCATCAGGTGGTCCAGGTGGAGGATTAGGAGGCTTCCTGTGTGCCTCATTACAAGGTTTATTAAGCTGTACGACACCCAGAAAGCCACAAACTTCCTCCTAACAGCACTGCACCGCTGTCCAAAGACGACTGAAATGTTCCTTTATTACCATGAGCACAGACCCACTCCCACATGCATCACTGTGCTGCCCCAAAAGTAACAGGTTGACTAATCCGCCATGAAAAATAGTCCCCAATAAACGCACCTTTTCCTCCTGTTAAACAAAAACTTCCCATTTTCTTTTTGTGTGGTATCAAAAAGGGAAAAAAAGCCAGCCATCAAGAAATACTGGTGTCAGCAGTTCATCCCCCCAGTGTCGTTTGAGACGTGAAACAGCGCCGCCTGCAGCTAAACCGCAGCGCTGCATGGACAAACTGAAACAGCAGATGTTCTGGTTGTTAAATGTTAAACGGATGGACGAGCATCTCTAACACGACACAGACGGACACGGGTGAGATTTGTATTAGTTGTTCTCGCTGTACATGAAAATGGAATGATGTGCTGAAATTTGATTCTACTCTACTTTCTCTACTGGAATCGTGCGTCAAGTTTTCCTTCCATTTACTGAGAAGTGGTGCGATTTCTTTTTGTCCCAACGACGTTTCTTGTGTGTGATTATTGTCACTCTAACATTACAGAAACATGTTATTGCATCAGACATGAGCTCTAACCTGTTCAACCATGATAATCACTTTAATTAAAACAAGAATCTTTTTTAACATCACTGAACCCTTAAAGCTCACCAGTCAGTCATCAGCTCCAGCACGCGCCTCATCTTGAAATATTCTAGCTTGAATTTTATTTTTTTATCCTATTGCTGCACAAGATGCACCGCGACTCTCTGAGGGGAACAAAATAGGAAGCACGTGTAAAACAATAATAATAATGATAATAATAATAATATTAATGCAGTAACTGTAAACAAAAACAAGGGTCGACTGATCGATTGTTTGTTGGCTGTTATGAGTTTCATGATAACCGTGTATTGACGATTACAATGAAGTGACAATACTGTGTCAATAATGCACATATAACGTAAACGTATGAGCAACTGTTCTCTTTTTACAGGTATGCCTAGACTTGCTCAAACCTTTGAGTTTAACTATTTTGAATTTTAAATTCTTTAAATCTAACCAAGGAAAAAGGGCAGACTAGCTTGGGTAAAAGAACGAAAGTTTAGGCACACAACGATGTGTGCCGCTGGTCAAGTTTCTGGGCTGCTTTTCCTCATAACAGCCATTCCTCATGATTTTCTCCATTTAAAGCAATGCATTGTCAGGGACTGTAACATCGAGTCCTTTTACTGAATCTTTGATGAATGCATAAAAATACAGCCCAAGTCGACCTGTTGGTATCTGTCTGAAGTCTTACTGCTTAAATAGCTGCTTTTATTACGTTTTTATTAGTTTGGTGAAAGAGGTTAAACGCCAGAAAACGGTTTAAAAATTGTCCTTCACCTGCTGGAGCTCAAACCGTGCAGCAAATGAAACAGGTGGCTTTAAATGAGTGTAAACTTTCTGGGGTTCAGGAGTGATGGTCAGGCATCTCATTTTAAAGTTTGCCCAGTTTGAATGCTCAGCATTAAATATCAGAGCTGCTTTTATCTGAGGTCTCAAAAGTAAAAACACCGGGACAAAATGAGGCACCAACCGTGCTGTCGACACACAAAAATACTGTTTTGGTTCTTGTTCTCTGTCTCGCATGTAACAAGTATTGATCGTCTTTCTCTTCGGTTGGTTTGGGACATGATGTGTGTGTCGGACGGCTGGTACACATCTGCCCAGCAGGTGTCCTCACAGGACAGCGATCGATGAAACTGCGCGTGTACAGTAAGAGCACATGTAACATCGAGCCTCCACGGGCATCGCACCTCGACATCCAAACACAGTGTTTTTGTGAGGTTTGAGTTTTCAGAGGGAAAAACAAACACGGATGTGTAACGAGCTGTAAACAGAGAGCCAAGAGGAAAGAAGCTCTGACACTGATCTAAATTTATATTTCTGTTCCTAAAGCTCAGAAATGCCCTCAAGGTTTCTAGACTGAGGAGAAAAGTTTTGGCCTGCAGCCACAGTGGAAGCAAATCCTCATCCAACTGTTTATGTACAAAACACAAACATGGCTTACATGGTGGTACAGGTTCAAAAATATTTCCTTTGTAAATGTAATCTCTGGATTTAAAAGAATCCAAAAAATTTGGAGCAAAATTGTTTTCGGGATCAAAAAGTTTGTCCCATCACTGTGCGCACTGACAGTGTCCGACAAATGTTATTGATTTACTTTTACTAATACTATTCATTTATTGCAAAACTATTAAAACATTTTAGGAATTAAACTTGTTACTTTTTGAGCTTTCATCACTGTTAAGAATCACTTCAGTTCCACAGTTTGTTTAGTGTAAAGTAGAATTAAAAACATAAAAGTGATGGTGTTTATTTGCTTCCACTGGGCTGCTAAATCAAAAATTTAACTACTTTAACCACTAACTAATTTTAAAACAAGCTTTAAATATATGACTTAACTGTTACTTTTGAAATCAAAACAAACAAGAAAAAAAAAGGTCTAATTTTTCTGTTATTGGGTTGTGTTTTCTTCAGATTGGTCATTTTTACTTATTTTTGTTGAGGCTTCTTGTTGAAAACTTTCCAAATACGGTGACTGCTTGCTTTTCAGTGCATTTAGTAGCAGTTGTGCAACTTTTCCTTCACAGAACACGATCAGAAAACGTCTACCAAAAAACGACTGCTGCTGAGTTTAATGTTATATTTTTTAAATGTCATAATAAATGGAGCAAAATTTATTCTGACCTTTAACGACTAAATCTGTTACACCAAACTGCCAAAAGAAAAAACAACGTCTGAGGTTCAAACTGGCGCTTCACGTCTTTTAAAGTCGAGCTGTTATCCTTACTTTAAATGTCTGCTGTTTTAATGGTGAATATTTAAGTGAGTGAGCTGGGAAGTCCCTACTATTGTCATCTCAGGCAACACCACTCTGGGTGTGAGACCAAAGCCCCACCCCCTCCTGCTCAAACCTACTGTTTGTGAGGGGCAGCCAACCAGAAGAAAGCAGGTTTAAAGCAGTGGTACTTTTTTTTTCTATGCTCTTGCATTGACTCTAGATCAAGACCCTACGTTTGTTGTTAGTAATTGACAAAAGATGGTTTAGTGACAGGTGAAAACAGGATCAGGCCTGAAAATGTTTAAGAACCACTGGTGTAAAATATTAAAAGAGCTTGTTTGGGACAGTAGACGAATTGAGGGACTGAACAAAGGCCTGTATGAGTTAAAAGAGGATTATTTTAAACTGTGAGTCATGCAAAGCTACTCTAGTCGAGTCCAAGAGTAAAACAGTAGAGCTGGAAATGAGCCTAATTGGACTTGCACATTTGATAGGTTAAGCGTTTCGGTTTTTCATATTGCTAAAAACATCTTTGGGTTTCGGGGTTGAACAAAAAAATTTGAGCTCAGAAAAACTGTTGATTTACATTGTTTGACTTTTTTTTTAGATCAAAGAAAACGATCATTAGCTGCACTCCATCAGGAATCTGTGACCTTTTCTCTACTTTCTCAATAAACAACCTAACCATTCTGCAAACTGATGCCTTATTTTCTTATTTTTTCCTCACTTGGCTGCGACTTACACCTATCAAACGCAACACACATCACATTCTGGCAGACGAGCAGGTCATTACCCATAATACACCAGGACTAGTGTTTCATATTAAACCATCAAGGTGCATTCATACAGTTTCCATCTGCAGACGCCGCTTTCATTTCTGGAGCAGACAAAGGGAACAGATGACTACACTATGACCTCTACGTGATGGTCGACTACTCGCCATCCTACATGTTGAGTACAAATGTTAGAGTTGCTGTTAGTAAAGTGGACGGAAGTCACTGAGCCTGAAATGTAGTCCGTTTCTTTCCTCGTTCTTCCAGTCGTTTATTCGGAGAATCCGCCGCTGGCTCGCCGGGAATGTGGTCAGGAGGAAAATGCCGATCCTCTTTTTTTTTTTTTTCTTCCCAGGTTAAGCTGCTTATCACAGGGTGCCAGTCGGAGGCCCGGATGTATGGATGCATTGTATGGAGCTGGAAAAAGCCAAAACAATCCGACTTTCAGCAGTAATACTGCGTGTCATTGTGTCAGGGGAGCAACAAAAGGCCTTGCATCGAAGAGGAAGGCATTCTGTGCATGCCAAGCTGCTTAGCCCAGTGACCTGTTGGGTTTTTTCTTTTTAAAAAAAAAAGATTTTAAAAAAGGACGCTGTTTTTCACATAGCACCATGCCATCGGTTTCCAGTTCTTTAACGGTTGTGTGTCACATTTCCAAAGGTTTTTCTTTTTTTTCCAGTGAAAGCGCTGATACAAGAACAAAAATGGCTCAAAAGAAAATCGCAAATGAGGATGAAGCACGCAGACGTGAGGCGACGGTGAAGCTGAAGGGAGAGGTTAGCGAAGCTGAGGTATCTGTTCAGGTGACTCCTACAAGGTGACCAGTCTGTGTGTGAGGGGCTTCCAGTGTGTTTTGTACTATTAATGTGAGGATCGTGGTGACAGAAGGCACACATTGCCAAGGTGGAGTGTGGAGGTGGGGGCTTATAAGCGATGAACTGTCTTCCATCTCAAAGGAAACCAAGCTTCCATTTGCATTTCAATGAACCGAGCAGAGATTTCCACCTGGTCTGGACAAAGTGGAGGTCTACCTGAAGGTTTTCGGTCCACGTAGTTTACCAGTGTTTCACCAGCTAATCAGAGATTTGAGATGCGAGCGGGACATCCGTGTTGTGACTGGTGTTCCTGACAGCGGCTAAAAACCCAGCTGACTGGAGAAACAAGATGTCAGTGGAAGAGACCTGCCTCGTCGCCTGGCCCCGATCTGGAGCTCAGACTCGGACTGAGACGTGTTCCAGTGATTGGGCAGGTGCGGGGCTGGGCGCCGCTGCGGGTGAAGGTGCAGCCGCGGCTGCCGGAGGAGGAGTTATTGCTTTCAGCTCCTGGCCGGGGCAGCTCTGGGTGCTAACGCCACGGTTCAGGGTGCCGGCGCGCGGCGGTGCATTAGCAGGCAGAGCGTTGGGGTCGGTTCGAGGGATATTTACGGGACAGGATCGGGTGCGGGCGTGGCCCTTGTGGCCGCCGGGGTGGCAGACGAGGCTGCCCACGGTGTCGACGGGCGACAGGTGGCGCTTGAGCCAGCGCTCTACCCGCTCCTCTTTGTACTTAATGGAGTACCAGGTGAGGAAGATGAAGAAGAAGCCAAGGAACTTGAGGCTAGCAGCGAGGCCGAAGTACACGAAGCGCAGAGAAGTGACGTCGTACTCCCAGCAGGAGCCGTGGACGCCGCAGTCCTGCTGCCACAACATGCAGGTGGTGTCGATGACGGCCCCGAAATAAATGGGAGTCGGGATGTAGGCTGAGTAAAAAAAGAGAAGAAGAAGAAATCAGGCGGGGCAAAGAACGAGAGAGTGGACAGAAAAGGAGATGGAAAGAGCAGAAAGAAAGAAAAAAACGATGACATGGAAGAGAAAACAGGGAAAGAAGAGGTCAAGGGAGGTAAAAAAAACAAACAACAAACTAAACAAAAAAAAAACCCAGAACAGACGTGAGCTCTCAGCTGTCTCATTGAGGTGAGACACTAATAAAGCTGCAGGAGCTGCTGTGAGAAACTGCAGCACAAGATGAGAAGTGCCATCCTGGATTTCATAAATTTCATAATCCTCACCACCTGATTAACCCCAAACACAGTTTCTAACTGTCCTCTAAATAACTTACACTGACAGCAGCTCCCTGAACATGCATCAAATATAATTCACCTCCTTTGACTCCTCCTTATTCAGGATAACTGCCACTTTTTAAAAATCTGTAAAACATCTCGTGAGTCAGGAGGCACCGAGTGTTTACAAGCAGTGAGCCCATCTCTCCATCGAGCTCCACAAATAACACTGCTGATATTCTGCTTTTCTATTTAATTTCATGGCAAAATAAAACAAGACGAGCAGCTCTGTGCTTTCCGGTTCTACTCACCGAGAGTCCTGAGGAGGACAAACTGCATTCCCAGAGCGAACGGCCGCTCCTGCTCCGCTACAGACCTGCAACACACAGACAGGTGACTGAGGAAGGCAGAAACAGAGGATGATAGAACCAAATAAAGCAACTGCCTAAGCTAATGTTAAATATTACAGTTGAATCGCTAAAATTAAGTGTTTGTTCAATGAAAATTGAAATTTTAAGTGTTTGTTCAGTGATAACAACACACAACTCTGTGTTTCCGTGAATGTAGATTTATTTCCAAGCATCGTGCCTGCATCTAAAACATTTCTGAGACCACACACAGTCAAACTTCACAACTCGAATAAATATTCACCATCCATGCCTGTTGTGCAACCTCTTGGTCTGTAATATGCAATAAAATCCTCCAAAGAAACGAAAAGCTTCACGGCCATATTTATGAAAAATAAAACGGTTAATTCTTAAAAAAAAAAAAGCAAAAGTAAAAATGAACCAAATGGATGGGAACTGATCTGTGGACTTGGCTAAGAGTGTTTTCACCACAGACGGCACATAACCATGTTTATGTTTACAGTTTTTTTCAAGCATTAGCCAAATTACCTTTAATCTTAGTGGGTTACAGGGACATTAAAAGGGCGGGGATTCACCAGTCGACTCTGATAAAACTCTAAAGTTTGCTGACTCTGCACACAGACGTCACCATGTTTGGATGAGAGCAGGAGAGCTTTGTTATCAGATAAAGATAACAAGACTGATGCCGGCAGACTTGATCAGCTTAGACGTGATTCAGCAACAATTCTGCTCATTCACAACAAATATCTGTGTTTTTGGCTTTATTATGTTCATCTTACTTGACTGTCCTACTGCGTGATACAAATCTACTTAACAAAGACCCACTTATCCATTTTTAAATCGAAAATGGCCCCATGCCTGAATCCTTTAATGATGTTAACATTTTTATTTGTCGAATGTTCAGAAATATCTATCAAATGCATACATTTCCATCAGACAAATCAGTTCAAAGACTTTGTGGGAATTGAGTTGATAAAGTTTGGAAATCACAGTTTGATAGTACTGCCACTTGGATGAAAGAAGAAATGTTCACGTTCAAATTCATCGTCACATCATCAGTCTAATAAGAGATGCCCAGACCTCTCCAGCTGATCTGGGAAGAATACTGAGGCATTCCCAAGCCAGCACTATCCCAGTACTATCCCAGGGGTCTTCTCCCAATGGGAAATGCCCAAAACACCTCACCTAGGAGGCGCTCGTGAGGCATCCTGTTCATATGCCTAAACCATCTCAACTGGCTCCTTGCAGGCCAGCTGTCCATAAGGTAAGAGAGGGAATGTAGATCAACCAGTAAGTCAACAGTGTCGCCTTTACTCTCACAGTTTGTCTACAGTCAGTAAAGTTTCTTCAACTTTTCCACCACTTTTGATTATTTTTGAAAACTCATTTCCTACAAAAATAGAAAATTGTTTCTTTTTTTCTCAGAAAGGTGATAAGAACACCTGGTCTGCAGAGAGGCAGTTACCGGTACTTAAAAACCAAAGAGGCTGACGACTTTTAGTTGGAACAAAACATTGACATCCCATCCTCCTCACAGTGAGTGATTCATAAAGGCGTACCTGAGGGTGACAATGATGGCGGAGGGCTGAGCGCAAGCAGTGATGAGCGTGACGATGAAGAGAAAGATGAGGAAGGGGATGAGCGTATTGCAGGTGCGGTCGCACTTCCCCGATACGGCGTAGCCGTTCTCGTTCAGGTAGGTCTTGACGATGACGAGCTGCAGCTGGTTGCTGCCCTGACTGCCAGTCGACGGCGTGATGACCTGCCGGCTCTGAACGCAGGCGCAGTCGGAGTAGTTTCGGATCTGGAGGGCAAATGAAGATACGTATGGAAGTTTAGATACATGGTTCATAATGTTATTACTTTAGACATTAATGTAACTGCTAAAAAGAAGTGAGAATGTCTTTAGCACTGGGAAAATAAAGGCCTTTTATTACTCTTTCAAACCTATCCGAGTGCCTCCGTCTAATAATGACGACATGGCCTACAGAGGGCAGATCCAGCATCTGCTGACTCAAACAAAAACCTTGATCTTAATGTTATAGAAAGTCCAAAAAAGGTAGACAGAGCCCCATCTACAACAGGGTAAAGCTGAGAACATAACGAGCTTTCAGTTCCTTGGTCTCTATGCCTCTGGGGACCTGACATGGTCTCTATATACTTCCTGATAAGCAACAACAATGCCTCCACTGCCTGAGGAGATTGAAAAGGCTCCATCTGGACAGCTTCTACCACTGCACGGTAACATCTTGCACAACAGCTTGGTACAATCACTGCACCTGCAGCAGTTAGTGAAACCAACAGAGCGTCCTGTTGGCACCCGCTACATGCCGTTAAAGACTGCTACCTGAAACGCTTTACCTTGCATGCGTGTAACATGAACTATGACCCCACTCCCCCTTTCAACATTGATCCCCCACTGAGTGTGAAACAGTACCAGTGTCTCACACTGTAAGGCTCAGGAACAGATTTTTTTGTTCCCGGCCTGTAAATCTGTCTCTCCAATCATGTGCACCATAAGCACTGAACTCAGTCACACACTGTAACACACATAATCACTGGATCAGAACCTGCCACACTCTGACACTTTATCAGTAACAACAGATTACCTATAAGTCACTAATCTGCTATTTTATTTTCTTTATATTAATCTACATGATTTTTTTTATTTTTTTTATCCGCTTTTATATCATTTTATGTTTTTGCTTTTCTATTATGTTACTGTGTCGTGTCATTACTGTGTTGTGTTGCGCTGCACCTACATATTAATACTGCATATATCATTGTGTTGGCTTTGCTTGTATAATAACAACAAAATGAATTAAACGGAACTTTTTGGTAACATTTTGCTTCTTTTGCCAAAATTATTAAAATCTTCTGGTTTTTGGCCTTGAAATCACACATATACAACGCCAGGATAGTGTCCAGGTTACTACTACCCCGTAGTGTTTACAAGTTCAAACAAGTTAAACTGAGGATCCTTTTAAAATGAATATTGAGGGAAAAGCACATCTAAACTAAGACCTTCTTCCATCTCACTTCGAAATAATTTATAAAGTAACAGTTAAGTTCAAGAACACTGTCTAAATGCAATTATTAATTTGAAAAGAACAGAAAAATAGAATTTCTACATCAGTTAATATACCAAATTAGAACCTGTTTCTAATTTTAAAAAGAAGCTGAATGGTTTAAAGAAGCTAACCCAGCAAACATGACTGTTTGAGAACATCACCAAACTCCATCACAGTTCAGAGGTTGTTGCCAGTAAAAATGACATACGTGACCTTTAGTTTGTGCTAGTTTGATTAAATTTGGACCAATGCTGTAGGTGGAGTAGCAATTCTGCTATGAGCTTATTGATCCTTTAATTTAATTCAGTTTTATTTATGTAGCGCTAAATCACAACAACACGCTTTATATTTTAAGGTAAATTGCTAAAATAATACAGAAAAAAAAATCCCAGTTAACATGAGCGAGCACTTGGTGACAGTGGGAAGGAAAAACTCCCTTTTAACAGGAAGTATTTTCCAGGAGGACCCGGGCTCAGGGGGGTGCGGCCATCTGCCGCGACCTGCCTGTGGATGAGAGGACGGAGCTGCATGAGCTGAAAATAGCAACAGTCAAGCTGAGAAAACCACGTGCCGTGGGCAGAAAATAGTGAAACAAAACATTTAAAATACATCTTAGACTGAATTTAAGATGTTTTAGTGTCAACATTTAAAAAAATAAGACACAGGTATCGTGGCCTCTTACCCCAGTGCTGTCGTTGGCCACGCTGCCACAGCCAGCTAGGCAGGGGTTAAAATATGTGATGCCATCAGAGCCGCAGACCGGAGCGTACTCGTGGATTTTACAGCCGCAGTTCACATTACAGCCTCCGGTCAGGTTCCTCTGCGTCATAGTGAGTGTAGGTCTGAAGGGAGAAAACAGAACCTTTTTAATTAGACAGTTATTTTCCTTTAAAGCTATTCCACTTCTGAGTGTTCAACACTGAAAACAAATTAATCCCAGCACTTAGTGGCATTAAGTCAAATTCAGTCTGTTAACAGGCGACATCATTACACTAAACACTGTGTAAAAGCTCATTTCTTGCTCGCATTGATCCGCATAGTGACTGCTTGTCTAACACATTACTGATAAGCAGCATCAAAGTAAAGCTCAGGCTGATGGAAAAGTCATCACAGCTTTTCAATGAGCACTTTCAGTACATTTCTCCATTATTTTATTTAGTAATGATGACACTGCGTGAGGAAAAAGTTACAAATCTTCTTCAGAGAAATCTGACAGATAAAGAAATTCACTGAACACTCAGACGATTTGACGTGTTTGGGAAAAGCCAAAAAGAAAAACTAGAATTCTTAAGTTATGGGCAAAACAAGCTGTTTTCAGGTCACAGTGGCCTTGGTCCTAGACGTAGAAAAACGAATCATTTCTTCTTTCCTTCGTCCATGTAAAGGTTTGTGCCAAGCTGGCACGTCCTGATCTATTTTGTTCACAACAAGTTAAGCAGTAGGGTTGGATGGACGCAGCTGTCATCAAAACACAACAGACGAACAAGAGGAAAAAGCAGAGAGAGGACGAGGAAAAGGAGACAGAAGGGAGGGAATCGAAAAGAATTAAACATGAAGAGTGGAGGGCGAAAGGGACAGACAGACTCACAGAGGGAAATAAAAAAAGACCAGAGGGACAAACGAGAGAGAAAACAGAGAGGGCACGCAGCCAAAGATCCTCTCTTCCAAGCTGTCCTTGGACATTTTCCACGGTTGCCATGTAATCGCTCTCAGGGACGCTTTGTGCAAAAGAAAACGCCTCCGTTCACTGGCTCGTTATCTGTTATCCTGCACTCATCCGAACATTCGCTTCCTCCCTGACATGAGCCACAGATGGGGTGATGAAAACTACCACCTACTCGGTCAGACCGGGAAATGATTAAACAGGAGAAAGGCCACGCTGCAGTCGGCAAACGGATGTCTGCGGTTTAAGGGAAAGAGTCAGGATTCCAAGTTTACATCTGGAAGGAGAAGCAAAAGAACGACACCAGGGGAGGTGCTGAAAAAAACAACTAAGGGCTGTCAGGTTGATGAAACTGCAGACTTGAATGGAGCAGATCTGGCCAAAAACTTGTGCCGCCTCTAAAAACATGACTAAAAATGAACTTCAGAACTGTGTGGGATGATTGCAGGGGAAAAGATGTTTTATTATGGCTTCATATCAAAGATTTGAGTTTGTTCGGTTTACAGCAGCTATAACATTTTAAGAAAATTAGCCAAATATTTTATTCTGAAGGATAAAATCTCTTTTTTTCTATTATGTTGTCAACAAATAAACCTGCTGCTAATTGTCTTCAGTAACCATCTAGCTGTTATAAAGGCTATATAGTTATAAAGCTGGAGGATATGCCCACCAAGGTTTCCTAGTAAATAAATAAATAAATAAATAACAGCCAAGAAGTTATTCTGTTTCTCTGAATAAGAATAATGCTAAAAAATGCAGTACAGGAAATGAACAGATAATAACGCTGAGAAACCAACACATTCCTGAGGTTCATGAGGTTTTTTTCTACCTTTTTTAATGGAAGAGTTTTGACTTTTTGTATGTCAGATAAAACAAGCTCTTTGAAAATGTCACCTGGAAAACCGTGAAGCCAATTTTTTCTGACATTTTCTAAATTTTTAAGATCGAACAAACAGACCAGTTTGGAGCAGACGTCACTGATACGTCAGTCGGGTGACAGGAAACAATTAGAAGAAAAGAAATAGGGGAAAACTTTCTGCTTCATGTGATTGTAGGTAACAAATGTATTTTTGTGTCACTGGAAGTCAGTACTGAAATAGCTGCAGATGCCCTTTACAGTGAAAAGCAGAGGTTTATGGTTACAGTCTGTTATAAGTGACAAACTGGGCTGAATGAAATCATTCAGAGAGCATTTCACAATCAGCCAGCCCTCCAGGTTTGGTTGATCATCTTTAAGACACATGAAGGCACCATTTCATTACAGTACCATGTCAGCAACATTAGCAAACAAGCAAACTAAACTATTTATAGCCTGCTTACAACACCAGCCACTGTCAGTGCAAGCAGCAGGGCCTATAATGATATTATAACCACGATGTACTTTTCAGTCTGGACACCGACTGAGTTAATGCTGCTTTCTATCTCAAGTGCAAAGTTGGAAGTATAACTGCTGAACTTTGTGTTCACTGTTCACACAGTATTTGCAGCTAGGCAAAAAAGTCTTATACAGAGAACCGACTGGATTCTATCAGTGAACGTGCTACAGCTGTATTATTAGACTGAGAAAAAATATATACACTGTGCTGTACTCAGGCGCTGCACTGATGGCTGAATGGCTCCACCTTCAGAGCAAGTCACCGCCCGTTTTTCCAAATCCGACCTATAACCTGTGAGGTACAAGGAAGGCAGCATAAGCCTTCGGATCACGTGACATCGCCATTGTTTTCTGGCAGAGGTCTTAAACATCTGTTAGTCTTAAAGATGTTTCTAGGATCCACTCTGGTCCAAGTGACAAATGCTAGTGCCACCGACTATGCGTGCATCCTTCAGTTGGACGTTACGTGAACTGTAACAGGAATGATGACCCGTGCAGGGCGTCTGTGACTCTCCGTGTCTGTGACTAAGTTTCATGCCTGCCTTACAGGGGAACCATTCACAGATCCAGAAAATCCATCGCCCACCTCTTGTACAGATGTACTTTTGGTCTTTGCCTCTAGCAACAGGCAGTACATCAGTCCTTTACACAAATATCGGCCAACAAAACGCTGTAATAAATGTTCTGGACATGACTTCAAAGTGCAAGAATGCACGTTGCAAGAGCTTTGTCTGCTTGTAGGCTGGTGTTTGGATGTTTAGTTTTTCCGCCACACAGAAAAACTTTGTCACAAAATGTCTTGTGTTGTTATCAGTGTGTTTTCACACTGCGCTGTTTAGTCTGTTTAAATCAAACTCTGGGCTGTTTTTTCCTCTCGGTGCGGTTCACAGATGCAGGTGTGAACACAGTCATCACTCTGGTGCTGATGAAAACATCCACAGAGATCCTTTGGAGGAGGTCTCAGTCATGTCTTAACAAACTTCAGAGCAATTTGTTTAGGGATGTGAACGTGAGCCAAGCCAACTTTGAGCTAAACACCTCCTGTACCTCCAAAAGTTGATTCTGTTCATCTGTTCGTTC
Organism: Maylandia zebra; assembly: GCF_041146795.1. Taxonomy (NCBI): domain Eukaryota; kingdom Metazoa; phylum Chordata; class Actinopteri; order Cichliformes; family Cichlidae; genus Maylandia; species Maylandia zebra. The sequence goes on from NC_135184.1 coordinate 5,021,369, forward strand.
CCACAAAACGCTACGTTCTATGGAGTTTGTTCTGTGTGAAAAGAAACCAAATCATGGGGAAAATCTACACGTTTACAAACTCATCGACTGATTTGGACCAAAGTAAATAAACAGTGTGTGAAATCAAATCAAAGCCCACCAGAATCCAGAGACCTCACTGCATTTTAAGACTTTGTATTATCCAGGTAGGGAGGATGCTGCCTCTCATGTTTTTGAGGCTCGAAGATGATGCTCATAAAAACAGGGCCGAGGTCAACATTACACAAAGTTGGACACGAAATAAGGCTGAGAAAAGTGGCAGGAACAGATTACATGTGTTTAAACGACCAGATGAACTATTTGGCTGACTTCACTCTTTCAGACGCTTTCATTACTCAGTTTCTTTAACCCTCCTCCTCAGTCAGTCTGATTTTCTTTTACTTCTGTCTGTTTATTCTTAGCTTCGTCTTTGTCTCCTCCATCCTTTGAGTGTTTCTCTACATCCTCCACAACCACATCACTGCAGGAACAGCACACACAGACCCAGTGTAAAGACTCAATTCAGACATGAATGAAGTGGCATTGACGCCGAAGTGACGTCGGTCTTCCTCGTCAGCTGTGATGCAGCACGACCCACCACCTCCCCGGGTTTCACCCGCCCAGCTTCTCCTTACCCGGTGGTGTAGGGGATGTTGATCCCTCCGAGGTTGATGCTCTCGCAGCCCACGATGAACAGCGTGGAGAAGCAGAGCAGGGACACGCCGCTGCAGATCATGGCCAGCTTGGCCGACTCGCGAGCGCCCAGCTTTAGCTTCTTAATGATGTAGCCGCCCAGGACGATCCCCACGCCGGCACTGGGTACAATAATCACACCTGAAGAGACAAAGACAAGCAAACAGAAATAATCAAATGTGGAAAAAAGTCTTACCCGTACCTCTCAGGATCAGCAGATTACAATAACTTGCAGCCACAGAAACTTTTACCTTTATACTATGAAAAGTTTATAATGAGGCAAATGGAGGTGGGGTCTCACAGCTTCATCAATACAGGAGATAACAAAGTAACAAAGACTCTTTTCTATTATGGGATTTTTCAAAGCTTCAATACCAAAACGGCAGCAATTCAAGATCTGTGACAAAGAGGAACAGACAAATGAACTGGGACTCTGTCTGTTGACCTGCTTTCTGATAATTCACTGGAGGAAAAAAGGGGTCGTATTATACGGAGCCCCCCAGGGGACATGGGAGAAAAAAAAATTAGGGAGGAAAATAAAATTAGGGAGGAAAAAAAAAATTAGGGAGAAAAAAAAAATTAAGACGGACTTTTGCGAGAGCTCGCAAAAGTATTGCGAGATCTCGCAAAGGTTTTAGCCGCATTCTTCGGAGGCCGCCAGCTCGAAGCCGACCGGGAGGTCGAGGCACGATGTGCCGGGAAAGCGGTGTTCCTCCCGGCTGTAGTAGGTCTCGACTTCCCGTTAGCTTCGAGCTAGTGGCCGCCAGCTCGAAGCCGACCGGGAGGTCGAGGCACGATGTGCCGGGAAAGCGGTGTTCCTCCCGGCTGTAGTAGGTCTCGACCTCCCGTTAGCTTCGAGCTAGTGGGTGTCAGATCTCCAAAAACGTCGGAGCACTTTTGCAAATATGTGATGTCTTGTAAACCGAGCAGGTATCTGACGTTTACACAACTACATTCACGCCTCAAAATATCTTAAAAGTGTATTTTGTGACCCAGAAAGAGTAATATTACAACTAAGTAGCTGCCGCCATTGTTGGAGTTTTGCGAGATCTCGCAATACTTTTGCGAGCGCTCGCAATACTTTTGCGAGCGCTCGCAATACTTTTGCGAGATCTCGCAATACTTTTGCGAGATCTCGCAATACTTTTGCGAGATCTCGCAAAAGTCCGTCTTAATTTTTTTTTCTCCCTAATTTTTTTTTTCCTCCCTAATTTTTTTTTTCTCCCATGTCCCCTGGGGGGCTCCGTAGCCTTTAAAGAAACTGCAATATTTGTCTTTGAAATTTTACTTCATATTTGAGTCTTTGAGGACGCTGCGTGTTGCAGACTCATTAGCCATAAAAACTAGACGTGGTAATTCAGTTTGGTTGTGCTGCTTTTCTGCCACCAAGTGGCCATAAATTCACCAGGGTAATGAAGTCAAAATAAACTAATCCTGTAGCAATTAAACCTGCGGCTGCACATTGTGGGGAATTCACTTTTTCTTTTTACCGTGTGTGCGTTTCAGAGTATGACGCACTGCACTTTGTTTCTATAGTTACAATGCGTTTGATGAGGCGGGTAAATTATCTGGACTAAGGGCCAGAGATGATTTTCTCTGTGAGCAAAGCATATGTTTATCGTTCAAGCCTCAGCTCGCTTTCAAGCTGGACTTTCACAGATCAAATCGGCGGCACACTGTGTAGCTGTGGCCACTGCAGCTATCGCTTTCTCTTCAATGAGATCCTAAAGAAAACGCAGCGATCACAACAACATCCGCCTCCGGGCAGCCTTGCATTGCCATGACAGCACACATTTATAGTGTGGGTAGCCTCGGAGGGAGTGAAGCCTCTAACCCAAGCAGAGATGCTCTCTTCACTCAGTAGGTGTTAGATAATGTGTCCTGTGCAGCTGTCTGTCCTCTCAGCTTGGAAGATGGAGTCTAACGGAGGAAGCTTCTGTCTCAGAGTAGCGGCTCCATGCTTTTTTTAACTCTATATCACGAACCCAACAACACATAAAAAACACTGCTGTTGCAAGTTGTAATTAGTTGGTATGTGTAATATATCACGTGTGCATTCCTGTTAAATGGGAATTATAACAGGAAAAAGTCCATAAAGGTATGTAGTTCCCGAGGGTAAAAGCCCAGCCGTTAGCCTCAGGGAGTCCCCAGATCTGTTCAGTCCTAAGTGACTGTCATTAAAAGCTCACCACACTGTCTGGTTCTCTGTAAGCAATGCTTCCTCCTTAATGAAACCTGCCCTACGTTCAAGATTGTTCTAGAAATGTTAAACACAATGCCAGCATGACTAAAGACACGTGGATTACAGACTGACTGGCCATTTAAATCCAAAACCAAGCATCAAAATCTCAGAAGCCGATATGTGCAAGTGCCACAAAACTGCAGTTCCTCTAAAGGCCACTTGAGGCAGGCTCCTAAAGAAAGTAACCTGTGTTCAAATGTCCAACGTAGTGTCTGATAACAAAATCAGTTTGGGGCTCTAAGAACAGTTTCAAGTGATCAGTGGGTGAATTTTCTGTTTCTTTCTTGATGATCGCAGGTTTAAAGCTAAAAGAAGTGTGGCTACACAACATCAACATGCTTTCACTAAAGCTTTAAAGTACAGAAGACACTAAACTGCAAAAACCGAGTATGATTTTTTTTCCACAGTTGAGGACAAAACACTAAACTGTGGATTTAACTCTAAAGACGTGGGCACAAAATTATATCCTACACTTTATCTTACTTATTCTGCTGAATGAGGGAAGGGAAAGCGCCGTAACTCCAGGCTGGTGGGGGCTCCTGCTTTGCTCTACCCACTCAGGCCCCTTAAAGTGAACAGCTGTGGATACCAAATTGGGGTCCTGGGACCTTCACAAACTCTTGAGCAGGTTCCCAAGAAATAATTTTATTTCACTCACCGGAGGATGGCATATTCTGAAAATATATATGAGTGGCAGTTCTAATCACAGGCTTCACAGCCCACTCCGCCTACAGCTGAGACAGTTATGCAACTCAAACACTAAAACATTTCTGATAACAAGATGTAATTTCCTGGAGAAAAATCATACTAATGTGGCTAAAAGGAATGAAAGGAATAAACAACATTAATGCAGAACCAGTGTGAAAAACACTACGGTAGTTTGTTGGGTGTTTATAAACTCCGCTTTCAGTAATCGAGTTTTTTGTGTGGAAAGTTCAGATGACTCATGGTTACCTACAAGTGTGACTAATGATGTGCTGTTCTTTGACGACAGCAATCAAAATCAATTTTTTAAAAGGGCAAAGTCTTGTTTTGTTTTTTGCTCGTTTTCTTTTTATTAAAATGATAAATTCAAAGCAAAGAATAATCCGTACAGAGAGTGAGAATCATTTAGAGGGACTGAGTGGGGTCATTTTTGACTCCACTGTGTGTACGGTTCTGATATTTTTCACTATAAAAAGAATTTCTATCATAAATTTGTCCCTTACAATCTGAAGATCTGGAGACAGGACACGACTGGCTGAGGAGGCGACCAGTTAGGGCATCTCTGCTTAGACTGCCGCCCTTGTGATTCATGTAAGCAGCAAAAAAAGAATCAATGGACGAATGTTTTCTGAAACACTTTAACTTTGTGGAGTTATCCCTATGAGTAAGGGAGCAGCTGTAAGTAGCCTTATATTTTCTCCAGTAACAAAATAACTTCCTAAATCTGGGATGAAATGGAATCATAAATGACCTCACTCTGACTTTTCAGTTCCTAAAATAGTCCAAGTCAGTTTCATGAGGGCCCACAGTGGTGAATAAGAGTCACATTAATGGCCACACATACACAGCACATATATTTAATGTCAAATGTATGTCCCAATCAGCTCTCAGTTTACAGGTTCCAGCCTCCATATGTTTGACACCCCTGCTCTAATTGAAGCACTCCTTCTTACAGACTTGTATACCCTGCAAGCTATTTCATATGTGCAGAGTTCATCAAACCTGATAAACAACAGCATTACGCAGACTTCCACATGTGGTCCAACTGCAAACAGCTCTCGTCTACCAAAATAACCAAAGCCACTAAAAAAGGTCGTCAGCCCCGAGTGTCATGTTCATTTCAGCTGCTTTATTTATCAGCCACAACAACGGGATGGCTTTAAACAGGACTGTACACTTCTATATGGATCGCCTGATACAAGGCAGCATTCGCCTCAGGTTGGATTTTCAAATTAAAGGGACAGTTCACACAAAAAAGAAACCCATGCGTTAACACATTGAAATGCTATTTATCCATCTAGATTGTTGTTGTTCAGATCAAATACAGAAAATCAGCACAACAAGCATTCAAACGCTCTGTGTTTAAGCTAAAGTATTAGCCTGTATGCCCGTTTAAGTGTGCATGTGCATCGGCGTGTGACTGTGAGTGTATGTAGGACATTAATGTGCTTGTATCTTTGTGTGTTTCTTAATGTTTTGTGTGTGATGCACTCAGTGCTCCAGCTCAGCGTCCCAGGTGCCCCCTTCATTTGAAGAACAGCAGTTTCTTTATTATTAATGTGCTGGCTTGCAGTGCTAGGGTAACAGCCTCTCTGGCTCTGCTCTCCGATAAAACCAGCGCTGCAGTTGCACAAATTAAAGCCCTGGATGTCGTATGAATATTCTGGTCTGTCTGCATGCTGTCTGCAGGAAAATCACAGGAGGCTTCATTTAATATGAGAAATAAATTCTAAGTTTAAAAAACAGATTTATTGAGACCAGTTTTCAGTCTTTGCAGGATTTCAGAGGTGGGATGGTGAGGCGAAATGCTCTTTAAAATGTGTACATTTAACTCACCAGTGTAGATGCTAGCATTGGAGGCAGGGATCCCAAACTGAGACTCGATGAATTTAGGGATGAAAGTGATGAAAGCAGTTACGATGGCGCTCTCTGCCGTGTAGGACAGGCTGACAAACAAGAAGGTCACATTGCTGAGGATCCTCACTGCGGCTTTAGGTAGGTCTGGAAGAGGGTGAAGAAAAAAAACATGAACACAAAGTAAAGCTTTTGGGGTTTTTTTCTGTCAGCGTCACAACAGTGAAAATAAACCCTTCTGATTTTTGCAAATCCGTTTGTGATTCAGTCTGAACTACAGATGGCTGAGACAGACTAGTTCAACTGTCCTCATAATCTGCACGCTGTCAAAATTTGTACACATTTGCACACACGCTGTTCACTGCACACAGGTTTAGAGTAGCTTTTCTACTCTCAGGAGTACAGAAAATATGACAAAAAAACAAACAGAGCTGTACTATCACAAAATAAATAAAACCACTCAACTGGGAAAAAAGTGGCTGTAAATAAATGTGAAATATTTCACACGGGGGTAAGAGAACCATTTAGCCCGTCAAGGGCTGCCTGTAAAAATCCTCACAATCACGAACAACAGCTAAAATTGAAGCCTTCAATACTACTTCCTTAATTTGGCACTTCAAATCAAAACTTTAACCACCCCCTTGGCTAAATGTTCCTAAATCAGTGCTGTGAAGAGGGGCAATGAAACCAACTCCATTTGGACTTCTTTTTCCAAACTTTGCAGCACTCAGAAGAAAATAAAAGCTTGCAGTAACACGTAACATGTTCTCTTGACTTTGCTGTCAAACCTTTTCAGGAGGAGCTGCCTGAGCAACACCGAAGTCTGCTTAAATCATCAAAGATGCTACCGCGATGTAGCGAAAAGTATATTTTTATTTAGTTGCAATCCTGAAGAGATTAAAGGTCCAGCAACAAATGTAGTATGTGGTCATTTCATTGTTTCGGCTTGTGGCTTTCAGCAGGGTCAACACGAAACAAAAACAGGACTTTTGTGGACAACGATCGGCTCTAAACCATCTGTTGTTGCCTCACTTGTTGCTGTGCGTGCTGAGATATATAACTGATGGTTTTATATCTTTCTACTCTGTACCCATCCTATTTTAAAATCCTATTGTAGAAGTTATTCTCTATACTAAAAGTGTAGCTATTGCTTTAACCCGGGCGTCTCGAAACTGAAGCTCTTTAGCCCATTCTCAGTGGAACCGCGTGGCTTTGAAAGAAAACTAGATGATCGTGATTAAGGAAATTATTTCATCATTTATTGTTTTGGATACTGTTGTGTACTGGAAAAAAAGTTGTAATATTTTGCGTGTCATTGCCTCCATGTATCATCCGGTTACTTATTCTCTTAATTTTGCTGACTAGCTACAGATTCCAAATCCAAAAGAATGAAAGTCAAGGAGGAAAGTCAGAATTTAACAGTGATATAACTACATCTACATGTTTGCTTTGACCACCAACACTGCTGGCTTAGCAGTATGCTTTCAGTCAAAATTACTCCTAATTATCCTGTTCCTGTTACTAATTATTAAATTGGGACAATTTTAACGTGGTTAATTGGGACTCACAGGGGACATCTTAGCGTTACAGCTACTTTGTTTCAAAGTAGGCCTAAAAATGCTAACAGGTGTTTTTGTTTCTCTCTACTTTACAACTGTTTCATAATAAAACTGACAAATTCTTTGGTTTAGTCACGTTTCCTAAATGCAAAAAAACCCCCAATGTTACTTTAATGAAAATAAAAAGTTTGTGGATTGCAGAGTAGAAACATGTGGTATACGATATGAATTACTGACATGCTCACAGGGTTATTTATACTCAATAAGCTGTGAATAATCATTATAATGCTGAAATATGTTTTGTGGCCCCAAACTGATTTTTAGGGTAACATATTTCTCAGAAACGGCTCTTAATAGTAGAAATCTTCCTGCTTTATTCTCTTCTCTGGTAGCTGCAGTTACACGATAAGCCTCTACTCTGTTATTCAATTACAGGAGGCTGACTTGGATTCTGCATTCATTAGACTTGAAAGACCGTCTGAACTCGTCTTTTAAGGTCAATAAATTGAACTAAAGAGTTATATTTAAACAGCCCACACCCTCATAGTTCTGGGAAACACTCCTCTAATAGTTGACATCATCGATTTTCCAGTACCTTTGATGTCCTTGCCAAAGCCCATGGACGAAGTGACCGTCTGGGTCTTGTTGTTGCTCTTCTCCTTGAGGACGTCGTCGTCACTGGACAGGTCGTCCAGACTCAGCTTTTTCCTCCTCTTCTTCTTCTTGTGTCGGGGCGGCAGTTTCTTGGGGAAGGTGAACATGGGGAAGATGACCAGCAGCATGGCTATGGCGCACAGCAGGAACCCGCTCCACCTACACAGCCCAGAGATTATTGAAGTAAAATATTAAAAACACATGTTTTTATTAAATTCTGAGTCCGTTTTTACTCCTTTTGCTACCAAAGAGTCAACCTCAGACTTGGTATTATCTCATGTGCCTCATTAATATGCACATAAACTGGTACACCATCATCTTCCTGCTATCATCACCTATAATTCATGTAGAAAGCTCGTGGCTGTTAGCTTGTGAGTCACTGATTATGCTGTCAGTCAGAGGAAGGCATCAGTGAGAGCTCTAAATAGATGACTAACCACATCTCACACACAACAACAGATTTTCAGATGGATGATATGTGCGAAAACGTGACCTAAGGACCAAACACATCTTGGTTTGGAAGGATTCAAACCCGGAGTTTGTTTTCAGATGCGACCGTGTTGGGAGAGGTTTCCTTCTCTTCTCACACATTTAACACAGAGACGAACAGGGACAAAGTGTATTCTACCCCTCCAGACTTTAACAGAGTCCTATTATTTGGTGTTGAGTGAAGTACACTCTGTCTGTTATTACTGCCCCAGTCTATCATACAGAGCCGCCCAAGTGTGTCCGTCCTGCGACTCATTTAATCACAGATGCGCTCACAGCTACGTTGGTCTCGTTGCATCTCTGCACCCACAGTACGGGGAAGCCGTGAGAACAAGATATTCCCGCAGTACAGCCTGTACCAGGAAGAATGCGACACTGTTAGAGTCACATACAGCAAATAAATGATCGACTCTGTAATTGGTGGACATAAGTATTAAATTGTAGCATTTCTGTTTCTTTTTTCCTTTTTAACTTAGTTGCATTTTTTCCAAGATGTTTTTAGAAGTGTAACAAGTGAAAGGGTGATAGCAGGTTATTAAGATACATTCATCCAATTGTTGTAGTTTTTATACATAAAAAAGAAAATCATGGTGTTCTGCACAGCAGGAGGCCAGTTTAAGCCAGCTGTAATTCACTAGTAAAAGACCCGAGTTGCTGCTAAGCAGCTAGCCCCAGCTAGTTTAGTTTTGCAATGACCTTTGTTAGATGTACTCCAAGGATCTCCACCATAGCTGCCAGCAGTAGTGCTCATTCTGGTGTGGAAGTGAACTCTAACCAGAACCTGCAGCGGGTGGTTCATGAGCTCTTACGTCAAGTTCAGAGGCTGCAGAGCAGGAATGTAGTTGAGAGACCCATTGGAGAAGCAGCTGATTATAATGTACCATTATGTAATTGTTTTCATTAGAGTGCAAATAAAAAAAATCTGCAGAACAGAAAACTATAAATAAAACTAATCATTCATTAATGAAAGCATGTGAGCTTCTTTTCCTGACATACGTTTACACTAGGGGTGCAACGATACACAAAATTCACGGTTCGGTTCGGTTCGATACTTTGGTGTCACGGTTCGATATTTTTTCGATACAAAAAAATGTTCATGCCTTTTTAATTTGTCATTTATTAAAATTATAAATATATATTTTAACTCAAAAGTACAGTTTTTAAATTTAATGTTGCTGAAACAAAAGTAATTAAAAAAATAAATATATCTCAGGGCTCTCAAAATTTCAAAATCCCTGGTAGCCCTTCAGGCAGGGACTCTTCAGTTTTTGGTAGCCCAAAATAAATTTAAGTAGCCCGAATAAAAAAAGAGAGCAATTTTTTGATTGATGTTTTGTTTCCTTTACAATATTATACATTAAAGTATAATATTGTAAAGGAAACAAAACATTAATCAAAAAATTGTTGAAAAACAAATTACAACATTGTATAAAAATTACAATCATCAACTCAAATACTTGGTTCTAATTGAACAGAAATTTCTATGAACTTGTAAGAACTGTGTAGGACATGAATCAGTCTGTGTCAGATCCTGAATTTGAAATTTCCACTGAAATCACGGGTAAGTGACAAGTGGAACCAAGATTTGCTTTTTGAAGTTTGCAAAGACTGCTAAATTTTGCCAGTGGTAGTTCACTCTTTGCAACATAGTAGCTGTTCTAAACAGATTTTTCAGGTTTATTTTTAGTATGTTATTTGCAATTGGTGTTTGTTCTGGGAAAGATATTGCAGACTGAGCAATAATGCATTACTTGCATTTCTCATGGGTTCTAATGGGGGCCTTTCTTAAAATGACTGGTCCCAGTAACAAAGGCGCTTGTCGACTCAGAAATCGAGAGAAAACCAACAACACACCCGACAGAACATTATGTTATTTACACGGGTGCACGTAAGTGGTCCGCATGTGCGCATTCGCTGTCAAAATAAAAGACGCGCACCAGATAAGAAGATGCAACGCGCGCGTCCATATAAAAAGCACTGTTTTTGTCCGCTAGAGTGGGATTTTCACGGCACATTCCGCACCACATCTCTGTGCGTTCATCATTTGTTTGAAGCCAGCTCACCTCCTGCAACCACTTTTCCGAGAATACGTGCTTCTTTTGTGGTTCGGACTCCTTCTGACATTTGTTTGGAGGTGGAGGAACACCAAAGTAATTGCTTAAAGGAGCTTCTTCGACATCTTTAAGAGTTCTAAACAAATTTCTGTCCTCCTCCAGAAAATCTTATGTATGCAAACACGCGTTGCAACTTCATATCTTGTGCGCGTATTTTTTTTTTTTTTTTTGACAGCGAATGCGCACCTGCGGACCACTTATGTGCAGCCCCGGTTATATAGCTCATCATATCGCAGCCACAGAAATTCTTTTGTCCATGAAACCATAAAGCTGCACTTTCTTTTTGCCTTATAGTCTGATTTGTCATAACTTTTCCGTTTTGTGCTAAGCTTTTCTTTGGCTGTCACTTCTTCACCCCGACCTGTCTTATTTGGCTCAGCAGAACTAAAATATATATCCTGCTGCTTTTACACACACACACACACACACACACACACACACACACACACACACACACACACACACACACACACACACACACACACACACATAACGGTCAGCGATTCTCTGCGCGATCAACCTCTCACATGTTTAAGCTTGCTGCGGGAGATTTCACTTGTCATGTTTGCATAGTAAGCTAACGATTGATAATACCATGTCAGAGGAATTGGTGCACAAATTATCATCACTCACCAATCAGTGCTGTCGCTCTCTATACACAGTTCGTGCGATTGCAAAGTGAAAGCAAAAAAACAAGCGCAAATTCAAACGCGATGTCAATATGTCACATATTGACAGTGGCTCATCGATGCCAATGACATAATTACCCAGCTACATTTCCGAAAGAATGCAAAAGCATTGACATATATTTTCCTTCCTACAATAGCCCGACGGGCAGGGCAGAGGTAGATTTTGGTAGCCCGACTGGAAAAATCGCTAGCACCGGGACGTCGGGCTAGCGATTTTGCGAGCCCTGTATCTGATTGAGGAATCACTCATCTTTGGAAAAGAGAGTTTATTACAGAGAAATGGCTCTTTCCAAAATAAAAGCTATACTATCCGCTTCTTCTGGGCTATATTCTCAGCAGCATATTGTAGCGGGTCAGGGCTGTTCGGGGTTCTGTTTGTACAGTTATGTTTTGTTTATGTTGCCATAGTGACGGGTGACGCCCTCTCGCTGCGACGGTGTGTCCTTCCGGGGTCAGAGGGCGCCCTGTGTGTTGTTGTTGTTGTTGCTGCTGTGTGGTTGCCGCGCTGAGCAGTTAGCTAGCGGCAGTGTTCTTCTGCAGATGTCAATAAACGGCTGTGCTCCCTGGCTAGCTCACGGGAAGCAAGACCAAACGACACCTCCGTCTCCTCCTTGTCTGAGCTCGCCACATTGGTGTCAGAAGTGGGATGATGGTAGCACCCCATGTTCTGACCCGAGTGACTTTTCCCCCGCCGGTCGTGACCGGCCGGTGCGCCAAAAGAAGGCACCTGGACATTTGCAGGACTTTGTGTGGGGTAATGGGGTCGTCGGGGACGACTGACCCCTTAGGTGGGGGCTATGTAGCGGGTCAGGGCTGTTCGGGGTTCTGTTTGTACAGTTATGTTTTGTTTATGTTGCCATAGTGACGGGTGACGCCCTCTCGCTGCGACGGTGTGTCCTTCCGGGGTCAGAGGGCGCCCTGTGTGTTGTTGTTGTTGTTGCTGTGTGGTTGCCGCGCTGAGCAGTTAGCTAGCGGCAGTGTTCTTCTGCAGATGTCAATAAACGGCTGTGCTCCCTGGCTAGCTCACGGAAAGCAAGACCAAACGACACCTCCGTCTCCACCTTGGGTCTGTTCTTGGTACCTCGCTAAGTAAGTTAGCTGGATTTGATTGTTGACGATTTCGCGTGATCCTGGATCGTTCGGTTCCCCGAAGCTCATCCGGGACTTGCTGTCATAGCAACAGAGCCGTAAGCGTAAACCTGCTCGGGAGCAGGTTTACTTTATGTAAACAGGATTAGATCGCGGCCACGCAGGTATGTCCGCTTCATTTATACGAAAGCAACAGCGATATTTTACCACTGTTTCACCATAAATAAATATTATCAATGTAATTAAAGATAATGCAGTACTTGATCCTTTTATTGATTTCACACAGATACATACAGGTCATTTCCTAAAAAAGGGAAATGTACTATTAACATTCTATTACATGTATGTGATTATTACAGATGTAATTCATATTTCAGAGTAGTAATTGCAAATTACTTCGTGTAATCAAGATGGGAGACCACGGCTATAAAAGCGAAGGTGGATTTGGGAAGCCTGTCGCAGCCATGTCCTGTCCGTTTACGCGAGCCACCCATTGCGGAAGGTGCAAGATTGATAAGGAGAGTCCTCAGAATTCAGCGTATATTGCGGGATAGACAGGATCCTTTAGCTCACGACACGCGACAGTGTGCTCATAGAGAGATATCGATTTTCCCGTGAGGGTATTATTCACTTAACCAACTTGTTGACTAGGGGGTGCAGGACCACCACCTGTCTTTTTTTTTTTGCTCTGCCCTTTTCTTGGTTGCTGTTATAAACTAACAAACAGATTATTTCAGGGTCTCTTTTCAAGAGACTAAAGGCAATATAAGTGATAAATATTACCATTCTGTAGAATATTCCTATATTTCACTTTTACTTGTTCCCATGTTCTAGTGGGTCCTGTTGTGGCTCTAATGTGAAAGGGGATATAATATAACATATTATAATATAATGTAATATAATATTGGATAATATGGTGTGATATGATAAATCTACCCTACCACCTACTGGTGTTGGCCAGAGGGGCCGATGGCGCAATATGGCAGCCTGGCTTCTGTCAGTCTGCCCCAGGGCAGCTGTAGCTACAACCGTAGCTGCTTCCACCAGTGTGTGAATGTGAGAGTGACTGAATAGTGGCATTGTCATGCGCTTTGGGTGCCTTGAAAAGCGCTATATAAATCCACTCCATTATTATTGTTATTATTACATTACTTACGAGTTTAATTTGTCAGCAACTTTCTGCCAGCCCTCTCTCCTTGCTTTTGCAGCCTTTGCAGTGTTCCCTTGCGTTCTGATTAAACTCTGAAACTCCTGAAATCCCTCACTCAAGAGTTCTTGCTCTGCTGCCGAAAAATACCGAGCGCGCTCCTTCGACATTTTCGCCGACCAATCAAAGGGTTGCCGATCAATGTTTCTACTATCGATGCGTAGCCCCTGTTGGGCCACCCAGTGATGTCACATTACTGCGTCCAGCTGTACTAATCGTCAACGGCAGGTGTGTTCGGGGAACCGGATTAGCGGGCTCACAGTTAGCGCGATGATTTGGTCTTGGATGTGTCATTTGATCTTGGATGTAGTAAGCGAGGTACGAAGAACGGACCCCTTGTCTGAGATCGCCACAATATTAAACATATCAGGTCCCCATAAGGAGAATCATGTGCTAACGGCTGTCTAAATGACTCGGGTAAAGTTTGTAGCATGCATGCTCGTTGTTTTTGTCTGCTTCCACTTATCTTTGCACTAGGATGATGTCGGCATAAATGTGCAGTTTATATTCGTTGTGTTCCCACTAGTGCTGTCAGCGTTAATCTCGTTGAAATGACCTTAACGCCACAACACGGCAAATCTCCGTTAACAAGCTACCCCTGATCGCCCTGTGCGTGGGGCTAGACGGCCAACACGTTAACGAGCTAACTGCGCTAACACACTAGTTCCCACCCATGTAATTGAGCATTGCGTGGCACATCCAACATACTGTTTTACTTTAGTCCATGACACGCTTACCTTCAGAGTCATACGTCACATGAAAACCAAAATAATTCCAAACGCCAGATCTGAATGAGGGTGGGGGAGGTTCAATTTGCCATGTTGCAAGGAGAGCTTAACTTCTGTCTCGCTAGCTTGCCCTGCGCTCTTCCTTCTGATGATGCTGTCTGTGTTGAGCGCTCAGTGGATCTGCGCTCGACAGTGCAGCCTAGGCGGAGTAGTCGAACGCAGATTCACTGAGCGCTCAACACAGACAGCATCGTCAGAAGGAAAGTTGATAAAATAAATTACAAATGTTGTATTGTTAGATACATATGCGTACCGAACCGAAAGCACTGTATCGAACGGTTCAATATCGATACGAGTATCGTTGCACCCCTAATTTACACATAACTCCACCATCACCACTTCAAATAGAACCAAAATTTGTAAATACTGGATCTTTCAAAGTTTTGAGACTTGGAGAATTAAATCTCTTTAGACTCGTTTCTGATACATGTACATTTATAATCTGTATTTACTCTCTGGTTTCCATTTTTAGTCGGCGCAGCATTCACCAGCCACGTTAATTTGGCTATATTTGGAGAAAAGGAGGAAAGTATTGGTCAAAATGGAACCTCAAAACAATTTAACTTTTTATTAAATTTTTGAAAAAGGCATCTAGATGCATAATCCTGCTCGTCTCCGAGGCAGAGCCATTGAATATCACCAAAGGGTTAACTTAGAATCCACCCCAGGTACCAACTAAAGTGTGTTTCTAGCACTTTCACCAAGAAAGATACTACTGAACTGTACTGTGTTAATGAACTGAAACTTAAGTAATACAGTTTATTTACCACTAACACTCTGAGAAACTGGGGATAAAAACTCGAAGGATACTCTTCAGTGCCCCGTTTGTGAGCTTCAGCACTAAACCCAGTGAATCACACTGAAGACACAAATGGTTAACTTACTGTGTTGGTAATAGTAGTGATACTCACAGAGTGTATTTGCTTTAATGGAAATTTATATAAAAAAACCCACCAACTTCAACATACACACATATTTTACATTTCGATGGGCTCATGGCAGACTCTTCTCACCAGTTTCCAATGAAGCGGGGATCACTCTGGTCGATGTTGACAACAGTCTTGGGGTCCACGTAAAAGCCGATGAGGACTCCACCCAGCAGGTAGCCAGCTGCTGGGCCCAGCGCTCCCATCACGTACATGATGGCTGAAAGGAACAGAGAGAAGCAGAGAGCTCGAACTTTAAATGTGTGCAAGTTTTGGCCAAACATCAAAACTACTTTTAGAGTTGAACAACATCCAGCAGACACAAAGCAGCCTCGTCATCTCACTGGAGTCAGTTCAGATAAATCAACTCCAACATTCATGCATTTTTTCTGCTTTGTTTTGGTCTCAATCTCTTTTGAAGGCCATCAAAAGCTCCCATCTTCGACTGTGTGCTGTCTGGTGCTTTGGAAGTTTTTTAATGTGACCAAAACTGAGCTAAAACATGAACTGTGCACGTGTTTGAGAAAACCTGGTTGGATATTTTGTAGTTCCTCTCTCTCACAAGTAGCACAAAGCAGGAAGAAGTCACAAATTTGCACTATTTTTGTATGTATTAAGTGAGAAAACTGAAGGAGGCAGCACACGACACGACATTAGCTACAACCAGGATCCCAAGACTGATGGGATGGTGGCAGGTTAGGAAACGGCTAAATTCGATTCTTTGTCAGACACTTCCCTTTTCCAGCAGTGCCACTAGACTAGTTTTACTGCAGCACATGTCCCAGAGTTCATCTGCTGCCCCTCAATAAATCCTAAACTTTTTCAAGTACCTATAATTGACAGAGGAATGATTTAATACTGTGAGTACTATGAATGGATTTCATTTTGTAATGAATGCTGAAAAAGCAACCATCTATCCATAGATTGTATAAAAAGGTGGACATACCACTACATACACATTACTTTTTTTTTAAATCTATAAAGAAGGGCCTAAAAAATACCATTTAAAATGTTTTTTTGTGAAGTTGTCAATTATGTGTGACTAGAACACTGGTTCATCCCTTGTGATAGGAGCCATTTTTATGCTGCAATGACTCATAGGTCAGTGTTAAGGGGCTTAACAAACAAAAAACATTTCACTGAAAATGGACAGGTACGAGGGCTGAACTGAAAAAGAGTGAGCTTTGCATTAGTGGGCACTGCTCTGCCATCATGGCTGAAAGTAAAAACCCGAGGTTGAACTTAAAGCTAATAAATGCTGAACAATAGTGAGGTAGATTATCACAGCTCAGAATGCTGACTACTCCATTAGCATTGAGAACAACCGGTACAATTACAGCAGACTGCATTTTGTTTAGCTTCTGTGTCAAAGTTACACCATTACACTGAACTCAATGACATTTGTCAAACTGCAGGCCTTATGCAACACTAGAACTAATCTAGCCATTTACAAAAGGTCGTGTGTGTGTGTGTCATGTGTGCAGATCATATGACTGTGCAATCAGGTGGCTGCTGAAGCTGCGAATAAGATTTCTCCAATTAGAGGGAATTAAAATCTTTAATTCCTTGGCTGGAGTTGAAAGCACTTAAGAACTCAAAGCTGGGCCAGGCACTGGAGGAACCTGAAAATTATCTGAACCAAAACTGTCCTGGGAGTCCTGGGAAATACTGGGAGCACTGGGTTTCCGTCAGTGATGGCTTAAACTGTTAACTTCACTTTAGTTTTGTTTTTTTTTGTTTCTATTTTTTTTATTGTTTACTGTTGTTAAGCGAACACGACATATATCTTCTGACATCTGTCTTTTACATTTTTGCTAGTAATCAGCAGCAAATGATACAAACTTTGACCAACAAGTATGAGCGCTTAGTTTACTTGCTTATACTTTGTTATCTGTCCTTTTTTTGTGGATACTCGTTTCGTAGAATAATTGAGATGTTTTTGGAACATGTCTGGAAAGCCAAGTGAAAAGGCACTGTTCATGTTTAACTTCAAATCACTAATTTAGTCCTGTGATGATTATTTCAGTTATATTAGTGCTTGTGAACACGTAACATGGTTTCCACTGTGTTTGTGGCCTAGAAGTGACTCAGTCAATCTAAATACAAACAGCACGCTGCACAGGAATGACACTAAAACTGAGATGTTTGTCTCTTAACACAGTTGTAAATGTTGTGTTCCTGTTCTTTTAAAGAATCTGAGATGTCCATAATGACACTTTTTGATTTTTTTTTTTGTTAAACTGCCAAACTAACACTTAACAAGATGCACTTAACTTTCACTTATGTAGCATGCTTTTACTTCAATGTACTATATGAAGGTTTAAAAGCCTTATTATAAATAGTGCAAATCAAACAACTTGCCACTCTTACAGTGATGTTACGTTTTTGATCATATGCTGAAGTGTGTAGTTGTCGATACTTGTTAATTAATAAAGAAATAATTTGATCTTCCTAAATACAGAACACTTCTGCAGTAGCTCTTCACAGGACTGACCAAGTTTAACTTGAAATCATGAATTTTGTAGCGTCGTTGTGGTTGATTCTTGCAAATATGTGTTTTTTCCCCAGTGTTTGCATGGGTAATTACAGCCCACTGTTACTGAGACCCTTAGAGTAATTGCTGAGTAAGGATAGGCTCCAGCACCCCTAATGGCACTAAGATGGATAAGCAATTAAGAGGATGGCTCGATAGATGACCGGTGTGCATAACTTTTTCAGTGTTTTTTCCCCTCTCACGCTGCACTGCTGCTCTCTGTCACTGAAGCATTGCTGCTCAGTCACACAACAAACAGGGCACAGAGAGAGCTGTTCCTCAGCTGAGTTACAAAGCAGTAGGTCACTACCCAGAGATTTAGTTCTTCTTTTTTGCTAGATCTTTTTGGGAAAAACAAAACTCAATTCAATGGGTTGGAAAAACAGTTAAAAAGTAGTTAAATGTCTTGATAAACCGCCAAGACTAGCTAAAGTGTAATGACTATAGCTGTGCCATATCGTATCGTATGTGATAATACCTGTGAATATTTTTATGTGACGTGTGTCATATTGTGATATCACTGCTATAGTAACACCATGTGTTTGTGTTTCCTAGCCTCGGCATGTCTGACAGCAAGAGCCAAGAGAGAAGAGCAAATGGGTGGAAATGACTGATGTGTTACATGGAAGAAAAGCAGGACTTATACAGCACACTAGCAAGAAAATACAAGTAAACTTTTAATATGACCATATTGCTCGGTTCTTGATGAGTTACAAAGTTATGTTACTTTGCTTATTATAAAAGAAACATGTTAAGCTGTTATTTTATACGTCTCCTTAAAATTTCCAGGGAAAACACCACCTGTACTTCCATTTGACTCGTGCTGTGTTACAATGCTGCTGCTGGCACCCTGTTTCAGTAAACTCGCAATTCAATTTCGGTAGTGTGTCATCACTGACAGCAGCTCGTTGAAAAATGCCCCTCATTACTGAAACTTGTTCAGTATTTTTTTCTATATCGTCATAAATATTAGTATCGCAAATTTCCTTGAACTATAATGACAACATTTGGATATGGTATTAATTATTATTTTTTAAAACACTTTATTCAACAGAAACATTTTCAATAATAAAAACTGACTGCTGATAATCCAGATTTATGTGTAATTTTTTAAAGTCTCATTCCCATAGCCAATAATTCACGTGATGTATCTGATCTTCTCAGAGGCTTTCAGCTCACCCGTTATAAATACAGCAGTATGCTGCTCATCTATACTATGTTGATTTTCTGACAAGGTTAACAGTTACTTCAAATAAAAATAACAGTATAATAATTCCCTCGGCTACATTTTGAAAACTGATCAATATGTACCTGCCTGCCTGATTTCTCAAAACCCCCAAACACTCAGCAAAATGAAAAGATTCAGCACACATTCCTCATTTAGGGAGCGTTTCCCAATCAAATCAACACATTCCAGAAATGCCGGCAGCAACGTGAGCACTGCAGTTACTCATCTGCAGAGCATCTTGACAGAACCACAATGTCTGTCTCTCCATGCCATCCTTCCACTCGATTATTACATCATCTGACTAAGAGAGCCAGACTCTGGGATGATGAAACAGAGTGATGGGATTGAGGGCTCAGGCCTTACGAGGGGAGCTGTGGATAATCCCTTACAAAGCAAAAGAAGAGGGAAAACCCTCGGCTGGCAGGTTGCCGTGTTACACAACGTGATGCAGTAACGTGACTGTCTTCAGAGGGATAAGAGACGAGCACGCCGCCGGTCATAGGTCAGGCAAACGGGCCCAGCTGAGATATGAGGAGCCAGAAAGAAAGTGAGAAAAATAACAAAAAACTGAAAAGAAGATGATGAATCATACAAAGAAAGACAGACTGTGACAGCGCAGATGTGAGACCTTCATTAAAATTTTATGATAAAGTAGTCAGGGACCAGAAGGATGATGGCTTTTCTTTGCTGCTCTTTATTTCCAACGTAGACTGGAAGTCAAATCTTAATACATAACCATTAAGCAACAAAAACTTTTCTAAAAGCCTCTCAATCATGTGTTCTAGTGATATTAAGAATTTTGCTAGATTAACCACTTTTATAAACAAAAGAAACGCTTTGAAGAGAAGATTAAGATGCTTCTGAAAGCCCATAGGAAAATTCATTCTCTCCATTTAAGCCATCCGAAATATTAGGAGCAGTATGCAGCCAATACAGCCAACTCCAGCTATAAACCAGTGCAATGAAAGGAGAATTAATGTTTCAGTGATGGAAGAAACCAGAGCACCTAGAGGAGTGCGCAGAAGAGCCCTGCCCTGGTATGAACCCAGGACACTGCACCTCACGGAGGTGGAGCATAAGTGAAAGGAATTATGTCTGTGCTTGTTTGTCCATCTGCAGTATTACAATTTTTTTAAAATAAGGTGGAGCACAAGAAAAAAGCCATTAAAAATATGGAGCTGGAAATTAGCATTATAGGTCCACCTTAAATTTTGGTGTGGATCTGGATTGCGGTCTTTAAAATTGCAAGATAAGTCTAGAAGCTTGGCGAAGGTCTTTGTGAGTCCTTCCAGTTAATTAAGCAACAGTAATGTGCTTTATTTGTTAAAAGTGGTTTATAAGCAGGTTGCAAATGCTCAAAGGAGCCAGTGTGCACTTTTTTCAGTGGTTAAAGAAATAGGTCAAAAACAAAAAATCCAACAGATGAATGTGCAAGCCACACAAACCATGCTTTCTGTCACATTTACTTCAACTATGTACCCTGCACACATATGGTTTGTCATAAAGAGGCTTTCAGAGAAAAGGAAAAAGAAAGATGAAATAAAACCAGACAGGAGACAGGATGCAAAGAGAGAGGAAGCAGAAGGAGAGCAGAGTGCACACCAACCTGCTGCTGTCGAGGCAGCAGTGTTTGTGCTGATGGAGGGAAACCATCTTTGGCCTCAGCGTTCCAATGATCAATGTTAAGGTAGAATAAACCCTGGGAATGAAAATCATCCTAAATCTGAAGTCTGCATAACACCTTTATGATCTATAACCTCAGACCGGTTAACACTGTGCAGTCCCATTAACACCACCCTGTTATAAATATATGTTATGTTTTTGCAGTGGGGGTGATGGACTTGTTTAATGGTTGTGTCTTTGTTTTATCATTCAGATACTTCGGGGTTTCATCTCTGCATAGATCCTTCTGTATGCTTGCCTTTTCTTTTATGTTGTTACATAAATTGCATCAACCTGCAGTTAAAAATCTCACATATTAACATAAGTGCTGATGTTAATTAAATAACTGTACATTACCCCTTTTAAATAAAATAAACATAAAACACTATGCATAAGTCATCCTAAGAAATACCCACAAACGTCAGTGACATAGCAGCTTATCCGCCTCCTGATCCGTCATAGTTCACAGGTCAATGCCGGTAAAGCAAGACATGTGAGTTGGGTTAAGACCCAAGAAGTGATCATTGTGTGCAAGTTTTATTAAAATCTGACCAAGTAGTAGTGATAAAAATGCTCATAAAATAACAAATATAACCTTAACCCTGACCACAACTTGTAGACCCACGAGGTGATTGTTATTTTGCTTTCCAAAACTACAGGAGCGTGGATTATTGTGAAATATGGACTGACAAATGGACACTTCGCCTCACTTGGTCACAGTATAAATTCACTGAATCTTTGGCCAGATGAGTTACAAACACTAATATGTCGAACATGCATGCCTCATTTTACATGTCCAAATGCCAGGTGACAATTTGGGCAGTCTCAGTATAACTCATGGACCTCAGCTGAGGCTGAAACTTCTCTCCACACCATGCTTGAATTGAGTGACTGGATCCAAAAGGCTATTTGGATGAAGTGGTTTGTAAAGTAGACGACTCGCAGTTTTTTCTTAATTCCACAATTCAATTCAATTTTATTTAAACAGCGAAAAATCACAACAGCAGTTGCCTCAAGGTGCTTTATATTGTAAGGTTGACCCGACAATAACGCAACAGAGAAATCCCCATATAACCTCTGGCGCTTTGGCGACAGTGGGAAGGAAAAACTCCCTTTTGACAGGAAGTAACCTCCAGCAGAACAGGCTGCGGGAGCCGTCTGCTTCAACAGCTTGGGGTGAGGGGAGGAAGACAGAACAAACAGACAGATGTCGGTCCAACCCCGGCTACGAAAAAAGCTGGACTGGGTATCCGTGACAACAGACTGATTTGTAATGCCATGCGTTGGCAGCAGTTCAGCAGTAAAAGCTAGCACATTATATGGAGGAGGCTAAAAGCAAAGAGTGACCAATTTGGAAGTACTTCACAGTTACTGCTACAGCTTTTCTTTTATGTTTGCAAAATTTAATTTTAACCTAACAGCAAAATGCGGTCAAGAAAGTCAAAAGACTGAAAGCTTTGATATGACGACACTTTTATTTCTCTACTGCGCACTTGTTTACGTTCATTCTTGTTATGCTCAGACACAGAGGTGTTACAGCAAGCAGAAGCTAGGATGTTTGTTCACTGCAACTTAATTTCACTTCACATTATGTGCTACTGTAATCTAGACTGATACAGGATGGACCACATACAGCCAACTTTGATCTGAAGTAGGCCGGACCAGTGAAACTACATGATAAATGTGTAAAATTACAGAAAATGTTGTGACAGTTCATTGCACACACTGACCTGTAATTAAAACATATTCATTTTTTAAAATTTATTGTGGACTCGCTAATAGCTGAAACACAGGAACTTTCCTGTGATTTGATTGGTGTTAGTTAATTATGTTGGCGTAGTATGAAGGAAAATCCAGTGGGCTTGATTCGAGGCTTCGCCACGGCCGACTTCGGCACCCAGGCCTTATGTTTGACACCCCTGCAGTAGGCTGGGACGAGACAAGTGCAAATAAATTACATGAAAATTTTTGGTAGCACTTTAAAATAATGTCACACTATTAAGCATTAGCAAGGTATTAGCAAGTGCTTAATTAATAATTTATATAGCATTATTTCTCCTTAGTAGGTCATTTATACATAAATTAGATAAATACAGATATATTATAGTGACAGTGATTATGATTATGAATTCAACTAGCAGTGATAAGCTGTACATCGTGTATCGGTAACAGATGGATAAACATATGTGTATATTTACAAATGACGCGGATTAAGGAGGAGTAATGTGTATAAATGTTGAATTGAGCACTTGCTAATACCTTACTAATACTTAATAGTGGATGAATTTGTTATAATTTACTTTAAAAGTCACACAATCAATGTTTAAGTCAATCCTGATGTTTCCTTACACATCAAACAATGCCTCTCAGCTTATTCATTTAACCCTGGCTTCGGATCGGTACCTTGCACCAGCAGATACCCAAAGCCAACATAAATCTATCCTATCAAAAAGAGTTGCATGGGTGCATTCCTAGAAAATGAGGCAGAAAGTTCAGTTTTGTCCAATATCACAATAAACAATCCTTCAAAAGTCCCAGTATCCACATCTGGATAAGATCCAGATTCTGGGTTTGTCTAAGCCCCACCTCTGGCAAAAATTTTCCGCAAACCTCTGTAACTCTTAGAGTAACACTGCTAATGAACAGGCAGACCAACCAAACCAGTCTCTCTCACACACACAGAGGCCTCGTCCTCCTCATCAGCTTCAGCTGTACACCATGTAGTCTGAGATGTCTCTGAGACATAAATATAATACCCTGATCCTTGACAGTGTGCCGGACTTACATAGAGAGCCTCAATATGCTGCTTGTTACACAACAGGTAGAAGCAGCCAAGCAGTCTGATCTGGTTGGATCTGGTTTGAGACACAATCTGAACTGCACTGTGAGTCATGTTTCAGTGGCGCCAGCATCAGCTGTTGCAGTGAGCAGGTAGCTAATTATCCATCTTTCCTTCCTGCTCATCCTTCACCTGGCTAGCATCATGTCACTCACTCGTGTGTTGATAACTGCAGATTACTCTGTAACAATACCCTAATGTGCTGTAATACTGCTGCAGCCAAAGAGTTGCATCAACATCACGCATAATGAGCACAGAGAGCGCTCTCAGGTGTTACAGCATCAAGTACAGAGTCTGCATATGTAGTTCGGCTCCCTGCTACACTGATTACACTAGTCTGGACCTGCTGGGGCAGCAACACACACTCACAGCAGGGCCGTGAAAGAGATTTATGGCAGCTGTACATTAGAGAAAAAGCTCAGAGCTTGCAAAATGCTCATAATAAATGTAATTTTGAAATTAATGTTTAAAAAAAACATCATGAGATTCAGAAAGACACGGAGCTCAGTCAGCAGGCACAAGCTTGTGAGCCTTCAGTCTACTCAGATAAATCAGAGGCATAAATCAGGACTGGAGTTGCCAAGTTTCATTTAATGTTTGCCTGTTGATGGTATGATTTAATCATGGTGTACAACAGTGCAGCTGCACACGACAGGATTAGTAAAAGCTGGGTGAGGAGGCAAGCGGTGTAGCGGTACGCTAGACAGGCTGGCGGACGGACAGCGCTGAGGCCAAGACGAGGAGGAGGGAGCGCGATGAAATGTTATGGTATGATAGCGTTGTCATAGTAACCTGCTGACACAGCAAGGTCTGGTTACAACTTCCCGGCGGGACGTAAGCGCTAACGTCAGACTCCCTGCCTCCATGAAATCTGTGAGGAGGCTTCCTGCGTGTTTCACCTCAGCACGTGTTCTGATCCTCATGTTCGTCAGCGTTTCACTCGCTCCTCACTGACCTGGCCATCACACTCCACTGCAGCTCAACAATCACAAGTACTAAAACCACAGATGTGTCAAAGCTTTAATATCACAGTTCCAAATATCGCGCCGCTTTCCAGAGACAGACTTAAAAAAGCTGAAGCATGAGAGGCCAGGTTACCCCTATCACTTCATTTCATTCTCCATTGCAATAGTTCTCTATGCACTAAAGAAGCTTGTTCACATAACAGCGTACGGTTTAAAACAGGCCCAAGTGGTTCATTTATATTTGTTTATCAAAATAAAATATCTGCACATTTCAAATTTGTACAAGAAATCAGGACAGAAGACATAATAACATTAGTATGGAATCAAATGAATGGTGTAACCCATTAAAGGTCTATGGTCGTTTGTGCCATTGCATGAAATACCCGATTTCTTTTGTAACAGATTTAGAGCAGCATCAAATAAATCATTTTGCAAACTCTATTACTGCACTGACTTTATTATCATTATCTGAACTGAAGGTTTACTGTTTTGCATTTGCAGTGTGGGTAATTTTTGAGCAAGCTTTGACTGCTTGCAGGTAAAAAGCTGGGTGGAGCGCTAACACGTTTACTGAAATGAAATCTCAAAACCAATTTCCAACTGTTGGGGAGTTAGCCTTCACAATTCATTCGAAATAAACAATGACCAGTGCACAGAAGAAGTAGTTAGTCAGTCATCAAGGGACAAAAATATGTAAAAGAACCAGCGATGTGGTCATTTATCCCCTGAGAGGAAGCAGTTATTATATAAAAGACTTCTTCACGGGGAAGTTAAAGGGTTTTAAAAGTGTTAACACAAAACACTTCTGATTTTGTGCATTTGTTTGTGTTGAAGTCTGCAAGTGTGCCTTTATGCTGATTAAATTATGACCACACCTCTCTAACACACTTTTCCAGAAACTACAGAGCCTCAGAATCAGAAAAAACCATTAAAATCCACTTTAGCATTAAAATTGATGCATTTCCAATAACCCAAAATAATACTTTTTAAAAGAAAAAACAGGATTTGAGTAAAGATTACCGTTGTGCTAGTATTTTAATGAAATCATGCATTAGAGTAGAACAGCTTGGAAGCAGAGATTCCCAGGTTAACTATACTTAGTCTATGGTTGTGCAAAGCTACAAAGTTTCTGGGGCAGATGAGATAAACAGGCAGTGTAACCTGGGCTTTATGAAATATTGGGAAGTCCACTAGAATTTTAAGTAAAGTTGACAGGCTGCATGACTGGGATTTACAGCATTAGCGGTCTACTGGCTTCAAATCTTTTAAAATATTAAAGTGAGGAAGGACAGCACCTGGATCCCAGAGTGGATCATTAAATACCAACATATCCACTCTCTAACTCTGGAAATCTTAGTACAGGAAAGTGGAGTTCCCCTCTGTGAAATAACAGAACTTTCAGTCAAAGATTTAATTAAACCGTTTTAAAATTGCTGACAAGAAAACCTGTTACGTTTTAGAAAATGACCGACAGACACACACACACAGTTTTAGCACACCAACTGGTTTGTGGTTTTTGCTGTTAATCCCCGACGGTCAGTCTGTTTTTAGTGCACTACCTCTGCATTAAAACAAAAAGAGAGTAAACTGCAGCCTGGTATTAACGCAAACCCCCAGTGATGATCTTTTAATTCCACTGCAACACAACAGCAGGAAACCAGACCTGAGCCGAGAGAACAGCCTGACACCAAAGTGGTAAAATAATAGCATCAGCCACATGAATTTCTTCCTGACCTATATATGAGCCATTCCCTTAACACATCGACAGCAGCTTTTCAGCTACAGCAGACAAACGGGCAGGAACAAAACTTTTTAGACGCTTTTGTTATTGAAGTGTGATTTAAATCAGAGCATTGAAGCCGATTCCTGCTCGAGGAGCTCCAGCTGCAGGCCTTTACTCGGGCTTATAAGGAATTGTAAAGAACCAAGAAAAAAGCCCTACAAAGGCTTAAAAGAAGTCAGTAATGCACATTTCCTGTCATCGCTTCATAAGAAGTGTAGAGGCGAGGATGAGATGAATCTCAAAAGCTGCAGTAAAGTAACTGACTTTCAAATGCACCTGCCTCTGAGTTTACTTTATATCTAACCTTTACATCCACACAAGGTGAACCGTGTCCACGCGAGTGACTGCTCGTTTTTTTATTTTTCACATTTCCTGCACTTTTATTTCCAGATTGTTCCTCGATTTGTCTTGTTACGTTCACCTTGAGAGGTCTACCTCCTCAAAAAAATTTTTTTTCTTGTATCTCTGTGTGTTCAGCCCCATAACGGCGATTCAAACTGTAATCCTGAAACAAAACTATCTGCTCTCCAAAAACTAAGCACCAGGATTTACCTCCGACTTCAGTAAATACATATTTAGAAGTTAATGTCTTGTTTAAAACTCTACATGCTGTCTCAATCGTTTATTTTATAGTGAGCGGAGCCCTTTCAGGGCTGGCAAAGTCACACCTCGTATCAACATCAACAGTACCAGTGAAGCTGCATTGTCTCCATTTACACATATTTCTAAAAAAGTCTTTAAAAGTAGCAGTCACCTTCATAATATAATACACCAAACTGACAAAGTCTAAGTGTAGTTTATCAACGACTGGGGTTATCAAGAGCTCCATGATGTATATTTATTTATGTTTCAATCCCAGCTTCTCATTGGCCTCACACGCGCCGGTCAGGAACAAACTTAGGGCCAAATGTGGCCCCGTGTTGTACAACACCTGGTCTGATCTAAGCTGCAAACACAACTCAAGTAGGATAAACAGATTTATACAGCAGTGAATACCATTTATTACCCAACACCATGAGTGTCTATGGTATATAACAGCATAGTGTTGAACTGCTAACCCTGCCTGTTTTGCCTGTTTGCTTAAGCACCTTGCTCCTCTCTTACTTAAAAAGAGAAAGAAAGAAAGCCCTCAGAGGTAAATAACACCAAATCCTTCCTCCCACGTTGTCTCTGCTGCTGACCAGATCAATATTTGAGAACACAAACCCAGAAACATAACCCACCCTCGTGTCACGTGCGGCTCAAATCTGGAGAGTGAAACGCTGCTGAAGTGGCTTGCAAGAACATCTGATGCTCCTCAAAGGAAAAACAAAAGCAAAACAGTTTTGTTAGAAATCCGAGTGTTTTCAAGCTGTGACAGCATGAGGGTTTCATGCCTTCACTTTACAGGTTGCTTTTTCCTGGAGCTTGACGATTTTTCAAAGAAAGAATCAATTGGCTGACAGAAAAGTAACTCACAGCAGTTTCAAGATGAACTGCTGGCTCGTTAATTCTTTGATTTACAGGCCAAGCAGAAAGCGCAACATTCTTCTCTTCTCTATGTTGTAAACACTTTCAGGTATAATCAAAGAGCGCAATAATCATCCTTTTTTTTTTTTTTTTTTAGACGTACAGACTCAGTGTAAAGTAAAGTTAATACCTCAAAGCACTAAATGGATCACAGTATCTAAACATGTAGCTTGTTCTGTTCAATGGGTAACCACCACAACTCGTGGTGGCCTAGTTTAATATTTCTGAATCACTTCCACCTTAACAACAACTTCACCACTTACTGTGACAAATGCAGATCATGCCGATGGGAAGAACCAGGCTAAATAAGGCACGGTAGCTAATTTCAACAGTTATTGTAAAATGTTGTTTACGTTGTTTCTCATCATTTGTCCTGACTGGCACCTCACTGTGAGGAAGCAGTGTTTACGCACCACATATAAAGCTGACGACAAACAGTGAGGGGCTCAGGTGACTCTGTTGTGCAGTGGAGGTGAGGGCGTCTGGTTGGCACTGTTTGTGCTCTCTTAGAGGGAAGCTGCACTACAGATCAATACAAAGTTGTTCTGAGTGATCACATTTATCCTGTGATAAAACATATTTATACTTGTGGGATTGATCTGACCGGGGCTGATCTGGTTACACTTCACTAAGACACTTTATGGTTGCTTTATTATGTAATTCGCAGCCCAAATATCACATCGTCCAAAGCTAAAAACTGGAAATGTCACATTCATATTGTATGTAGCGTCACTGTAATGACTGATACCATTTTTTATTTTATTTACCTGTTTATTGAGACAGAGTAAACAGTTAAATGCAGTCTTACATACAGTCCTGATGTATCAACTTATTTCTATTTTTTGTTTGACTATTTTTTTCCCTTGTTTTACTTTTAGATCTTTCTTTTATTGCCTATATATCTTGAGTGAATACTTTTGAAGAGGCCCTTACAGCATTAAGACTGTACAAACCTGCCATGATAGTTTTTTATGCTTGATCTCTGAGTAATAAGAAAACTTAGAAGGAAGCTTCAACACGTGTCATGGTGATAACCCTGTAAACCCTGAACGAAAAAATAATTGCCAGAAAATTAGAATTTAAAAAAAATAGTGTTTATTGAACTTTTAAAACATTTTCTAGTTTTAATTTGTATCATATTTGCTATACCCCCTGTTTTTCTGTTTATTTGTTTGTTAGCAGGATAACCTGAAAAGTTACGGAAGGATTTGGATGAAATTTTACCAGAGGTGAATTACATCTGCTTTCGATCCAGATATGCTTTCGACTGTTTTTTTCCCCACTGCCAGACACTGTAAAGCTGGACTCCTCATATCACAGCTTTAAATTACACAACAACAAGACATAACAAAAAACAGAGATATTTCCCAAAGGTTTTAAGATAATATCACAAACGAATCCTGATCCCGAGACAATTCAGTGTACGCAGGTGTATGCAGACTCAGACACAGAAATCTGTCTCCTGTGGTGTGGATGCACCAAAGTCTAGCCAAAAATAAGTGATTTAATCTGCTGTCAACTTAAATCCAATTAGACCGTCACACTGGCAGTTCATGGTCGTAAATAACACTGATTTTACTTGTCCCCCTAAAAAAATAAAAAAATGTTTTAAAAAAATTGCGAGGCGACAGGTCTGAGGTCATATTCATGGAGCGCTAACGTAATTTGTTACCAAACATGGCAGCAGCGTTACACCCGGCGAGGACCACATTGCGTCTCTGAGCTGGCACATTAAAATTTCGAGTGGCTGCAGCGTGGCCCTCTGCCTCGCATGGCAACCAAACAGAGCGCCTCTTATTGGGGTTACAAAGCAATATTGTCCTGAATTATTCTAATGGCCGTCTGTTATTGCCTTTGGGCGTGATCTCATATGTAGGCTAACACAAAGAAGGGCCAATACGGACCAGAATGTGTGTTTACAGCAGACAGTTAAGCATCTTGATAAATGTTCAAAAACAAGGACCTCCCCTGTCTTTACCTCGTCTCAGTTCAGATGCATCACCTTATCACTCATCAGTCAGCTTGAAAATGCTCATGAACAAGCTACACACCAGAGGTTTTAGAGTATGAATGGTGTTATCCTCTTAAATGAAAGCCTTGTGTGTTCTGGGATGGATTTTAAGCTTTATTAAACTCTAAGGTGAAAGGTCTACCGGCTACTTATCAGGCCTTTCACTTTTCCTTCACCTTTGGCCCAGGAGTCCAGGCTGAAGGTGCTGACCTCGAGCTGCGAGAGCCCCAGTACAATCATTACACACCAGCTTCCTCTTTGAAGTCCATCTTTAAAAGCATGTACTTGAACAAGAAGTACTGTTATTGTGAGCAGTGATAATAGCAGTCTTATAAACACCCAGCTGTTCTAAAGCTCTCTAAATAACAAATTACTTTTGCGAAAGCCCATCTTTGCCCCAGAAAGACCTTTCTTTTTTTTTCCTTTTACAAGTCAGGGCCACACTCAAAGAAAACGATGCATTGTGCTGCTGCGAGTTGGCCCAGTTTCCAATGGGCATGCCAGTCGGACTTAAGATTTACTAGAAACTCCAGTTTAAAACTCCCTCCCAGTGGCCTTTTATTACCATTAAGAGCCCTGAGAAACTAAGTGACGCCCTGAATCGGGAAAATAATTTGTCATGTGTCACAGATTGATTTCAGTTCAAATTGTGTCTGCAGAGTTAGATCTTCAGCCCAGATAAACGCAGCTGTGGTCTATTTGGATAGCTGAATTCACAGTATGGCTTCCGATTCAGCAAAGATATCATCTGTCTCCACTCATCTCATGTCACTAATATAATAACCTAAGTAGGCTAAGCACCGTAAGAGCCTATCCGAGTACAGTCAACCCTTTGTGCTCACTCTCCATGGTCAATATCAGACGCAGAGTAGATCCCAACTCATGCAAGAGAGAGGCAGAGAGCCAAACCTTCAAACAAAGCCTCAAACTGACTGCATGTGATATTTAAAAAAGCCTGGACTGCATTTAAAACAAAAGAAAAATACTGCTTTTAACCATTACTGTGTAGCAACAGCAACCTTTCATTGTTCCTGTGTTTACATGTTGAGAAATTAACAGATTAAAGGAACTGTTAACAGGTAAATTAATCTGTGCATGTGCTGACCACTGTTACAAAGCTTGAAAAACACTGCAGTCTCTTCCCATTCCTTCTGCTGTGCGTTCACTGGGAACTGCGAGGTGAACTGGTTGCAACTTATGAGAGAAATCCAGTGATATAATAAAACTGATGACTGGGAGGATTCGCAGTGTCCAAGATTTCAGCATACTGACGCAGACATGCTATCAATCTGCAAATCAAACACTGAAGCAAAACCAGTAGAAGTCAAGATTTTGCAGGAGCAAAAACATTCTGATTCTGTCTCCCAGTAACACAGCATCTTACTTACATAATATCAGGTGATGGTAATGTAAACCTACACACAACATTCACCATTAGGACTGAAAACAAGACAATTTGTTTTTAAACAGCCCATGTCCTCATTCCTGTAACTGAAGGAGCTGTCAGCTGCCATTAACCCAGCCGACCACATCACTGTGTTTCTGCAGCCAACCTCCTGCTCACTGAGGATCCTCTGCCCTGCTCTGCATTGCTCTGTCACATCCAGCCATTGCTCGCTGCTGTGAACAAATGCTTTCTTTAAGCCACCACAAAGGAATGCCAACGGTTACTGGTCAACTGGGTCCTGCCGGACAAACCCGATTCAGTTAGAGGAGAATGTGGGTAACGTTTTTTTGTTTTTGTTTTGTTAGATTTTTGTACATATACCTACTCAAAAAGAGAAAATAATAACAATAATGTATCTATATTTTAAAATACAGACATATTTATATTTTAATAAGAATATTATGGATCGTATGAGACCTCTGATTTACTTTGAAATTCACTTTTCTCCCTGACTTAAATTTCCCCTTCCCAGCACCAAATGCTGCTGGCACGGTGGAGTAGTGGTTAGCACTGTTGTCTCACAGCAACAAGGTTCTTGGTTTGAACCTTCCGTTCGCCTGGGGCCTTTCTGGAGTTTGCATGTTCTCCATGTCGCTGTGTGGGTTCTCCTTGTCCAGGTACTCAGCATTCTCCCACAGTCCAAAGACATTACAGGCGTAAAAGGTTGACTGCCTCTCTGTGTTGGCCCTGCGACCCATCCAGGGTTTACCCTGCCTTGACCTGTGACAGCCGGGAAAGGCTGCTAGTCTCTGTGACCCTGAATTGTACAAGTGGTTAAGAAAATGGATGCGTCAAAGCCTCTCCATTTTAGCTCAAAAGAACACAGAGCTCAGGCTGTACCCAAGACTCGGGTACAGAGGCTCTCTTTTTTTTGCCCCCACCACCAAATAACAGGAATGCACATAAGAGCTTCCCTCCACCCCCCTACTCCTTTCATAACTCAGCTCTCATTTGGCGGTTTAATTAGGCTTTACCTTGTTTGAGGCTGCTGGAGCGAGAACTTCTGGGGAAGCATGTGAAAACAGGGGGGGTCACTTAACCCATTTGGCTGCAGAACTCTCTGGACCAAGTCTGCGGCTCAGTAGAGTCACAGAGCAGGTAATTAAATATAAAAATAGTTTTAGTTTTATGAGCTTAACTGGTCTTTCTCCTCCCCAATCTAACACTTTTGGGATGAAGCAAAAGGCCAATCATCACCCAACAACTGCTGGACCACACTAATGCTCTTCACTCAATAAAATCCCTGCAGCCAGATGCAGATCCAGCTGTGCTTTCCCATAAGACTGGATATTGTCTTTTAATTTAAAATTTAAAACCAATTTAAAAAGAAAAATAATAATTAAACACCTTCAACATGTGAGAAGCATTTTTAAGCCAGGGCTCACAAACTGAATGTTTTGTATTGCCTTAAACTAACCAGCGGGCTAGCTTAAAAGACACTGTTATTATTCTTCACCGCCTCAATGTTTCACCATCCTTGGAGTTTGTAGTTTTAAGCCTTTTTTTAAATATAAGCTGCAGACAATGAGTTATAAAGAACTATAAAGAAACCTCTAAAAAGAGGTTTCTTTATAGCTATTATCTGAAATCAAAGCTGTAGTTATAGTCAGCTAACCCAAAGTGAATGTAGTTAACAGGGACTACGTACCCTACTGATGGCCTGTTATGATAGAAGAAATTACTAGAAGATAAGCTTGATGTCAAAAAGGAGAGACCTTTCCGATGCCACAATGGTTCTGACCAGATACAAGCTGGGAAAATTGACCTAAACTGAACTTTTTTAAGTTTTCTTTGGTGAAATATCAGAAAACAGATCTGACATCCAGGCTATGAAAGCTTGTGTCTGTTCCTCTGTTGAAACTATGATCTATCCCACGATATTGATCAAATCTGAACAAACATGAGATTTAGATGAATTTGGATTTAGACTATAAAACTGCTTTTCTTGCAGTTTTTGACAGCTCTTTTTACTTTTAGCTTAAATGTGTTTTTATGTGGTTCTCTGCCACACTTACAAAGTTGTGAGGGTTTCAAAAATATAGGGAAATGGTTGATTCACCACATGTGAAGGAACATAATTCATAAAGTTCTCATAATATGAAGCTAAAATTGCATAAATTTAACAAATAAAGTTACTCTAAATTTAAAATACATCAGCTCATTGTGAGGGAGTCAGGTGGGAGGACTGATTGCTTTTCACAAGAAAGACGTGGTAAAGATCAACAACTTAAAATGATAATAAATAAAATAAAAACAAAAGCTTCACAGCTATAGGTTTTAAAGAGGCTGTAAGAGTCCTTCATCAGTGTGGAGAAGCAGCTGCAGCCACAGTGAACTCACAGCTGTTACACTGGATTGTAATGACTGGAGGAAAAGAAGCATATAAAACACACATAACCTAACAAACCAACATGTAACCAGCCATTCTTCAGGCTATTTAATCCTTTAGTCGATCACTTTTCTTGATCGTGTATGAATGTAAACTTCTGTTAACTTTGAGGCATTTGCTTGGACAAAAGACACAACACGGATATTACTTACTAGCTCTTTCAACCATTTTATAGATAAACAAAGAGCAATAAGCAAAATTGACACTAATTATATGTCTGTGTCGTAGCATCTGCTCTTAAAGTCAACTACCTTGTGCTTCGTAGGTTTTCAGTGCAGTGCTGAGATCAACTATACTGTAACATTTTTAGTCGTTGAGTTTAATAAACCGGATGTGTTTACAAACCTCATAGCTTTCTCTGTGTCATATAAATTGGATTTTCATTTGTTTTTGGAGGTTTCTTCACACAGTAAGTAATGTATTAAACCATTAGAAAACACACAATACACAATGTATAATTTTTCTTTTTTTACTTTACAAAGGGTTGCAAAGCATTTAGACATTTCAGTTTTTCCCAGCATTAATCAGGTGAGGTTAGTTATTGCCTGTTTTATTGTATTTCATTTCTATTGTGACTCCATCATTTTCTTCTCTAGAAAAAAATCCAGGGACTCATCGAAATAAAAACATAAGCAATGAGTTGTTTTTCTCTGGCTTCCAGTTTGTTCCCAATGGAGATTCAAGTGCTTCTACTAAACACTGTATAAGAGAGAGACATGGAACTCAAAGAATCACTAATAGAAGTTTTTGGGAGGACTCCATAATGGCTCCAGATGGCGGTTGTCCCACCACTGCCTCTAAAAAGAGCCAATCATCAGCCAAACTAGTAAAACATGTGGGCTAGTTGTGTTATTGCACTGCTGGTGAACACCATTTACAATAAACATGTAGGTAAATGTACTTACAGTCTTTCTAATGGTAATATCTGTTCAGATCTCCTGTGGGAGGAGCCAAAGTCACTGAACTTTAACACAGCCATGAACGAAGCCGTCATGGTGCGTAGCTTTGCATGTGTAGTACAAATAAAATGTTGACAACCAAAGCTTTTAACCTGATTTCAATTTTAACTTTGGCTTCCAATTATTATTAAAACCAGATGATTAAGATAAAACAAACTACTGCTTTCTAATAATAGTATTATTTTTGCCTTTCAGTACCTTAATTCCCTTTAATTTTACACTTCTCTAAAACTCCAGATTCATTCAGTTCACATTTTTTTATTAATTTATTTAAAATTAACATAATTTCAAATGGACTTTCTTAATTTAAAACTTGATTAAAACTTTGGACACGGCCAGTACGGCTGCTGAGTGGTGAGCACAGGCAGTATAAAACATGGATCTTAAAGGTGAAGCCAGCGCGGAAGTGCCTTAAACTTAAACCTGCGTTCTTCCTAATAGCCAGTAGGGGCCAACAGCTGGACTTCTAGTTGTATAGAAGTTAATAGGAGAACAACCTTCCAACCTGCCCTCTCTAAACTCTGTCCTGATGAGTTTATGGACTCAGTTACTCATCTAAGGTCACACTGAATAAACATCAAGCCCAATTTGGAAATTTTAGTCATTCTAAGAGTCTCTAGAGGATAATCGTGGGTGCATTCATAGGGAAAAGGTGGGTGTTTTTACAGTGAAATGATGCTCAACTTGAGGCTTCATAGTGGGACTTCACAAACCAGTGGAAGTCTGGTTAGTAACCATGGTGGCTACTTCCATCTTTCATAGTGTCTGTAGTTTTGTCAGATCTGCCAGAGCAAAATGCAAACACAACATGCAAAAGTGTCACAGCGCTGTCTTGCTGTGAGCCAGTGATGCCCAATTCACCACTGTGCTGCTACTGGCCTCCATGCTGGTGGTGGATGCATGTACAAATCCCAGCAGAACTGCTCCATATTTAAGGTGGGCAGGAAAACTAACCAAACATTCCCCCAAACTCTTACCTAGATACAGCGAGGCATTCTCCTTCTTCACATTGTCGTCCAGGTAGGTGGGCCCCAGCGTGTAGATGGGCGTGGACCCCATGCCTACCAGGATCTGAGCGATGACGAACAGCGCCACGTACAGGTTGTGCTCGTTGCCCTCCTGGTCTCTGGGACAGGAAGTGATGTCAACGCGATCCCTGCTGCTGGCATTGCTATTCATGCACAGGCCCTCGTTGGCCGAAGATGAGTTGACCTCCTGGATCTGGTAGGGCGGGGAGATGAAATGAGGTAAGGAGAATAGGGCAGCACCCACAGCGATGAAAATGCCCCCCACTGCCAGCCAGCGAGGCCTCTGGCCCCGCCCACCAAAGTAGCTGATGAAGACGACCACCAGGAGGCTCCCGATGTCGAAACAGCTGACGAGCAGGCCAGACTCTGAGCTCCTCAAGCTGTACCTTTTCTCTATGGTGGTGATGACGCTGCTGAGGTAGCCAGACACCATGAGCGACTGGATGAACGTCAGGTAGCACATGCAGAACAGGAAGCAGCGAGAGTCCTGCAAGATGACGCCAAGGTGCTTCCGACTGGGCAGACGAATCTGAGCTAGCCTGGCTGCGAAAAACCCCGGGGGCTTCCTCCTAGCCATGTGTTTACTCCTTCGGATCTCCGTGTTCTCCATGTACGAGGCCGGCCTATTCAGCGCCGACTTCCCTGGCTTTGGCGGGTAGTTTGCTCTCGTTGGGGACTCGGCCTGGAACGACTCAGTGTTGGGCGGGTTCTGGATGAACTCTGTGCTCTCCTCGGCCGTTATGGACATCCGCACTGAGCTCGCCAGTAAGGTTTTCTCCTGAGGTGCAGCTTCGCTTAAAACAGGCAAACTTTTAGATTTGAAGTTCGTACCTGGATCCTCCACCTCGCTGGAAAACCCGTCCTCCTTCTGAAGGGACTCGGACAGCTCTGCTTCCTCGTGGTCAGCCATCATTTTCAGTCAATTTTCTTTAGAGGTTCAAAAAAAGAAGCCGGCCCAGTCAAAGAACACATTTACAGTTCAGGGGCTGCTGGCCATCACATCTATTATTAATAGGAACACCTACTCCCACAAAGAGACCAAAAAAAGCAACAATGACAAGCACGCTCACAGCCTCTACTGTATCTCTGCTGCAGGACAGCAGACAGCTCTGGGTTTGTTTATCTTGTCATGCACACTTGCCTTCTGCCACCATCCACCATAATCCGGAGGTGGAGACCGCTCAGGCCTCCTCTGCTCGGCCAGCGGAGCTCCGGGGCCAGGGCTCCCTGCAGATGCTTGCTTCAGCAGGACGCTGGTGCTCCTGGGTCGGGAGCAGGGATGACATTAATTCACAGAGCATCCCTGACAGCCCTGCCGATGCAGATCACACAGCCGCAATAATGTCAGTTCTTTCATCAGGTTGCATGATCGTCGTCCCCTGCTCCTCCTAACTCCTGCCCAAGTCAAGGGCAACCCCGACTCCAATGTTATCAGCGCACCAGCTGTCCTCCCAGCGGGCGAGGGGGGCTGGCATTTAGGGATTATCTTTCGGTGCAAATTCCTGGGGAGGAACATGAACGAATAAAAATCAGGGAAACGGGGAGAAGTCGTCGAGGAGAACCAAAGACAGCGAGCAGAGACAGAGCTGCAGCTCACTGCAGTGCTGCTCGGCTGCTGTCTGTCGCTGTTTTGAAAACAACCAGGTTCAATCCAGGAAACACTTCAAAATAAAAGCTACAATTTTAGTGACAAAACTCCCAAGACACACAACATCATAACTGTGAACAGTAATGGCCATTTCGGGCTTTCTAGACTATTTAAGATAATATAGCTTGTAGTAACTTTCCTGACCAATGCATGTTTTCACAATTATCTCCACACGGCTTCAAATATTGCAAAAATAAATAAAACAAAAAACCGGAATCCCATTAACTGTATATTACATCTAAAAAACGTTTTCTGTGTATATTCACGTGCCTCTATATATAATCACTCTTGAACATGTGACTGAATCTGCGATATTTAATATTAAATTCGGTCTGCTTAACACAAACACAATAAATTCCTAACAGCAAAATTAGCAAATTAGAAGAAAGGCCGTCGGAATTATCACAATTTTACTGTTTGTTTGTTTTGTTTTTTGTTTGTTGTTCTTTTTAATGTAGGGTTTACAATATAATGTGTGGAAGATTAAAATGTTTTATTTTGAAAAGAACCATGGCTCGCGGCCATACAGCTAGCGGCTAACAACCCGTAACAATAACAATATCG
The DNA here is from genome assembly GCF_041146795.1 of Maylandia zebra. NCBI lineage: Eukaryota > Metazoa > Chordata > Actinopteri > Cichliformes > Cichlidae > Maylandia > Maylandia zebra. The sequence goes on from NC_135184.1 coordinate 5,058,961, forward strand.
ACATTGTCTTTCATTAACCTGACATACGGTAAAGATGAGACATCATTCAGACCTTCGTGTCCAACTTCCACTAAATAATACTCAAGGGCTGGTAGTGAAGAGTCATTCAAGCAACGCCCTTGTTAAAATATTCCACATCCAAAATATCATGTAGCAAATTAGTGGAGAAAATACCGGAAAAGTGTTTTCAAAATAAAATAAAAGCGTCAGAAAAAAAGGGGGCGATCGCCCATTAAAGCAAGGGAACTTTGGAGATTCATTTTGAGGAATTGCAGGTATTTAAAATACCAGTTTGGCCAGTAGCCGATGCATCCGAGTTTGTTGTGAGCAAAGAACACCCCTCTGTGTGAGAGTAAAAAAGCCAAGCAAAGGTTAGACGAAATTTCGAGTTATTAGGTCAGAGGCTGAAACAAATTTCCACAGGTATCAGTCAGTGAGGCCAATACTTGAGTATGTGACCAATATATAAATATTAAATTAAGCCTTTTTATCTTACATTTTTATCTAGATCCTAAAATAGGCAAAGAGTTTAGATAAAGGTTAAATATAAATTAAAATCTAAAAAAGTGAGAACAATGAGATTGTGAAAAAAATACTATAATACAAAAACACATACTGCATGTTAAATATACAATATACACTTAATGATAAGTATTTATTTATTTAGTTAAAACGTCATGCAGCATAATAAGCATAATGAGGTTTCAAACTTCTCCAAGGGCTAAATGAAGACCTGCAATGCTTTGCCTTAAGTATGTAGATACCAGTGTTGGTCAAGTTACTTGAAAAAAGTAATCAGTAACTAATTACTGATTACTTCCCCCAAAAGTAATCCCGTGACTTTACTGATTACCTATTTTCAAAAGTAATTTGTTACTTAGTTACTTAGTTACTTATTTAAAAAATGATTTACAACCTGAATAGGTAAAGAGCTTTCTATTTTTTCTGCATCATCCATCATATAAAATGTAATCAAATGAAAAAGTCTCTTTTTGAAACTAGTTTTATTAGTTTTAGTCTTTTAACTTTGCGCATGAAGCAAACATTAAATTATATGCAACATTCTCTGACTAGAAGAAATTTGTTTAACATTTAAACCTATTTTCTGCATATTCCAGCATATAAAATAATTTTTTTGTGTGTTTACACTCACTCTTTCAAACAGATGCAAGCAGGGGCGATTCTAGGATCAGAGCTTTGGGGGGGCTGAGCACCCAGAGAGCTGCCCAGCCAGCCAAGATACACTTTACAAATCAAATCAAATCACTTTTATTGTCACATCACATGTGCAGGTACATTGGTACAGTACATGTGAGTGAAATTCTTGTGTGCGAGCTTCACAAGCAACAGAGTTGTGCAAAATACAATAATGTAAACAAGCAAAATACAAGAATGGCTACATCTGAAACTAATAAATATATGTACAATATATAATAGTATATGCATTTCTGGATGTGTATACTAAATATTTTTCTACGTGTGTGTGTGTGTGTGTGTGTGTGTATACACATATTTTACAAATTAAATAGAGTAAACAATAAATAAAATATGTAAAAATATACTCGTCACAATGAGACTTCTTGCCTGTCTCTGTCAGTCCCTGCATCCTCCCTGTCCTCGTCGTCTGTTGTCTTTGTCTCCGTTATCAGTCATCAAAATTTTACCATCTCTGTGCAATTCTGCAAATTTCTTTATTAAATCATAAGATTCTTAAATTCATCAAGTCTCTCTGTGCCTGGGTCCTCATCACAAAACATGACATCACTGTTTTGTACATTTTAACACAATTTAATCCCCACATTTGTGAAAGAAAAGCAAAACACTTTTGTCTGTAACAAAACCATCAAATCAGATAAAGGTTATTTAAATGCTGCAAAAGAAGAATGGATTGGAATTTAAAAAAAAAAAACACATCCTAACCTTAATTACTGGGTGAGAATAATGAGTGACGCTCATAGTGAGTAAAAAGTAAACTGAGTGCATTTTTTGGACAGCGATTCACTTTTAATGTGCATGTATAATATAATACAGATGCATAAAAAACACTCCCAAAAAAGAATAAATTATTACAAATAAATTATTACAAAATATTAAGAAATATATATATATAAAAATGGAGGTAACTTTGCCTGTGGTAGAATGTATACCATGCATGAAAAAATCTTTACTGCAGATACTAATTTGACCAATTTAATAATACTAATTTTGCGTTAGATTCATAAGATTTATGAGTTTCATGCTTTCATAGTGGTCCTTAGGAGAGCTTGACATTTTTTATCAGGTGGTACACACTGTAAAAAGTTTGAGAAAAGCTGATAAGTGTATGTGTGCTTTTGGAAAACATTTAAAGCTGCAGTACAGAATCTTTGAAACAAGCTTAAAACATTTTTAGAATATAAACAGAGCATCTGCTTCTCTTTACAGCTCCTCATGTACGTACTGCGGCAGTCATACAGACAACTGGACGGTCCAAAAGTTGGCCTACCTATTACTGGCTGAGGTTTTAGTAGAGTTGTGGCTGAACCACATAAAAATATATAATTAATTTTAATCTCCCCAATCAATTATAACATGATGTTGGAATGTTGTTAAAGAGGGTCAAAACTGTTTCAACCCAGTTTGTTTAGCAGAGTCTGTACAGCAGCTTTAATATAGGGAGGACACAACTTCCAGATTGTGTGAGTAAAATCAGGTTTTTTTTCTCTTTGTCAGTTTAACAGTTTCTGTTGTGCCTGTCACTGTTCCCTGTCTGTTTTCTTACCTGGTTCTTCCCGACCTTGTACTTTCTCCTCACATTCTCCTCTTTCCTCTCTTCCTCTTCGGACTGACAATCATACACAAATAGATTGTATTCAATTAGATGAAAAATTACATTAATATGAAAAAAAAATACTATTAAGATCACTAACAAAAAGTCCTCTCTCAGTGTACTTTCAACCAAAAGGCAAATAACCAAACCACATGTACATCTAATAAAAGATAAATATTGAAACACTGATCCAACATTATTGATCATTTGATTTTATACTTTTACCTGAATGTGGCTCCTTTTTTTGAAAAAACTTCCTTATATCCATTATGAATCTGGCTGCCTCTCTGTACACACACACACAACAGAAGTTATAAGATTAATGGGCATCCAGTCAGTTAGCTAGTTAGTATCCATTTCAAACAGGACAGTGGTAACAACAATAGGCTACGGAGAACTTTAAGTTTTTGATTTTAAATAGGCTGTATACATTTCAATGGGAGCAACAGGACGGTGAAATGTTGATGATTTTACTACAGAGTAGGACGGATTGTAGGGTAGCAAACATTGTTGGAAAACACGTTTTCAACAATGCAGGTTACCTGGTGTAATGTTTTTCAGCTAAAAAGAAACATGGTCTGACTCCTACCTAACTATATAAAGAGTAACTGAAGGTTAAATGCAGCTAACATGTCCTGTTTTAAGCCAGGCACTCACACCTCCGCTCCGCTGCGTCTCAGCCACCATCGCTCTGGCAGCAAGAGCGCTAGAGCCAGAGCAGGGGAGAGGCGAGCTGGAACAAACCACTTTGGGAGGGGGGGTTATCTATACTTCTGTTGTTAAAATGTTACGTCTCAACCAAGTACTGTATGCTTTTTATATTTTTAGTAGTGTGTCACACAAACAGCAAATATTGTCAAAAAAGTAAGAAATCTTTGGGGGTGCTGTGATTCATCCCTAAAAATGGGCTAAAATCGCCCCTGGATGCAAGTAAAACACAGCAGAAAATAAATAAAACCTGTTGCTCTGTTTTCACCTGTATAGCAGGAGTAGGGCAGGCGGAGGTTTGCCCTGGTGCAGGTGTGTCACAGCGGTCAGTGGAAGGATCTGGGAGTTTCACATTCCCGTGGCAGAATACTGTCGGTACTTGCTCGGACGTTTAGGGTTTTTGTCGCTGTAAAAAGAAGTTTTCTTCCCACGCATCCCATGATTACGGAATCAAACGCAGCTTGCTTACAGGAAAGTAACAGTAATCTAATGACCTTTTTTGCAATAGTAATCCCTTACTTTACTCGTTACTTTAAAAAAGCAGTCGGATTACAGTAACAGTAAGACGTTACTTGTACTTGTAATGCATGTTACTTGTAACTCATTACTGCCCATCTCTGGTAGATAAATAAGAAAAAACATATAAAAACCACAAATATTATTACCAGGCATCCAAATTCAAAAACAACCCAAAAAAATGAGATGCAGACACTGAATATGGGAGCAGGCATTTACACCCATTTAGCCAGATGAGACCTTAGAGAAGTCCAACACTGATGTTGTGCAACGACATGTCCACAATCATTGTTTCAGTTCATCGCAAAGATGAAAGATTAAGTTACAATTATCATGCAGATTGTCTTTATGGACCCAGCTTTGCTGGCATGAACACTATCAAGTAAACACTGGATAGGGTCTTCCACAAGAGTTTGCAAAAGACAAGATTATTTAAGTTCAGTAGCATGACGAAACATTTAAAACAAAAACTATAACAACTTAAAAAAATACAATAAAGTAAAATCTTTACTTTTTTTTAATTAAATTTGCCAAAATATGAACCAAAATGAGGAATTTGTACATGTGTTTATTGAGCATGTGATGTCTACATCTCTCAAACAGTCTAGTGTAGTTTGAAAATTAAACATTCTCAAAATAGAAACTCATAGGAACAAATAGCCAAAAAATTTATCTCTGGAGACTAACTGAATTGAAATCCAGCTAAAATAAAACAAAATATTAACAACTAATGAAAAACAAACTTTAAAAAAAAAAACAGACACCATTTAAAAGTTTACAAAGGGTGTCCATATACTGTTGGGATATGCAGGTAAGAGACCTGAGCTTGAGAAAATAGCACAAGAACGCAGCGACCTCTGGTGGTTAATATGAAAACGACAAATACAGAAACCTGCATTTAAATTAATCACATTTTTCACATTATTATTAATATTTAACACATTTAAAATTATTTTAAGTAAGTAAGAAAAATGTATTTATATAGCACATCTCACGTAAATATAACAAAGTGCTTCACAAAAAAGCAAGAAAAAAACAACATATCATATTAATCTGAAGCAATAGACACAACATAACATCATTTATTGTTTGGAAATACTAACAACTGTCACTCAAAGTTCTAAAGCCTCACAATGGCTGCCCCATTAATTCGTTGTACAATACATACTTTTTATGATTAAAAAAATCAACATAACGAAGAGCATGAATTGTTCCTAAGAAAAAGGAAAAGTAGTTTTGTTGTGAACTGAGTAAACTTAATTTTCCAAAATATGAACAACTATAAAATGTGCCCGTCTGTGGTAAGAAGCTCGTTCATCTGATAAACAGTTTTGTTGGTCGCTATCATGCAGGTGTATTGTGTAGCTGCTGCATGTTATGTGTGCTAGGTTTTCATGCTTTGTGGTCATCTCTGTGCAGCTAACCAGTGGATTAACTTTAGTTGTGTCTAGCTGATTTCCCACTACCAGAGGATCTGAACCAAGGAGCCATTACTTTGCAGTTTTGAGGTGGAATCACTTTGCACGTACTGGGTACAAAGTCGCCATCAAACCTCTTCTAGTAGGTACAAGGAACCACAACCAACCACCACCCATCACTGGTCTCACTAATGCCAAGCCGGCATGTCGGCAGAACCAAGAGGAGCATCAACAGTACAGCATTAATGATGAAAACCAGCGCAGAGCTAGGAAGGGAGATGCACCCAGGGCTGTTCAAGGACAGTGGTAGACCACAGAAAATCCTGGAGGGTGAAAATCAGACCTACATCCAGCTGCAGAGCCACACTAACAACAGCAGCAAGCCCCACCGTGAACGTAAACACCAGCAGACCAACAGACACGCCTCCAGCAGGGCAGACACAGACGGAGGCAGCAGTGGCACCAGCAGTAGCAGTAAATATGTAGTCATAAAGGGTTCAGAGTGGGTTTGAAACACAGACAGTAAAATTATTTAGCTCAGTTCAGTTCAGAAAGTATTAGAAATAGTATCCTGAATACCTTTTGTTCTAAGATTTGGTGCCAGGTTTTTATTTACCTTGATTAAGCAGAGACTTTAATGCCCCAATTGAAAGTTCCTTACTTAAACCATCTTAAAGCAGCTTCATTCAAACTGAGCAACCCTTTATGTTACACAATTAAAGTTTTCTTTTTCATTGCCATCCACAGTTAAAGATTTGAATAATTTTGTTCATGCTTAATTCTGCTTAATTTATTTGTTGTTACTGTGACCTCTAGCAGTACATCTGTCCGGATGATTAGGATAACATTGTATTACCGTCATGAACGTCGCTTTTCTGTTTTTTTCTGATAGTAACACATATTTGTTTGCTGTGTTTGGATCCAATGTGATTTCACATGAATATTTTAAGAATTCATCTCTGGTCTTTGGCTCAGATTCTGGTAGTGAACCATCCACATTAGTGATTTTCATTAAGACGTTTGTCCATTTCTCTCTTAAAATTGATTGTAGTATATCTCTGGTCTCTGATAGTGCCCTTTGCTCTCTGTCAAAATGCTGCAGACAAAAGGAGTGGATTGTAATAAAGCATATAGACTCACTGAGTGCTGACAGTGAGGGGTAGTTGTGTAGAAACTGGATGTGATCCTCTGTGTGTGAGAGCTGCTTCAGCTCAGCATCTTTCCTCTTCAGCTCAGTGATCTCCTGCTCCAGCTTCTCCTGAAGCTCTTTGACTCGACTCACTTCAGTTTCCTGCTGGGATCTGATCTGCTGCTTCACATCAGAGCTTCTTTTCTGGATGAGATGGATCAGCTCAGTGAAGATCTTCTCACTGTGCTCCACTGTTTGATCAGCAGACTGATTGATGGCCTCCACCTCCTGTTGAAGCAGCTTCACATCTTTCTCTCTGTCCTGGATTCTCTGCTGCATGTTTTGTCGACTCACCTCCAGCTCTCTCTGCCTCTCAGTCCTTTCTGCTGCAGCTGAGACTGTGTCGTGGCCTTTATGTTCATCCACAGAGCAGAGATAACAGATACTCTGCTGATCAGTACGGCAGAACATCTTCATCACCTCATCATGACGAGAGCAGATCTTCTCCTGGAGCTTCTTGGAGGGCTCCACCAGCTTGTGTTTCTTGAATGTAGGTGAATCATAATGAGGCTGAAGGTGTTTCTCACAGTAAGAAACCAAACACACCAAACAGAACTTCACTGCTTTCATTTTTCTCCCAGTGCAGACATCACAGGCCACATCTTCAGGTCCAGCATAGCAGTGATCAGCAGGAGCAGCTTGGAGTCCAGTCTTCTTCAGCTCCTCCACTAAATCTGCTAACATGGTGTTTTTCACCAGGACAGGCCTCGCTGTGAAAGTCCTCCGGCACTGAGGGCAGCTGTAGATTTTCTTCTTTTCCTCTTCATCCCAGAAGCTTTCAATACAGTTCATGCAGTAGCTGTGTCCACAGGGAAGAGTCACCGGATCCTTCAGTAGATCCAAACAGATCGAACAAGAGAAGGCGTCCTGATCCAGATCAACTCTTTTTATCGCCATTTCTCTTCAAAGTCCCAGGGTACTTAAGTTTGCTTCAGTTTCCTTCAGCAGAGTTTGAACTGTAAGCCAAAAGCTCGCCATGCTTGTTTGTTAAAGAGCCTGCAGTAAATGACGTTTATCAACTCTGACACTCAGCCGCTTGCACCCATCTAAAACCTGGCAGGTCTGTGAAGCGGCGGGACACTTAAAATATCTGGACAGACTGAAATGTGCCAGTTCGCTTGTTTTGTTTTGTTTTTTAATCAAAGTCTCAGCAGCACTTCTACCGACCTCAACCAATCAAATATTTGGTTTCATTAGATTTGCACTCCTTGAGTCCTTTTTCAGTACGCACATTCTTCATCATTTCTCTGCAGAGTGCATCAGTTCTGTTGTCTGAGTAAGTGTAGTCAAGGCAGCAGATTCAGACACACATACAATCTACTGTATAGATTTATCACAGTAAATATATCAACAAAGGATCCAAAGTGATATCCTGCTCTTGCATCCAGGTGGCCAAAAGAAAACGAAAATTGTCACAAGCTGTGAAGAAAGTATTGGTTAGTCCAGAGGACCCGTCATCAGTAAACTGGTATTGGCTGGGATGTTTCATGTAAAAACCAACTGTTCATCATCTGAAACCTTTACAGACATATATGTATTTGTATATTTGTATAGCGCTTTACTAGTCCCTAAGGACCCCAAAGCGCTTTACACATCCAGTCATCCACCCATTCACGCACACATTTACACACTGGTGATGGCGAGCTACATTTTACCATGTCGGATCATTTTTCACAAACAGCTGCTTAAAAGCAGGATGAACACCAAGACTTGTGCGCAGTGGAGTAAATCAGTAAATCATTTAAGCTGCTTTCCAGAAGAAGAAGCTTTATTTATTTGTGGGTACAAAGTCACAGTGAACTGAACAAACTATACGTGCTGTTTCCTTTGTCGGTGTGATTGGATGAAATGTGTCACTTAAAGAAGAGTGACTTTCAGTTTTGTTTTTTGTAATTAAGATCCTTCTGATCAGATCCGTGTTACGCACCAGCTGCTCACTGCAAGATATCTTATCAAAAAGTCTGTGAGGAGCGATAGGGGAGAAATTAATTTCAGTGAGAGCTGCAGCGCCGAACACTCAGACTGTTGAGTCACTCTTCTTTCTTTGAGTGTGTTGACATTTTAAAAGTATCTTTGTGTAGCAAATGCTTGACACTTTACTGTCTGGTGAGGCTCACACTGGATTTCTGAAATTCAAAGTTCCTCCACAGATGTAGGAGTTAGAAATGTGCATACAAATTCAAATTCAAATTCAAATTTTATTTGTCACGTACACAGTCATACACAGTACGATATGTAGTGAAATGCTTGGACAACTGCTCGTGACCTAAAGAAAACAAAAAAGGAAAAGGCTATGAATAAGATAGGAAATAAATATGAAAAATTAAAAAGGGTAAATTTAACTAGGAAGGATGGCACACATCAGATGAATTCCAATGACCTTGTAGGGGCGTAGCGTGGCGTCATGGTAACAATCCGCTACAATTTGTCTCACATGTCGACTCAAAGATTTATTGGCCAGATTTTGACAAACAGCTTTATAAAGCTAACGCAGTTTCCTCTTGCTGCCACTTGGTGCCGCCTGTGCTCTTTGTTTCCCTAAAGCAGCTAACTCATCATGAGGCATGATGGTTTTTGAAAATAGAGCATCACACAGGTGATACTTGTGTGTCAAATATGATGCACTTGGCTTTACAAGGTTTATTATGTCACGTGAGACTGATAGCTGTATGTTCTGTTAGTCTGTAATGATGTTGATGTTGTGAGTTTTATACTTGTGTATATTCCCATATTTTTACTGCAACCCTTTTTACAGACCAGACACTGCAGCTGACAACGAGGCTTTAAAGATCCTCTCTTTAAGAAGCTTCGGTGACCCAGCTGTGGCTTTCTATCAGTAAATATATGAGCACCAGGAAAAATAAATAAGCTCACTTTAAAGCGTTGACCTTTATCCATGGCTTTTCATATGAGTAGAGTCAGTTTCAGCTGTATAAACAGCAGCATGACGACTGCAGCCAATTAACCTGTTTAGCACTGCAAACATATACACTGAACCCGGGAACTCAGGCGTGTTTGGAATCACATTAGAATCTGCTAAAGCCATCTGGATCCTGGATTTGAACCCAGGCTCTTTTGTTAATAGTCTTCATATCCTCCCCCGAGCTTACAAAGGTTCCTCTGGTAATTATCATTGCTGTTGTTTTTTTCTCACAATATGAAAAAACTAAGTTACTCTGTGAAAAAAATCCTTCAGTTTGGTTCTCAAAGGGCAAAAAGACCATCTGGTTTCAGAAATAAGCCAACAAAAGCTACTTTTTCCCATAAAAATAAAACAAAACCTTTATTGTGACTGAGGTTACAATGACTGGAACTATGCGTGGGATGAGTTACCTTTATTTATTATTTGTTTAATCTTAGGAGCAGATAATAACATGTGCATAATGTTAGAGTGAGCTCAGCTCATGTAGCTTAAAAGGTGCAAAACATTCAGTATGTCAGAGTACTAAAGTTTAACGATTTGTTAAAACTACATTTCTAAAACCAGCAAAAACTACAGAGAAACTGTTTTGTGCAGCAGCCACTTTCAGATTTTGTTTGAGTTTTATGAAGTGAACTTCAAACCTTAATGTTGGTCCTTTTATAAGATAGTTTTTTATGTTCCCTTCAACAAATTTCAATAATAACTGCATGAGAAGAGTTTGTTCATGTTTAAGTTTGTGCCAGTGTTGATTGTGTCTGTAAGTAACTAATGAACATGTGCTGATCATCTGCAGTCTTCTGCTGAGTCCTGGGATTCCTCCTGATCGATCAATTCATTACACCTGCACTCCCCAACAGCAGCAGCTTCTCCTGGCAGTATCAGCACTACAGCAACTTCAGTCTGACCACCAGAATAAACCTGATCCAGGAATGCCCCCAGACCAGGACGAGCAGCTCCCAAAGGATCCGCTGCCAAAGTCCTCAGACCAAAAGGTGGTTTGAATGTTGGGGGTGACTGCTGTAAAGTTGAAGCATGAGTGAAGAGGACCAAACACGAAAAGCCAGTTTGAAATAAAAACAATTAAAGCATTTTGGTCACAGTCCTACTTCATACACGCAGACTAGATAAAATAATCAGCTGCAAACCTAAAAATAAACTTCAGTTAAACAAACAACCACGTACCTGATTAACATACAGTTATCCGATGCTGCTGTAGCGCTGAAGCTGTACAGTAGGCCGTTAGGGAGATGTGATATGATCTCCCAGTCTGTCAGCGAGGAAACCACCAGTAAATATTTAATCAGCAATTTAGTTTGCCTTTCAAATATTCATGAAATCTAATCAACTTAATCACGGTGTGATCGTTATTTCACAGCGTAATGAAACTCCCCGCCAGTTCACTCAAGTGTGTCCAGGGTGGCTGACTTCACGCCGTCGCTCTCTAAAACAATAAGACTGACACACACACACACACACACACACACACACACACACACACACACACACACACACACACACACACACACACACACCTAAAGATGCAGGCACACATGCATCACATAAAAACAATGTAGCTGACTAGGAAAGGAGAAGGGAAACCAATAATTAAAAAGATTTGCGTGAAAGGAAGCAAAAAAAGGAAAGAAGGAAGGATAGAAGTAAGAAAAGAACAAAGGAAGGCTAAAAGAAGGAAGGATATAAAAACAATGAAAGAAGGAAGAAGACAGAACGTAGGATAAATATAGAGAAGAAAAAATGAAGGACAAAGGCAGAATGATAGATAATTGTAGTTGAGAAAAAAAGGAACAAATAAAGGACAGAAGGAAGGAACAAAGGAAGCTGCATTGTTTTTCAGCTTTGCTGTTATTCTGCCCCCTGGTGGCTAAAAAGCCACATAAAGCAGCTTTAAAGATTATTGGACAGTTTTTGTACAAAAAAGGAAACAAGATGATCAATATGAAAGATATATTCAACTTCACACTAAACAGACTCATAAATTATTGACACCATCAGCCATAACTCTGACTTTACAGGAGCTGTTTCCCATTTTTAGAAATACATTTATTCCCTTTCTTGCCAGGAGTTAGTCAATAAGACTCTTGGGGGGCCGAGCTAGCTGTCCTCCCGCAGAGCTTCCAGTCTTTATGCAAAACTAAATGTGCAGCTGGGAGTTTTGCATACTGATGTGAGCGGGCTATGAGGCTGCTATTTTATTATCCGAGTATTTTCTTTTTTATGTTACAGCTTCTTCAGATGTTTGGTTTGGGCTTTAAGTGGTTTCCAGAAGTTCTCCCCTGAAGGCGAGATGACACCAGAGGCATCAGATGGATTGGAGTACCCTTGGAGCATTAATTTTTACAAAACTTCTCAAGAGTTTATTTTATTCATCTCAAACTGATTAACTTTTCTGCAGTTTTGAGATGAAGTTGAGCACGTACCAGCAGATTTGATCCCATGTTGGTGAGGGAGAGCAGGAAGTAACATTATGAAGTGTATACACACATGCGCCTCAGAGGAGATCCTGCAGCTTTCTGCTGTGTGCAACAAAATATTATAATATGGCAAGAAATGATAACGTGTACAGCTTCTCCTCCTGCCGTTTCCCGACATCCAATCTGATAAGATGAGATAAAGTGGATGTGAGACTTTAGCATCACGCAGACACAACAGAGAGGCTATTACTGCGTCTGATGAAAAGCAGATAGATTGCACTGTATTCCAGCCTGTGGCTAAGATCCCACAGGGCAGGCAGAATGAGGTGCTCTCCAAAATGAGCTCGACATCGCCGCAAATAGGACACAGCAGCTTCCCCGTGTTCTCCTCGGGCCAAGCATTACTCTGTACATTAGATCCATCTCACCGTTCCTCTGTGGAGAGCTGCAGCAGCATGTACGGGATAAACGGAGGTGTATTGTTGTGTCACCTGGAAACATCCCGTGTTATAGAATTAGCATATTTATGCTTCACAGTCCTCAGTTTCTTTGTCTGGCTTTAACCTGGATTTAATTCTCCACAGTTTTAAACGTGCTGTTTAATTCAGTTTAAAGCTTCTTAACGTGGGATTCTTCAGTGACTGTGGTCATTGTTGGATTCTTGTTGCTTCGCATTAATTACTGTTTTATTGATACGCATGCAAACACACACACACACACACACACACACACACACACACACACACACACACAGTGTAAATGACTAGAAAGGGAGAGGGAATGGGGTTGAAGAAAGGAAGGAATAATTTTAAAAAGGCAGGAAGGAAGGACAAATGGAAGGAAAACTGATAGAAAGAAAAGAATAGAAAAGCAAGAATAGAAGAAATTATGGACAGAAGTAAGTATGGTAAGAAAGGAACCAACAAAAGAAGGAATGGTACAGAGAAAGGAAGAAGGAAGGAAAATAGAAATAAAACATGAAAAGAATGACGGATGGATAGAAGTCAGGAAAAGAAGAAAGTCAGAAATAAAGGAACCTGAAGGGTATAGAGACGGATTAAGGGGAAAGAAAAGGAAGAAGCAAGACTAAAAAGGAAGGAAGGAAAGAAGAAATTTTATAGAGAAGGAAAAGGAGGAAAGTTAGGAAGACCATAGGGAATGAATGAAGGAAAGGGAAGAAACAAGACAAAAAGGAAGAAAGGAAGAACAATAGAAGGAGAGGTAGAGAAACAAGAAAACAAAGGAAGGCAGAAAGGAAGGATTGAATATGTATTTTATTAAATGTGTAGGAAGCACTCGTGCTGCTCATCACTATGAAACACAACAAGCAGCATTAATGAAGGATAGACTGTATCTAAACAATGGACTTAGCTTCAGGTAATGTAACAAATTACTTTCTATCACTAAAGTTTTTAAATGTTTTTAAACGTTTTTAAACTCTAATGAGTAACATGTAGTTACTGCTGACTGAATCCCTCGGTCTCTCCTTTTTCCTTGTTCTAGAGTCCATTGTTGTTTCCTCCAATTAGAGTCCTAGATGCTGAATTATTATTATTATTATTATTCTCTCTCTTTTTTTTCTTTTAGACAAACCTGCTGCATTCTGCGCTTGAGGCCTTGTTACAGTTTTCATCTTGTTTTCCACCCACCTGCCTTTTCCCTGTCTGAATACCAGGTCTCTTTAGATGAAGCGTGACAACCACTTTGCGTAACGTCAGCCTCGTGGGATCATTAGTGTGAAAATAAACTTTGTTATTTTGTTTTTTTGAGGGGGGTTTCTCTTTATTTCCAGCTCCCGTGTCAGAATGCAGAATTTATAGTCTGCATAAAGACTGGAAGCACTGACAGCTAGGCTGGTCCCCAAAGAGCGTTATATATTATCTCTTGCTAAGAAAGAGAAAATAGCGATGAAAAATGATGAATTAATGAGGCTCAAGAAGATCTCACAACCATAAATTTGAATAAATCTTACATATTGATCGCCTGATTGTCTTTGGATGTGCAAATCTGGCTGATTTAACCTCTTTAAAACTGTCATGGGTGACACATAGCATCATTAGCATCCTTTAAAGCAGAAACTTTAAAGAAATGTTATTACAGCTTTCCAGTGCATATGGGATTCACGTCACCCAAACACAAAAGATCCCAGAATGAAGTTACAACTGCAGCTTTACCAGTTCCATGTCTGTCAGATGCTGCGGGTGTCACGGAGTAAAAAGCATTTCAAAATCATGTTCTGGGGCAAAGTCAGTAAAATTTTCCTTTGAAAAAATTCACATTTGACTGTTGACTTTATATCAGCAATGTTTTTATGTGACCACTTAAAATAATTTGAGATTCAGTGTGTTTTGAAGCCTCGGCTTTGGAGTTTGTTGCTTCAAGCCAGAAGTTACCATATTTGGATGAGAAGGTACAAATGTATCCTTTAACAATGCCCATTTTGGTTCGTAAGCTGTATTTTTATATGTGCTTTAAAGTCCTGAGTTTCCTTCCTGGTTAAGGGATTCCCAGGATCGTGCTTAAAGAAGCTGGATCCTGGGAGCTACAGGGAAATTTTAAGCAGACATATCAGTTTGAAAATACAGCATTCATATAGTACATAAATGTATTTGATTGTGAGTCATGTCACGCCAACTTTTCTACATACAAATGAGAGAAACCCTGCACCTCCTCTCCTGCTGAGCCACACTGATGGAAGAAACTGTACACAGTCGTATAAAAACACAGCAGTGGAGCTTCGGGAGTCAGCAAGGTGAACGCTACAGAAAATGTGAATCCCAGAAGCTCGACACGTGGCGATAAACAAAGAGGAAGAACACCTCGTTATAGAGGAGGGCTGAAATGATGAAGTGTGATAGCAGCAAGAGCTAAGTGAAGGTGAGGAGCAAAGCAGAGGGGATGAGTAGATGCAGATGTAACACAGTCAGATTATCAGTTTGAGGAAGTGATTGACGGGGATTATACAGCCATTGTTAATTGAAAGTAAGGTTGAAAGGACAGGAAATGAGAGGGGATTATGCAAATGAGACATTATGATGCAAAAGAAAGCTTCAAATGTCTTTTTAGATTCATCATTATGAATAGAAATGTATTTTTGAGCATATGTTAGTATTACGGGGGGTTTGCAGTGGTTCCCAGTCGCTTCCACTTTGTTATAATGCTGATAACAGCTGATTGTGGAACATTTAGAAGTGAGGAAATTTCATGGCTGGACTTGTTGCACAGGCGGCGTCCTATCACGGTAGCACGCTGTAATCCTCTGAGCTCCTGAGAGCAACCCGTTCTTTCACAAATGTTAGTAGCAGCAGTCTGCATGTCCGGGTGCTTGATTTTATACACCTGAATTTGATGATTTGGACGGGAGTGTGAATACCTTTGGCAGCTTAACGTATTTGATATATCACCGATTTTCACACAGGACGCCTTCCTGCTTAGTGTCACCTCCCGGTCTTGAACCAGAGATTGTTTCACATGTTTGAACGTGAACGTTTTAACACTTGATCCTTTTGCATTTGGGTTTAAAGTGCTCCTCTGAACCTGCTCATAAGAAATACTGACGGTGCTTTGAATTCAGCGTTGGCAGGTCTCCTCTGTCATCTTTTAGACAGCACAGCATTGTAAATACACCTTGTCTCTTTGCCTTTTTTTCCCCTTTAATTAGGATACAGTTTATGCATACATGAAAATCTTTCATCCTCTGCCTCTTTCTCACTTCCATAGGGTTGGTTTTGAAGCCTGCAGACCTCAAGCAGGAGACACAAAGCAGATAAAAGTGTAGCACGACGAGAAGTTCAGTTTGTCTCCTGCTGTTTCTGAAACAACACAGCGGGAGCAGCTCGCTAACCTACATTTCAAGCTTCAATGTTTAATATGTGCGTGTGTGTATTAAGTGTTATATTGTTGCATGCATGCAGTATGCATAACTGTCACATGTGCAGCACAGTCCATATTTATGTGTGGCCACTGCAGAGTTCTGTGCATTGGTCGGTCTGTTTTAGGCATTTCACGTGTGCTCTAGTATTTTATAGTATGTGCTTATTATTAATTTATCATTTTCTATTAATGCTATGATTTCTGGACGTTTTTGAGTAAATGTGGAAAACTATATTACAAATCTGAGACTGATAGTTTATTTAAAGCCAGAGATTTAACATGTTTTAGCGCTGTAACCATGGGACTAGCTCAGAAACTTATAGGGTTTTATGACTTCCTTTCCACCTACATGTAGAAGTGGTTTCATGCAATCCCCCCTAAAAAAAACCCCAATTTGTATCTAAAAGCTGGCACAGTATCAGACCTGGGTCCAGAGCTGGACCACTGACATCAGTGACCGTGGGAGGAGCTACTCCAAGAAATTCACCAGCAATCTGCAGATTTTCATCACTCTTAAATTACTTAAACAAACTGTTTTCACACTCCAGAAAATTTCAGGGGAGTCACGTCTGCATATTTTCAAAAATTGTCCTTTTCTCATGTGAAGCACACAGCAGGAGGGAGTCTGCTTCAGCATTCGTGTAGGAGCCGTCTGGATAGAGCATGTGGGACGCGTAAACTCAAAAGCAGCACATTGTTTGGACTAGATGCTTCTCTCACATTGGCTCAGTCTGACATCACACAGGTTAGAGACGGGCTGATGTCCAGTGTGACCACATTCTCACGTGCACCTCAGTCAGAGGATATGTGGAACAGTTCAGTGCAGCGGAGCAGCTCACGTGATGTTCAGTCCTCAAACAGCTGGTTTCTCTGCTCTCTTTCCACAGTCCAACGACATGCATGATAGGTTAGTTGGTGAAAATGATAACTTTGAATCCTCTGACCACATGCTTCAAATGTTCTTCATCTTTCTCAGAAACACTCATATTCCTCTGTTTTCTCCCCTAACATCAATATTCTGATGCTTATGTTTGGTTGTAGCGTTCAGACACTAGTTCAGCGCCTCTGTATGATTTACAAAATGTGCCACTGACCACCAGCTGATGCCACCAAACTCAGTGATGCTGAATCACAGCCCTTTCTCTCCTCGTGATGTCACAACCTCAGCAGTCGCCCGCCTCCTAAAGCCGGCAGCGGGAGAGAGAAGTCAGTCACTGTGCAGGGCTTCCCGCTGCAGAGCTGCACTCTGATTCATTTGTTTCAGACCAGCAGAAGAGAAGAAGCAGCAGAAGGACAAACTAGTATAATAACAGAGGAAAAAACATCTCCTGAATGGCACCGGGGACCTGCAGCAGAAACATGGAGCGGTCAGACCTGAAAGGAAAGTCTAAGAGGAAGAGGAGGAGGAGGTGCAAAGGCAAAGGTGAGTCGAGCAGCTGTGATTGTTGAACTTTATGTGGGAAACAGATGATGATGCTGACAGTTATTTGTGGCAGTATTCAGTGAGCTTGGGTCTTTTTTACTCCACTGATGAAATTCTTACACAGGCTTTGTTTTGCTTTGCCGTTAGAGTTACTGCATTACATTACATCACTTACAGCGAGTGCATTTAGGAAGAGATGTTTTACAATTTACCACAGTCCACCTGCTGTATTTGTGAGTTCAAGAAGAGCATTTACAGGAAAAATAACGCTTATTGCTTTAGTCTCTGCGTTTGGTGATGATTTCAAGTGTTTGGTTTTCTGCTAACTTGAGCTTTGATTTGGTTTTGTCCTTCGCTGCTTCTCTGTCTTTATGTGGGGATTTTCCTGCTGTCTCTGAGTTTTGAATCCTTGTTTGGGTCTTTCTTTGTTTTTGGATCTTGTTTGTGGGTCCTGGCTTGGTTTTGTTATTTTGGGGGTTAGACTGAATTTTAGCTGCTAGCATAGTTTCAGAAATAGTCAGTTGTTACCACTGACAGACCTTTTGGGCTGTTATGAGACTTTTTTAGATATGCTAAATCCCACATGAAGGTGTAAATAAAAACAAATTTAAAACTTCTGGACACCTGGATATTAAGAGCATGTTACAGGGATAGAGCTTTCTCGTTGAGGTTTAACCAACCAACAGATGGAAATTAAGTGGAAATCACTGGTAGTGTGGCCGAGTGGTCTAAGGCGCTGGATTAAGGCTCCAGTCTCTTTCGGGGCGTGGGTTCGAATCCCACCACTGCCAGGCTTTAGTGGCTCCACATGTTCTCCTCCCAAGCTGTGAATTGAGTTTTTAAACTGGTTATATACTCTGCAAATTCACATGAGAGGAGTGGGCTTGGCAGCGCCTAGCCAATCTAAAGAAAAAGTTTCTTCTGTCTACAGTAACTGCTCCCTGTGATGGAAATTGCTTCAGTTTGTCAGCACATCAAAGTGAAATGAATTACATTGAACAGGTTTTTGTTCTGTCTTCTAGTAGCTGTAGTTCCAACCGGGTAAAAGAGACTTAAATGCAGATTAGAATCACACATAAAAAAAATTTTTTTTTTACCTGTTGCCAATCGACAACGGTACCGTTTGCCCTTCATTCACTGATTTTAGTAAATTATGGCTTAACAATCTATATGATACATACAGCATGCTGTAAGGAAAACAGCGATTTTAAACATAAACGCTGAGCGTACCCTGCTCCTGAAGGTTTAAGTTTGTATTCTTTCAGCTGCGGTGTGTGAATAAAGATTAAATATAAAAGTGATTTCATACCTGTTGATCTTGAATCTGTAAGAAATGACCTTCCTAGTACAGAAAACCCAGGATTGATCCTGAGGTTATCCGGATAAGATCCTGCTTCATAGTACAAACTTCTGCTGTGGCGACGCCTTAAGGTACACAGACTTTACAGGCTCTACATCAAGCGGGTCACTGACAACCTGTTATGAGGAATGGAGTTTTGATATATCAATAAAAAAAAGGCTTCGACCCTTTGCTCTGCTAAATTTAATATAGCATATTGCAAAAGCATTGCTATATTATATTTGCATTTGCTTAGAACACAACGAACCCTAGCTCCGACCCTAAGTAGGCCATGGTGACCTGGTGGATGTGAATCAGTCTTATTTTGGGATTGGAAATTGAAGCACTGATGCAGACACTGGGATTGTTTCTCCCTCTGGAGCAGTTAAAAAGTCAGGGATCATCTCATCTTATTAACTGCAGTCAAACTCAAACTTCAGCTCCAAATGATGCTAAAAATGCTTTAGTCATCCCTTATGGTCCAGTTGGTTTCTGAGTGATTAAGTCAGGTTGTGCAAACTTCATTCATCTCTATAGCACTGGAAATCGCTCATTTTTAAGCCCATGAATAAAAACTTTACGTGTTTTTATCACCATAATAATCTGCTCGAAGTGCCAATGCTAACACATATATATAGCAACAAATGCAAATAGCCTGAGCTAAAGAGTATTTATAACTGGTTATTTGTTGGTTGATGTGTTGGATTCGATTTTATTAAGATCCGTGTGTCTGAATGACAGAACAGCGAGATGTCTGCGTGCAGGTTTAATGTTCCTGTCAGACTGATGACAAAAAGTCTTCCTGAGGTTTAGGAGCTGGTGTAAAAAGCCAAATTGGTGCAGTTGCTATTTAACCACATGACATCAGTCAGGACATTCACATATCTGCCCTGGTGATTGTTGTTTTCAGCTTTAATTATTGTCATCTTCAGTTGGTGGATGTCTGCAGAGAGTCTCAGGTGTATGCTCCCTCTCTGTCTCCGTGGTTCAGACTCTCCGGAGAACCCTTTCTGCTTGATTTGTTTGTTTGCTGTTTTTGCTCATTCATTTCTGGGCTCCTATCAGCGTTTATAGCTGTAACACAGGATGAGCCAAACCCAACTGCTGATCAAGCAACAAAAATGTGAACAATGCAAGCATGGCAGCGCGGTGCATCTCAGGCATGTTAATCAATTAAAGAAACCAAAGATGAGATCCTCTGCTGCCAAAAATGAAGATGTTACAAGAAGAAGGAGTTACAGGAATACAGCTGCTGCCACGGCCGACTGCGACACCATCACCTCCGTTCATCGCCAAAAAAATAAACACTTGTGAGGAAGGACAGAGGCGATTGTGACTCAAAAGTGTCAATGAAGTTTTCAGTTTGCTCCTTTTTCCACTTTCTGTGTCTAAGAAGTCCCAACGTGCAGCCAAAAATGTTCACTTTCTGTTTACTCGTGTGAGTATAAATGTCTCATCAGGATATGAGCTCCGATAATCATAATTACAGTGGTCTGACCAACAGGTCAGCCTTTTAGGATTACACTGGCATTGTTCTGCACATGATAATCCTCGGTAAATGCTGCAGATTACTCCATGATGGCCACGGTATTAAATCCAGCAGTTATTCAAAGTGCGCAAAGCCTTTTCCACTTTCATTAATGACCCGTTGGCCTTTTTTGTGCATCAAAGCGTGCCCTCTACGAAAAATAAATGCCTCCAGAAAATCATTAGTCCCCACAAATCCCACTATTTTCGGACCACAATGCACTCAGCTAATGCTTCCACAGTATCCAACAATGAGCTGTACTTTAATGCCAGCTGTCATTTTAGAAACAGAAGGTGGGATCTTTTTCTCAAATGGCAAACGTCTCCACTTACAATGGAGCTCTGTGAGCGCGCAGCAGGAGGGAGACTCGTGTCGTGCGACTGCTGTGCGCTCAGTAATTCAGCAGTGTTTGAGTTTCTCTGTTCTTCTGAGACTGTGAGCTTCTAGACAGCTGGATGTATAAGCAAACTGTCACTCAAACAAGTAAATGGGAAGGGGGAAAAGAGGAAGTAATCACATGGGATTACCAAGCCTTTTCTGTTTACAGTGTTACAGAAACATCAAATTTAATTTAAAAGGAAGTTGAATGTTTTTCTGAGATTTCCCGTTTTCCTTTAAGTCTCTTATAAAGTCTTTATGTGCATTAAAAGGTGAGAGAGTTCAGAAAACACTGCTGCTGAACTCTGCGGGAACATTTCCACATGACTGGCAGCAGCGGCTAGTTTGGCAGAGCCGATTCCTCCCTCACAGTTTGGTTCAAACATGAACAGCCATTACGCATCCACCCATATGTGAGGGTTCACGTCATATTTTTCATCATCGGTTGGGTGAACACGAGGCTTCGCGCACACATTTGTCTACCTTCCAAATCATGGTGAGAGCACAGACCCGTTTCTAAAAGGTGCTGGTGACTGCATGGTGGACTGGATGTTATGTGGACTGTTGTTATGTTCTTAGTCATTAGTTTCAAATCTTACTGAATCCAACATCCATCTATCGATCCGTTATCATCAACTTATCCAAAGCAGCAGGCTAAGGAGGATATTCACGACGCCCTTCTCCCCAGCAGCGCTGAACAGTCCCTCGTGGCCCCCAAGGCCTGATCTCACCAGCAGGTTCTGGGCTTGCTCCAAAGTCTCCTCCCTATTGTTGTGTGCTCAAGAAACCTCTACTGGCTCCTTCCAACATAATGGAGTAGTTCTTCTCTTAGCTCCCACCGGGCGTCCAAGGTCCTCAGCCTGTCAGCCTGCCTCAAAGACAGGGAGACTCATTTCAGGCACTTGAATTCACAGCTTTGCTCTTTCTGTCATTTTTTAAGATTGGATGAATGTTTGGAGCTCTCTCTTCACCACTTTAGCCGAGTATAATGCCTCCAATACTGCTGATGCACCAATCCACGGGTCCACCTCTCACTCCACCCTCCCATTAGTCATGAATAAGACACTTGAGTATCTTGCTTTGGGTTATTTCTCTTGCCCAACTCATAATGATGATGCTGGATATTTTGTTCCTTTTAAATATTTTTATTTAAATGACTGTTTTAGCCTAATGAGAGTTTTTTATGGTGTGGAGTGAAGGTGGTGGAGAAGATGACCCAATTAGACAAGAAGTGAAAGCCAGGGAGGGATACACAAGGAAAAACAATTCCAAAATAAAACAGGAAGATATGATAAACACAAGGAGAAGACGGAGGGAGGGAAAGGCTGGAGACACACAAAACATTAAAAATCAAAACAGGAATAAAAACTCAATAAATCCCAAAAAAATCCAGGACCATGAAATTTATAAACCGGTGGGTTTCATATCGATGACATCTGTTTTTATTACACAGATCAATAGTCACACATGACACTGAGTACTGCACCGTATTGTAGACCCCTAAATAAAGTCCTGAATCTGCAAATGAGCACAGCCCCGTGGAGCAGCACTCGCAGCTTATTCACCTTTTTCTGTCCCCATAATTAAGGCACTCAGCTGTCACCTATATTCCTCCACAGGGAGGAGGTTATTTTGAGATATTTTACAGCAGTTTCAGGAGATCAAGCGAGGCAAAGTAAAAGTCAGAGAAGAGAAATAATGGGAAGCACAATTATGTCAAAAGATGCGCAAAAAGCTCAGAAACAGAGAGACAACAAAACCAGCAGGGTAGTTTTCAGCTGCATCGGAGTTCACCTTGAAATAAAAACATCAGTGAGTTGATTAAAGAGGAAAAAAAATCAAGAACATGTCAAGAACTTTCTAGATGCAAAGCCGCTTCATTTCAGCTCGTTTATTACAGCACGCTGTGAGGACCCTCTGAGCGCAGACTGCAATGAAATTACTTTGTTAATCTGGATTTGTATCTGTTTTTTGTCTGGATACAGATGAACTTTTTGGGGGCATTTCAGTAAAAATAAACTGCCATTTGGCTGTGAAAAAAAATCCCCTTCTGTTGCCTTTTCAGTCAAATTAACAAACTGTCATTTGTTGGCTGCAAAGTCTCGTTGGAGAAATGATTTGATTGTCCTGCTTTTAGCGAGGATTATGATTCTCCGACATGCGACAAACAGCTGCTGTCTGCTACGGCTCTGTGTCATGACGTGGCGTGTGTTTGGCTATATTTGTATATTGGATGCGTTTTGGATAAGTGAGCTCCATCGTGCAGTCAAACTTAGTGGGGCATGTCAGTGCGCAATTTCACTGATGGATTCTTCAATCGCCACACTTCTCTGGGGCTTGGGCTTTGTGAAACCATTAGCAATATGGTTTGTGCGCCCATTTAACTTAATTGCAGGGATGCTCAGCGGGTAAAGTGTGGCCATAACTCTGCAAGCGTTAGGGGTCCCATCTTCTCTGCAGCTTGGAAGGACAGCTGAGTTTTGATCCCCAGTGGGGCTGAAGCAGTGACAGAATAAGATAGTCACTAATATTTTTATTGCAAAATCCAGAATTCTTATTTTTAAATTGCACTTTTAATAGTAAATTATAAAATAAAAATAGCAAATGTGATTAACTTCAGGCTGACAGTGCTGCAAAAAGTATTTGCCCCCTTCTGGATTTCTTACGTGTTTTTTTGTCACACCTGCGTGGTTCAAATGATCAGACAAATGTTCTTATTTGACAACAATAACCCGAGTAAATACAAAATGCAATGAGATGAGATGCAGCGAGAATTCCAGGGATTTAAGTAAAGGTTGTTGAGTTCTGGCAGGTAAGTAAAGATTAATCCTTTCCTTAGAGGAGCAAACCAGCCTGAGACAGCAGGTGAGTACTAAACACAAGAGGAGGTCTTCAGCCAACCGAACACGAGACTGCAAGGCAGAAAAAAGGCAACGTTAGGAAGCACACAAGCATGACTGAGCCCGATCACCACAACAATCTGGCAGAGAATGGCTGCTCAAGCAGGTGCTCAAGTACTGGCAGGTCATGAGCAAATCAGAAACATGTGTGTTGGCTGAAGAGCAGGAAACTGAGAGACCCTGACAGTTGGTGGAGTCCAAGAACAGAGGCTTGGACTCTAGACTGAGGCAAAGTGGAAGTCACAAAATGTTAAATTCTGTTCGAAAAACATGGATGCCACTGTTTCTAGAATTAAGAGGAGAGGGAGCATTTGGCTTGTTATCAGCTGGTATTGGAGGTCATTAGTACTTATGGAACTGGCAGCTTGCACATCTAGAAAGGCACCATCAGCGTTGAAAGGTATATGCAGGTTTTACATCAGAATATGCTCCCATCCAAACGACACGTGTTTTAGTCGAAGGCTTTGCATCAACAAAACGATGCTAAACCAGCTGAAAACATTTGGTGCAGCGTGAAACAAACAGAACAAACAGGACCCCTGAGCAGCTGGGTTCAATCGCATTCTGCCTTCATTTAGATTTTACACAGAGTCCCAACTTTGTTACAATTTGATTTGTATAGACACAGAAATGTAGGCTGAGACAACATGCCAGTTTGATAGAATTTAGGATCATAATTTAAGGGAACAAGAACAATAACATAGTTGCTACAAAAAGGTTGTGTATGTATTAAAGACGTGCTTCAGGGGAAGACAAAGATTTTAGATGCTTATAGAATAAAACTTTAGGCTCTCCTGTTATCTGTGCACAGTGATCAGAGACATCTACAAGGAATGGTGATGATATTTTCCAGAGATCTGATTGGTCAGTAGGCGGTGATTTCTTACCTGATCTTTAATCTAGAGCACAACAACACTGCTCCAGAGATTATATCTGCAGCATAAGTAACCATGGCGATGTAAGTATGACATAGCAAGAAGTAAACCGTCTCCATAACAGCGAACACCCAGGGTTAACCCCGAAATCACCTGGATAATCCTGCTTTGTAGTACAGACCTGTGGCTGAGTTAAAGCAGCCAGACTTACCCTGTGCAATGACCCCAGAGAGGACTCAAACACAGGACCAGGCAGTCAGAGGAAAAGCACTAAATCCTACTCTTTAATCCAGGCTAATGTCAAAAAGTCAAAAGGGCCAAAAATCTGACATAAACATCACAAGGAATGCGACTGGGACTAACAGGATGCAAAAAATACACAGAGAGAAAATGGAAACACGAGGAAAACGGTGGAAAACTTGACTGTAATGAGAATGAGACAGTCTGATGGGGAATAACGGGGAGCATCAGCTGATTGACAGCAGGTGAGGATGTCTAATTACAGTGCAAAACAAGCAGAGATTACAAATTAAGTCAGGACCCAAACCGGCCCCAGTTAAGACCAAATGTGGCCCAAAGATAAAGACGCCCTGCACACTTTAGCCAGATGGTTTATAAAAAAAAAGTCTAATCTACAGAAAAAAATGATATATTTCTTTCTTACACTGACAGCAACATTAGATTTAACCCACTCATTTCTCTGACTACACTTGGGCCTCGATAAACTAACAAAACAATTAAGCGATTCTCCAGCTGTGAGCCAACAAACACGGCTCACAGTGAGAGATAAGCACCGCCTAATCATTCAAACTGATGAAGTGACAGCGAGTCAGCAGGCGAGGGCATTAAAAGCTGAAGCGAGGCCCATTGGAAGCAGGCAACAGGCTGCCATAGATTACTGCTGCCACTGTTATTGTCTCTCGTTTTAGTTTCATTGCACATCACCGTATGTTTCAGGCAATAATTTCATCACTCGTTTCCAAATAATGATCATCAGCTTGTTGATTTGAAAGCAGACGTTTGTTCCCTGAGTGCGATGAGATGAGACGACGTACTGAACTAAACTTAGGCCGGAGAGAAGCTTTGCAGCCTGTTCTCGCTGTGTGGGGAAGAAAATGGTATCTGACATGGATCTGTGGTGAAATCGCAAACACTTAGCTGCAATGTTTTAATTAGACAAAATGGAAAAATGGGTTTGAAAGCCAGCACAATACATTTGGAAAAATGCAGTCAGCTTGCTGCTATTTATTAAACTTTAGATAAAGATTTTAAACTGTCTTTGTGCTTTCTGCTCTTCTTGACTGCCTCAATATCATCAGTGAAAATATGCAGAAAGGGTCCAAAAGCATTTTATCTGGATTTTGTAGATGTGTTTATCATTTTAATGGAGATTTGACGCTTGGTGTACTCACCAGGATTTCTTAAATTCGAGTGAGAAGGATGAGATCAAGAACCAGTCAGAAAATTCCCAAACCAAAGAACTGTGAGGTACTGGACTGACACACACACACATATACCTTCAGACACCAAGTGACTTTTTGCACAATACTCAGTGTTTTGCACATTTCTGTTGCACTGTTGTGTCTGTATCGCTCTGTTCTGTCTGGTGTTGCACTCTCTTTGTTTTGATTTTTTGCAATTTTTGCACACTTGCACTTTATCTAGTCCTGTGTTGATTGTTTGTTATATGTCATATGTAGCACCATGGTCTTAGAGGAACGTTGTGTTGTTTCACTGTGTGCTGATAATAAAGCCACTTGACTTGACTTGACTAATGAAGCTAACACAGAGCAGTCTGGATACAACTGTAACTGTGTGTGTTTAATTCTTTTAGGGGGTAAAAGTAAAGACATTACTTTTACTGCAGAAGCCACAAAATGTTAATGCCCCAAAACCCAGTTTTTATTGTTTCTGTTATGAGTCTTATTTGAACAAATGTCAGAGCAATAGCATCAAGAAACAGCTACAGTTTATTTTCCTTAAAAAATTAATTCAACTTCATATTTTCATATTTTTCACCTGGTTCTCCGTCACCTGCAGTGACTCCATGTCTCACCCACAGTGGGCCTCGCCCCACAGTTGGAGAACCACAAAGTTAATCACAGTGGTGCACATCCCAAAAAGTTGATTCTGTTCATCTGGATGTAGCGTTTGCAGTGGGAGAAACGTTTCATCGCTCATCCAAGTGACTTCTTCAGTCTCAGCTGACTGCAGGTTTCCCCAATCTTATAAACAGTACAGTTGCACAATGACTGAAACCAGCCCACTGAATGAACAATGGGCTGTGAGGTCCGCTGCTTGATTATTAATATGCAAACTGTCATGACCATTGATCAATAGCCATGAGTACCATTCACAGAGTTCACAGCTGCAAGATGGTGAAAGATGTACCCTTAGGCCCCCTCATCAGTTCAGAGATGGTCTTTTACATAGATGGTCTTGGATTTATTTACCTGGATGATTGAGCACACATCAAGACACAGTGGTGCACTTTTTTTTTCAAAATGTGAAAACTGGTAGTTTTACATCTAATAATACCAAAAGTTTTCATTGCATTTTTAACTATTTAAAATAATTTACTGAGGAGGAAACACTGTATCTTCACCCCTTTGTTCCCACAAGGAAGCCTCAAATGGTTATTCTGATTTGACAACACATTTTTATTTGGGGCCAGTTAGATTTTAGATTTCTTAGTTGATGTGACAAGACAACACATACTGTGTCTGAACCACAGCTTCCCACTACCTCATGGGTACGTGGGTTAATCTGGACATGGTGCCAAAAAGAAGCGCTTCGCTGTGAGCAGGATTTGAACCTGCGCGGGAAGATCCCATTGGATTTCAAGTCCAACACCTTAACCACTCGGCCATCACAGCTGCTTCCTTTTGCTTCTTTGCTTTAGTTTTTGCATGTATTGTGACACCACCAACTAAATCATTTCCACTGATTTCTGCAGTGAATTTTTTCACTTGTCTCTTTGCATTGTCTCCACCTGAATCTCACCTTTTTCACAGCACAGCTTAGGTTTGCAAAGCTGCATTTAAACAAACCACCTAACCCTTTTGCACAGACAATGTGCAATACTGTGCTAGACCTTGGAGGGGTGATGATCTGGACTTGCAGTTTTTGAGGCAAACATGAACTCTTCTGTATACCAAAGTCACATGAGAAGCCATCTGTCTGACAGTCAAAACGTGGCCAAAATTGAGTCATGCAACAGCACAATGATCACAAGCACAGCAGCAAATCTGCAACAGAATGGCTGAAAAAAGAAAGAAGGTGCTGCACTGACTGAGTAAAAGTCCAGACCAGTGGTGCAACCTTAAGCAAGTAGTGCACCAACAGCCATACTTGTCAAAAAGATCTTTGGCTTTAAGTTCAGGCATCTACAAATACAGCCTGAAAAGATTGTGATGATATGTTTGGTCGTGGTTATATCTACTAACGACCCAATCAAAACGCAGCGTGAGACATGCTGATTAAGACGTAGCTCATTTGGATAATGATGATGATGTGTAATATCATCAAACGTCTAGTTTCCAATTCTGTATCCATCAAACGTAACGTCCTACAGGTTTTTAGATCGACGTCGCACACTGAAGTGAAATCGCAGTGTGCTCGAGCCTTCAGAGGCAGATGGCTGTTTAACCCTGTGACGAACTGTACAGAGACTTTGACCACAGTGACTCACCTGCTGGTGGACAACAGCGCCGTGCTACGTTTGTCATTCACTTTGGTGCGTTAATCGCTGTTTTTCTGTAACTTTGTAGGAGTATGTGTGGGACGTGTGTTTGTGTGCATCTGTGTGAACAGCGCGCGTTGTGTGCAAATGTTTAGCTCATTGGAACATGCTGTCAGCAGTTTGCTCTCTCAGCCCGCCCACACGTGAACGGAGAGCTGATCAAAGCTGGAGGCGTTATCACAGCAGATTTTCCTCACAGGTAGATAAAAAGGATTTTTTTCTACTTTGAAAATCTAATTTTTTCTCAACTCTATAGTGTTTCTTCTTGTAATGAGCAATGAATTAGGTCATGTTTGAGCTCAGCTCTACTGTGCACACCTTCTCTTATCTCCTATAAACAAACTCTAAAATGAACATTGGTGGGATTTTAAGGAGGAGCATTTTGAAATCCATTTCATCGTTCAAAGACGCAAACAGTCTCTTTCCATCTTAAGAAACATAGAAAGAGACATCAAAACTAATCTTAGGCAACACTGGAATCTGTAGAAGCGCTCTTTTTCTACTGGATAATAAAAGAACTGCAAACTCTTCAGCATTTTAAAGGACAGTGACAGTTATTACAACTTTAGCCCCAGCACCAAAACTCAAGACTGCGCTGCTTCGGTTAAAACATCTCATATTAAATTAAACTTCAGCCGGTACACTGAACCACTAAAACAAACTTTTCTGTTCACGAATGTAAGTAAATAACTTACTTACATTACAGTTACAGTTATTACAAATAACTTACTCAAATTATCATCTTAATCAAAAATAACAAAGTGCTTTTCTATTTTTTTTTCCTTTGTTTTGTGAAATAGTACATTTGATAATTCATGAATAACAACAATAATTAAATTTTACTATTAAAAATTACAGAAACATAAAAAATATATTGGTGATTACAATAATATAATTAATAAATACAGTATAATGATTAACATACTTTTGAAACAGCTTGCACATTTGATTGGTTACAAAGTCACATGTTGTCTCCATGCAGGTCCATTGATTTGGACCTACATTCCCTCACTGAGCTTCCAGTCCAGCGCCGTAACCTGCGCTTGAATGTTGCATGTAAAGGCAACTTGTGAGGAAATCTAAAAAAACAATGATATATGTCAGTTTATTTAACTGCTCCAATGTGACAAATGGCACATGCAGTTGTAATGGATCATTACTTTAATGTCTGCTAGCAAAACACAGATGAAAGATAATACAGACTAGTTCTGCTGTTTAGAGTAAAAAATGAGGGTAGGACAGATAAATAGCATAAAGTGTGGGTGTAGCTTCTACCTTTTTTCTCTGGGACTTTAGAAGACAGCTGATGCATTTATGGTCATAGTTTCAGGCCATACTGAATGAAAATGAAGTCAGGTTAGTAAAGTTTTATCATTCTGTAAGTCAGAAAGGAGGATTATCTGGTGAAAATGGTTGAGTCCAGGATTTTCTCTATTTTCACTCAGTGGTAGCA
Organism: Maylandia zebra; assembly: GCF_041146795.1. NCBI lineage: Eukaryota > Metazoa > Chordata > Actinopteri > Cichliformes > Cichlidae > Maylandia > Maylandia zebra. The sequence continues at coordinate 5,088,467 of NC_135184.1, forward strand.
TAGTTGATGAATGTAGGCTGTAGAGCCTGGACCAAAATCTTCAATGCACGACTGCTTTTTCTTTCCTTGCTGCATCAGGAGGACATCTGGAGGTCACATCGTGCAAACAAACTTCTACTGATGCAACTAAACTGGATTTTGTTAGAAGCTCACCATTTCATGCTGCATTCCTATCAGCCTAAAGGTCACCCATGCATTGCATGTATTGAAGGTGTCTCCACTACTGAAAAAACAACATCTTAAGTCAAAATTTCAAGTTTTTTCTCAAACCTTCCAGCTATTAACATGTTTTTTTCTGGAACACCTCATAATTGCACAGTGCTCACCGGTAATCATGGCTTTAGAAAGTGTTGCCTGTTATAAATATTATTATTTTAACTTTAGCCACTGGGAACAGGATTCAAACCCGTGCAGTGAAACCCAACAAAAGTTCAAGCCGGAAACCCTAACAGCAGAACAACCACAGCCCTGAAGTCCTGGCCAAGAATGGCATACTTACTGTCTCATAAAAGAAAGACCAGCCTTTTTTCCTCTTTTATATTTGTACTGAGGCTCATTAAAGACAATAAAGTATAAAAGTAAGAAAGGAGCAGGAGCTTTAATAAAATAAGAAAAAAATCTACTCTTACAAATTTCCTTCCTTATACCGAGTCAGTCGATAGGAAAATTAATCCAAAAAGTTTTCATATTTCTTTGCCCTTGAGAAAAGACAGTCCACATTACAAGTAAATGAAACCACTTGCCATTAATTATGCTTAGCAAATGAGATTATCCACAGCTGTCAGCCCACACACACAAACCGGACAGTGAGCGGGTGCTTCTTGCTTCCCCCCTGCCATGCCTAATTTCATTATTCTATTAAATAAGGTTCATTAACACCGGCTGAATGGAGAAACTTCCCTTCTTAAGCTTTGATAAACACAAGCAGTGTGCAATACGAAGCCACGCAAGCTTCCTGCTCTCTCTCTTTTTTTCCCTCTGCTGTTCTGCATCTTCCAGAACATTATGGCCTTTTGCGTGCAGGCAGCAATCATCTGAACGACTAACATCAGCATTTTCTTTTGCACTTTCTGCACCCACTGATGAATTTACCTCAAAGAATGCAAGGACAGAAAAACCTGTGGTGGCTGAGAGGCTAAAGCGAGGTACAGAAATCAGCTGGATTATAACACCGGTGATGTGCGGCCCCAATATTTGATAGGTCGACCTCAACACATCTGCATACCGGTATACAATGATATATACACTAAGGAATGTTTTGTGCACTTTTGTACAATCTATAGCGACTGACTCTCCTTTGGATCCAGCCTCAGGCGGCCACGAGAAGAACTGTGGGGTTGTCTTATTGTTGCTGCTCAAGTGCATTATCACTTTTTTATCACTTTGGTATGACTGCTCCTTTGTCTTCATGTAAAAAAATCATAGTTTGTACTGCAAACACTTTTTTGACATAATTAAGTTGGATGACAAAGACTTCCGTGCACCCCTACCCAGCACCAATCCCCTCCAGTTATTCACCAATTTGTTCTTTGCTACATGCACATGCTCTCTAAAATCTGCTCACCTGTTTTGCAAAGCTCAAGCTGCACAACACCATCGTGTAGATCTGTTCATGTAAAACTTTAGAGGTAGATTAAGCAGACAGTTTGTCACATTGCAACTTGGATAACCTCTATTTAAATCAAGTGGAAAGTCTACTATTTCATTCACAAATGGGTGTGAGTTAATGAAGGGCTTTGTGGACTAGCGAGGGTGTGTTTTTGTGTCTATATCAGAGGATGTCAAGTGAAAGATGATGAAAAACGTGAAAATGGCAGCAAGTGTGGGAAGACGCGAGAGCTCAGTAGATACGACGCAAAGAAAAACAGTTATTAACTTCTTTTTTTGTCTGAAAATAAATGGTCCCATTAGCTGTGATGATGCAGGTCATTAAAACACCTCCAGCCTCCACCTGCCTTCAGAAGCACAGGACTCACATCATTACGTTCACATCCCATCTCACGGCTCTCATTCATATCATCCCACCACTTAATGGCATCACACGCCTAATATAACTGAAAGGTGGAAGGTTAATGCACAATAGTTTAGTGTGCACTCTTCATTATTCTAATGACTTTTAGTTTGCTTTGCAGTGCCCTCCAGAATCAGCAGTCACTTGGGGTAAAAATTAGGAAAATAAGCAGTAAAATTACCCACAAAGAAGTCAGAAAAGTTGCATATTTAATCTGACTCTAGCTTCTTTAATATTACTTTGTTCTCAAAAGAAATATCTCAGTTTAATGGTGAAATTGACACCACTTTTACTTGCATGGAGCACAACTAATTTCATATGATTCTCTGTAATTTGCAGCCATGTTCAGCTCATAATATTGGTTTTTAAAAAATAATTTTTCATTTCAGGAAGCCTTAAAAGTGAAAAATGGCATGTAATAAAACTGCAGACTAGTTTAATGTTGATCCATAATAGTTATAGTTTAACAGGAATTCATTAATAGCTTATGAACAGTATAATTGCTGCTGCTGCTCATATGTCAGTGTTTATGTGAATGTATTCTAACAAGAAATGCTACAAAATAAAAACTCTCAAATGGTACTTGTGCATCAGATAAATGGGAATAAATGGGGTCACTGGTTTGGGGACCAACAGGGATCAGCAGGTGATCTATTATGGTGGGTTTTTTTCCTGAAGCCAAACTCCAAAAACAAAACAAGTGGAAGTTGTAGTGGAGATGGAGTAGAGAGGAAAGGGCTGCATATAGAAAGTAAGGTGTGAGAGCTTTACAGAGGATTGTGCATTTTAAAATCCATGTTGGAATCTGCCAGTAACCTGCCTCAGTACCACAAGCTCCTGTCAGGCATCCCCACTCTCCAAAATTGGGTACCAAGCCCCAAAAACAACTTGTTACGGCCGATGCCGGTGTGTTGTGGACCCAAAAGCACAGGAGGGAAAACTGAATCAAAGAAAAAATGAGCCGTTACTGTGGCCAATGAAACACATGAAAATAAGTAATAACATGTAACACACACACATATATATATATATATATATATATATATATATATATATATATATGTGTGTGTGTGTGTGTGTGTAAGGAGAAGAGGATGGATGGACATAAACGAAGGGAAAACACAATAAGTTTAAGAATTAAACTCCACATGCTGACGGGGTATAGCTATACCATTTTGGAAACGATTAATAACTGCAGTTACTGAAGACTCCCCCAAATGGCATGTGTGTGAGGGATATTGTAGATATAAGTTACCATGAGCGATAATAGCCACTAAAAGCAGAAATATCATTATATCCACCAGCAGTACAGATTATAAGATTGACAAAGAAAAAAAAAAAAGGTTCACGGGGAAAAGTGCTCATTTACTATCCATCCATCCGTTTTCTTCCACTTATCCAAATTAGGGTCACAGGAGCCTATCCCAGCTGTCATGGGGCAACAGGTGAGGTACACACTGGACAGGTCAGCAGTCTGTCACAGGACTAACACAGAGAGAGAGAGAAGCATTCACACTGATTTTCACACCTAATTTAGAATCACCATTTCAACTAACAAGCATGTCTGGACTGTGGGAGGAACCCAGAGCACCTGAAGAGAAGAACCACACAGACACAGGGAGCGCATGTGAATCTTCTTCATGTGAGGCAACAGTGGTCACGACTGCACCGCTGTTACATCCCCACATATATGTATATAATGATATATAACTTTTTCACCATCTCCCAGATAGCACAGGACCATCATCCTTCTCAAACTAGACATTTGTGCCAGTTTTCCTTAAGTGTATATGGTAAGTCTGCACACTTTCCACTACACTTTGCAGCTGTGATGGCCGAGTGGTTAAGGCGTTGGACTTGAAATCCAATAGGGTCTCCCTGCGCAGGTTCAAACCCTGCTCACAGCGGCTCAATGATACCATGGGGTTTTTGCAAAATAACAGAGAGACTGGGTGTGCTGGTGATTTTGACCCTCAGTCTTAAAGCAGTTAATTGTCTGCACAGTCTGCAGGTGATAAAGTCTGCGTATGAGGAAGGAGGTGGCAGCTGACACTACAGTTGGAAATCCATACAGCAGAAATTTTTGTGCTGTCAGTTTTATTTAAGCTGTTTAAGTTTCAGATCACATAAAATTACCAGGTTTGGATTAGAAAGCTTAATTTCTTTATGCATGCAAAGAAATTAAGCTTTTTAAGTTAAGCCTTCTTCAGTCTCAGCTGACTGCAGGTTTCTCGACCTTATAAACAGCACATTTGCATAATGACTGAAACGAGCCCACTGAATGAACAATGGGCTGTGAGGTCCGTTGTTTGTGAGGTGACCGAAGAAGTCGCTTGGATGTGTATTGAAACATTTCTGAAAACATTACGTCCAGATTAACAGAATCACATTTTTGGGAAAAGCTTCATTCCTGTGGTTGGTTTCTTGATAATATTGTCCCATACTACCAGCAAGGACAAGGACAGAAGCAAAAATAAAAACAGCCGAAAAACCTTCAGGAGGAAAAGGGAGAGAGCAATGTTCGGTGGCCACCACCAGCAGAAATATTTATATTTTGGGGGGGGTTTCTCGTGTTTTAGCCTAACTATTTGCCTAAAAATCTGTCATCAGTATTATATGAATCATGATAAAACACGCCTACCATGTTTTGGGTGCCTGCAACTGGTCCGTCGGGTTATTGTCTGACCAGAAACACTTCCCTTGTGTTTTTTCCTATTTCCGTTGTGTTTTGTGTGATTTTTCTTATTGTTGGCGTTTTCTTAAATTGCAGTCCATTTGTCCTCTAAGGGCCACCGTAATTTTTTTATCACCTTTTTCTTACTAGTTTCTTTATTTTCAAATCATCTTGAAAAAAGTAAGTGATTTCCAGGAAATGTTACTTTCAATATACCCTTATAAGTAAGAAAGGATGTGGGTGAATATGCTTGCCGTAATCTTATTCATTTTTACGTATTAATATAATTAATTTGGAAAACTGTCGTAGGGTAGAGGCTGGGTAAAACCTGGACACACGTGGGCAGCCTGTCAGTCGATCACACTTTGAGCCACTCGCCAGCCTTTGGAAAAGATTTTGTGCTCAGTTTAAAATCTCTGTGACTGGGTTAATAATACAAAGCTGTTCATTTAGTTTAAAGCCCATGATGCTTCTTGTGTGAAAGCCTCCGTCCTTATCACAGACACCTTTCAATTACCCCGGCTGGCTCTGAGCCACCTTTCTGTTTGTTTTCATTCAGTGGGAACTCTAATGGCGTTCATGGCTTCCTGCAGCAGATTTTCACTATCACCGTCTATGTGTTTACCTCAGTCCATTTAATTTCTTCTGCAGTTCAGGCCGAATATAAAACTAAGCATCAGAATCATTCAGAATCACAACACTGACTCGCTTCACAAACACAAAATGTCAGAGGACACACTGTATATTTCCATTTAGATGAAAATTTATATAAGATGAAAATGACCTCAAGTCTTTTTCATTGTGTTTTTCAGGATGCAGCAGCACGCCGTCAACCTTCATAAGCCCCATAAAACACTGGGATACTGAAGCATCATCAGCTGAGGATGCAGACAGTTCAAGTAAATGCCGTCCCTCCTCTTACTGCACACAACTTGCTCTACATCCATTATTTTAATGTGGTATATATCTAACATTTGAACTGCAGGCAGTTTATGTGGCTATTTTACAAACACAGATGTTGTATCAGCCTACATTACACTCTCAGCCATGTTAGCAGCATGCTGGCTTCATGGACTGCAGCATAAGCCTGTCGGTCATTAAACAAATGCATTGTTCCAAATTTCTCTTTATGAAATGTTCTGATATTAAAATGTTTGCAGACTTTGTTGGATGGACGAATCATTCCGTTGCACTGACTTTTTAGCACAAATGCTCATCCAAAGTAGGCCAGTGCAACCATTACCTACAGTCACAGGAATCCCAGTGACTCTTTTCCTGCCAAAAAATAATTTTGTGCCTCAGCAGCCATTACTGTGAGTGCTACAAATATACTACGGTCAGTATGAATTATAATAATTTAAAGGGACCTAATATGCCCATTGCCACATCTCCATTTCCTTCGTCTCTAATAGAATAGCTTTGAATTAACAATACAAATTAATAATTATTTGTACTTTCTCGCTGGGCCCCTCAGTTCATCTTCTGTCTAAGCTGGTTTTATGTTGATTGGCTGCCCCTCATAACCACAAGATCTGAACAGCAGATAGGAGAGAGTTGAGAGCTGTGTTTCCAGAGATGCCTGTAGAAATATATGCTCTCATGTTGGCATCATGAAGAACCAGGAGTAACATAATGTCTGAATCTCAGTGTGTAGTCTGAAGCCTGAGCTCACAGGGACGTCTGTATGTATGCCGGGTTTATTATTTAAAAACTTTGGCCAATGGGACAATATGTGTGAGACTGCCACTTCAACCTCATCCTCTGCCTACTGGCAAGAATTTAGTTGGTACGATTTTTCATGATGCCAAAACAACAAATAGGTGGAAGTTCCTTTTGCTGGACGAGCTGTGGGGAAATTGCTGCAAACCACACCCACATATCGTTAGCTTCATAGCATAAGTGCCTAAGTCATTGGACTAAGTCAATGACTTAGGCACTTATGCTATGAAGCTAACGATATTCTGGTTGTTTCGAAAACTTTCTACATTTTGGGAAGATGTTATATCAAAGATAGAACAGACTATAGGCTTTAAATCAAAACAACGGTCCGTCATAACATTTTATTTAGGAGACTTACCCAAAGAATGAACAAGCAATGACAAATATCTCCTGAAGATTCTTACTGCTGCTGCAAAAAAAGCAAGTACTGGTAAGTGGCTCTGTACTGACCCCCTGTTCTGGGCGACTGGTTGAAGGTTGTTGAGGACATTCATAAAATGGAAAAACTTACCTTTTTGTTAAGGTTGCAAGCTAATACTTATACTAGAGCAGGGTGATATGACCAAAAATATTTATCACGATATACATTCGAAAATTTGCGATAACAATATAACTGACGATATAATTGACACTAGACAAAATACTTTACAACTCCTCAACTTTATTAGTGCAAAAAAAACCCCCCAAAAAATCATTGTATTTTCACTTACACAAGCAGCTTTTTTAAGTGCATTAAAGTTATATAAAAAATTAACAGTGCAAATGCAAATTCCTCGCTGACAGTTTAACCAAAAGGCATTTCCAGTGGAAACTGGCCGACATATCCTCAGCATAACCATGTATAATATCCACAAAACTTAAAAAAAGGTTATACACACACAATATGGTAATATTATGTTGAAGCGCAGTACATATCACTCCCCGAGGCTCCTGCCTACGATAGCCGTAATGCTCCGACAATCCATCAAGCGGTGCAACAGATTTTCGGGCGCCGTGTAGCACATAAGATCGTTTCGAGGTCAGTAAACACCACCAGAATTCATACATAAGGCACACGGGATTATAAGGTGCACTGTCGACTTTCAGAAAAATCAAAGGATTGATTTTAAGTGTGCCGTATTTTCCAAAAAACACGGTAATAACGACGGCCCGCTAGCATGCTCTACCAAAAATAGTGCTTTGTTGTGTATCTGACGGATGAAAGCTAAACCAGTTCCCCACCACTGAAGTTGCAGCATTTTTACAAACCAATTCTGCTTCATCTGTTTCATTCAACAATCCGCTTTCGCTCTTCTCATTCTCCGTCGCCGCCATGTGCGTATGTAAACAAAGGCACTGCGCACGCGCGTTTTACCCATATTCTATCGCGATATTTCATTTTCTTATCGTTGCCCAAAATTACACCGGTATTACCGTGAACGGTATGATATAGCCCAGCCCTAACTTATACTACAAGATGGTACAAGTGGTTGAAATCTGTCCAAAATTAGTATGGGTTCCTTTTTTTTCTGTTTGTGCCTCCTCACTATATACACTTCTGTATGCCTCTCCTAGGGTGCTCATACATCTGTAGACGTGTTGTCAATTCATGAATACAATGTTATGTTTTCACTGCCAGAACAGCTTTGTAGAAAAAGCTGTGATTTTCAGTCGACTGCTTGTTTTGTTGTTGTTGTTGTTGTTGGGCTTTTTTTGTTGTTGTTGTTGTTTTCCCTTTTTTTTGTTCTGAAAAAAAAAGTAAAGCCTTTATTAAAAGCTTAGTCATAAAAAAATGTGGCCATGTTTAATGTGAGCTTTCAGAAATATAACAATATAAACATGACAGAAGACGTAAAGTACAAACTCTGGCTTTACACAGATGATTGCACAACAATCATTTGCTGACACAAACTCTTTATGTACCTGAATGGTTTAAGTACACCCATGACTTAAGTACATGGAGACACAATGGATGTGTGCACTTCAGATTTAGTCTCTGTTTAGACTTTATTGGAAATGTTAGCATGCTAACAAACTAAACTAAAATGGTAACTAGGTAGCTAAAAAAAATCTTACGCCTGGTAAATATTAGCGTATTTGGCATTAACTGTCCTTTCCATGGACAGATGAAACCAAAGTGGAGATGTTTGAGTTCCGGATTTGGCATGAACCACAAAAACTATATCAGCACAAACAACAAGTGGCGAAGGAGGGATGATTTGGGATACAAGCTGAAAAATAAAAGAATCATTGTGTTGCAATGGCCGAGTCAAAGTCCTCAACCTGACTGAAAGGTTGTCACGGGACCTTAAAAGAGCTGTGCATTAATGAATGTCCAAAAACCTCAATGAACTGATGCAACGCTTTAAAGAAGAGTTGACCAAATCACCTCAACATCGATGTGAGAGACTGATGAAGTCTCAGAAAACAAGTTATTCCCTCAAAAGTTGGTCCTATGAGCTTTTGAATCATAGGGTTTACTTGGCTTAGTTTTAGAGTCCAGTTAAAATGTTTTAATCATGCGGCTGTGCGAGAATGCTGATGATTTTCATGTACAATAAAGCAGGACAGGATTTCTCACTGCGAACACTTTGATCTCGTAAACAGGTACCAGCAGTTTGGAGGTGAAGGAGAATCAGGATGACAAATGCCAGGTGGAGCGTGACCTCCTTAGAAAGTATCACCCATCAACTTTTTGCACAACTTTCCCCAGAAATGGACAAAGAGCTTTGAAGAGGAAGCAGCCGCTGGTGGACGGAAAAGACCAGCTGCTCTACCAAAGCCACTCGACCTGTAAAAGAGCAGCTTGGGGTGTGACTCAGAAGAACGCACTGGTGCACCTGAATGAGCTACGACCAGGCCTGCAGTATGATATCACATCAAAGACTGGCCCGCTGCACGCACCGGTGTTTTCTGTAGCCGTGGAGGTAAACGGCTTCCACTTCGAGGGCCGAGGACCAACTAAAAAACAGGCCAAGATGAGGGCTGCAGAGCAGGCTCTCCAGTCATTCATTCAGTTCCCAAACGCCTCCCAGGCTCATGCCACCATGGGGAACTTCACCAGCACACCTGTGGACTTCACAGCAGATAAAGTGGATATTCCCAACGGATTTTTCAAAGAGTTTGAGCCGTCGGTGCTTCGGAACTGTGATCTACTCCACTGCAACGCAGCAAAAAAGGAGGTCTTCTCCAGCATTTACAACCACAGAAGACTTGTTCGTCTAACACTGGACTTGGTGTCCTCTACAAATCCAAAAAGACGAGCAGTCACCACCTCACTGTTAGAGGACCTCAGTCCAGTAGCACTGCTCAATGAGCTGCGACCGGGGCTCAGGTACATGTGCCTGACTGAGAGAGTTCCTGGCAGGCCGATGAAGACTTTTGTTATGGTGGTCAGGTTGGAGGGGCGGGTGTTTGAAGGGTGTGCCCCCAGTAAAAGACTGGCCAAGGCCAGAGCAGCAGCAACTGCCCTACAGTCTCTTTACAACATAAGTCTGGGACCAGAGAGGACCTTCATGGGCCTGCAGGACAGCAGGGCCAAAAATCAGCTACCTCAGGTGAGTATTTTACCTCTACTCTCCTTTTATAAGTGCAGGAATAAAAAAGGAGTTGTATATGGAAAGAAGTGGGGGAATAGTTTCACTCAGGTCATCTGTAATGAGTAAATAAACAAATTTTAATGAGTTGATTTTCGAAAACATGTCCTGCTTACATGGATGAAAAACTGTATTGAGCTTCGAGTCACCTACCTGAGCAGACCCAAAAAGGATCGGGGAGCACGTGGACCCGAGCCCCAGCTAAAAGTCAGTCAGTCATCAATCAGTGGGTGGCTGTGGCTACAATGTAGCTTACCATCACCAGTGTGTGAATGTGTGGATGACTGGATGTGTAAAGCGCTTTGGGGTCCTTAGGGACTAGTAAAGCGCTATACTTACCATTTACCATTTAAACAGCAATAAAAATGCAAAGAGATGCAAAATGACCAGGTAAAAGTTAAAAAAGACTCCAATAGGCAAACATGAGCACTGTGGCTATCACAATATACATTAATTTACATCTTTCTGTCCCATGCATGACTGCATGACTGCTCATAACCTGTTATGTAGTCTTCTCATTGGAGTTTTTATATAATATTACATATCCCATACATACAAACAGCACCTCATATGTGCCCATCATGATATCTGATATCATTCAGTGTTAAAGGCAATAGATGTTCAGGTGTTGTTGCAAATGCATTGGTCGCATCTCTTTTCCCACCATGTGGCATTGGCTAAGGCCCCCCTAGCCCTTACCTTTATATCACCTGTCATTCCGAATAATAAAATAATGTAAAATGTTGAAAATACAAAGACATCACACTCTCTAAATCTGCCTTTTTCTCACCTTTCCGGTGATCTTTGTTGATTAGACACAAATGCAGATAAAAACTGAAGCAGACTGGCATGAAAATAATAACTGAATAGTAACTGAAATTATTATTTTTTAAAGAAAACACAGGATTTTGAAGGTAAAGAGATAAACTGACAAAAACTGGGAGCAAATCAAGATGCAGCATCCAAAGCTGAAAAATGAAGCCAATGCAGATGTGCCCAAAACTGCAGCTCCTCTAGGGAATCCAAAAGGAGAGTCAATCCAATCAGATAACGAGGGCGGAAAAAGGGGGACTGCAAACAAAACACATACAATAAACAGCAATTTCTCTGTTCTTACGTCTCTGTGTGCAGATTTCTCCAACCCTGATCATAATAACATAAAACCAGTATTGATCTGGTGTTGTTTACAGTTGTGCAACACTTGTTTGTGTCTTTGTTTCACAACAGTACCAAGATGTGACACGTTTCACTTTCCCCATTACAACAAGCAAGAGAAAACACGAGGGAAGTGGAAACACCAGGGTAACAAGGCACAGCTGAAAGTAATTAAGACAGTAACAAAGGAAGTCAACCCAACGGAAAAGCACAAGAGACAAATGACTAACCATGTAATCATGAGGATGAAGACAACAAGAGACGACTGGGGTGGGAAGAAAAACCAAAACACATGAAACCAAATACCAACAAACCAGCAAGGCACAAAACCCGAATCCTTAAAACATAAAGTCCTCTTAAAATCACTAAACATAACTTCTAAACTGAGATCCTGAATGAGGAAAACCACAGTGACAGAAACACACATGACATGAAAAAGGAAAACATCACATCAAAGATGGAGTTAGAAGATGGTCAGAGACAACAAAGCTGTCCCCCAGATGTTTGTTCTGTGCCCACCATTTTTATATTGAGGTGACTAAACGTTAACAAACTGCAACATCGTTCTCCTCTTACATCCTGTGGGTCCTCACTTTGAAACTGTCAGCTTCAAGTCGTGACACTGAATTTCTCCCTCTTCTCTTTAGCATTTGCCATTGTTCGAAGCAGTCTGGATAAATGGGTGTGAGGTGCACCGTATGCTACCAAATGGAGTGTGCTGCACATCAGCATGGCCATCATGTCCTGAGGCCTGAGAGCTGGATGGTGTCCTGCACACTCCTCTGCAGCATCTAAACAGCTTCATTATGTCTCAGAGCCGCGGAGAATTGTCCCCGACGTCTTTTACTGTCGTGCTGCCGTGTTTTATGAATACAAGGCGACTCGTCTCCTCGGATCGACTCCGGGGAGATGAAGGGAGTGACTGGGCATAAACCCTTTTACACAGTTGTTGAAATATGCAAATGATAATGGAGAAAGACAGACATGTACATACTTCATTGAAGCCTGAGGGAGGTTTGATGAGAGGATCCACTGACGGGTGGGTGCAATGGCAACATTTTGGGTGAAAAAGGGGATTCAGATGCTTTGATTTTGAACAAAAAGCACTTTTACATGGCTGTATGCTGATACACCAATAAGTGAACAATTTGCCAAATCCTCCCTCCTCCTCCTCCTCTTTGTGTGGAATTTTTATTTCCCATCATTTAGCATCAGCCCTCCCTCCTTCGCTTCAATATGAGCTGTCTGTCAGACGGCGTGACGCATTAATGAACATTATTACAGCACATTAGGGATGAAGGAGGAGCGGCAGCGGAGCAAGGAGATAGAGGTGGAGCAGGAAGGCGGTGTGAAGAGCATAATAATCCAACAGATAATTGTTTAACACACTCATTACACACGACCTTGTGCCGCTGTCATCCAGAAAATGTTGAGCTTGAGAGTTTCACTCAAAATAAGCTCGCTCGGACCACAGAATAGTTTGAACCTTTAAAAGGTGGTCGTTGAGAACATGCTGGGTTAGCATTACTGGAAGTTTATATGGTTAGAAATATAAAAAAGACATTAAAGTGTGACACTTTCTTTTTAAAGGGGGCCTGTTCTTCTCCTTTCCAGTTCCCCAATACTTCTCCTTAGTTTCTAATAGCATAGCTTAGCATGATCCACTGGCTTTGATTCAGCAGCTCAGTTCATCCTCTTATCGTTGCTCTGACTGATCTGAGGAGTGTGGGTCATTATCAGCAGAGCTTTCACTTGACTTTATCAGACTGCTGTTTTCTTTCAGTTTATTGTTGCTTGATTGTCCATTAAAAGATTTTATTTAAAGGTTTATTCTCTGAGCTCTGAACGTCATCGTGAGCTTCAGCCAGATCTGATCCAATAAATATAGATTTTTTTGTTTGTTTTGAAAAAGCAGAGAAATTTACACAAGTTAGGTTTTTGGGGTTTTTTTTTAGCTAACTGGTTATTTACTATTCCTACTGTGGGATGAATAAAGTATTCTCATTCTGATAAATTCCATAATAAAGTACACAAATCGGATCTTCAAATGTAAATCTTGCAACAGAAAAAATATTATTCTGAGTGTAAGTAACAAACTGTTTCCTAGTGATATTTCTAAAAACTCCACCTTTGGTAAAATCCAACATTCAAATCTTCCCACAACAGACTAGAATAAATATTTTAAAGTCCAGACAGTCAGTGGAAGTATAGTTTACCTCCAATCACATCTGAATTTACCATAATATGAATTATTAGCAGTTACTTCAAGGCTCAATTCAGACAGTCAAATATTTAATCTGCTGTCCCCAAACTGAGGGAACAGACTGATGTGCTGGGCAGTCTCTTATCCTGCAAATATTCAGCAGACGGTAAATAGAAGGACATTGAGCAGGGCTGCTGTTTAGTTTAAACCTCCTGTTGTTTTGATGCTGTTCCTTTACCTTACTGTAACCTCCAGGTGCCTCTCAAAAGAGTGACAGGCCTGAAATATCAAACAATAAGAGATATTTTGGGATTGTGACACCTCTTCCTTCGAAAACTGGGGGAGTTAATTGATAGAAAACTCTCGGCCATCGCTGACAAACTGTCGGATTTTCAGACGAGCTCATGCGCTCGTAGTGTTGGGGAATATGGCATTAACACAAGTTTACCCAGCCAACTTTTCAGACAAAGTGAAGGAGCATTAAAAACTGTTAATATCTGTGGGTATTTGATGAATAGAACAAGTTTTATCAACAAAAATGGTAAAAATACTGCAAAAATGTATGAATCACAAATCATTTATTCATTATATATAAAATAAAAAATACAGTTTTAACAGTCCCATAGTTATTTGATCATCTGCGCAACACTTCATCAGCTAAAGGTACTTTTTGTATTTACAAGCAAAACTAAACTAAAACTTTCGCCACTAGAGGGCAGAGTTTTCCCTTGAGTGTTTTACTGTAGCTGTTCATTGACATAATGAATCACAGCATGCAAAGTTATCCATTGCTGTGTGTGCTCTCTGGCTGGTGTATCCTTTCTTGTCATGCTGGGATGAGGACAGTTTCACTGTGTTTGCACAGATGTGGAGAACAGCTGCCTGAACAAACACATTTATTTGCTTTGTGCTACAGTTAGCGAGTTGTCACAATCTGGCCAATAGCCAGTGATAAAGAGGAAAGACAAGCTAGGTAGACCACTTTATGTCACTAAAAGATAAAAAAAAAGGGTTTTAGTGCTTCCGTTGTAACAGTGTATTACATGGTTACATTCCTAAAGCTTAAAACAAAGACTAACAGGCAACAGTATCCTCTGAATAATGAAGCATCTCGTGATCTTCAACAAAAACACACTTTCAGTTTGTATCCTCCGTTTTCTTCTTCTGTAGTTCTTTGCAGAGTCAATCTTCCACTTGGTGAGAGAGAAATACACAGCGCTCGCAGACAGCTGTTCCTCTACCTCGCACGCCCGACACAAGGTGCTGGCAGGGATCGTGATGACCAGAGGTGAGTGCTGGCGGTATGATGGTCAAAAAGTATGACCGAATTCGACCATGAAGAAGAGGTCAGAGGTCCAAAGTAACGTGATCACATATCATTCCTTACATGCTGATCTGTTATCAGTAGAAAATGTTTTTGTAAAGCAATTCATTGAACTTTGGTATTTAGCCCAGTGAACAGCAGCATCGTGTAATCTTTGTTGTCATTCATCACACTAGCGTGCTTTCTTCATCAGGTATCTTTGAAAAGAAAAGAGGCATGCACCCATAGGGCATCCTGTGTAGGCTTTGTTTTTCATTATCTGAAGGAGTCATACATCATCTACATTCGTACTTTACACACTCCCACTTAAGTCACAAAAAAGCACTTTGGGCTTTGCTCTTTTCTCTAATTTGTGCCTCGTCGTCTCCTCCATCCTCCAGCCTGAAATTAGTCTCTCTAAATTTAAAAGAACAAATTACAAGTCCAGAGTTATTCCTAAATTGTTCTTTATAACTGCTTCACATCTCCTCCTTAATTATTAAAGATCGTTAATTATTATAATATCTGATTTTATTTTACTTCTCTTCCACTTTTTAATTTTCTCTATCTCTTGCTTTTAAGCCCCGTCTGATGCCATTTCACCTTTATCCTTGTAAACATTTTATTTCTGTTTATTAGATTATAATTCGGTGATGGACTTCATACAAAGTGGTGTAGAATTAAGTGGGAGGGGTGTGTGTGTAGGTTATGTTGCTTTGCTGATGCTGTTGATGCTGATCAGCGACAGTCTGGTGCAAATATCTGAGACAGGGTGGGATTGTTAATGCAGAGACTATAGGAGCTTCACATCTATGACCTTAGGAGCTGTGATCTGACATGGCGAACACCCAGTGAGTTTAAAATATTGCTCTTTATTTCACAGAAATCCTGCATCATAGTGACACAGTTATCAGTCAGTCCTGGTTCTGTTCTCTGGCTCGCTTCATGTTATCGTTTCACTCGGCTTTTTGTCGTCTGAAATTTGACGCAGACGCAGCAGCGTCCGATCTTCTAACAGGATGTTTTGCCACTTGTCTGGGCTCATCATTTAAAGCAATCAAAGAGTCGCCCCGGATCAGAGGCGAGACAGCCCTGTGAATGTTTGATGAGGTCGGATAGAAGCACAACAGCCCCTCTTGGAGACGACGGAGTGATTGTTCAGTCATACACTTTTCATTAGCCCGTCTCAGCCTGTTAACGCTCCGGTTATGACCCGACACAGGCGGAGGGGAGGAAAAGAGGAAATGCCTCATTTTCCTGTTCCCTGAGTGAAATAAGATGGCCCGTTTCAGCGGCAGCATGCCAGAAGTCTCCTTCCATTAGAGCCAATCACAATCATCCTGCCTGTCAATTCCCACATGCTTCATTTCTCTCCCTCCAGGACTCGATCTTCGATCAGCACAGGTTGTGTCTCTGGCCACAGGGACGAAGTGCTTGGACTTGGGTGGTGTGAGCGACTGTGGCTGTACGCTCACCGACTGCCACGCTGAAGTCGTGAGTCGACGGGCGCTGGTTCGATTCCTGTACAGTCAGCTGGAGCTGCTCCTCTGGTATGATTAGCAGTCTCTGATTTTCTTTGTGGCCTTAAAGTGGTTGGTCAAATATCAGCGTTGGAGGGTTGGCTGAGTTAAATATGGCATTATAAATAAATCTCATCGTTCACAGATCTGAAGTGGAAATGACACCTATTCTGAAAACTTTGGATAGATTTTCTTATTAAGTATTTTTATTCATTTTCCAATAAAATGTTCATGTTTTTGATAGATGAGGCTTAACATTGTGTCCAGTTTTATGTGGATTTTGTCTTTTTGCACAGTTTTCTAAGACCTGGATTAAACCTAGTGCTGAACTAAGGCTTTAGTTTATAGGACGAGGGTTAATCCATATTACCTGGTGAATTAAACTACTGTGTGTCTGTCTCTGCCCACATCTGTGTCTTCGATGTGGGCTTGAGGTCAAAATACACAGGCCCTCTGATTACTGGTCATTTTTAAAAATGTATTTTGTTCAGTTTTGGGTGATATTTGCTATTAAACCTAGTTTAGCCTCTTTTTGTGTTACATTCGTGTTCATTTGCATTAGAAATGTTAAAAAATATTACTTTGTGTAAGTTTCTAGCTGTATTTTTCCATTAGAAATGTACATTTTTAAGTTTTTTCATTATTTATGTGTGCTGCTGTGTTATTTCACAAAAAAAAGATGAAATTGTTTTCGTCCTTTTTGCTCCTTGTTGTAAAATAGTGTTTTTGTTTTGTTGTTTTTCCTGTCTGATCGTTTCCTCTCTGAAGCAAGCCAGTGGACAGCGAGAATCAGTCGATCTTTATACCAAATAAAAACTGCGGTGATGGCTTCCGGCTGCGGGAGGGCGTCCACTTCCACATGTACGTCAGCTCGTCGCCGTGTGGAGACGCTCGACTCAACTGCCCCTACGAGACCACAGCTGCATGTGAGAGGAACACATTTAGATTGTTTAAGTAAAGCCTCTGCGCATCATTTGCAAAGCTTCTGACCACATCTTCTAAATACTCCCACGTTACACCTCTGCTGATCCAGTTGCACTGGCTCCCCATAAAATTCAGATTCCACTTCAAGATTTTGACTTTGAGATTCAGGGCTCTGCATAGACAAGCACCAACCTATGTCAGAGATCTTTTACATCAGTACATCCCCAGCAGGTCCCTGAGGTCGTGTGATCAGGGCTTCCTGGTCGTCCAACATACAAGGCTGAACTCAAAAGGCGATAGAGCGTTTGTAGCTGTGGCCCCCAGACTCTGGAACTCCCTTCCTTTAAGCCTGAGATCTGTGGACTCATTGGTTTCATTTAAAAAACAGCTAAAAACCATCTTTTTAAACTTGCTTTTGGTTGATTTCTGTTTTTCTGTTTTAGTTTTTCTGTGAAGCACTTTGTGATTTCTGTCTTGAAAGGTGCTATACAAATAAAATTGTACTTACTTAAGATTTTTATTATCGTTTTGATCCTACAGGAGCCCATTAAAGGTCCATTAAATCAATTTAAAAAGTGGAAAAACATGTGAAAATCATCTGGATGCTGATTCTGTTGCGTTATCAGATCTAAAGCATCCAGATCCGGGCTTCAGGAGACAGGAATGATGAACAAAAACTAGAAGAAAACTAAAAACACTTCAAAAGTCTCAAGCATAAAAGATCAAGGCTGAAAAACAACAGCACAGGGAAAATACAGGGAGTGGATAATTAGGAATAAATGCCATATGAACCAGAACTGCAGGCTGAAATGACAGCTGAACGAGCCCAGGTACACAAACAGATCATGTTAACAGGTGGGAACAAACAGCAAAGATCAAACGAGAAAGGTGGAAGCAGTGCGAGCAGGGCGCACAATCAAACAGGGAAACAGGATGTTATGGTCCTAATCAGCTTACCCAGCATTTCCAAGTTTTGTTTTTCTAATTTCCTTTGAGATGCTTGATTTACTTCGCACTTATATTGCTGAGTATTTTGTCCTATTTAGCATACTTAGTTCTGATCCTGATTGCTAGTTGCTTTTCTTTTGTGCCAAGTCTCTTACGTTAAATTCTTGTGTCGGTGCTTTCCCGGTTTAGTTTTGCTTCCTGTGTCTCATCTTCTCTGATTCAGTTCAGCTGTGTGTTGTTTTCCCAGCTCTCTCCACTCTACTGTCCCTGTCTCCCCTTGTCCTTTCTCAGTTCTCCCTGCCCTGGTCTTTCCCTGCCCCCATGGTTTAGCACTAGTGTGTTTTCCAGGTTTTTGTTTTCCTATTTTGTTCTTAATGTTCCACCTTTGTGCAACCAGCCTCCAGCCCACAATAAACAGCTCGCCCTCCTTTAATCCTCCCTGCCTTTGTGTCCTGCATGTGGGACAAGCTCATGACACAGGAAGTAAAAAATGCGTGATGTGAAACTAACGATTGTAAATGTTTTTCTTTAGCAGAGATGATGCTTCTGTAAAATACTTTCTTCTTGTGTCAGATCCCAGCAGGAGATTTCGCTGCCACCTCAGGGTGAAGGTAAAGGGAGGTGAGGGGACGCTGCCCATCACGGCACGGAGAGCCAATCAGAAATGGGATGGCTTATCGCCGAGTAAACCTCTCGTTACCATGTCATGTACAGACAAACTGGCAAAGTGAGTTATATTAAAGGCTCAGTGTAGTTTATTCATTATGTTTCTTTACTGCTGTGCTTTCACTTGTGTCACCAACACAGTGGTGTGGTTACCTCTGCAGGTGGAGCGTCGTGGGCCTCCAAGGGGCTCTCCTGTCTCACCTGGTGGAGCCGGTTTACCTCCAGAGCCTAACAGTGGGCACGCTCAGCCACACGGGTCACCTGGGTAGAGCTATGGCACGCCGCCTCGCGCCCATCAAACACCTCCCCTTCCCCTACAGACGACAGCAGCTGCTGCTCGGCTGTAAGTTTAAATGATGATGATGATGAATGAGCCAGAAACCACAGCTCAGGTCTTGTGACACTTAGGGGAGGTCCTGAAGCTGTGCAGAAGTGGGTTCTTAATAGCACTAAATATGCTACGAAAAGTACAAAAGCAAAAGCCGAGTAGTTACCGTGAGCAATAAGAGGCACTAAAATCTGAAATGCCATCACCAATCAAAGGTTGTCATATTAGGAAAAACACAGGTTAGCAGGGTCTTGTGATGCTCATTCACTCTTCAGTATTTTCATTTTTTGACTCTAGGGTAGCTTGGCATGATTCACAGGTCAAAATAATCCTTATTTGTCTGGGCTTCAGTCCAGTCGGATGTTTAATGGGAACCACAGGTTCATGTCTGAGATGATCATATTAGGGATTTCACCTCTGCTGACATCATAATATTTGAAATATGAATTTGAAATCTTTAGGGAAATTGTTCTTGGTTTAAACTGAACGTGTAGCATCCATCCATTTACTTCCACTTATCCAAAATTTGAACGTATGGAGTAAATTTCATTTGACCAGATGCCATTAAATGTAACATTTTATATTGTACTTATGTAACAAACAAGTCTTGGCCTGATGTTTTAGAGATGTCTGAAGCCTGTTGTCAGAAATGTAAGAACCAGCCTGTCTACTCAACAATCAAGAGGAACACAGCCTGAAATGATCCTGAAATAAACTCTGTGCACCTCAATCAGAGGGAGCAGATTAAAATTAAATATGCAAATCAAGATATTTGCGATTCCAGCAACAAAAGAAAATCCATTTGAGCAGAAGCTTTGTTTGTATGATATGCATAATCATATTGGAAGCGAGATTATTAGGTCCAGGTTGGACAGTGGGTGCATCAAATTTACAAAAAATCAGTATTTTCAGGAGGAAACTTCTACAGGTATTTGTTTCCATGTTTGCCACGCAGGTTTGAGCAGCAGGGACGCCCGGCCAGCAGGGAAGCCTCCCAACGTCAGCGTGAACTGGAGCTGCGGTGATAGAGGCTGGGAGGAAATCAGCACCTCCACAGGGAGGAGGAAGGACTCAGGGACGCCATCGCGGCTCTGCAGGCGCTCGCTGTTTGCCCGCTGGCTGAGGCTGCAGCAGCAGGTGAGACAATCGCAGAGCTGAACCAGTGAAATGTTACACAGCTTCAAACAAGGAGACACCCCAGTCGGTCAGACGAGCTCAGCGCTCATGAAGAATTAGGGTTTGATCACATGGATCTATAAACCTGCATTTTTTCTAATGACCAGCAGGGGGTGGCACCTCTGGTTCTTATTCTATAGAGGTCTGTGGGAAAATTACCCACTTCACACTTGACTTGTGTATTCAGTAAACATGTTCATGATGGGATCGTGGTATTAAATGGTAGCTCCAGGTCTTATTTAATGTAATAAGATGCTCATTTTGTAAATTGTGCTCATTATTCGTATTCAGATGGATGATAAAGCTCAGTATGCTTTAGGGGTGCTGTTTTATTCTGTTAAACTTAAAACTAAAGACTGGGACCATAAACTCTGAGGTATTTCTTCTATACAGCCCCCTGCTGACCATTCAAAAGAACGCAGGTTAAAATGCTTTTTTATATAAGTGAAATAGGGGGAGCTACAATGTGCTGCAGATGCCCTTCTTTAAAAACTGTCTGTAAATGATTATTGAAGCAGCACTGACTTATTCACATCATCACATGACATGAAATGATTATAAATACTAAAAGCGTGCTGGTAAATTAAAGCACAAGTCACAGAAGCATGAATTTCTTAAGCTGAAATCATCTGAGCTCTGCCTCAGACCAAAGCCATCTATATTATAATGATGTCGTTGAAAGAGAGGTCTAATTTCCTCTGTGAAATTAAAATATGTATGCAGAATGCGCTGTGTTGAACCAAATGGCTTCAGTTTAAAGTTTGATGACGGCAGCCAGAGTCGTGGTTATTTAAAGAAGCGTCTGAAATCGCTGCAAGAAAAGACAAAGCCACGGCCCAAGAGAGAGAAAACCCACACTTTACGACTCAGTTTAAAGAATTAAAATGAGGAGAAATAACCTCAGAGTTTGTTATGGATGTGTGATGGTGTGGACGTGCTGGGAGACCAGACAACAAACAAACACATAACTCTCTATAATGCTTTATTATCATTGGTTTGAAGGGAAACTCGATCACTCGCACTCCAGCTGCATCAACACAGATCTCGAGCGAAGGCTCTAAATTAATTAGCTCATAGATGTATTAGAACATTAAAAGTGTCTCCAAGTGCAACAATCGCCGCCCTGCATCAAAAATGGCTGCAGTGCAATTTACAAAAACTGCAGGGTGGCTCCGAAGCACACGGCCAGATGCTGAGGTTGTTTCAGCCTCCAGCAATGTTGAAAACCAGGAAAGATCGCTCATAGCACTGTGACGGTATCACACAATATCAAATCTTTTACTGTTCTGAAGCTATTTGTCCCACTGAAGGAATACAGACAATGTGCTTATTTAAGCCTAATGAAATCTCTTGTAGCAGATCAGCCCAACTTCACTAATCCTCCGAGCATCACTGGTATTTAGTTTTCTGGCTTCGTTTATGTCTGAAGTCATAGGAAAGATGTAGTTTTTAAGAAACTACTTACTACTTTAGTACTTGGGATCAAGCATTTACCCCTGGCACTAAGGGGTGGAGTGTCAGGCGTGATTTGTGACAGAAAGATAGCAGGAGGAGTGGAAGGGAAGGTTTACAACGTGGAGATGGTGGCGCTGACAAAAAGACAGGGGGCTGAGGTGGAGGTGCTCAGATTTTCATTGGGAGTGACAGCATCAGGAGCGAGTACATCGAGAGTACAGTTCAGGCGAAGCTGTGTGGAGACAAAGTGCCGAGGAGGATGGGGTATATTTGGGTATATTTGACAGAGGATGTTAAAGATGGAGCTGCCAGGCAGGAGGAAGGGAGGAAGACCAGAGAGGAGCTTCATGGATGTAGGACATACAGAGGGATGGTGTGTGCTAGACTCAGATGATCTGCTGTGGTGATCCCTAAAGGGAGCTAAGACTTGTTGAAGGTGTTGAATGAATGTGGAGGGTTTTTAACTCTCCTCAGCGTCTGTTTGCTTTCAGGAGTTGAAGACTGGAGATGGAATCAGTTCTGCTAGCAAAGACTAGATGGGTTGTAGATCTTCACTGGTGGGAGGCAGCAGTGCACTTCCAGAATGGAAGCTGGAAGTTACAAACTGGGTCCATTCCTTGGCGCTCCAGGCAAACAAACGCGAATGAGACATCCCTTCATGGCTCTCCAGACTCCATACTTACCCGTTTATACCAGGTGTGAGCAGGACCCAAGTTTCACACTGGACCATAATTGGCTGTCAGACTGTAGGAACTTTCCTCCTTCAGCAGACGGATTTGAAAACCGTCTTTTACTCATTTACATTTTCAGTTTGAACACTTTTCTGACGTCCTGACTTGTCACACTCTGCTGGGTATGACGAACAACATTAATGCCCATCCAGGCATGTCACTCCCAGGTCCCAGCTGCTGAATCTCCACCTCTCCTGGAGCCATCGTTAATGTCATTAGTGCCACCTTAGAGTTTCCTGCGTCATCTCAAAGTGACACCTGTCCATTTCCACTAGACAGGTGTCATTTTGAAGAGGCAGAGAAATATTTTTACCTGAAAATATAATTTAAGAAGTGCAGCACACTGACTGGACTGTCAAACTGTAAAAATAAATAAAACCAGAGAGTTATATTGCAATAAATTAACTGTTTATTTTTGCCTTTCTTTCTCAGCTAATCAACCCTGTAATCGGGGCAGAATCCACAACAGGGACGTATTGTGCTTCCAAGATGTCTGCTCAGTGCTACCAGAGGGCGGTGCAGCAGTTCAGCAGCGCTCTGCAGGGAGGTGGTCTGGGGACGTGGCTGAGGAAACCGCCAAAACTGGGTCACTTCACTGTCAGTGTGTCAAAAACTGAGCGTTAAATGGTGATTATGGAGGCTGCAGGTTTTCCTTTTGGCACCGCATCACGAAGAAGTTTTATTTTATTTATAATAAACTACAAAAGTAAAAGTGGCCTGAACAGAGCTGGGACAGACAAAGTTAAATAATTGCAGATTAATACAACGTAACAACACTGTTAGATAACAGACTAACAGTCTGAATGAACAATCTCCTCCTGTTTTGGTCCTGATGCGTTATAATTAATGCAGAGGGTCAAGAGGGCTTCATGAGGTCCCTAATGTGAATAGCAATTGTACTAATAGCACCTCTCAAATCTTTTGTACAAGTAAAGATAGGCCAGCATATCCTCACCTTCCAGAAGTGTCCTAATAAAGATCTACAGCTCGTGTCAGTCCTTGTGAGAAATTAAAACAATAAATGTACTGTAACAAACTTTATCCCAACCATAACCAACCAGCTGAGCCAGCGACACTGAAATTTTAGCCGTGAATCAGAAGCGAGTCCCAACATTGAGTTTGAAAGATTTCCCTCCTCACAAGTTTTGTGTTCTTGTTTATTCTGTTTAGAAATGTTGTGTTTGACGTCTTATTATCTTAATGTAGGCTGGAGAGAGTGCTGTAGGCTCAGGAGTGTGATGGCACACTGCCCCCTAGAGGTAGGTGGTGTGCTTTACAAACTGTAGAGTCGAGGTTTGATGAGCAAGAAAGTCCCGTTTTCTCCTTTTAATCTAACTTTAATTTACTTTAAAATAAGTCTCTGGAATATCTGTAATTAATGTGTTTCTATGTTAATTTATAGGAAAAACTACATTTTGTTGAATGTGACCTAAAAGAGAACTTCTTATGAAAGCCATCGGTGTTGGATACTATGAAGTTTCCATTATTAGACATGCAGATTGTCTTCTATATTAGTCAACTATTTTTATCACTGGAAATAAAATTATTTGTGTTAGTTTGTGTTGTTTTTATCTACAAATGCACAACAAATTTAAAATAAAAGCCTCCGTCCTAAAAATGTCCCAAGACATTAACACAATATACGCACACACAAATCAGACAGCAAATGTTCAAACAGCACAAATGTTTTATTTTTGTTTCACAAGCGACTGCTTGTTCCTCGTTGCACAGCTATAATCCACAAAACTCAGTAACATTTTCCTTTTTTTTTTGGAGAACTGTGAGCTGTTGTGTTTTTGTTTTACATCGACCACACAAAACACAGTTTAAACACCGGGAGACCACAGTCTGACGAGGGTTCAGGATGGCAGCTTAATGACGGGCGATGCTCAGTGATCGGGTTTTTCTGATGGCGTGAAAGATGAAACTTAACGTTCGGTTCAAACTGGCGAGTCGTGAAGGTGGTAACAAAGTGGCTCAGTGTTGGTGGAAAGAGCAGTCGAGTGCAGTGAAAAAGTCAACAAGGAAACACACACACACACACAAATGTTCTGTCATTAAACCAGGGATGACCGCCGGAGGAACAGATTAGAGCCCCAACTTTAAAGATAATGACCACCTCTGCATATACATGCGAGATAAGAATACAACGCGTCGGTATTTACTACAGATTATTCATCTACTTCATGTAATCAGTCCATTTTCAGTCTCTTGTGTGGCGTCACTTTATCTTCAACATCAGAGCACAGCCCTGCACAACAGCCTGAGAGCGCTGCTCGTCATTTTCCGAATCAGTTTTCATTTTTTCCTGATACAATTTTGAGATTTCCTATCAACCTCCTACTCCTAGCACATTTATTTAGATTTCACTGATCTCTGAAGTTCTTTGTGTTCTCGTAAGTTAGCAAAAGCTCTGACAATAACAACATATGCAGCTTAATACAAAATAAATATGAGTAATGCTGATACTGGAAGGAAATCCTGTCTGTGCAAACAATTCTAAAGAAACCACAAAAAAAATGTACAAAACAAAACCTCTGCCTGCGTCTTCCCTGGCATAAGTGACAAAATGAATTCTGTGAATGTGAATGAAAAAAAAATCACTATCAAGCAACAAAACTGAGTTACACCAGACAAGTGGTAACAACGTGTCATGTTATAAAAAAAGAAACACGTTGCAGCCACGTACAGCCAACCTTTCTTAATATATCACAGTCTGTGACACAAATGTTAAAGTAAGAGGAGTTCAACATTTTGCACGCGCACACACACACACACACACACACACACACACACACACACACACACACACACACACACACACACACACAAAAGAAGATTGAAAAATGGTCTCACGATGTCCAACCAAGCAGAAACAAACATGTTTGCAGCCTGATATTTAAAACTGTTCCAGCCTCTGTGGCAGGCTTCCCTAAACTTTAACTAACACTGAAGTTCAGACCTCTGTGCTTGTTTCACTTTATTCAGACTAATGATCCTTTCACACCTTCTATCATCAAACAGTTCTGCTGGAAAGTAAATATTCAGGGTTGCAAAAGGCGGCAGTAAAGCTCGACCATGTTTACCCACAAACAAACAAATAAAAAGGTATTTTGTTCCCACTGAAGAGATAAAATGTTAATTATATCAGTGTGCTTTCTACCAGTGAACGCTCCACAATTATAAACATAAGTTTTACATGAATTGTGCTTGTTTACTGTGTCACTGCTGTAACTCACGAGTGGAACACACACACACACACACACACACTACAGAGTCTCCCATTCCCTCAAATGCAGCTTTGGCTGAGTCTTTTAGTGGCAGTGGGAAAGCGAAGCCAGTAACAGTAAACACGTCGCAACAGTGCTCACTTGTTTTGAAGTACCATTAAAAAAATGTGACACACAAGAGAATCCCCACGATATCGTTTCAACACTATTCACTAAAGGGCACTGCGATAAACTACAAAAAGGTTTTACAATCATGTCAGGCATTGGTACAACAGCTGGACTGAGCAGACAAGGGAACATTTCAACAGATCGATCTCTACGTTTGACGACACTTCTTTGATGCTCATTTAAAGTGGATGT
The DNA here is from genome assembly GCF_041146795.1 of Maylandia zebra. Taxonomy (NCBI): domain Eukaryota; kingdom Metazoa; phylum Chordata; class Actinopteri; order Cichliformes; family Cichlidae; genus Maylandia; species Maylandia zebra. The sequence continues at coordinate 5,114,445 of NC_135184.1, forward strand.
TTTTTTCCTTTATCAGATGTCTGCACTGCAGAAAAAAAAGTGCATGCCTGTTGGATTCCTGGATCTGGGATAAACACACAGGGAAAAAAACAAAAACAAACAAACATGAAATCTTCATTTCTATCTGAGCAAATCCTGATTTTGCTGTTTAACACCGACTGGCTCCAAACAAAAGTGAGTCTCTAATTAAAATTCTAGCGAGGAAAGGTTCGTCCTGAACATTGCAGCACAAACAGAGCTGCACAAACTGGAGTGAGACAAACCCCTGTGCTGCCAGCACGAGATATTACCCTTTTTCAAAACCACCATCCTGACCATTAAAGTCCTTCAGGTTATGTGCCACCATGTCAGCTGACCAACAGCCAAAAGTTACCAGAAAAACATTTATTTCCAACAGCAGCAGCAAAAAGAAAAACTGTAACAGATACTTTTTTTAAAAAGTGCATCACTTGTTTATGCTTGCTTTGACATAGCTGTGACATCATCACACCAAAAAAAACTTTCCACCACAGGACCAATCGGGAAGTTTTAGGGTGACGGTTTGCCAGTTTGTCAATGTGGGACTTGTTTCAGGGTCAAATACCAGCTACTACAGCTACTTAAATTTAGAGAATTCTTGAATGGGTTAAACTATGAAAAAGACTAGAAGAAGAACCAGCAAACTACTGGAAGCCAGGTGGAGAACAAGGAAACGGAGAAAAAAGATGAATAATGCAGGATGCCAAAGAGTCATTGCATGCTGACCCATGTTAGCCTTGGCAAAAACCAAACAGTGATGTGAAACAAACAAACAAAACAACAGTAGTACAAATGTCCTAAACATCGATAGGACCAACACATCAAAAGTGGCTCTGAAACACGAACAAGGCCAGTGGATGCTTTACTGCGTCATAGATCAGCGTAGTCTGGTAACACACCTGCACATGACTCACTGCTAGACTCAATGCTAGGTTTTGCAGTAGATGACAGCAACGAGCAGTCAGGGGTTATGTACTGAGGATTAATAATAAACCCAACATGGTTTAACTGAAGAGTCTACATTATTTAGCATGCAACGTTAGCTAGTAGCAAGTAGCTAACATTAATATCCATAAACAATAAGTAGCAACTTTTAGAGCTAAAAACTGAAGATGTGCTCAAAACTGCAGTTCCACTACTGTCCACTTGAGGCTGGCTCCAGAAGTGAGTGAATTCACAAAGAGCGCCGTGTTAAAATGCCCAACTTTACCGCATTAAAGAGCCTGTTTATAGCGAAAAACGCTTATAGCCTAGTAGATAGTTTCCTCCCCCATAACAACTCTACACAGGTTTTTTTTTTTTTCCTATATCCATCCATTTGCTTACTGTTAGCTTCAAAATTGGAGGTGTGGCGACTTTATCTGACAGGTATTGCAACACAGGTCACTGTATGGACATCGATACCATGTTGGTGCCTTTTGGATACCAACACGGTGGCTCCGAGCAACCGTCGCTAATACACTCATCTAAAACCAATGAGTGACATCACAGTGGCTACATGCATCTTTTATATACAGTCTATAGTTCAAACAGACAGTTGGTTATGTGGAGTAGTGTAATGTTTTGCTGCAGTACCAGTTACTCTTGTAAAATTGTTAGCTACTTGCTAAAGTTTCATGATAGCTCACCAACAAGCGGCCACTGGATGAACGTCGGCAGGCTCACATCGAGAACTCGCAGGAGTCATTTTACAGCCTGTATTGTAGCTTACTGGTCCTCAGTTACACTCTCATAACTATTGGTTTTCATTTATTATGCGAGTTACAGACAGAGCCAGGAGCCAAACAAAATGTTTGGAAACTTATTTCAGTTTCCAAGAAAAACGAAGAAAAAAAAAAAAAGTCAAATATAATAGTGAATGCTGAAAACGAACGCTTTGTTAGATCCCAGTGCAGGACATGAGACTCAAGCGTTCCAGCAGTGAGGGCTTCCACTGCCACGTTGCATCATAACCTAGGAAATGTACGTGACGCAGAAAGTAAACAAGTTTCACAAATAAGTTTTCATTGATGTAACTCTTGCAGTGTATTAAACAGGGAAAACTAATGATATATAATGAGTGGATCCTTTAAAGCAGCAGACCGCTGTCTTTGTCCAGCATGAATCTGCTGTTAGTGGCACAGATTAGATTTAGAGTATTGCATTTTAAATCAGCATCAAGCAGAAACGTCAGCACGTCACAGATCTGATTTAGCATTAACAGAATGCGTTTTTGTTCGCGGCAAAGAAGAAGCTCGTGTGCTTTTTTCATTAGAGATGCACAGGATTTTTTTTTCTCTTTTCCAGATGTTAAATCACTTCCACGCAAAGACCACAAATGTGTTTTGTATATTTTGGCAGCGGTGATTTAGTGAGCGTGACAGATGGAGTAGACAGCAAGTGCAAGGCCTTTTTCTGCTTTACCCCAAACAAAGGAGGAGAACAGAGCTCAAAGGACATCGAGTACAAATACCGACCCCCCGTGGGCTCAAAAGACGGCTGCTGGAAACGACAGGAATTTCATCCTGTACATTACAACATGAGACAACTTTTCATCGACACAAAGGTACGAGACAAGTTTTCTCCAGCCGCCTTTTAACCCCACTCAAAGGTTTCAGTGTTTGATATTCCAAACAGACTTTTGGTGGCATTTCCCTGTAAGGTGACAGTAGGAGGAGGTCATTTCTCCTGCAGCAGAGCGGGGATGTTTATGTTCCAGCCGATGGCTTGCCGATCAAAGCCACAGGTGAACAGGTTGCAGGTGGTGTTGTCTTCACACCAAGCGGAGCAGCAGACCATGCGCCGGTGACCCTAAATCATAAAACAGAAGACGCGGCAGCTGTGAGGGTGACATTTTTACTTTGACGTGGATCCTGAGCATCCTTGTTCTTAAGCAGTAAACAGAAAATTTCAAGAGGCTGCACTTTTCATTTTTATTTCTGTGGCTTAAATTCTTAGTGGAGGTTTAGTCTTTGTTTTTTGTTTAAATGGTAAATCTCGCACTCACCTGTCTGTTGCTTCGTGGGAGTCGAGCCAGTCGCACCCCGGACATGTCAAACAGCCGGACCTGCCGATTGTCGTGAGGAAGAGCGATGATTTTCTGGTTCACCGACACGCTGATCCTGAAAGGAGTAAACAGGGAACACAGGGTCAGGCTTTATCTGCAGTATATGGTCTAATCAGAGCCAAATCACATTCATATTTGAAAGAGCAGGGACGCGTATGTTTGTGACATTTAAAACTGAGCCTTTTAAGCTCAATTCTGCTCCCTTATAAATACATTTGTAGATTTTTAGTAGACCTGCGTAGTCATTTTAATGTATTCCTTCCTATAATCGTTACTTTTTAATGACATAAATATAAACAGGTTTACACACCTGTTGACTGCAGAGTCTGTGCGGATGGTTGCTATGGGCGACCTCATGTTCTTCAGGTCCCACACTTTGACGGTTCGATCGTCGCTCCCAGACACCACGTTATCTCCCACTGTGAACACTGCTGACGTCACCGTGCTGCCACAGGACGAGAAAACAAGTCCAGTTTAGACTTCAGAAAACTTTCATTTCATCAGCTTCTTGTTCTGTTTCCTTTTAAAGCCGCTGTAACCGTTTCCATTACCTCCTAATTGCAGTTAGGAGGTAGGAACTGAAAACGTAATGTTTTATAGTGGATTTCTTTCAGATATCTATCATCAGTAAAGATAGTGGGTGAAGGGGCAGTGGTGGTATAAAGCCCTGTGCAAATATTAAATGATTTACTAGTCGTGCTTCACTCTGAAGTTGATAGATGGTCACTGTAAAGAACAAACTCTGATTACATAGATCTATCTTCCACCTAATCTTATATCCATCTGTGCTTTCCTTCACTCCCTTGGTAGTAGCTCCAATAAGCTGCTTTAAAGTTGAGAAGCAAACAGTAATTCCAGCCCCGCCCACTTTGCATTAGCATAACGTCACGTGTAACAGGTCGCTGAATTTTCTTCCACCCTCTCTGGTGACCATGTCAGTGTTAGTCTCTTGCTGTGTGCAAAGCTCATTTCACAGGTTTGTCACCAGCAAAGAAGAGCTTGTGCACAAATATGCCAGCAGCTGAAACCAAGCAGCACCAGCACTCAGGAATGAGAACTGACTATTAGTCCCCATAAAGTCCCTCATTAAAATATCCATCTTTACTGTGGCTTACAGCAACAGAAATGACCGTTAAAAATGGTACTGAAAAAGGTTTTTGTCTTTATAGCCAAACTCTCTATTCCTAATACAACACACACGTTAGGAAACATGTATGAAAGTTTACATTATTTGAGACATAGCTGTATGCATCTATACACCAATGCAAAATAACTGGGCTTCCACTCCACTGTGGTTAATTGTACTACAGCACTCTAAAGTGCTCTTTATGAACCACCTGCCATAAAGGCAACAGATAGAGATGGATGCATGGGTGTTCGGCTTACTCAGTGTGCCCCTGGAACACGTTGACAGAGTGGATGGACGGGTCTCTGAAGTCCCACAGCCTGAAGGTGGTGTCCCTGGACGAGGTGACTACCAGACGCTGGGTGGGGTGTGTGCAGCAGTGGGTCAGCTCCTGGTCGTGCCCTGAAGAGACAGCAGCACACAGTGAGGAGCATACACACCTCCTTTTTTCCCTTCATGTTTATCTTTCTTTTTAAAAGCTGCCATTCTTACACTGAGGAATGTTTTCCAGTGCAGCTACACTGCACCATCTCCCGTTTAATATCTTAATTTATTCCAATTTCACAGAGAGACCTTCATTCGGCTGAACACCGCCCAGTTCAAAACTGACTGCAGCACCTTTAATGACACACAATCCCTCCCAATTTCCTGGTTTTTGTTCATCAGTCAGACAGATACAAACTCCACTGTCTGACATGACATCAGTAGGCAAGTGTAAGCACGTCCATCACAGAGGCAATCAAAAACGTTAGGAAATATTGAATGTTATAGTTTGATAAGCGAGTAGAAATAATGATTTATTTAGACATATGGTAAAATACTTTCTTGTCTGAAACTACACAAACGTGGGGCCTGATACTACATTTCTACACGCCTTAGAAACACCACAGGCCTCCTCTCAGGAGCAGAGGAGGCCTGTGGCGATTTAAACCGATTACATTCTCACTGCATTCCTCTTCTGCTTTGACGTAATTGGGAGAAGATTTACGATTCCCTGCTTTTCAAAAATGGCAGATTCCAAGTTGTACAGGTCATCTGTGTTTTAAATACAAACTGAAAGAATTAAGGGCAACACAATTACATCTCTGAGATAATAAACATCTACTTTAGGGAGATGACTAAATACATGCCAATGAAATAAGATCAGCACCATAAAAGGAAGCAGAATTTCATAACTGTAGTGCAGAACAGATGATTTGAAATGTTTAAACAGTTCATTTTCAACTAGAAAGGAGAACCACAGCTTTGCTCTAACTAACCAAATCTGACAATATAACCAAAAACACTTCACAGAAGTTGGGTCAACTCAACTCAACTAATAAAATGTCATCAAGTCAACTTCAGAGAGATTGAAAGGCATATTTTTCTCAGTGTGGGCTCCACATTTTTATAATAAACACAATATTTCATATTTCAATACTTTCGTCTTCCTACCAGTGAGTGAGTGGACCAGCTCTGACGTCTCCACATCGTACAGATTGGCGGCTCGGTCCCAGGAAGCCGTCACAACCTGTTTGCCCCCAACCAGCCAATCAGCAGCGATCACCACACCCTGATGGCTGCGGAGAGTTGTAGTCGCCACACGGATGGAAGGGCAGTCGTTCGGCCCCTCCGCCTCGCCGTCGGCCTCATCTTTGTCTGAGAAGTCCACGTCGTCTTCACAGGGTGTCTGCTGCTGATGTAGGAGGGAGAGGAAGAGGCGTTGACGACAGGAACACTAACAAGTTTTAAAATATTAAGGGGGAAAGCTTACGCTGATATCAGCAACAGGCTGTGGAGTCGGCAGCTGCACCATGTATCTCCAGATGTGAGCTGTCTGATCTCCAGATGCTGTGGAGGAGGCAGAGATAAAGGGGTAAAACAGCTGCTGAGAGTCAAGGAAAAACTAATAAAAAGAAATAATGCTCCATTTGTGTCCATGTTTTACTTTATGGTTAAAACCAGCAGTAAAAAGACAACAGCACTTATTCGTTGACACTTTCAGTCCTTCTGCAGAAGCCTTCTCGTGTCTGGGTTATGGTTTCTCAGATGTATGGAAACAATATTTCACTTCAGTTTTATTTTTCCAGCTGCTGCAATAAGTACACGCAACACAGATTTGGCTGCTTCAGCTTTAACTCTTAGTTATGTTGATACTGTCGATGGTTACCTGTTAGAGCCATCTGTTCAGTGGGGTGGAACTTGATGGAGTTCACTGTGGAGACACAGATATGCACTCTGTCACATGACAAACACCACTGAGGCATAGTATACCAAGTAATGTTTTTCTGACTGCCAGTTTTATGATGGCTGTTTAATCACTGTGCAATAACAATTTTAGCAGGTCACAATGCTGCAGGATCTACTCCTTAAACAGAAGAGATTATCACGTGCTGGTTCAGCAATTCCAGGGTTGGACATTTCTAACTCTACCTGATCCTTGATGACCCATATATTTGAGGAGGCACTTTCCCGTCTCAATGCTCCACAGCATAGCAGAGTGGTCTGTTGGAAAGCACACAGGACAGTCTGAGTTTTTATTTATTAACAATTGTCCATCACGCTTTAGTTTAGGTCTCAGCTTGGAAAGGAAAAAAAAAGATCTTAAACATGTTTAAATATGTTGACATTGTAAACAACAGAAGGAAAGATAAAGACACATGAACCTCTGAGTTTGAAGACAGAAGATGAAGCTAGAGACAAAACCACCGCCACAGAAATGAAGAAAAAATAAGACTGTATGACGTAAATAAAGTACGAGAGCATAAAAGAAAATACCTGCAGACGCTGTCCCGAGCACCACAGGTTGGGTCCTGGTGACGCTGAGGTCCCAGATGCCGTCCCTGTGACCCACATACTCTTTGACCAGCTGGCACACCGCTCTGGACGTGGTCGCTTTGAAACTGGACACAATCTGATGGTAACATCAAGCCAATGTTAACACTGACCAGGAAATCCCAGATAATCCCAGACGTGTCCCTAACAGGATTCCTACACACCTCACCTTCTCAAACCCCCCCCCCCCAACCCAAACATTCCAGGATCCATAATGTCACTAGAGGTGACTGAGGGGTCTTACATAAAAATATGTAAGAAATGTCTTTAAGTCTTTTCCGAATTGGTCAAATCTTTCAACACACCCAGTGTGAGGCCCCAGACAAATGTAAAACTAACAATGGAAATAATAAAAACTAAACAATCAACTGAACTGAAATGTGTAAACTCGCTCTGGAAACTAACTGAAACTAAATTAAAAACTAAATAAATAACTGATAATTCTGTTATTACAAACCAAATCCCTGACCCCACTGTCTCTCCTGACACTTGTCATCTTTCTCTGGGCCCCTCTTTGGCATTTTGGTTTGTTTGTTTTTTATTCTTTAAAGGGGATAAAAGTTTTAAGATGTTACTAAATCTAAAGTTCAATTTGATCACAGATTTTATTGTTAAGCCATCAGTTTCTCGAGCTGTGTAGGAACCCTGGTCTGATGGAGGGAGGGAGGAAGCAGGTCAGCAGGACTGAGGATCACTGAGGAGCTGCTCAGCAGGGTCCTTATAGTATGCCAGTGCTAATTAGCTTTGGTGAACAGCAGTGTTATTCACTGGGTTCAAGAGCTTTTACCAAAATATCTTTGTTCCTGTTTCTTTTAAAGCTCCTGAAGTATCAGACTGGCAATCGCACACTCAGACGAGCTTTAAAACAAACTACCAGACAAACCCAGATGAAAGCATTCGCATTATTCATACGGTATCAGTACTGCGGATCACTAAAACTAAAAAAGAGGGAGGAAAAAAGAAAACAAAGCGGCCAAAGTTATGGTTAGACACGAAACCGAGGAGTAGTTTTTGTCATCTGTATCAAGATTTTGTTGAGACGTTTACATTAAAGATGGGGATGATACAAACAGGACTTCTGGTTCGTTTTGGGCACAGACCACTAAATAAGTTCCAACTGAAACAAAGTAGGAGAACATCAAGACAGAAATCAAGCATCTGATACACGAATCAAGAGAAACATTAAACAAAATCTGAAGGATTGAACACAACAAATGATAGTCAAACCGATGACAGGGTGTGAACCAGCGGTTGTGATTGTTAGCAAGCAGAGCAGTACGTTCTCGTGTACAAAAATAAATAAATAATATGAAGCAAGTAATTTCTTATGTCTTCTGTTATAACACTGGGAATGATATTAATCCATAACTTGTGCACCTGTAACATCAACGCACCATGTTACATTTAAAAAAGCAGCAACAGGGACGTTTGGGGAGGTTTAAGGAAATGCGAAGCGCTGCAGAAGAATTATGGAGCAGTGACTCTCTACAGTTTGTAGTGTCAGAGTGCAGGCTGTCACAGCCACAGTGAGATTTTGCTTTTCTTAGTAAAATAATCAGTTAAAAGTGTGAATTATTTATTTAATATATCACTCCACGGTATGAATAACAGCTGGTCTTCTGTTCGGGGTCCCCCACTCGGCTGCTGGTTTCAGGCTGCTCTGCATAAGTATCATTCTGGCCACCAAAGTCCTCAAACTCACAAAGAGAGCAAACATCAACTTTCTGATGAAGGATCATCAGCAGTGATGAGAGCTGGACATGCAGCTACAGCTGAGCAGTTTTCAACAGAAGAGTCCCCATTTTCTATGTATTAGAAAATAGTATTTTCTAATACATAGAAAATACTATTTTCTATGTATTAGAAAATAGTATTTTCTAATACATAGTATTTTGACTACTCCCACTTGGGGATCTTAAATTAAATAAATAAATAAAACAGCTATGGTAAGGCTTTTGAGTTTTAGAGTCCCATGCCCTAAAAACTGTGATCATACCTCATGTTTTTACCAGGAAAATGAGTCGTTCTGTCTGGGTTGTTACTTTAATTGAGGAAGTTCAAGTAACTCGGGATTCCTACGGCCAAGTTTTAAAACAAATATGAAGATATGTTTGGGTTTTCTGTCATTTTAAGTCACCCAAATATTTAAAGTCACCATTAATACTGACAGTTAAAAAGTAATCCAAGTAAAAACTAAACGTTTTTGTTTAAAAAAGCAAAATCTGTTATAGGCAAAGACTTTTGAGCAGGCCACACACGTGACTCTGCCAGCAATGATCTACAGCAGCCAGGAAATGCTCCTCAAAAAGCATTTTGAAGCTGGTCCGTGTTAAAGATGCCTCCACAGTGTACCATTATGTGAATGCCGACGGTAGCGGCATAAAACGAAATAAAAAGGTGCAACTGAAAAGGCCCGTTAGGGAGATGATAAAGAGCTGGTTTATCTCACGCAGGTAATGAGAGAAAAGCTCAAAAGCCTACATTTGGATGACCAAGTCTCTTGGGGAGGGAGGTTCGCCCCCCTGGCTGGGCTGTTCATGCATATTGGCACACAAGGGGAAGAAATCAACAAGTTACCCATGAGTCTCCACCCCACAACTCCCAGCTGGTTACGCTGAAGTTGCGGGATCCACCTACTCTGGCATGGCAAGAATTTGAACGCGGCTACAAGCAAAAAAGTGAAAAAAGAAAGCAAAGCAATTCTTTTCTTTAACATTCAAAAGTCATGTGAGCTCACACGGACAAAGCGGAAACAGGCGCTAAATAAACCTCCTCAAATTTTTGTCTTTACTGACCGCAAAACAAGTGACACTGAACATTTTTACTGCGTTGTTTTCTTTATATAATTGAGATGGACAAAATAATATTAAAAATAGACTAAGGGTGCTCTTCATGATGCCAACGAGCTTCGTCTCTCCTCCCATGGCTCAGAAATGATGCATCTATACTGAAGTCTTGTTTTTTTGTTTGTTTGTTTTTTAAATTGAGGTGACGTATACGAGCTGCACCTCTACACGGCACAGTTTACTCTCACTGTGCTTCCTTTGTTGTGCTGTGAGTAAGACTCAACAGATAATAGAACATGGTAAATGTATGATATGAATAATGTGCCATCACACATAATGTGTGATAAACCTGAAATAAAGAAATAATTTTATGGCAAAATGTTGAATCATCACACAAAGTAGTTGTTTATTTTACCACTGACACGCTTACACAGCCACACCGTTTATTACCCTTCAGGTTATAATAATGAAGGTAAATAAACAGCCGAGAACTTATAAGAAGAAGACACTTGTACATAAATTGGAAGGTTTAAAAGGAATATTCAATATAGATTAAAACAAACAGTATTACTACTGCTAATAATAATAATCAGCTATTTTTGTCAGTTCAAGTATTTAATAAGTAACTACCTTTTATCTGAGTTCTGGGGTCATTTATATCAATTATTTTGAGCTCATTTAAGGAAGAGCCACAGTTGGAGGAAATGAGGAAACACGTTAGTATAATGAAAAGCACCCAAAGGCTCACAAAAACTGAACTTCAGATCTTTTGTGAAGGAAGGATTTACAGAAACTCTGTTTAATAAGCAATAATTACAGAAAATTTCCAAAACCTTACAAACTGGTAACTTATAATATCAGATACATAAAACAATTTAATTTACAAACATTTTCGATTTACCTTGCTCGTTGAGGCCTTGTAGGTCGTCTTCAGCTTTTGAGAGAGCTGGCTGGTGCTGTGGCTCGCTGTGAATTTCATACAAAAACAAAAAGAAGTCAGAGAAGTCAAAGGTCAGAGGATTAAAACAATCAAAAAAAAGATGAGTAATATATCTATGCTACCTATAACATAACTGTACATGAATCTCACCTTTTGTTTTAAGTGCTCCTTTTGCTAAATCCGCCCCTTCAAATGTTTGTCCCTCTGCAGCCAAGCGATCATTCAGTGTTTCAATCTCTCTGCGTACTGAAAGTCAAACATGTCGCGCATTAAAAGACATCTGAATGTGTCGTTTTATTCACCACAGCAGGGTTAGCAAGTTACTCTCCATTGCTGAGTAGCAGCTTTCTGCTTACTTGGCCACAGAAACTGATAAATTCATTTTATTTTGTAGGAATTTATCATTTTTTTCATGCATCTCAATAAAAAAAAAAAGTTAAATGCATTGAATAAAATTAAGAAATGCAAACTGCTTTCGTTTTTGTGTTGGGTCTCTTGCTGCACAGTGAATTATTACAAAAGCTAGAGCAATCACTTCTGCTTTCATGGGAACTTACATTCGAGGTTTTCTATGTAGAGGTTTTCAAACTCCCTCTCGATCTGACTGAACAGGTCCAGCAGATTGCTCCTCAGAGACAGAGGCAGCTTGGAGTCCTGGAGAGGGTGGAAAAAAGGAGAGCATTAAAAAAACGTGGAAATATGAGGGATTATCCAAAGAAGCTGTTCTGGTCACTTGGCCACCTTACTGACGTGCCTCTGCCCACTTATTTTGAAGGATTAACTAAATTATATCTAACTTAATTTCACTGACTAGGGCAAACAAACTGCTTCCTCTGGATGTTTTCAGTGGGAGGAAGATTTCATTACCCTGAATAGAATCGACTTTGTGCCATTTTCTGACCTGGATCATTGAGCATGCATCAGGACTGACTGTGAAACATGACAAAAAATGCTTCAGACATTTGCTGGCGCTGCCCAAAAATAAGGCATTACAAAGACGTTTTCCCTAGGAAGGTAAACTTCTACCATCCTGTTGCAGAGTTCTCCCATAGATTTCAATCCATTCTCTGAGCACGAAAACAACATTACAGAGTGAGAAAGCCTGCAGAACAAGCAGGCTATATATCTGGTACCAACAGCACAAATTTACTGCAACAAAGCACAGGAACAGCCTCTTATCACACCATAAACCTGGAGGAAGGAAATAATCGTGAACTCAGGCTCGGGCAGGAAAGAAGGAAAGAATTAGTAAAATCATCCATAAAAGTGAAAGAAACAGTGAGATGGTTACAGAGCACTGGGGAGGTCTTGGTGCCTTACAGGTCTGAATGTGTTTTTATAGGGCAAACAAACAGGCTTTGACAAATGTATACCATTCTGCAAGACTACTGCTGCTATAAAAGGAAACTCTAGACAGAATTTCTCTTTATCCCATTTTACAATGTGCTTTAAACTTCCTTAAATAATCTATAATGTGTTGTAATGGACTGATATACAAATAAAAATAAATACACAATATCTGACTTTTTTTTAAAGAATGTCATGGGTTAAACTGATATTTAGACGATTTTAAAAAATGTCCATCAATGGGACATTAATCACTGCAGTTTAGGTTAAGAGTCATTTGATAACTGTAGCTTTCAAGTTTCTTTAAATTACATGAAAAGCACAAAAGATTTAACAGAAAAAACCCAAAAGACACAAAAAGAAAAAAAGAAAAAAAAAGGTAAGCGTGCACAAATTCAGACATTTTTTAGAGGTTATTCCCAAAGGCAACATAATGTGATGGGAAAGTCTGCACAGTAACTGCCTCTGATTAAAAAATAAATAAATAAATCCATCCTCCCTCTTCACCCCTTATCCAGCTCAGAGGTCAGGTCACCAAGCAAGACCAACACAGAGGCAGACAACTGTTCATGCTTTAGAAGCTCTAATAAACTAAACTCGACAATAAGTAAAAAACAAATACCCAAGGACAAAAACTATGATGAAATATATGACACCTGAGGGTGTGCTCACGTCAGGCATTCCACACTGCGCCTGAGCATGCCTGCAAAAACAGCATAGTTGGACACATGTAGCATGACTGGTGATGAACTCTACCCTAACGACAGCCAGCACATGTACAGAGAGGGCAAAAGTCATCACCTCCAAAGATGATGACCACAAAAATGTATAAAAAGATTAACCTTGTCATAGTCTGTAGGAGCACTTTACAAGAGAAGAGTATGTGAGAGGAGAGGGTACATCCTCAAACAACTGTTAAAAAAGTCATTTAAAATAATAAAAAACAAACAAACATAAAAAGCACTGACAAAGTGTCCAGTGCTTTAAAAATCAAGTGTTATAAGTCAGATTTGAATCCACCTGAGAAGGCTTTTTCACAGCGAGTAAACAGTTTTGTGTCGCTTTCCGTCTGTAGTTGAGTCAGCAGCTTCGACACAAGCACGGAGTGGAAGAGATCTCCAAGCTTTGGCCAGTCACGATGAAACGGGTCAGTGTGTGGAGCTCTCTTCGTTGTGTACTCTGCACAAAGCATGCCTTCTTTCTTTGACTGCCTTTGTGCTCGCAGCTACTTACAAAGAAATCGGTCGTGGGTCAGCATTCAAAGGCTAAAGGGTTTGTGCTACATTTGAGATAATGACGTGAAGAAAAAAAAAAAAGAGGGCTGACTACGACACAATGCTGCATGATGATACATGTACTGCTGCGTGAAGCCACAAGTCTACAGACTAGAGCACACTGAGGTATGAGATCTCAAAGTCCAAAACGACTGAAAATCTTTGCCTAAAATGAATCAAATGAGGGCAAAATGCAAAACAATCTTATGTTTTTAATTAGTCTTATGCTCAAAAGACAAATTCCTTTATATTAATCCTTATTACCGGTGTGGAGAACATTTTACGCACATGTGAGAAGTCAGAATATGTTAACATATATGAGCCTTGATCCCACAGGATTCAACATAACCAGCGGGTCCAATGTTGGGTAAATACACTGGCCAGGTGCTGGAGAGTGACATGTTTCCAACAGACAAGTTCAGCCAGGAACCGACTGAAATGAAACATAACTAATGACTATTATTTTTCTGTTTTCACATGAGTAAACAGATGTTCAAATAAAAGCTTTACATTTGGTGAATTTCCTGTAACCTTTGTTGCAAGTTGACAGCAATACCTACAAATGCAGGGAGAGTCTAAAGAGGCATGATACAGATTTTGAATACAACCAAAATCCACTGATACATTAGGCTATTTCCTTACAGACTCAGGATTAGTATATAAAGAAGGTGATGTAAGATTCAAACACCTGCTGATTCTTCACATCAGTAGAAACATATGCAAGATTGAAGTCACATCCTTCATGTGCATCATTATTTACATAGAGCAGCACTATTGTGATTTGCATAAGAACAACTTTTCCACCTCAAGTTCACAGAGCTGAAAACATCCCATCTTCTCTCAAAGACATACTAAACAGGTCACAAACACTGATTTATTTGTAACTGCAAAATGTAGATATTATTTAAATAAACACAAAAGAAAACATCCTGTAATCTAGAAATAGTCACATTTTTTAAGGAGACTAGAAGTGCAGCAACGACCACACCTCACCTCCACCTATTACTAATCAAGCCTAAACTACACCAAACGTATACAACTAATGCTAAAGCTCTACAAACTATGAGGGAAGTTACACTATTATCTGAAACACAGAGGGCGAAACACCTGAAACTTACCTCCATTCTCATGAAGGATTCCAGATTATCAGAGGACTGAGACCAAAAGGGACCAGAGTGAGAAAACAAAAAGTCATGAGGAAGGGATTACACCACGTCTGGTTAGAAACAGGCGCTTTCAGCAGGTTTAAATCTGCAACAGATTTAAACCTCTTTTCACTGCATGATCACAAGTTCAGCTTCCACATTCAGGGAGTTTTAGATTTGCAATTTAAGAAATTTGCACAATTTCTTCTTCTTAAGGTTATGAACCTTTCTTGCAGCAGGAAAAGCACGGATGCTGCTGACAACATTATCAATGTTACCGCTACGCTCAGGTGTCTCAGTAAACTAGAGCTGCTGAATGGTGGTAAAGTGATAAAGACCTCCATCTGTGCTTTTCCTACTGTGACATGTGAAAAGGACCAACATACAAACGCAAAAATAAAACAATAAATTACCTTAACTCAAGAAACAAACGCACATTGATTCTGATCCGAACAAACGATCCTGATATTTTTATTTTTATCTGAAGGTGCTGGACAGTATGTTAAAGCCAAATGCTAAAATGCCCCCTGGCAAATAAATGACATGCACTGATCCTTTAAGAAACTGCAATAAAAAGGTGCTTCAGTGATTTTTGTAAGTGGTTAGATTACAGGTACACCAGGCAGGTGAGACAAGCCAGTGAACTGTGTTTCAGTTCAACAGGCTTTAACTCTCCCTCCTCTACATGTGCACCTCTAACTGAAGCCAAGTCTTAATTCAGAGGCTCCTAATCCTTTCCCTCTCCCTTTTTTTCTTGATTTACTCTCGATTCAGATAATTACCTCCAGGTAAGCTGTGTTTACCCTGCATCCTACGAGTATTTCAGCTCCTTATTGGCAGGCCACAGAGAAAGCGAGCAGGGTTTTTAACACCTGAGAAACAGGAACAAACACCACTGAGCTGAACGATCCACCCGAGCGAAGTTCAAATGGCTCAGCCTGTTCTAAATCCATCTGTTTATCCACTAAATGAAAACAATCTTACAGCACTCATCCAGTAATTGTGGCAAGCCAGCAACAATATAAACCATCATGTGTCCTCTAAACGGTTGTATTAAAAGCTAATTGGCTTAGGCTTACAACCAAAGTGCTTACGGGTGCTCACAGAAACAGCAGGACAGCACCAGGCTAATGCTGAAAGACAGCAGAGGAGTGCCGTTTCCAGAGGAGTAGCTGGAAATACAAGGCAGTTTTCATCCGTTCTCAGGGTACAATTTAAGGAATCATCACCTGTCCCTCCAGCATGTCTCTCTGCAGGCCGGAGCGGTCCTGCTCAGTGCTGTTGGTCCTGCGGATGGACAGGCTGTGGGACTTCCTCTTCTGCTTGGCCTGGCGGGCAGCAGCGCTACTCCCGCTCTCCACTGGCATCCCTCCGTTCAAACTTGATGCAACCACAGACTGAAAGTATAAAATCACAAAAGAGAGGCTGACCAAAGGGCGAAGAGAACAGATCCAGTCTTCTTCACTCACTGCAAAGCATCAAGACGAAATCCTAACCACTGCCAAGTACTGCACTTGGCAGTGGTTTTATTTGGCAGCTTCCACGTGTGAATGTGTGAAATGACAAAGTGAATGAGTGTGAAACAGAGTGTTGCTCAGCGAGCACGCTTAATAAATCCCACTGGGATAGAAACTGAGAAGCTAACAACCACATCACAACCTTTTCTTTCAGCTCCAGAAACTGAAAACTGTCTGTGTTCAATATTTTGTTAGAAGAAGCTGAAATGTTCCAGTGAGAGACGAGCAATATTTGGAAGAAAAAAAAAAAGATTATGGTTTCACAACAGCCAAAAGCTCATTCAATAATTAGACATGTAGATTTGCTACATTCACTAATAGAAATGTTCTCACTTTATGCAAGAAACGGCTGCACATGCAATATATGAAAAAAAAAAAAACCTCTGAAATATTCAGTCTTTTTAACTTCATTCTGGAAACAAATAATACATTTGTAAAATGGATGAAGCAACAGGCAGAGAGGTTTTTGGAGAAACAAAATAATTGTTTCCAGATTACAAAGATATATTACTGTAATAAAATCCTGTCTCAGGTAACATTAACCCTTCGGTTATTTATTACAACATTAATCTTCATGACAAAATACAGAGAAAATTACATTGGATTGGACCTTTTGGCAGGCCTGCTCTGGCCCGGATTGTTCAAACCAATCTGCATAGTGCCACACCCACTTTTCTCTACCCAAGGAAACCAGTTTACCTGTAAGCTTACCAGAAAGGAAGCAGTTAAAGTTTTATTTTAAAAAAGAAAACAGAAGGTCTACAATATTAAATCTAAAAAAGCATCAGAATTTCCAACAGAGGAAACTGAAATAACAGCACCAGAGAAGGACGCCAGAGACGGCAGAACACTCAAAAGTGTTTTCTCTGGAGTGACAACAGTTTAAATGTTTTAAATAGGGTTACTTATGGCTCTGAGATGCAATTACATGAAATCTGCAAGTAAAAAAAAGAAAGAAAGAAAAAGAAAAGGTCTCATGTCAAATTTAGTGTAATAAATAGAAGAATGGACAAAAGAGGAAAAGAAGGACGAGGAGTTGTTGATCTGTGAGCCCAGGCCTCAGGTACAAACCTCTGAAGTACATAAAGTTGAGTCAAAATGTCAAACATTTTAATTTGCATTATAAGAGAACTTCAGTAAAGTTAATTTTATACCTACTCCAAGCATAATTATCTGTGGCTACAATAAAGTACTTAACGAAAGAAAACAGAGTCACTGATGAACTGCAAAGTCCTTAACCCAACACTGGATTAATTATGATCCTGTCATTTGAGCAATTTTAACCCAATATTAATTTTTCTTTTAATATCACCGTTAATGCCAATACCAGTTTATCATGGCACAAGTGGCCAGAAAATCAGTGTTTTTAGATGATTTTATACTTGGGCATTTTTTTAAAAACACATATTTTACCCAAGGAACATAACTTTATGGAGTTGACATCCACCCACTCATGTCTCCTTATGAGGGTGGGCCAGGTCAGTCATTTTAAGGGCTGTAACTAAAATGAATGCAACATTTTTCATGACTTCATTAAATGTTCTAAAGATACAGGAGAGAGAAGAAGAAAAAAAATCAGGTGGGCAGCACTCACTGACTCGTTCTTGTCATTTCATAAATCAGTGAGAGAGAGCAGAATATTTTCCTCTTTGAAGTGTTCAGGTTGGCGTTTAACTTGTTTATCATGAATCATAACTACAAAACAAAATCCCACACCATGATAGAAGCGGATGATCAACATCCTGCCCACTCCTACATGTTATGCAGCTGAATAATTTCTAAGATGTTAAAAGAAAGCCTGCTGATCATACATTCATCAGGACCCATCACTTGAGATGTATGTATTTTAAAATAATCTAAATATTACGAATGACAAGTTACTTACCCCATCTGACTTACACAAAAAGCCTATGTGTGTGTTTTGCTCCAGGAACATTTCTGAGGTTTGAGTAATGTTTACACTTCACTGCTTACTGCCAGAAACAGATTATCAGAAGTCGGCTGAGGTGATAAGAACGCCAGGTTGCGTTGGATGACTTTACCCTTTCTACCGAGAAAAGAGGTCTGGCCCCTGTGTGCCAACCAACAGTCATCGTCGACCTCTTAATTTTATTTTTTTCGGTTTTAAGTTTTGTTGGATTTAAGAACCAAAACTACTCAGTTATATTTAACCAACAAAACAGTTGGATTAGGTTCAGGAAAGGACAGTAATTTAGGTTCAACTACACAGAGAAACACGAAAGGAAGATTAATTTTTGGATGTTCAAATCAGTCTTCACACACATCTGAGCCTGGTGTGTGTTACATTTGTCCTTGAGTTGACACAAAGGTGTCTGGATACTAAAACATGCAAATAAGATGCGTTTTTAAATCACCAGTCAGGCTGAAACTATCACAGACATCAGAGAGTCGTCTATCCGTTACTGCCCGTTTCTGAGGAATAAAACCAGCCTTGTTTAGCTGTCTGGTGCCTAGTTCCTCCTGCTGACTGTCACTGGTGTAAGCGCAAAGAAAACAGCGCTAAGGTCACATTATCTTGCATTACATTTGGATAAAATGTTTTTTATTTAAAAAAAAAATAGCATTTAAGGTTTTAAAAAGAACGAAAATACCTGGGGGAAAAAGTGGACCTTAACATTAGCAGTTCTAGACAATTTAAAGCGGCGATGCCCAGCTTAGCCAAGCTAACGTTTCCCCGATTAGCTGGTGCTGCCAGGCATGCTAACGGGCTAACGGTGAAAATAACCTGCTCAAACATGGAGGCCAACTCACCAGAAAGTCTACAAATACTCGTTTTTATTTCGGGAGTGGATGGGAACTGATGTCGTCGCTAACATTTTCTTCAAGGTCTGAGAATGCTGCGCAGGTTTTGTCCAAAATCCGCGTTGACAGCAGACGGGTACCGTTACGCGAGAAAAGATAACGAAGCCAATTCCGGTCCGAGGTTTTTTCGCAATAAAAGCCTACGCCGGTCACAGCAAAACTCCATCCAGACTTTGTTAGTTTCTTGTTTTCTTGATTGTCGCCACATAAAAACAAACTAGTCTAAATTTATGGAGCTTTTACAAATAAATTACATGTTTTTGTAAATTTGGCTTCATGAAAATTAAATTAGGGAATGAAGCCATTTCAGAGATATAATAAAAGCACTAAAAGCGGTTTTAATCATGCTGGTGTAAATGCTTTCTAATAATGGACATAATGAACAGGGTCTAGGAAAAGGTCCAAGCGCTAAAACCAGGTCTTAAATATATCCCAGAAAACACACATCCGTAAAATGACAAACAAACAAACAAAAACGTGACAGTAATCGACCACAAATAATCACAGCATAGCACAAAGACATGAACAGCTATCACAAGGAGACACAAAACGACCCCAGAGAGAGAATGGGGTAAAAAGAGATGCAAAATGAGCTAAAACTGTAAAATAAAAAAAAAATAAAAATGTAACACAAAACAGTATCAAAAAACAACTGTAGGAAAAGATGCAAAAAGGTCATACAAAAAGGATCAAAGAGAGAAAAACAACCGAAATGAGACAGTTACTACCAAAATGTGAACCATCACAACAAAAAGAGTTGAAAATTAACCATGAAATTAAACTAAAAAAAAGAAAAGAAAAAGAGATGATTGGTAGGACTGTCCATGTTTGTTATGAAAAAAATGAAACATTCAACTAAAAGGGTTTGAAAAACATGTTGGTGCATATTTAACACAAGCAAGAAAATGTGTTATTAAAATGTGAAAGTAAGTTTGGACGTGACGTTTCAGTGCAACAAAACTGCACGTTTGGTGCTGCAAAATTGGCACAACTGTTGCACAACTGAGACAATTATCACCAGTATTTTCAAATCAGGAATATAAAAACACAATAAGGTTGTGTCACCACCTTGTCTCTTTAAGATAAAATCACTCCATAGAGAAAAATATGACACCTGAGATATTTTAGTTCCGATGTGTTTATTTGGCTCCCGTGTTAATATTTCTCAAGAAGAGACTCTAAAGGAAGCATCATCATCACTTTATCCAAAGTAGAGCCACATGCGAGCTGTAAGGCAAAAGGTTTCACTTTACTGATACTGAATACAAATCAGCTTCACACATGAACTACTGCAGTAACACAGTAAGACATTAACCACTACAAAGTCTCTGCCATTCAATACAGTTATGTTTTCGTTACAGCTGAGATTCACTTCCATGAGCAAATGCTTGAGCTGAAAATTGGTATTAATATAATCACTAATCATGTAAATGGTTCCCCGGCAATGGTGCCAGCAGAGTGTCCAGGTGTCAACAGTCCAGGAAAAGCAGTTTTATCTGCGATCTGTGGTGCCCGACTTCCTCTTCCCAGCCAGGAGGTGTTTGGGTTTGAGGTCAAACACGTGTCTGTCTGCCTCTCCCTTCTTGCCCTGGCGGTTCATGTCTTTCTGGGATTTCTTCATCATCTTCTTCGTCTTCTTCGCCATCTGATGAACAAACGGACAAAGCCAGCGGTCAGTTTACAGAACGAGGGATTCATGTCATCTATTACATTTTGAACCCCAGACTAGTTACTGCATGTAATCCACTCCTTCCTGTGATTCAACAGTCACTAATGAAAGCAAAAAGAAACCTTCAAAAAAAATTAAAATCACACTTGATGCTTTTTAAGAGCTAAAAAATAAGAAATAAGAACAATGAAATTGTATTTTTAACCTTTTAAATAAGCTGAAACTACTAGTAACGTATAAAACTGCTGATAAATGCAGTAATTCCTGCACACAACAGTATGCAGTTTAAGTGAATCCTTGTTGGTCAGACAAAAAAAGGAATTCAAAGGTAATCAGGTATTTAGGGTTTCTGTTGGTTTACTGACAGCGCTGCAGTCAGCTCAGCCTAAACTGACCCTCTGAGATTAAACATCAGCGAGTAACATTTAGGATCAAATCTTTCTTTGCAGAAGGTAACTGGATTAAAGGTAAGCTGGCAAAGACTTCAGTTATTTCAGTATTGGCCACTTTGTGATTAATTGTGTGAAACAACTAATGTTTACAGATCTCTGATGTGTCCACCTTTTCATAAAACCTAAAGGACTAATAAGCGAGTCGATCACAGAGCAGATTTTAGTTAAAAGCTGAGCAATTCCACAGCCTCGTACCTTTGCATCTCGTAAACCAGACTGGTCTCGGGGTGGACGGGAGGCGCTCTGGCTGCGGGTTCGGGACGTCGGAGGGGCCGAAGCTTCACGCTTACGCTTCTTAGCGACGCTGCGGGAGCGTCTGGCCTGCTGCGCGTAGTGACTCTGAAAGTACACGACAGGAAACACTTAAGACACAAACATCTCCAAAGATTCACTCATCAAGAACCAGTATGAAGAACAAGAACATGAGACCACATCAACACCATCAACACCGAAGAAACACGTAACCATGGAAACATGAATGAGTTTACAAACTCTTCAATAATGTAAATAAAACAAATAAATCTCAAAACAACCAAACTAATTAAAGAAAATATAAATAAAAAGACACATATTTACCAAAATAAAATGAGTTCAAAGAAGATCATACTGAAACAAACATTTCACTGTAACTATTCAAAAACCCTTATATTAAAACTCCAACAGTCCACGCACCAAACCCAGCAAGATTTTATCCTTTATTATTAGCAATAAACAAAATAATATAAAAACCTAGCCTCATTCCACGCCCCAGTTTGACAACTTTTTACTATTAAACCACATAGTAAAAGGTTGCCTCTTTTTTATTTGTTACCGTGGGCACCATTGTAATTATAACTTAATATCATTATCATTAATTCAGTTACATACATCCTGTAGGCGCCGATTTCAAATCAGAACTTACATCGTCCTTGTCGTCCATGTCCAGACCGAGGTTACCCATCTCCTTCTCGAGCCGCTTCCTTTCAACCTGAACATATCAGAACAAACACAAACATGAGCTCAGACATCCGTGTGAAACGTGGGCTCAAAAGACAAAAGACAGTCAAAGAACTAAAGGAGTCACCAGCTTGAAGCTTGACGGAGTAACTCTGGGTAAAAAGCTCCACTAGGTGGAGCCTTCAAAATTTGTCCTGAAAGCGGTTCATTTTCCTTTTTCTTTCTTAAACCTGGCTAAATCACCATGGTAACTGATGATGAGCACATAACCTGGTTTCCATGAATGCCACGTTTTTCCACTGATTCTTTTTTCCACTGATGTTTTGAGTGCAGTGTCGATTACTGAGGGAATATGCTTCATATGTGCCCGTTTTAAGACATACCAGCTATAAGGACCCAGCAGCTCAACCTGTGTGCACGCTGTCCCTACATATGTTCAGCCAACGATGTGACGTCTTTATATTTGATTCTAATCTGCTGATTCTCACCTGCTGTCAAGTCTCTTATTCTGCTGGAAGTGCAGCAAATTTTCCATGTTCGAAAAACAGGAATAGCGACCAGCAGAGGTGAGGTGATGAGTAGGAACGCATTCATAATTCTTTCACCTATTTGTCAGCACTTGATACAGTTTGAGCTCTCAGATGTTTGTTGACATCAAAGAAATTAAACACCAACAGGTATTAAAGAATAGGGGGGAAATCTGCTATGTCGGCATATATTTTTATTATGTTTGGAACAATCAATATAAAGTATTTGAAGGCAGCTGTACTTAAATTTGACCCACATCTCAACTCCAGCAAGGTGACGGTGAGTAGCTTAAACTGAGCCCTGCTCACCTTGGTGGCGGTCCTGGGCATGCGAGGTCCATGCACATCCTTTTCTTTCGACTCCAGGACCTTGAGTTGCTTCTTTTCGCGGATCTGTTTGGCAAGAATGCGGATCTCTTGCATCTCCTCGTCCTCGCTCTCTTCGTCAGAATCGTACTCCCCGGCTCGCTCCTTCAGCTCCTCCTCCTTCTCCAGCTCCTCCAGTTTCTGTGAGGGTCGAGAGAAAAACAAACACACATTTAGAGGACAGAGTTTAAAGGGCAGAAACACATTTGACAAATGCCTTATCCCTCTTTTTCTTCATTAAGCCTTTCTGAGAGCATCCTGGAGATAAATGCATTACATTCATGCTGAAGGCCTCAGTGGTTCAGTTGTTATCATTAAAAGCTCAGAATAGGTTATATTTCTTTAGTTGTTCACATTATCTTCTACATTTTGGAATATCAGTGTGGTCGTAAACAACAGCACGAATAGTTCAGGAGTAAATATAGAGGTATGCATTAGTTATAGAGATTAGTGTCCTCTGCTCGTGTAGCAGAAAACAAAAGCACAGAGGAACAGTAGATGACAGGAAAATGCACTTTCGCTACACAGAAATGAACCCAGTCACTATTAATCATAAAGGATCTTGTGGTTTTCATTGTTTAACAGTTTGTGCCCTTTGTTTCTTGGCATGGCGGAAGGACCAGTTAAGGGAAGTAGGTTTCCCCAGATTAATCTGGAGGCTGTTACGTTTTTAATGTGAACTTCTCCTTTGTGGAAGAACACAAACACAGATGTAAACAGCAGGTAACCACAGCCGTTCATTTTATACGACGCTCTAGCCTGCTCAGAGGAAGCGTTCACAGTTGGTGTCCTTGTTTGCACACAGATGTCTGCAGAATCTCAGCAATGTGAACCTTTGCAGGCCTTCGTGCACATGCAAAAGCAGACGCTCACCTTCATGATGCCGGGATCAATGAAATCTGCGATGTTGTGGCCCTCCCACACTTCAGGAATCTTATCACGCTTCTCATCCTCGTTCATTAGATCCCAGTATTCTAAAAAAAAAAAAAAAAAAAAAAAAGAACGGCAGTGAATAGATGGTCTGAAATGTCACAGCAGCAGCTCCGTTATTAAAGGGAAGCAGTTCTTACTCTGAAGGTCCAGAATGTAGTCATCACCCAGCTCCAACTCCAGATCTCTCTCCTGTAAGAAGAACAGTAAACATTTTACAAACAGCCGCACAGAGAGAATTAAACTCAGCAGAGGAAGAAAAACTCATTATTACTCATTTTTTTGCTATTTAGAGTCAAAGAAAGATTATTGTCTCCGGGTTCGGTAAAATAAGCTAAATATACAATGAAATTAAAGTAAAGAGCTTAAGTAAATGCTTGCTCTTTTGCTATAAGCCTGAAGTTCCCACCACACCTACCAGTTTGCGTTTGGGTGCGTCCACCTCCATCGCTTTCCTGCGCATCATGGCTCCCTCTGGGATGAACGGAGGCCTCTCCTGAAAACATGAACAGGTTTAACCTTTAACAAATGTAAGAAAAAAAAAAGCAAAAGTCTCACGTTAAACAGCTTTAAACTGTTTAAGAGTGCCATTCAAGAGCTGATTGACTGACCTTCTCATCCCTCTTGGCGGGCATGGCCAGGTGCAGCCGGTTGAGAACATCGTGGACCTTCTTGCCCTTCATCTTGGTGTTGACGCGATGAGCAAGGAGCTGGTCGCACGCCTGAAAGAAAGATGGCAGCCACGGTGAGATCAAATACTTGACACGCTCCGGGACCAGAGCGAGCCCGAGTCGGCTGTTTCTCACCTCGGTTTTAACCTGCATGACGCCCTCCTCTGTCAGGGTGCTGGTCTCGATGACGGGGATTCCCTCTGCAGACAGGTCTGCAAAGATTTTCTGACAACAAAGAGGACATTTAACGCGTTAAGCAAATTCTTAAACACATCCTACACATTCCTGTCTTTGAGATGTGCAACCTGTAAACCACCCACCTGGTTCTCCTCAGACAGCTCGCTGATCTTCTTCACGTCACATTTGTTTGCCACAATGATGAGAGGCTGCGGGGTACAAAAACAATCACCAACAGTGTGAGTGCTAAAAAAAGTCAATTAAACCTGAAAACCCACCAGACCCCCTCAAGATCAGATGTTCTTTTTTCTACAGTAACTTTTGCATATTTGAGCCATGAGAAATTTTAACTTGATACTAGGAAATGTTTCAGAGCTAGATGTCCTCAAAGTAAATAAGGGTAGGTCAAATTTGGCGCTTTTAAAATATGTGGTATTTTTTTCCAGCATCAGTACAGGTTCAAAAACATGTTTAAACAACAAACATTTTTGTAAATCCACCCAAAGTGTCTCTTAGCAAAGTCTCACTTCACTCCCTTTACAACTTGGGGCAGTTTTCTTGTGGCATACGACGGCACAGGCTTCTACACACTTCACTAAACACAATCAGGAGACCGGTTGCAGTTTTTAAAACAGCTTAAATCTCTTTTTTTTTTTCAGCCCTGAAAGTGTTTGTGAAGTCATCAACAATGATCATCTGAATTAAGAGACACAAATATTAGACCCATCCCTCCTTACTAACTCGTAAAATATTCATAGTATGACGGACATTTTTTGCGTGACTGCTTAGACTGAAGTTCTTGTAGATAACAAATCAGCTGATTTTGAGGGGGTCCAGTGGGTGAATTTTCAGGGACTGACTCATCTGCAGAGCAGTTATGATATGCTGCTGTCTGACCTTGTTGGCGAACAGGGGTCGGATGCTGTTGAAGAGCTCCAGCTGCTCCTGCAGGGTGTGGCCGCACTGCTCAGAAACATCCATGACGTAAAGAACCGCCGCCCTGAGGTGAGCCAGAGCCGTGATGGCTTGCATCTCGATGGTGTTCCTCTCCTCCAGAGGGTGGTCAAGGATCCCGGGGGTGTCCACCACCTACACACAAACACACAGTTAGCATCTGACTAACAACAGGAGGTGGTAGCTTACTAAAATGGTCTTAGGTCAGCCTGTCTCACAATCCACCTTTAGGAGAAAACAGCTCCCACTCCTCCTTTAGAGTGAGGGGAAAGCACCTATGCTAGATTTATCAGGATGCATTTCAAGATGTTTAGTTTGAGCTTAAGTGAACTCTGCTAGGGAAACTGCTTTTAAACCTGAGACAAAACGCTGTGGCCATTTTTGTTTTCCTCAAAATCCAAGCAAAAAAATAAGAAACTCCTGAAGTCCTGAATGTCTTTCCTGCAGGAGTCACATTTATTTTCACAAGATTTCCAAAACTATAACCTAAAACAGATAAAACTAAATGCTGATTTCTACCATGTTTATTTTTCCTGGGATTGTGTGGTCTCGTGAAGTTGTCCAGACTCTCAGCCAACTTTAAGCACATACATAGTATCATTTAGTACAGGCAAATCTCAGCAATAATGATCGTAAGGCTAATAAAAGAAAAACAGCTTTCATATAAATTAAACACAAACAGGAAGAATTTCAGCAGCTCTGCAGGTAAAGAGTTAAGATCACCAATCCCATGTTTAGTTAGACTATCAGTACAAAAGCTGCTCTATTCTGCCCCAGCGTTGCTTATGAGGGGCAGCCTATCAGATGACAGCTGGCTTAAAGGAAGGGAAATCAGGGTAAAGTGGCTTGTTTCAGTGAGTGGATGAACTCAACCATGCAAAGCCATTCAAAGTAAGTCCAAGAAAACAATGTGTACTGAAACAAGTGCAAAGCTTTCCTTTTAAACCTCATTTTCACATGCTTTACGTCCACTGTCCTGGAGTTCATTTTTACCAATGAGATGATAACCACAGTAAAACTCAGGCGAGCAGGATCATCTCACCTGCCAGCGGAGGTATCTGTAGTCCATGTGACCCACAAACAGAGACTTGGTGGTAAAAGCGTACGGCTGGACGTCAACATCAGCTCTGGTCACCTGACAAGGAAGAAACCAGTTACACTGTTAGCTACACTGAAAGCAGGCAGATGGAGGCGACTGTTAGTGATTGCAATCTCTGTTCAGTACAAACAGAAAAAGAAACATTAGATTATAATAATTTAGGATTAGGATTCAACTTGTCATTACACATGTAAATATACAGGGTAACGAAATACAGTCTGAGTCTAATCAGCAGTGCAAGCGCAGTAAGTGCGATAATTTAAGAGTTTAATCAAAATCTTGCTCGTAAAGTTGGCTCAGAGTGGAAATCAATAATCGTGATAAATGTGTCTGGGATTTACCTTGTTGATGAAACTGGACTTGCCCACGTTGGGGTAACCGCACAGAAGCAGGGTCCTCGTGTTTGGGTCGATGCTTGGCAAACGGGACAGATGCTGACGCACTGAAAGACGAGTAACGGTTATGTATGGAGACAGAAGAAACAGACTGAACTACTCAAACTAGGGCTGCTCAATTATGGCAAAAATGATAATCACGATTATTTTCACTGAAATTGAGATCTCGATTATTTGACGATATTTATTTAACAATAACAATGTATTGAATAATGACTTTAAAGACTGTCAAAAAATAATATAAAATAGTGCAAATACTGATAACAGTGCAAATGTTTGCAATATAAAAAATAAATGAAAAATGTAAACATCTATGTTTAGTGAACTTTGCAGTGTTGCTCTGTGGTGCAGCTACATTGTAGCAAAGTTTACACACTATGTCCACTTGATCCACGTCTGACTCCGCGAACCCATAATGTTTCCACACCACTGAAGTTTTTTTTTACCTCTCTTTTCAACCAACGGCAGTCACTCTCCTCTCCAAATAACTTCTGCTTAGCTTTCCGAGCTTCCCTCGGGTCCTCTTAATCAGCGGTCCCCAACCCCCGGGCCTCGGACCGGTAGCGGTCCGTGAGTCGTTTGGTACCGGGCCGCGAGAGTTGAGGCTCAGATGTGAAATGTATAGTTTTCAGGATTTTTATCGGTTTTCAGCGTTATTTTGTTATCGTTTTTATCGTTTACTCGGTTTTCCTGGGTCTTTTCACGTGTGTTATGAATAAATTTTCTTTTTTTCGGTACCGGTACTAGTTTTATTTTGTTGTATTTATCCGCGACACCTTAAAGGCCGGTCCATGAAAATATTGTCGGGCATAAACCGGTCTGTGGCGCAAAAAAGGTTGGGGACCGCTGCTCTTAATTGTTGTGACACGTGTTCGAAATGCAGAGAGGTGCGCTCGATTTGCCACACGGAGCAGCGCAAGAGTAAAGCATGAGGGAGGGGCTAATAATCGGCTCAGTCATTTTTAATGATCGTTGAAAGCCCAGATCGTAATCGTGATTAAAATTCGATTAATTGAGCAGCCCTAACTCAAACTTTTCAGCTAAAAGGAAAAGTACGATTTTGGACGGACTCAGCTTCTCAATCACAGCCTAAACTCTGCTCACCTTGCTCCAGGTACTCCAGGCTGGATTTCTGCCGTTTCAGGATGGTGCACATACGCCCGAGAGCAGCTCGCTTCAGCTGCTTACACCGATACAGAGAGTCTCCATACTTCATCAGGCGCACGTAGTCTTTGGCAACACTGAAAGAACAAAAGATGCCTCTTCACTACTTTGTTATAGGAGAGTAAGTCTAGACGAGCGTTGGGGTCGTTACTCAGAAAAGTAATGTAGTACAAGTCACTTTTTTTAGGTAATCAATTAAATTACTTGATTATCCTCTGGAGAAAGTGATTCATGACACTACTTTTTGCATTACTTTGAAACACTCACATAGTTTTGTTTAACAATATAAACCTTCCGAGGACACACAGGAGACGTGTGTGATCATTTTACAGTTTTAATTTTAACACCAAGCTGACAACAAAGTTGAAAACCAGCCCAAACAGAAGCACTTAACAGCGATCAACACATTCGACAGTAGAAATATGTACAGGTGGAAATGGAGGCATCAAAGACGTGAAGTCCTGCTGCTACATTGCAGGTCTGATTACGCTCAGCTTCAGGTTCTTCACGTTGTGTTTGCATGCTGTCTTGCAGATGCTTGCAAGGACCTGACATCCTGTTAGCAGCGGCAGACAGTTTCTTATGTTTGCACTCTGCCATCATCCTCTTGTTCTTTGTGCAATAAAAAATAAATAATGGTCATAAGTCAGAGCTCTAGACCACACCATCATTTCAGGAAGAAAAATACTGGCAACTGCCAATGCTTACATGTGATTACAGTAACACACTGATGTAACTAGGGCTGCACAATTAATCTACTGTAAATGCAAGCACTGCCAATAGAACGCAAAGCAAATTGAGCACTCCATAAATCAGTGCCTGTTCCTGCAGGAGCCACAGCTGTTCTGTAGCTTGAAGTTTCTGAAGGTGTAATATAAATGCATGAAGGCCAAGAAAAACAATGCAGTGGCTGCTAAACTGAATCGTCTAATGAAACCCAGACATTTACAAAAACAGGCCTATTGAGCGCATCAGCATACCCACCAAGCTCACATAGATGCACTGAAACCAGACTCTCATTCTGAAGGTAAGAAATCAATAAATACACTGAGTAACAAAGGCTTTAAGAAAATGGACAAACGATATCTTATCACCTTACACAAATATTTTTCCAAGGTTCCAAAATATGCACTGTATGCAAACACCACAGAAGATGTCAAAGCTTTAGATCCATCAGTGAAATCCATTAGTGAATAGAGTGAGAGGCTTTTGATTCAGATTTGTACATCAGGAGGAACAAAGATCTGAAAGCAGTGTTCACAGCACAACAATAACCAGCATTAGATTTTAGATAAACTTACTTGTCAATCAGATTCTTGGCAATGTTTAACTGTCCTAAGGCCAACTTGTAATGATCTTTGTCATACAAGACGTTCATTAGATCAGCATAGAAAGGGTGGATGTCCTGAGGAGATGTAAAACATCAAGTAACATTAAGAATCATACGAGTTTGACCAGATATTTAAATGAAATGAGTCCGTTTCAAATTTTCTTTTCTTACGTCGAGCTTGGGGAAGTCGGCGAGGATCTGCGTGAGGCGGTCATGGTAGTTCTGCTGGGTGAACTTCACCTTTCGCATGTAAAAGTGTCGGATACGGTGAATCTGGTAATGTTTGTGTACCACCGTGGGCGTCTTCCTTTGGGTTTTGGATAAAGTGACATCGATGAAATCCTGCACAGATTTAAACAGGGTAAAGGTCAGCCATAGATCACCACAAACAAACAATTCATTATAACATCATCTGAAAAAGTGATTTTATTTTTGGCCTCTGTCTTTAATTATTTGGCTATTTGAGGTTTATCAATACACGAATAGTTACATTACGTACAAGAAAATTCCATTTCCCTGTAATTCAGTACATTAAACCTCATATAATCGGTTTTCCTAGAATCCAGCCAGACCTCCCTGAGAAACCAATCAGTTTAATGTTTACTCGGCTACCGGCCAAATCAGGCAGCTTATAACACAATTTTATGTGACGCTTAACACGAATTATAGTGTTTTTTAAAGTTCGGCATACAAGTTATATTAAAAAAACTGTTTGAGGAAAGAAGGCAGAGTCTTTCATGACTGTCTTCTCATAGTAGGCCGCCACAACGTAGTGTTTAAAAGGACTGACACCACCGCAGCCACACGAGAGTCATTGGGCCTGTTTTCATGAGGTGATGAAAGTATCTTATACCTGCCGAAGTGAGCAACAGTGTCTCTGCTCACAGGAAACAGAAACCTATGAAACAAACAGCCTTAAACTTATACAGAGGTAAGAAAACACATACGTAAACCTCCAGATTTGTGAATGCAGTTCTGAAAGCGAAAATCAGAGCTACCACCGGCTAACACAGACTTTTACTGGCTGTTTATTCACATATAACGACATGTCAGACTCAGTGTAGCAGTTTTCTGCCTGAAGTCTGCTTTTCTTAAACATGCTGGTCTCTCTTCAGCCCAGTACGGCACGTGTTTTCTTTTCCACCATCTTTTATCTCCTGCCATCTCCCACAGCGAGCCGCACCGAACCTCAGCCGCTTTAAAACGCGATGTTAACAAAAGGTAAAACTTACCTTGGCGGTGGGAACCACCATAATCTTCTTGAAATTATAAAGTGCCATTTTGTCGGGACACGTTGTAGTCCGCTGACGGCACAGGGAAAGAAAGCCCGGAGTTCCGCTACAGCCGGAAAAGACTCAGAAAACAGTTTGTGTGTGTGTTTTTTGGACACCGCCCCCTGGCGTCCGGACACAGACACAACAAAAATAGACAACCACAAGAAATCCAAATCATCAAAAACAAAAATACTGGTTGTATTGAATCATTTAGATTTATTCAAGAGACACAAAAGCTTAACAGCTTTTTTCAATAACATTTTATCTTATCTATCTGTGTGAGTATGAGATACATAAAAACAACTTAAATGTACACATGCATATTTAAGTACTATTCATTTATATGTGAGTGTATTTATTTACATGCATATTATTACTTCACAATGTAGTTTTTAAAGTGATAATAAAGAAATTTATTCATTCATTTAGTGTTGCTGTTTACGTAAGCAGGGTTTTCTTTAGAATATTAAAAATGAAAGAATTTTTTTCAGATTTTCTAAATTATTATTAAACAAAAAATCATATATTGAGATTGATTTACACCCACTGATTCCACCGTATGTCCTACACAAAGGAAGCAGAGTTGAGTTTTTATTTATTTCCTGTCTGTAAAAACAGGTCTGAAAGTAACTTTGGGACTAGGTAGGTAGGTATTAATATGGGAATCTCATTAGGTTTGTTTGCTGTTTGCTCATTACGTCCGAAAAATTACAGTGACCTATTTTATCAACTGATCTAATTTTTTATGGCATTGATACATTTTATGTCAGTGATGCAGTTAATGACATATATGTGTGTGTGTGTGTGTGTGGGGGGGGGGGGGGGGGGGTTCTTTTACTAAATTCCGTTTTATTTTGTTTTGCTTAGTCTGAAATATTTGTATTTTTTATTATTTGAATTCATAGTATTTTCTTTGTATTGTCATTTTTATTATTTCAGATTACCTTTTATCTGACTGAGATATTTGTTTTGTCATGGCAATCTACTTTTTAAAATATTTTTTGCTATGTATTTAATTAGGCTTTAATTAATTGTCTTATTTTTTCATTTTTATTATTATTACAACTTCTTTGTTTCTTTGGATTTATTTATTAATTATTCGTTGAATTGGATAAAATTTGGCTATTATTAACACTTCAAGTTGCCAGAAAGTGTCTAATTTTCATTTTAATTTAAGGTTTTGTTATTTGTATTATTTAATAATAAACAGAAAACTTTTTATAGCGCTGTAACTTGGAGTTGGTGACATTTTAATAAAACAATATTTAATAATTAATAATAATTATTTATCATTCACATATATATATGTACGTGTGTGTGTGTGTGTGTGTGTGTGTGTGTGTGTGTGTGTGTGCTTGCTGCTTTGACAGCATTGACTCTAGTTTGAAAAACATTCTTGTTGTGATCCGCGCGGAGCGACAAGCAGCCAATCAGCGGACAAGAATAGCCCGTGATCCCGCCCACTCTCCCTGATCACGAGTGGATCCGCGTGCACCCAAGGGCAGTGTGGACCAATCAGGACGACCTGCTGCGAGCGCGAGCGAGGAAGAGTAAAAGGAGGGGGGAGGAGGGGCGGGGGCTGGAGCCCTGTGTGACAGCTCTAGGCGCAGAGATAGAAAAACACGCGAAGAGGTATCACTCCGCTGACGGAGAGCGGCTCGTGTTTACATCCGCCTCGATCCTCTGGCTCTGCTCCTCCGTCCTCAGTGAGAACTGAGACTTTAGCGCAAGCTCGGTATCCGCTAACTCAGCACCAGAACAGAAAAAGTCAAAACAGGACAACATTTTTTCCTTAGCACTTTAAAGAATTTTCCCTCAGTGTCAGCTTTCCTCCTGCACTGATGATGAAATATAGCCTTGTGAGAAAGTCTTTCTTTATATTTTGCTTAAAAATGCAAAATAGGTGCAACATTTTACTGAAACACGGCAGCTCACGTGGAAATATGGAATATAAGGTAAAAACAGAGTTTGTACAATTCTTTAGAGCTTGAAGGTCAATATTTGGTACGATCACTTTTATTATTTAACACAGCCTCAACTCTGTTAGTCTTCAGAAGTAGTTCTCCAGGTTTCTTGAAGGACATTCAAAGCTCTTCTTTGGATGTTTGCTGTCTTTTGTTCTGTTCTCTGTCAGGATGATCCAACAATGCTTCTGTAATACTAAGATTCAGGCTCTGGGGAGGCCAATCCATGACTGATGGTGTTCCACTGTTTTCTATCCAGGTATGATTTTACTGCACTGGCAGTCTATTTGGGATCACTGCCTTTCCAGTCAGATATTTTCAAGATGATGTAGCATGAGGGGGTCAAAATCTGATGGCACTATTTCATCAGCATTGATAAGATCCCCAACAATACTTACTACACTATGACAGAGCTTCCAGACAGTTTTATAGACAGATACTGACTGATTTTTAGTCCAGTTCTTGTGTAACCTGGAACACCTCAGCCTTTTCTCCCTGTTTCCTTTGCTTAAGAATGGCTTCTTGACAGCCACCCTTCAGCTGAGAGTATTTCTGATGAGGCTTCAGTAAACAGCAGATGAATTATCCGAAGGTCCAGGATTCACCTCTCAGGTCCTGTGTCAGGTCTTTGCTGGATTTCATGACAGTTTTTAGGCCTGTCACTTGTACAGGTCACTCCGATTTGTTAAGGACACACTGCACATGATGCTTAGGTATGCCATGGTGTCAGCTAATAGCTCTTTGAGAATCCCCTTGTTGTTGCAAAAAGTAACGTATATTCCTGTCAAACCATTGTGGGAGTGGGAATAAATGTGTTTTTTTTGACAGGCTATTAGTAACAAAGAGCCAGAAGATAGAATCTGAAAATTTCTTCACTTGGTTGTCTGTTATGTGTGGACACAACACAGGTTCATCCCGTAAGTTATGTGGTTTTTTCATCCATAGGTCAGTGTAAAGCTGCTTAACAAACATTCCTGTGAACATGGTGAGGTACAAGGACTGGACTGAAAATGAGTGAAAAAGCAGCCAGTGTCAGCAATAAAAACCCAAAAAACCCACAAATAATCTGTCTCATTTGAAGCAAAACAAATAAATGAGGTGTGACTTGAAACTTTTGCACATTTATTTATTTATTTATTTATTTGTTTGTTTGTTTGTTTGTTTGTTTGTTTGTTTGTTTATCTATCTATTTGTTACCATTTAAATATTCCTATCTATTTATTGTCACTTAAAGATTAGTATTTAGATTTGTTCATTTGTTATGGTTTTTTAAATTTTCATGTCTCGCATTTATTATGATTTCAAATTAATTTTTTTTACTTCTCTTCATAATAGTTTTGTCACGCTATATTCTTATTTTACTGACTCATAAGCTGTTATACTTATTTCCTATATATTTGTTGTGTTTTACTTCATTCTCACCTGCTGTAACAAATTCATTTGTCAGCAGTTATTTTAAAAAGTTGTCTTGTTTGTCTTTTTAAGTCAAAAAGATTATATTTAGAAAATAACCAGTAGCCCACACAGGAGTGGATATACCTTGGTGGCATTGTGAGAGTCATGTTTTTCAGTAAGTTTAATACCTGCTCAGGATGGGTGTCACTTCCACGGTCTCGTGGCTGTCTGTTGGTTTGTATGGCGGGGGAGCCATGTCTGATGTGGTGCTTATCAGTACTGGGGCACCACAGCTGACTGTCCTGTCTCCATTCCTGTTTACTTTTCACTGTTGGGAAAAGAAGTGCTCTGATGACGCTGCAGTGGGTGGGTGTATTAAGGGCTGGCTGGAATTGGAGTGCAGGGAAAAAACCTCCTGAATGTCAGCAAGACAAAAAAGAGTTGGTTGGCTTCCAGAGGAGAGCTACAGGTGTTCACTTGAATGGCAGACTGGGCTGGAGGACCAACATTGGTGCTGTATATGAGCAGGGAATGAGCAGACTCTGCTTTCGGAGGAAGCTCAGTGTGCGGCAAGGGCGCTGTTTACTTTGCAGTTGACTGCTGGGTGGACAGCATCGGTGCCAGAGATGGCAGCAGGCTCCACAGGATCACTGGCCAGAATCTGGAGGCGTCTGAGTCAGTGAGAAACAGGAGGTCACTGAACAAACTGCTCTCCACCATGCCCCATCACACCTGCTCCGCTCCACACTGCAGAGGCAGCAGAGCACATTCTTCCTCAGACGTGTTCAACCTCACTGAATGAAGAACGCTTCAGGAAATCATTCCTACTGCTCTCTGTTAAACTGCATAACAGGTCTGTTTTTCTGTGTCAGGTGAACACACCTGTCATGACAGCAGAGTCCACATACCTTCTTTGATTTATACTGCATATATTATTAATTAATGCCATTTGAAGTACTCTTTCGCACAATCTGAGTCTGAATTTTATATTTTTTAACTTAGCTTCAGTTCTGTCTTCTTAATTTGTAATCACTGTTGTGTATATATAAAAATTCTTTGCACCACCTCAAACTATAAGATGTGTCTTTCTACCTATTATACAGAAACATAACACAATAAACCTATTTAACATGTAGCGTTAGTCTATTGATATGAGGTAAACAATATAAGCCGCCTTTAAAATACTCTTACCCGAATAGAAAATCCTCATTTGTCTTGGACCTTCTTATATTTACGAAAGTCTGTCACAAACTGACTCACCCTCTTAGATCTTAGATATCGAACTTTGAGCTATCAGCTTTCACAGTTAAAGTCCCCAAACTGTGGAAGATTAAAATATTAGGGAAGCAAATGCTACAGATAATTTCAAGAACACGTTTTTATTTACTAGTCCTTTTACCAAATATTGAAATTAAGAATAGCAGTGCACAGCCACGTTTGGTAATCTAGCAGATAAAAACCATTTGCATGCCTTCCTGATTAGTATCAAAATTGTTTCTTATATATATATATATATATATATATATATATATATATATATATATATATATATATATATATATATATATATATATATATATATATTCCTTGATTATGTTTTGCTGATTTATTTTTACTTATGATTATTTGTGTGTATGTGTGTGTATTTCTGATAGGTTGCTTGTTTGATTAAAAGCCTGGTTTAAGATGTAAGTGGCCCCATTTTTAAATATGTGAATACGTTTGAAGCTATCTGATATTATTGGGCTTTATTAATTAAAATATTTATAATGAAGCTCTGGTCTTTGGTGGACACTTAAAAAAAGTTTTTCGGAGCCGCTGAGATGTCCGGTAAATCTGCGCTATAGACGATCTTTGCGCTGCACACGAAAAGGAAAGGAAACGCCGACTTCTCCATTCCAAACCCCCCTCTTCTCTCATCTTTAGCAGGAGCGAATGTTTGATCGATCGGAAGCTGGAAGACGAGTCACGTTTATTTCTCACTTTTTAGGCTTCCCCTGATTGTTTCTGGACTGGCCTCCCTCCCTCAGAGCCTGCTGTTGACCGTGAGGGATTTTGCTTCCAGACGCCAGTTTTCATCGACTGCACAAACTTGATAGGCAGGCAAGCTAGCTAGCTAGCCACCTAGCTAACTTGCTAACTAGCTTGCAGTGTTGTTAAGGGGGACCTCGTTTTCCTTTCTTTTCCCCCCCTTCCCCGTGTCAGTGTTGGAGTGTTTTTGTCATTGCGCTGTAACTGGCTGTGGGTGGGTCCCCTGACACCTGAAGACTGTTTGCTGGTGAAGTTTGAGCCGGTTGTTCGCAGCTAGCGTGCTCGATACAGCTTGCTAGCTCGCTAGCTAACACCCTGCGCATTTAGCCTGGAAGCCAGTTCGAGGCCTCAGTCCAGCACCACCTCCAGCAGCAGCTACCACAGTGTTTGCAGAGCCGTATAGTGAGAGTTGACAGGTGAGTAAGAAGCTGTTCTCTGTCATTAAGGGGAGAGGGGTGGTAAACACACGGTCAGGGGCAAGTTAGCTCTCTTGCTAACTAACTGATTCAAATCGGTTGGGGGTTGGGGAATCCGCGAATTCACGCCTGAGGTCGCCATCTTTCATTGGATGCTGCTGCAAAACCAGCTAACAAGACATGGCTGCTACTTTGCAGTCGGCTCAACTTTACTACACAGGCGTCGTGGCTACAGTAGCTGTGTTTTTTCTTTAGCCACGCTCAGGCCGCACTTCGTCCTCATCACGGCGCAATTATTAAAGGAGTGTCGCTGAGTTTGGCCCCTGGCATGTGAGCTGCAGTCACTGCCGGCTGTCAGCTGCTAAACGCGCCTGCATTGCGTCTCCACTGGAAGTTATGTTTTTTGACTTGTCAAGTTGATCCAAACAAATGCTTCTCGAGTGTGTGTGGATGGACGGAGGTACACGCTGATTAGCAGCTGATTAGCAGCGTTTACAGACATCCAAGATGTCTTGCGACCATCCTCCACCAGCGGTAAGCAACCGACTATAAATACAGTCCTGTGGACCACCCTTGCATTTTTCACCGGTAGAGTTGAACCTCGGCCTTGTTTTAGAGCACCGGCTGGGGGTCATAAATCACCTGAAGTGATTGAGCAGGGTGGAAACACGACAGGGGAGGAGTGAGCAGAGCTTGTTTTGGTTCAGGCCCTGTCTAAACCTCATGATTGAGTCACTGCATCTGTAGAGGAAATGGGATGTGGTTTGATAAGGATCACTGTTTGTTGAAGGGTTGTATTGAGGGGTTAAAGTGGGGATTCGGGGGGCAACCTCAGGTGTAGTGGTAGCGGGGTTTCTGGACTCACAATGGGCATTTTTTGTTATGAGAAAAGCGGTTGGTCTGCATCTAATTACTTAACAGACATCTCTTGTTTTCTGGTGTTTTTGTGGATTTGTTCACAAAATATGTACTCAAGGTTAAGTAAATTAACCCACCCTTTAAAAACATTGCTTATTAAAATGTTTATTATCAGTATTGTCGTTTTCCTTTGGAATAACTTTGAAATAAGTTGTTTAACATTGTCTGTATTGTGTGCTCTGAGGTCTGTACTAGGAAGCAGAATTTGGACTTGAGCAAGATAACTTCAGGTGTAACTCTGGGTCTTTGGGGTTATGTAGGTATTTTTGTTGTTAAGGCGATACATCGCTTGCTCCAGAGCAGCTTAAGTTCAAAATAAGAATGCTCAACAGGTACGAAATAACTATCCATTTATCAGTCAGCTCTTTAGAAAGTGGTGCTGCTGTGATTGCTCTGACCTCGGGCAGGAAGGATTGTTTCTACATGACTAAACATCTGCACATTTATTCTCTGAAAGAGTGACACAATGAATACACACAGGTGAGGTTTTTGTGTCTCTAAAAGTACTTACTACAAATACCACTATAGCTGGTCTCCTCACTGCAGTTATAATAACAGCAAGATGAAAATAACTAGTGGCTAAAGGTGATAACTGCTGAACCACTAACCTCTAACCATGCAGTTCTTATGATAGATATAAGATTTGGAGCTTATTCTTATATTAAGTTGCTCATTCAGTGCAACCTCTACCATAGTAGAAGTTGCACTGAACAAAAATATTATTCTACTGCTATTAGTCCTCTTTAACCATGGGAGACACAAGAAGAATATTTAAAGTACACAAAACATGGATATGAATGAAAAGTTAATGCGCCCTCTGAATTTTGGGGGAAAAAGCAGAAAAGAGAAGCTGCTGCAGCAGGTAAACCAGAGTTCCACTCAAGTTCCACTGTAGACTGTAAAGGCTTTGTGTAGGTCGGATGTGGGTCCACCTCTGCAGTGCTGCCGCTGTCCTGTGGCTGTGCACCAGTGCAGATGCAGGGCTGAGCTCGATTAGACAGCTTTATCTCTCTGTGGCAGTATCATGTCTTAGAATTATGGGAATTGATTAATCTTACCCTGGACATACTCTAAAGTTCTCTTCTTCATTTGATGAGCATCACTCATAGAGACTTGATGAACACATTTATTCCTGTTTAAAACTATTTTAAAACAATTTGTTTTGTTAGGAAATTTGAAAGTATGTGTCCACCAACCAAGCACCATCACCAGTACTGTTTTATTTTATTTTTTTAAAGGATGGTAAACCAGTATTTTTAAGTAGGGTTTAATTTACTGAAACTTAACTTTTTGTTTGTGAAATCCACAGAAACAACAGCAGCTAGCATAAATAGAAGTGACGTTATGATGTTATGGTGACCAATGCTGAGAGTATTCTGGCACTTTGAGGCGTCACATTAAGTAATTTCCTAATTCTAACCGTGGCTCTGGCCTTTCTGTGTGGAGTTTGCTTGTTATTCCTGTGTATGTGGGTCCTCTCCATGTTCCTCCCACAGTCCAAGGACTGCTTATGTTAAATGGTGATTGTAAATTGGCTGTGGATGTGAGGTAGATTAAATGTGGCCTTGTAGTCTAAAGCTCTTTGAGAGGGCAGCAAGAGTTGAAATTTGCTATAAATGTGTTTTCGCTACAGTTATATGCATACCAGTCGTGCTTATGCATAGGTGCGCATTAAAGGTCCACTCTATGTCAGCAAAAATCCTACACACTAACCAATATGAATCCTGTTTTTAATTTTTGGTCTTTATTTCTTCACAAACTGTTTATTTTATTTTATTGTTTAATGTTCAGGCTCCATCTGAAAGTAAAAAGTAAAAACCTGAAACTTTTTTGCACACATCAAACACCCCCCCACCCCCCCACCCCTTTCCATCTTTAATAATAGAGCTTTGACGTGGTCAGGCTGTATTATCTTCGTATTTTCTAAAATTATAATTTTATCTGAGTCGGTCAATTTTGCTCTCAGCACACTTATGATTGTGATTGGTCAGATGCTGCCAGTGTTAATTAGATTAAGTTGACAATGGCCTTTGTGTAATCAGTTGGCCTAATTGTTGATGTTTGGTGTAGTTAAGCCAGATAAAATAAAGAGATCTGGGCATTTTGTTATGCCTTTTGTAAGTACAGGTATAGTTGGAGTTAGAGTGGGATTGGCTGGGGGGGCTCTCTAAGTTCAGGTACAGTGAGGGTGAAATAAGCAAGAAAAGAATTTGTCTTGAGTTGTTTCTTTTTGAGCAGGCAGTTATGAGCCAGCCTGTGTGTTTATCCAAGTTCAATTTGACTTAATATTTATAAGCTGTTACTTTAAACCACAGTACTACACACTACCAGGTTAGGCTGCCTTATTGCTGTGTGATTAATGAAAATTACATTTCACTTACAGTTTT
Organism: Maylandia zebra; assembly: GCF_041146795.1. NCBI lineage: Eukaryota > Metazoa > Chordata > Actinopteri > Cichliformes > Cichlidae > Maylandia > Maylandia zebra. The sequence continues at coordinate 5,154,336 of NC_135184.1, forward strand.
GGCTTCTCACAATTATCCATGTTAAATGTTTTGACAGACTGATAATATTTCAGTGACGACCTGTAGAGCGACCAAAGGGAAACGTCTCTGGTCTGGAGTTTATCCTGCATAAAGTAAATATCACACTTGGCTCACTCTCAGAGTGCAGGTGTTTTCTCTAAAAGGCAGTTTGTGTGTTGGTTGAAGGTGTTGTCTCAGGTTAAAATTACAACGCTGTGGGCATGAGATGTATTCCTGCTGGCTGCTTAAAGCTAAAAAATGTAATTGTTGCTGAATTGGAGAGAAATGAGCTTCTTTAATTATATTTTAAAATAAACTTCTGATTTTTTTTTTTTATCTGGATTTAATTTAATTTTAAAATGGTGTGGGTGTGGGGAGGTGTGAGTTCTCTTCTTAACTACTTGCCACAGGAGGGATTTATATGCTTTTGAAATAATGAGTAATTCAAATTGATGAGCAATTAGTGAGTTACTGTGCGTGATAGCAAAAACAGAATTAAGAAAAACTCAACTTGGTTAATATTTAGATGACATTTGATGAACAACAGCTCCCAGCGCAGGACGCAAAATCGTCATCTTTACTGTTTTTGAGAGCAGCACAGTTCACACAGTCTATTTTAGGACAAAAGCTGTCCAACCTTTCTGTGTATTTACTCTTACACAAACAAGGCAGAACATGTTAAATGTTTTAGCTGAATCAATTGGACTGATGCTTTACCTCAGTAACATTAGTATTACCAGTGTGAGGTTCCTGAAGTAGTTTAAAATAGTTTACATTAATGTCACAACAACTGTCATTTTCACAAGTTCTCCGTTTCCTCTGAGTGGTTCTTTCAGTTGATTCATATTTACATTTGTGGCTAGTGATCCAAGTTTGCATGCTTTCAGCTTCATGGTGTGCGATAGTTTCTGACCAGAGTGAAAAGGTTGTTCTCACTACTCTAACACAAGCATTGCCCAACCTTTGGGCTAAACGAAGAGTATTTTAGCTGATATCACAGCCTGGTAGCTATGTCATTTGTTGTGCTATGGGTCAGCTTATATATCAAGTAGATGTAGATCTAACAGGTTCATAATATGATTTCAAGTTTCTGCACAAAAGTATTGAATTTAAAATTTGTTTATAAATTTGGCGGCCAGCAATCATGAAAACGACACAGTCCGGATCAAACGATGACTATTTTTGCTCCAGCAGGAAGCATTTGGTCCTCCACAAAAGCAAAGCCTGATCAGCTCGAGTCAGGATGATTAAAGGAGAGCTTTAGCTCGGTAAGATCTCTCTAGAGGAAGTAAAACTACTGAGGTTTCTGTAAGTGAACCTGTGGAAGGATTATTAGTGTTTGCCTTCAGCTTCTTTTATCTCCAGAGTGCTCACAGGCTTTCACATGGTCTGCTTTCAGCTCTGTGCCGCTTGCCTCGTAGGTGCAGTGCAGAACATCAGTTCAGCGTTGCCTGTTGCAGTCTTCGCCCCCATCTGTACCCCAAAAGCTTCCTGCAATTCATGTAACATGGGCTCTGCCAACAAAAATGGCTGTTAGGGTGTTTTAGGGACAGACTAACACCATTTTTCTTTTCTTTTTTTTTTCCTTCCTTAAGCTGTTTACCAAATAAGCTCTTACGGTGTCTGTAGTTTTAAATCTGCAGAAACCGTTTCAGACCACGACCCTTTCTGGAAGAGCTCTCTGAGGTGAGCGTGGTTCAGCCTCAATTGGAACAGGCAGTTGACCGAAGGGCAGCTGACATAGACAAGAATGAGACTTTCTGGCTTTAATCACAGCACCAGGGTTTTTTTTTTATTTATTTATGTGCGTGGTGATTTTTATCAGAGGTAGAAGTTCAAATCAGAACGTCAGCATTAAAGAGCAGTAGTTCGGAAAAAAGGCTGCCAAGACTTTGTTGTGTCAGTATGTCAGTCCTTTAAATGTGTGACAGCAGAAACAGAAAAATACATCACAGAGAATTTGGTACTGAAGCACACAAGCTGACATGAAAACCCAGAACCCCCACACCCAATCGTTGGGTACTGGCTTCCTATTTAGTCCAAAAATAATAAAATAATAGATTTTGCATGACTTGTCAGCTAGTTACACACTCGGGTTGTGTGCAGGTTTCAGTTGTCAAACCGTTTTTACAATGTTAGGTGCAAAGTTTATCACGCAAACAGATGCTTCAATTATTGATGTGAGTTGATGGAGGCTTGTGCTATGCCCCATTCATCACAGCAGCAGTGACACTGTGTCATTATGTGGATCAAAGGTCACCGGCTTTACAGCCACACCATTCTTTTTCTGCTTTGTATGCGAACACAGCGAGGGCCCGTGTCAGGGACAGGCGCCCGATTGTTGGGCGGATTATCACCGCTTTACAAGCAGGACAGAAAAGAAGGTGTTTCCAGTGGTGTTTTGTTTTGTCCCCCCCGTTACACTGAGGTCAAATGTTGTGGAAGTGATCATCCAATCGGGCCTTGGGGATGACAGAGTGATGTCGAGAACTTGACCTACAAAACCTCATGACGTTTGACTCGTGTATAAACAGAAAGCAAAAAGTGCAGCTAAGCGTCCTTTTTACGTGGAAAAGAATTCAGGGAGGCAGGGCTTGATGATGTAAGTGTTTTGCTCGCATTTGTGGCTAAAAATAGATGCACGAGGACAATAAAAAGTATTTAGGAGTGTATGTTCAAATATTTAGCCAGAAGGATGGAGCGTTGTAGCACTGACAGGGGCAGTTGTTAAAGCCCATAAGAGTCCTTCATTAGACCGCCTGAAGAAAAGGGACATTTTTGGCTTTAAGGAAAAGCTGTTTGTTTAGTCTGCTGCGAGCTGTAAATTTGGTAAACTTCAGGTTTATAGAAGCTATCCAATCTCTCTAGCAGACTTACCTGCTATTACAGTTATTTTAAAGCTTTAATAACAAATATTGTCTTACACGTTTAGATTTTAAAAACATAGCGGCAAACTAAACGGACAGCTTTTATTTTGACTTATCTTTGTGCGTTTGCTTTATTGCTGTGTGAAACGAGAGAGCAGTGGATGAGAGCAGCTGAAAAGATTATTTTCTTCACGTTTGTTGAGCAGTCGGTCCAGAAAAGACTGTCACAATCACGGCAGGTAATAATCCATCCAATGACGAGTGCTGCTCCTGTTAACTGAAGAAAAACATTTTTGTTTTAATGCGCCTGCTTTCACCGCCTCAGAGAAATGAGGCTGAAGATCAACCAGAAATTACACACATGATCTGTGTCAGTCTTATTGTTGGTTTATTATCAACCTTTCTGTTGAGACAGCAGATTACAACATTAGCATTAATCATTTTTAATCACTCACATGCTGCTAACTGATACAGACTGCAGTTTTTAGCCACATATGTGGAATATGATGATCATTGCCACCTTCTACGATACAGTCTTATCAGAATACTTCACTCATGATATGACAATTTAAATTTTTAAAAATATTTTGCGATGAGTATTGCAATAACACATACTCTACTTTTTCACATTTTGTCAGCTGCATTCTTTCAACACATTTGAAAAACCCCCCGATCACATTCTTTTAACTAATTTTTTTCAGTGATGTCCTCAAAGTTTAACTTAGCCAGTATCTGTTTTATCCTATAAGATAAAGTTATCACACTTAAGCTGTTTTCTTTTCTTTTCTTTTCTTTCTTCTTCTTCTTTTTTTTTTTTTTTTGCTGCAAAAATTCGACTGTCACGACAACCTGCCATAAATGCTGCCAGACAAAGTCTGTGTGCTCTGTCTGCTATTGAATGGGGTCAAGTAGGCAATTAACTGTGATAAACCATTGACAAGCACATATCTGCTGCTCTCTACATAGACAGAAATTCACATTTAATTAATACATTTCCACTCTGCAACCTTGTTGTTCTATAGGCATATAAACCAGAATACAACTAGCTGGCAGCCTGTTGTGTTGAGTCCCCTCGAATCCTGGTCATTGACAAAGACTCATTTAGACTCATGGCAACTTGTTGGCAATCTGTCTCATTTATGAATTAGCAATTATTTGAAAGCTTCCAACAATTTTTCTGAGTTACTGCAGTCTGTCAAAGTTGCAACTTTGACAGTTTGTTGGTATTAAGATTGCCTCCTATCTGGAAATCTGTGCAATCGCCCTGCCATCATAAGTGGTCATGAGAGTGCAACAGCATCAAGCTCTGGGCAAACATTTTGTTACCACGAGTCTTAATCTGTTGCAGAATGTGAAAAAATTCAATACAATGATTTCTTTCTTTCTTTCTTTCTTTGTTTCTTTATTTGATTGGCCCAGATTATTGTGTTTCATTACAATACAGATTTTTGGTGTCTCTGTATAGATACAATACCACCATAACAAAATATTGCAATGCTACTATGTATCTTTTTAAAAAAAATACCCCTAATAAAAATTGTCAAAAGAGGTTAAAAGTTCACTTTTTTTGTGTGCCCCACAAGCAGCAAATGTAGCAGGTGTTAAAGATAGAAAACTGTTTACTTTCTATGGATGCACCTGTTGTTTTCAACATAACTGCATGATTGTTCTATGCTGGGATGCACCATCACACACGTACATTTTTTTTTTTTTAATTTTATTTTATTTTTAAAAGTGAGAAAAAACCATAATGTTAAAATTCAGTCCTACAAGCATGAGTGCTGGTAAACCCATAAAAGCACGAGATAAACATCAGCACTGTCATCAGTAAATGTCAGTATCCACAGGCAGCAGGAAATGGAAAATCCTTTATTGAATGGGAATATAAAATACAAAATTTGACCTTGACAAATGCAACCGTTCAATAAAAACAACAGCACAAAAGAACAATTACACATTTTATTTAAATAACTGGCTAAATATTAAAGCCTGCATCGTTTAATGCAAAAATGGCCAAAACATGGCCAAACTGTCGACTAAACAAACAGCTGCTAAATATGAATCAAAGCCACGTTGTGTAATCGAGGCCTATAAAGTAGATGGGTCTAATTCGCCGGTTGTTTCTGTTATGAGTTTCAGAGCTTTTTGTGTTACTGTATTTGTATTATTGCTAATTGATAGCTTTTCTTGTACATTGGTGTGACATACTTTCAATGTGTCAGAACAAGCTGACGTTTGATTTTTCACATTTTGTCATCACGACTGTCTGAAGTGTCTGAAATTAGAATAGTGGCCTCCGTACATGTCATTAAGCACAGATTGAAATGGTTTGAACAACAGCATATTGTCAGTTTTGCCATTACAATTTTAAGAGAAACAGCAACGTGTTGGTAGTTTAAATTAGTGTAAATTAAGTCTGTACGAGGAAAATATCCACACATGCACCGATTGTTATTCTGTCCATATACAAGCATTAAAAACAATTTGTGTGAAAAATCAGATTTAATAACGCAACTGTCAGACACTACCTCCTGACTCCTTTGTCTTACACATGTACCAGCTGATGATATGCTGATAAACATCCGTTGTTGACTCAGACTTGTTTGTCCCTTCTGCCCCCCTGTAGCTTACTTGGTGACACAGAGACTTCTCCCTGAGGAGCCAAGAAGCAGACGGCTCATGACTTCTGACCAGGACACGAAAGTTGTAGCTGAACCACAGGTGCAGCAAGTACAAGAGGCAAAAGAGAACTCTCATTTGGTGAGTGTAACGCGCAAACACTCGTGTTTTTCAGTTGAGCTTTACACCACTGTGCTGTTTTTACTGGAGCCACCTGCTCGGTTTGTTGTAGTTCAATACTGTTCCAGCATGTGTTGAGCTTGTATGCAAACACAGTCATTCAGGGAGTTGTAGCTGCACTTAAACTGAACAAAAAAGGTTGGAACTGATCCTGTTTTTGGTCTGGATACCCTTTAGCTGAAGAGCCAGGCATATTTCTTTGGATCTTTGGCCCTACAAAGGCGTGATTGCTGACTTTCAGCAGTCACTATTGTTGGGCGCAGAAATTTACATGCAAATGTAAGCAAACTTGGATCAGTTCTTGGCAGCAACTTGAGCAGCGCTGTAGACGGTGACTACAATGAAAGATTTTTAAAAACAAGAAAGAAACTGAGGTGGAGCTTAGAGTAGAAGGAGAAGGAGGGGTACACAGTAACACGCTGACCTGGCCCGTGTTCCTGTTCCTCTAAGTCAATAAAGTTGTTACACGAATGAACCGTACAGAAACAATTTGGTTTATGTTGTTTCCAGTTCATTAAAATAATCCATTTGACTGATGGAAAACATGGCGCACAGTTTTTGGTTGCATCAGGGACATTTTCACACTGGTTTTCAGACAAAGTTTGATGTCTGTGTTAAGGATACACAGCAGCTTTTCATTAATATTCAACAAAAATGTCTTAACGAGGGCACAGTACTAAAGCAAATACATTAGGGCTGTAAATGCATATTCTTCGTATGATTATATATTTGAGTGAGTCTTTGTAAAACAGATGTTTAAATGTGAAAATAATAGATTGTGGGGTAAACATAGATTTGAGCAGAGCCTTACCAGCTGGAGAGAGAAATTATTTTGTCCTTTAAACAGTGTCATAAGTCATAAAACTTTTTAAAATTTATTTATTAAGTTTTTTGTTCTATTAACTCTTTTATGCTGATTTTTATGTGTAAATAACAGTTAATTACTGCATGAACAAGCCTAATGATTGGACCCTTACATCTGATCTACAAACTGGCTCAGACCTGGAAATCACAATAGTTTGATTCTGTGTGGAGGTTTTGGATTCAATAATGGAGCCTTTACAGCTTTGACAGCATTTAATTAATAAAATTATTTTTGATGATGTAAGATCACTTTTCTTCAGGCTATATTTATCTTTTTTTGTAGCTTTTATTTCATTTGCCTTGTTTATCCATGTAAAGCACCTACACAAATGCTGAAATTAAAAATTAGCCAAAAACAAACACAAAAAATCAAGTTCATGTACATTTGAACAGTCCCAGGCCAGTGCAAGTCTGCCTCTAAGCAATTTATTCAAAATCCTTTATTTTAAGTCCTTTCTTTACTTTGTATGACAACCCTTTGTCCCAGTCTTGGAGAAAGTATTCTTTTTTTTTTCCTGTCTGAGCTTTCACATCAACAGAATCTCCTCAACAGCAAACACCTCATTCTGTAGCTTGGTGTTTCAATCCTTAGTCAGTGTTTGGTGATAATTTTCTTTGCTGGTGTCAGATATGTCCTTACGATATACGTCCCTTATATGACAACTCAAGTATAGGATCTGAAATGATCTTGGAATCATATATTTCAGTCTTTCACCAAGCTTACCTAGAGCTGAATGAATCCCAGTTTTATTTTCCCAAATGTGAGTGTGGTTTGGTTCCACATGACCACATTTTCATAATTTCCAGCATGGCTGTTTAGTGTTTGTCTGTTTGCTTGTAATTTGGAGCATTAAAGTTAACAATCTGGTTCTTCCAACTAAATTCCCTCAATTTCAGTGATTGTGTTGTTGATGTGGTATCAGATCTCTTCTGGGATTTCTTCATCCAGGTCCCGTTTGAATTTATTTTTCATATATAAGGTTATAATGTATGTCAGATGACAGACACTAGTGTGGGAACTGTTTCTTGGTAAGATGTTCCAAGTGTCTTTATAGCAGGATGCATTTTAGCCTAATTTATCTTTATGCCATTTATGTTGTAATCCCATATCATGGTTTTGTACACAAAGCCATGTTTATAATTTTTAATTGTAGGATTTTATATGTGATGTCCAGATCACAATCCTTATAGTTTGTGTTGGAATAAGTGAAAAACCTCTGCATTGCCGCAGACAGCCTGTAATAGTTTCTATGCCCTTAGAAACCAATGACATCATAATAGATTTTACCTGAATATAAATACTATACAATCTGTATTTTATATTAAAGTGCTGCTGTGCACTACTTTAGAGTTGTTCTATAATGGGCGTAGCAGTAAAGATACTCTAAAGGTCAGTATTCATGTCGCATTTTCATAATGTCACATGAGTTGTCACAGTGAATTATCTTTTGTGGGGATGGCTTTGGGGCTGTACCATAACATAAATTCTCAAAGTATCGAAATCTAAAAAACAAAAACCTCTTTTTCGTATGTAACAATGGAAATAAATATAATTTAATTTTAAATCTTGGAATATTCAGTTTTTATTTCTGGACTTTGGATTACCTGACACATTTATTTATCTCTATGGATGTATTTCATGGTAAATCAGCCAGAGAAAGTTTAAGTTTCTCCAGCAACAGCCTGCCTACATTAAACTACATTGGGGGGTGGGGGTGGGGGTATCTCAAACCAGCCAAAATGGCATCATAGCTGCCACAGCCTGCTTTCCACTGCAGCTGATTTCCCACACTGATTGCATATAATAGATGACTGTTCAATAAAGAATCGGGAGGCAAAGAAAAAGGCAACTCTTGTAACTAAATAACCATGACCTGTTTTTGTTTCTCACTTTTCATGGGCCTGTAGCAGTCCTATTGATCATAGCTGTGACATTTTATTTCTCGTTGAAGCGTGAAGGCCAGACACATCAAAGTTTGAGTCCTGTCTTTAGGTAACATGTTATTTTTTTTTAGTAAAATGACTGAGTGGGTCTGACTACACTGTTTTTCTATGACAGATGCTTTGAAATGTTCTAATGTAATAATCATGGTTTTCATTTTTACACAAAAGGGTTAGAAAACTAATTTAAAAGTCCTCATCGGTTTAAAACTCGGGATTGAGTCTTAAGTGGCTTTCCTGCTTAATATTTGTAAGTTAAAAAATAACACAGTATAAACAGATGTGGTTTCTTCTTTTTAAACACAGAGAAATATCTCAAGTTCTCTACACGTTGTATATTAAAGATGAATCACACCGATCAGTCAGTTTCGTTCTGTGGTCTGCACTGACTGAGCCGGTGCAACGTGTGAAGTGTCATTAACGTACATCTGGGTGTGTCTGAAATTGCAGAAGGTCACCGTGGGTGTCAAGCAGACATTTCCATTATCCGAGTTCAAGTCAAGCATAATCTTTGTTTGCCTCACAAAGATTATGCTTCCCATTAGTACTGTTTTGGAAAATCTTCCGAGGGAGGTGGCACCAGGATTTGTGGCCTCTTAAAGCCTTCCATCATACAGAATAAACAGTTGCATCTTGTTGCAGTCATCGGTCGTTTTGCTCTTTCCACACGAGGTTAGGAAATGTAAATTAAACACACAGTTTAAAAATAACACATTAGCTCTCTGCTTGAATTTTTCCCCCCCAGATCTCCCACAATATTGTCTATTGGGACAACCCTATGGCACACAATATTTGTGAACTAATAACTCCACGTTAATAAAATATACCGCTGAACAACCTGCTGGGTAATGTTAGTTCGCCTGGTAGCCTAAACAGTCTGTGCTAACAGCTGTGAAAGGCTCCATCCATCACAAGGTAGATGTGACAATGTAGAATGATATGGAGAGCAGAGATACTTTAAATCAGCCTCAATGCCCGGTGTCCTGCAGGTTTTAGATCTCACCCTAGATTAACACGCCTGAATCAAACGAGTAGTTCATTACCAGGCCTCTGGATAACTTCATGACATGTTGAGGAGGTAATTTAGTCATTTAAATCAGCTGTGTCGGATCAAGGACACATCTAAAACCTGCAGAACACCGGCCCTTGAGGCCTGGAGTCTCCCCCCCCCACTCCTGCTATAAATCAACCTATAAGAGGTTTTTGTTTTTTTGTTTTTTTAAATCCCGGGCAGGGTAGTTGCTCCACGCAGAGCATCTGGGGACCCGAGTGTTGTGCTACGAAGCAAGATCAGTGGGTTCATGAAGTATGTAGAGCTTCTCTAAAGGTGGACTTCACTCAATCATTATAGCAGCTAATGCTGAACACAACCAAGTCATGATTAGGGATGGGTATTGATAAGATTTTCACGATTCGGATTCCATTTTCGATTCTGTTTAACGATTCGATTCTTTATCGATTCTTTTTTAAAAAGGAGAACACTAAGGTCGATTAGCTTAGAACTTTGTTTTATATCTGCTCTTTGAACAAGAGAGAAATTTAGGAGTAACATGGCCTTACAAACCCAACAGTGAGATCTTAAAAGATCCAGCCTACGGCTCTACAATGGGGTGTCACAGGGTCCCCAGGAAAAAAAAAATGTAAATGTAAAATAATAAAATGAATATTCTTCTGTGGCAATAACAAAGTATAACATCAATTATTCTGTAGCAATTACACAAGAATATCCAGTAATGTCCCTGCCTACAATTAAACACATTCACTTACCGAAAATCGGGGCATCTGCTGTGGCAAATGGGTTCAAGCCTTTTACCACAAACTTAGTCTCTGCTCTGTGACATTTGTCTATCCCGGCCTGAAAGGAGACGCTACCGGTAGACTGCAGCGAGAACTGCCAGCATCTGAGCCAGACTCTGTCTGTCTCTCTCATCATGGTCACCTAAATGCACAGTAATGGTTTTGTAATGAGGCAGATCGCGCTAAAAACACGACATTCATTTAAGGTCATCGCGGGTTTTGTGAGCAAATGCTTTTGCATATTCGTAGTGTTTCGTTTAAGGGAGAAAGCATCTACTTTGCAAGTATTGCAAGTTGCCCTGTTGTCATCCGTTCTCGCAAAGTATAACCAAACTTTTGAGCGTTTGAGCTTAGGCACCGTGTTTCCTGCCAGGTAAATGACGCTCCGCAACGTGGTGACGTCATTCGGGGCGACTGGAATCGATAAAGGAATCGTTTGCAAAAATGGCAAAAAATTCCAAGGAATTGAAACAGTGGGAACCGGTTCTCAACAAGAACCGGGTTTCAATACCCATCCCTAGTCACGATGAGTTTTTTTTTAAAGTCGCCTAACAGCAACATATCTTCTCAAGTCTTTATGCTTAAAGTGTAATATTGATTCTCAGCTCGGCAACCTGTTGAGCCAGACCTCACTAACACCTCTAGATGAAGGCCAGCACTAGAGCTGCAGCACTACAAGCTGCATGTGTCACATCGTCCCTGGAATTTGCATGTAGCTAGGTGTTGATGTAGAAAATGTGTAAATGTTTTTATGCTTGGTCCTTGTCTGTTGCCCAGTATTAACACTTCATGAACTGCAGCTACGAGAACACAGGTTGGAAAGTAATTATTTTAATTTGTAGGTTTTCACTGAGAATAATTAATCAATAAACTTTATTTCACTTTGATTTGGTCTAAAACTGAGGTAGTTTTTCTTTGCTGCAAGAAAGACACATGCTGTCACCTTTTGCTGTTTATTTCAAAGCTTTTTAAAGATCACTTGTCTTACTGCTGACATCTTTGTTTGCAGTAGACCATGTTAAGCTTTTGTTTTTGTTTGTTTGTGGAAGTCGTGTTTGACCACCACCAAATTGATACAGTAAATAAACATCGGAAATCCAAAAAGGCTTATAAGGATCCATATTGACTTTTATATTGGTGTGTACGTAAACTGAATTGTGGAAAAACTGCGTCTCTTTTCATTATACTTCAACAGTACTTATGTTTGACAGTACTAATAGCCCACCAGCATCGTTATTTTCACCCTGAAATGCTGCCACTCTGCTCCTTATTTATATGCTAATTATTTTTCATTGAAAACCTTTGGACGTGCATTCAAAAAATACATTTCAAATTTAAACACAAAATGTAACTGGACCTAATATTTTTCCATTTCTGATCACTTAACATTGACTGTTCCACAAGCCTTTCGGATCAGGAAGTGAGAATGAAAGCATCCCAGATTTAAAGCCTGCTGCAAGGGAGAAATACCGCCAGAGCTAAAGTGGTTATTCCTGTGTGTCTTCCTTTTATCGGTGACTCTGCATATTAGCCCTCAATCTTGTCCCCAGAGATTCCTCAGTTCATCTGCACGACCTCTATGCTTTCGTAGGGAACTTCACAGCTCTGCAGGTTTGATTGACAGCAACACATGCGAGCCTGTTGGGGCTAAATGTGGTCACTGGGGTGGGATATTACAGCAGGCTCTGACCAAATACTGGTAAATTCTGGCTGTGACAGTAAATACGCCTTCTCTGTTGTCCACTTAACCAGCTGCTGCTTTTCTCAGGCCAGACGTGTCTGGTTAGACTGAAGGTGGGCGGTGAGGTGTAGTAGCTGTGAAAGCTAGATTTAAAAACATAAGTTTCCTATTCCTCCCCCGGTTGGGTCGAACTGTTTTCCTGAGAAGCGTTTGTGCCACTTTTCTGGTGTGGTGTCTGGCTCTCTTGGCTGGTGGTGCTACACGATTATTGGTTGTATTAGGGTTGGGCAGTGTGGTCCAAAAATAACATTTTAGTGCTTGTATCCTCAATGCAGGCAGAGATGTACAGTGGGGCAAAAAAGTATTTAGTCAGCCACCGATTGTGCAAGTTCCCCCACTTAAAATGATGACAGAGGTCAGTAATTTGCACCAGAGGTACACTTCAACTGTGAGAGACAGAATGTGAAAAAAAAAATCCATGAATTCACATGGTAGGATTTGTAAAGCATTTATTCGTAAATCAGGGTGGAAAATAAGTATTTGGTCACCTCAAATAAGAAAAATCTCTGGCTCTCACAGACCTGTAACGTCTTCTGTAAGAAGCTTTTCTGTCCCCCACTCGTTACCTGTATGAATGGCACCTGTTTGAACTCATCATCTGTATAAAAGACACCTGTCCACAGCCTCAAACGGTCAGACTCCAAACTCCGCCATGGCCAAGACCAAAGAGCTTTCGAAGGACACCAGGAACAGGATTGTAGACCTGCACCAGACTGGGAAGAGTGAATCTACAATAGGCAAGCAGCTTGGTGTGAAAAAATCAACTGTGGGAGCAATCATCAGAAAATGGAAGACATACAAGACCACTGATAATCTCCCTCGATCTGGGGCTCCACGCAAGATCTCATCCCGTGGGGTCAAAATGATCATGAGAACGGTGAGCAAAGATCCCAGAACCACACGGGGGGACCTGGTGAATGACCTGCAGAGAGCTGGGACCAAAGTAACAAAGGTCACCATCAGTAACACACTACAACGGCAGGGAATCAAATCCCGCAGTGCCAGACGTGTTCCGCTGCTGAAGCCAGTGCATGTCCAGGCCCGTCTGAAGTTTGCCAGAGAGCACATGGATGATACAGCAGAGGATTGGGAGAATGTCATGTGGTCAGATGAAACCAAAGTAGAACTTTTTGGTATAAACTCAACTCGTCGTGTTTGGAGGATGAAGAATACGGAGTTGCATCCCAAGAACACCATACCTACTGTGAAGCATGGGGGTGGAAACATCATGCTATGGGGCTGTTTTTCTGCCAAGGGGACAGGACGACTGATCCGTGTTAAGGACAGAATGAATGGGGCCATGTATCGTGAGATTTTGAGCCAAAACCTCCTTCCATCAGTGAGAACTTTGAAGATGAAACGAGGCTGGGTCTTCCAACATGACAATGATCCAAAACACACCGCCCGGGCAACAAAGGAGTGGCTCCGTAAGAAGCATTTGAAAGTCCTGGAGTGACCTCTGTTATTGCCAACAAAGGTTATGTTACAAAGTATTGAGTTGTATTTTTGTTATTGACCAAATACTTATTTTCCACCCTGATTTACGAATAAATTCTTTACAAATCCTACCATGTGGATTCATGGATTTTTTTTTTTTTCACATTCTGTCTCTCACAGTTGAAGTGTACCTCTGGTGCAAATTACTGACCTCTGTCATCATTTTAGGTGGGGGAACTTGCACAATCAGTGGCTGACTAAATACTTTTTTGCCCCACTGTATATTGGTATTTATCATGAAAGCAACAAGTGAGATGTTGCAGCACTTTTTGATGAGGCGTTTTTCATTTAGTATAACAAATGGAGTTTCAGTTCAGTTCTATTTATACAGCACCAAATCACAATGGTAGTCACCTCAGGGCACTTTGTATTATAAGGTAAAGACCCAACAATAATTACACCAAGACCCGAACAATCAAGCGACTCCCTTTGAGCAAGCACGTGGCGACATTGGGGAGGAAACGCTCCCTTTTAGCAAAAAGAAACCTGCTGCAGAACCAGGCTCCAGGAGGAGCAGCCATCTGCTCCAGTTTGAGCTGGGTTCTCAATCAATGTTGGCCTACAACAATTATTAAAAAAGGATAATGATGATAAAAATGTTAATTGTGCTACATTTATTCATGCTATTTATTTTTGCTACTAACTTAACACCCAGATTTGTCAGTTACAATTTTGGCTTCCTACTATTATGAAAACAAAACCTGGAAAGTCTTGTGATCAGTCACACCTGTTTCCTTAAACACAAAGTGCTTTTTGAGGGCATTTTTTTTTTTTTTTTTTTTTTTTTAAATTATATCCAAGCGCTGCGGTTTGAAGCTGAGTGTTTCTAGTGTTGGTTCCTGGGCTTTAACCCACTCCCCTGATATGAGTGTATCTCATGCTCGTTTGTGTTTTTAAAAGGGAAAACACATTCTTACACTCGCTGTTTCTTAATGGTAATTCTTACTGTAGCAGAAACTGGAATTTCCTCAGTGCAGTGAAGCATAGCTGCTGCTGGTACAGTGCAGGTGAAATATGGGGACTTGACCTGAGAACAAGCATTCACAGGGGTTGACTCCTCAGGTTGGGCTTCAGTCAACCTCCTCAAAAAGGAAAGAATGCACAATTGAGGAAATGGGCAGAAAGTGAGCGGATGGCCTTGAGGCGAAGAAAAGTTATTTTTCCCGTGTGCTCCAAAATTAGGAAATGGAAAGAGCCTGCTGGGTGTTTTTTTTTTTTTTTTTTTTTTTTTTTTTTTTTTCCCTTTTTTCCCTTTTTTCCCCCCCCCCCACTGTCATTTACAGATGCACACGATTAGAAAGTAGATTGGCAGTGAAAAGGAAAGAGCAAACTATCCTCATGGTTGGGTAGGTCTCAGGTGGGATTCGTTGTGGGAAAAGTGGTCAGAGAAGAAAAATACAGCTCTCAGTTAAATCCACACAGTTCAGCATATCAAGGTTACTGAGCAAAGAGAGAGCACCACATCATATAACGCACAAGAGCTGTAGTTTAGGCCAGGTTACTTTCACATTTATATAATGAGCATTTAAAAGGACCGTAGACTCTACATGACCCAGCTGCTACCAGCTAATTCAGTTTTGAACAAAGGTTTGAATCTAAAGCTTGTGAAACTGTTGAGCCCACAGGAAGTAAAACTTGATCGTCAACCAACATAAAAAAACAAAAGTGTTAACAGTTACTTCCTCAGAATTCAGATTGAACTGCGGGTTAGTCTGCACACTCATTTCTGTCAGATATGAATAAAATTCCGCAACAATTAATCATGCAGTTTGTATCTTTGTAATCTCAAAAAACACTTACTACTGGGCTATGCAGTTATATTAAGGCATGCTTTGTAAATACGATTAAATAATTAATTAAACGTGTTGATAATTCAGTAATGATTGACCCTGTGCACGAGAAAATGCTAACTTCCTGGTTTGAGACCGGATGTAGGGTTGTACATTTCCGGTAGCTTTACTTGGCGGTCAATCGCTACTGCGAAGATATCCTCCAAAATCATGTCCAAAACTCGAAAACGGAAAGATCGCGTTAAGTTACAAAGAGCAGAAGGTGGGAACACTCACCACTGTTGTGTCATAAAAAATCTAATGATCAATTTTGACGTTTAAACAGTTTAGATCGATCAGTTGTTTACATCACTCAACACAAGCAGAACTGCATTACTGCAGCAGAAGACACATCATCCACATTCAGAAGCACATCTCTGTATAGTGACTGGTCTTATGATTTAAACGGGCAAATGTTCAGCATTCAAACTACAGGTGAACAATAGTCAAACCAGATGTTTCCCCCATAATGTCGAGATCAGCTAGTCAAGTACACACCTACACAGCATGTTAACAAACCGAGAAAAAAAGCCACACAAAAAATGAATGATTGCTGGTAAGGGTTTCTATACATTGGTATTTACGAAGGGTATGTTGTGACTTACCTTCAAAATTACAGCGGTCCCTCGCTAATAATGCGGTTCACCTTTCACCTCACTGTTTCGCAGATTTTTTTTAGTGCAAGTTTGCATGCTTATTTTTTATTTTTTTTTAAACGTCACATTGTGTCCTGTGCCCTGATCGCTGCAGACGATCTCCTCCGTGACGTCTCTCCTGTACAGTACAGAATCGCTGCATCGATCGATAGCAGTGTGACTCTGAAGTGCAGTACTGTATGTCCACGATGTCCACCAAACGTTTTGCACCGTCAAAAAATAAAATCGGCTACTTGATTTCACCTATCGCTGGTTATTTTTAGAACCTAACACCCGAGGGACAGCTGAGAAATATAACATTTGAATCCCTTTTCTCTTTTGCTTCGAGGCGCAGGGAAAAAATATCAACCAGTCGATGAAAATCATTTACAGATATATTGGGTAAATGCCCAAGACATCTATAGAAATGTAAATCGCCGCTTGATTCATTCATTTGCTTAACTTGTTTTGGACCGTAAACAAGGCGCTAATAGGACACCGGAAACAAAACTCCCCACAGGAGTTTCCACACCAGAAGTAGCATATGCTAACGTGCACATAGTCTATTCATTTAAATATAAATAGATTTTACTTGAAACTTGTTTCTCTAATTATTTCATGGTTGCGGTGCTACATTGCATCTTGAATTTGTTTTACTTGTCAATCTAATCCATTAAATTCAGGGACGGGTCTAAGAACCATGTAGTCTAAAAAAATGCTTTGGTTTGAAGTTAGCTTTGGCTCACAACTTGGTCAAAGATCTCAACAAATGCTGGTGTGCTTTTGCAAATGAACTTTTTGGCAACGGTACCATTTTAAAACTGGACTTAGATTTTAGGGTGCTTGACATTCATTCTGGGATACCTGGCTGCCCCACATTAGCCTCAACTTGCTGTGCAGGGAAACTGCTCATCTTGGGGTCCTGTGGATGGATGAATATTTGGTATTTTAAGTAATTATGCGTTTAATTGTGTATTAATTTTATTTCCATTTTAATTCACACATTATTTTCTGTATTTATTTAATTTTGGCACTCCTATCACTCCATACGGTAAGTTTAAAATTGTAACAGTAAAACACCAAATTGTAAATATAATTGTAGTAAAATAGCACTCAGTTTTATGGATAATAATGTGCAAGCCATTTGGTGCTACCAGAATTGTGTTGTTCCTTATTCACACGCATGCGTTCACACAGAGACGGAGTGATACACCATATGCTTTGCACATATGTGTCAGAAACAGACCAGAAATTGAGCGTGACCCATTTTTAGCTGTGCATGTTAAATCAAATCAATTATGGACACAAGCTGGAAAGAAAGTGAGCCTGACGGGAATCTTCACAAATTTTTTTTATTTTTTTTTATTTTTTTTAGTGGGTCATACGGCAGAGAGAAGCTGCAGTTTCACTGCATATGCAGGTATGAAAATGCTCTGTGTATGAATGCAGATGTAATCAAAACTGTGGGGACAGAAATGCAGACTAGTTTTTAAGGAGTTGTCCAGCTTTGGAAACCGAAGGGGATGTACTCAAAAAGTGTAAATGTAGTTTAGCAACTGGGTAGCCATATCAAAAGATTTCAGATCCTCATTCTTAAATCTGTTGCCAAAGCAGGGAAATGCCACCAATACACAGACACCACACCACTGCTTTTCTCACCACTGTCCAGCCTCGTCAACAAATCTCTTAGATCAGTCTTTTACGACTTGGCTTGCCTTTGAGTTATCGTCTTAAAGAACCACGGTTCTTATACAAATGTGACTAATAATATAATGCTGTTAGTTTTGTTTTCCTCTGGAAGAAGGTTGCAGCGTTAAAGTGAGAAGAGCTAAATGGCTCGTTTCTGAGAGAACTTAAACTTAAATAAATAGAATAAATAGAACTTAAAGGCAAAGAATAAGCTTGCATTAGATGAGAAGTTCAGAAACTTGCTGTAATAAGCACAATTGCCATTTCTTCTAAAGAAATGTTTTAATTCTAACTGAGCCACAGTTTGCTGACTTCTGGTTAAAAGTTACCTCAGCAACCCCCAACACTCGAACCAAGCACAGTAGAAGGTAAAATATATGTTTAGTTATTAAGCATAGATTTAAATTTAAAAAAAAAATATTAGCATAATTAAGGTAAAATATCTAAAAATCAAGAAAGCTAAATAAACAAAATAAGGTATCTTTATAAAAACGGCACAGCAAATATCAGATGATGTTACAGTAAAGTGTAGTGACGATACAAATAAACTGTTAGGGATCATACAAAGCTCCTCTAGTCTAAGAATAAACATAGCATCAGTTAAGTTTAAGCCAGTATCAAGCAGCCCACGTGGACTTATTTTGTAATTTTGACTGTAAAACTACAAAATGCAGTTGACCCTGGTATTCGCAGGGGTTAGGAACCACAACCGCCCGCAAAGAACTGAGAACTGCAAATAATTGAGACGTGGAAAACTTCTTGGCACTACCACAGAAGCTAACATCCACAGTCTTCCTTATCTTCACCTCCTCCTCCTTGATGTACTGGGCGGTACTCTGTTCAACATGAAGGAAAATGAATGGCACTCCTATATTGGCTGCTTTGCAAACACCAGCCAATAGCGTGTCAAATCCAAAAATCTGTGAATAGGCGAATTTTCCCCAAATAATTTGGAGTTACTTTCCACAGAAAAATCTGCGAATACTGAACTGCGTATAGATGGAGGTCGACTGCAGTCATCTTTCTGGAACCATTTGAATAAAAAGCACACACTGTAAAATCTAGGTTCCCCCGTCTGGTGTTCACACAGTACCTTATGAATGCTTTGTGCTACCATGATACACAGAATATCCCTGTAAAGGGCATCTTCTCGTCTTTCCCATACTGTTTACATTTTGCCTTTAGAACAAGTGGTAAAGGAGTTTAGAAGGCTTGTAAAATGGTCCTGCTGCCAGACCGATGGTTTCAAAGAAAAATAAAAAAAGGTTAAACTGTTCAAATTTGTCTAAATAATGACCTGGGGGGAAAACAACTAATCTGTAGTTGCTAAATTAGTCTAATATTGTAGAAAATGCTGTTAAGGATGATGCATGTTGTAGTATTTGTGATGTGCTCATCTGGCCCATCTGGTCTCCCCAGATCTGTCTGTCAGAGAGGAAAGAGGAGCCTCCGGTCTGCAGACAGACAGATTAGTCCAAATTCAGCTGTTTTTGTTTTCCCTCCCTAAGGACTCTGGTTTGTCTGCTCTGTCTCTCTGTCTGCCTGCCTGCTGGGAGCCCACCTCCATCAAGGAGGGAGAGCAATAAACCCGGTGCTACGTCGGCTGCCCTCCAATGACACTGACTATAACTCATCTCTGTCCACGGTTCGTGATGAATCACATTCTCCTGTTTCCTCCAAAAATACACCCTCAATCAGAAAGGCTGCTAACCTTTCCTTCCTCTGTGAGAGAGGGGAACATTTTAAAATTTTGAAAGGTCAAGCGATGCCCTGGACGTACACGTCCATTGATGTCAGCAGCAGTTTCTATGGCAGCCGCTCGGACAGGAGTGGGAGTTTTACATTGGAGGAAGGATGGATTATTAGCATAGGCGGGGATTTGTCTCTGTCTGGCCAGGCACATCGTGAATGATCTCGTAGTGCCATGTTTGTGAAATACGACTGAGGAACAACATCTCGTGCTGCTCACTTCTTAATCTTGTTGTGTTTTTGTTTCTCTTCCTCCTCCCTTTACTATGTTCAAAAAGAAACCAGTTTGCCCAGCCCTTTATTTTGCAACTTAGCTTGTTAGCAGAATAATATATTAAAGCCAAGGCTCTGGAGGTCTGAATTTGAGTGATGCCTCAGGGTTGATTTAACATGTGGCAGACCGGAGCAGGCATTTCATTTGAGCGCAGGTGTGCGACTCAACGCTGCCTGCACAGCTCCAGCGTTTTGTTTTTTTTTCCTGGGGAATGACTCAGTGCAACGGCGACAAAACAAAAGCAGAGACGGGTGCTTAACGGGAGCGAGACAGCCAGTCAGCTTCTGCAACGTCAGCCCTGGCCCACCGGGGCAGCCGAGCCTCAGTGCTGTCATCAGATTTGTTGAATCAACCCAGCAGCCTGTATCGGAGGAGGGCAGGCAGAGCGTGGCGGTAGCTGTGATTTGACGAGGATGACTTGGAGAGGGGTGGTGGCAGCCGCTTTGCTCAGACGTTCGCAGGTTAGAGCCTGAGGCAAGCCAATGTCGGTCGGAAGACTTCCTTCCTCTGCCCACCGGTGGACATACTTAGACCTTATCTTTATGTATTAGCCATGGATTGGATGCAGTGGACTCTAATACCACCAGCGGCAGGCAGCGTCTGGCCTGCTGTTCCTCAGGAGTTGAGTGAAACGCTGACTCTGACCACCGCTCTGGGTTATAGCCTCTTAGCCTGTGAGACATGCATGCTGAACTGCTGCCTTGATCCTGTGAGTATTTCCAGCAGACACCAGGGGTTTATTAGCCTGGTTCCTGTCAAAACGATTTTTAGTTTGAGGAGTCTTGTTGTCGATTGAGACTTATGTACAACATGACTGATGAATGCTTGCCTTTCTGATTCTCAGCGTAGACCATTTCGAAGAGTCGAGAAGGCATTACAGAAACATTACAGTGAAACGAGGGGTTCTTTTCTTTTTTTTTAAATGCGGGGTTTAAATTAGTTGATCGTAAAGCACATTTTGACCAGGAAAATGCTTAGACTTGAGTAAGTCGTGCTTACATGCACAGTCACCCAGCCGAAAGGCCAATTTTGAGCCAGGAGAAATCCCGGAAATAGAAACTTCTTTTCTGGGCAAGTGAATCTGTCATTTAAATGTCTTATTTTATACTTTCCCTGTATTTTTCTTTAGAGTAAGCAAAGGGAAAATTGTTGTAGAAGGCTTTGCAGTATTGGTATTCTCACAAACTGTAATGTGAGTTGAGACATGAAAGATTTTGTGAAGACTTTTTTTTTTTTTAACCAAATTACTGTTTGCTATAATATGTCTGGCACATCCACAGTGTTTTATTGGCATATTTTGAAATGTACAGTTCATTGTGCTTATGAATATAAATAAGCAACCTATTTAAAACTACCTTAAAAAGCAATACATGTGGGGAAAATCGGCTTCTACAGTCTTTGTGCACTTCTCTCTCTTTAGCACTGTTATATTAGCTCGTGTCACTGACAAAATGAGACCCCATAATGTGGGTCACTCATGATGGATTTTAATTGGGTAGAAGGCAAACCCTGATGATTTCCTTAGACACCATCTTGTTGAAATTTTTTATTTTTTTTCCCTTCCCTGTGACCTGGGTGGGTTGATGTCAGCTTGGCTCTTGTGATTGATTTGTAGCAGTTGCAGCGTTTCCTACAGATTCGGTCTTTGATGTTAGCTCATTTGCACTTACACAGGCACAACCATGCTTGCTTCAAATATTTAATTTACTCTGTGACAAATACTGAAGGAATATAATCAGATCAGAGTCTGTGATCACCTGGGTGGACTTCACTTCCACTCGTCTTTGCTGGTGCTGTTGTTCTAACTCTGCTGCGCAAACACGGTGAACTCAACAATATGGTGCATGAAGCAGTTTTCCACCTGCTGCTCTTCTGATTAGAGTGGCCTTCTAGCTCAGAGAGGATCTGCAAAGTGGACTACGGACTGTCGTAGCCAGCTTCAGTCCAACGCAATAGTTTGTTTGAGAGACGGAGAAAATGTCTCACAGGCCGCCACAGCAGGAATGTGGCCAGCGAACCAGAGAGTGGGGAAAAGCAAGACCAAACTTTAAGAATAAGAGTGAGAGGATAGTGGTTTATGTTTTTCATTCAGATGAGTGAACAAGGCAAACATTAGCATATGTGGCTGGTTGGACTACATAAAATCTGTATAGGAAACACTGCTTTGTTGGTGTTCTTTAAATTGCACGGATGAAACATAGGCCACATAAGTCTGTTAGCATGGTTTTAAATATACTTTCAGAACCTGTGAGGTGTATATTTACTAGTAAAAGACAATTCATCGATTACAGTCGTATGATTTATAGTCAAAGTTGATGCCCAAGAAGTTAATGTCATTTCTGATCTTTTTTTAGTAACTACATATACTGATGTGGTGACATACATAAGCTGAAGTTGATTTCTCTAATCGGGCTCTGTTGTTTTGCAGGAATCTGCCAAGGTTTCGGACCTCAACCCCAATGCGAAAGCATGGGCCAACCACATGTTTAGCCTGGACCCCAGCGGGACTGCCGACACCACAACTGCTGCCCTGCAGCCATGGAAGGAAGGCTGCGATAGTTCGGCCGATCCCGGCCCAGAAGGTCATTGATGCACAAAAACTGGCTTCTTATATACTTAGAATCTGACTTTTGGCCACTATAGTGCAAAACAAAGTATAACTGCTCTCCATTTCAGATATATCGAAATAACGCAATACAGAGCATAGATAAGAACATAAAACGTTTCCTGTTTTCTAAAACGGTTTATCAGTATAGCATTGAATCATTATTCAGCATTAACAGGAATTTTTCTGCCTATAAATGGTCTTTGTGGCTTATTGTGCATATAACCATGTTTGGTAAATGCATGGCTAAGGCAAAGAGACTGTGTTACCTGACTTAATAGAAGTCTGTGCATTTTTGTGACATTACTAGTGATTTAATAAACCAAAATCTAATTAATCTAACTCCACTTTTTAAACACGCCTTTAGCAGAAGGCCCAAACCCTTTTTATATGCAGGTAAACTCCTAATATGTTAGGCACCATATAAGACAGGGGGTGTCAGACTTGTTATAGATTATGGTCCTCTTTCAAACCCAGTGTTATTTCAAGCTAGGCTAACCTGTAAAACTATTGCATGTTCAACATAATTGCAAAATAATGTTGAACACGTCCCTAAACAGACAGAAGTACATTGTGAAAATATTTACGTGTGGCAGCACAGTGAGATGTTGGCGGTTTGAGCCCAAGCAGAGCCCTTCTTTAGCATTTTCTTTAGCTAGTGTGGAGTTCAGGTGCAGGTTTGTAATTTCTCACGATTGGACATAGACAACGTAGTAATA
The DNA here is from genome assembly GCF_041146795.1 of Maylandia zebra. Lineage (NCBI taxonomy): Eukaryota > Metazoa > Chordata > Actinopteri > Cichliformes > Cichlidae > Maylandia > Maylandia zebra. The sequence continues at coordinate 5,177,342 of NC_135184.1, forward strand.
GTGCTAGTATTTCATTGAAAAAAAAAATGGGATGATTAGACTTAGGCAGTCATTGGTGGGTGAGGTATTAACCGCAGGCTGCATGTTTGACACCCAGAATCTTAAATCTTAATCTTAAATATTAAAAAAAAACAACCAAAGTGCACAAAATTGTTCCAGAGAACGTAGCCGTTAAATACAAAATGATTCTGCGCTGCCTCTAGCACCATTCTTCTGGGCTGTAACAGAGATGAAATTGTGTTGCAAGACACCAACATAATTCAAGCTAGTGTTCGCTCAGCATTCATATATTACTGTTGTATTTTGCTGACTTGTGCTGACTTGGGTAACTAATAGTTTTTACAAATTTACATTAATGAGAAGTAGTCCGTTTAATGCACGTTGGGCTGATCAGCTGCATGAAAACCTTCTGGTAAAACGCTGCCACCATGTGGTGAAAGTTTTCAATTTTCAGAGGGTCTTTACAAAAAGCACCTTTAAATTGTTGCAGGTAAATACTGGACCTGAAAAAGTGGAGAATTATAGGTTTTGGTGGTTGTGGCAGCGTGAAGCAGGTGAACATAGCCAGCAGCTAATTTATTAATGTAATGCGGAGAAACTGAAAATAGTATACAGCTAATCTGAAGCTGAGGTGTAGAAAAGAAAGTGAAATGTTGGCATGTAGTCTGCTTGCTAAGTCTGTAATAATCGAGTAGTGACAAACGGCACAGTCTGGTGTAAAAACCTGCTTTGTCCACTCTGGTTCCCTTTTCCCACCACACAGGAGACACCCCTTTAATCATTCATACTCAATCTAGAATGAGTTATGAATATTCCAGCTCCAGTCACCCGTCTTTCTTTGTAAATGACAGTAATCACTCGCTTCAATGTGCTGAGCCAAGTTTAGCCACAGAGGCAACAAGGACATGGTGGTGAAACAGAAATTATTGATTAGTCTCAGTTTGACGCGCACTGACGTCCTGGCCTACTTCATCTTCCACGTCCGCAAAGACATTTATGGAAAATTTATTACAGAGCACTGCTGATTTAATGCAGTTGGGCCATGCATGTAGTGGTCTGTGACGGAAAATTCACACCACGCCTGCAGTGGTAACAGTGATTTAGTCATGATACTGGCTGGTTCCTCTAATGTCCCCATTCACTGTCAGTATGCTAAACCATTACATGCACATGGAAGCTTATTCTGATTCCTTTGTCGACAAACAAAGACGGACTATTAAAGGTTATGAATTTAAGCCACTTATTATCATTCAACAGCCCTCCTGTCACCTGTTTTTCCTTTTACTTTCATATTGACTTCAAACTTGGGTCCTTCATTTACTGTGGACCCATTGTTTAAACAAAACAAAAAACAACCTGAAAGTTATATGGCAGATGATGAAAAACAGGAACTTATTTTATTTAATGGTTCATCTTTTACTTACTGACCTTGGTGCTGCGTTTCAGACTGTAGGCGATGCCTTTCTCACTTAGAAGGCCGTAAAATGGAAAAAATGAAAATGTAGTTAAAAATTAAAAACGTATGTGCTACGTATCAGCAGTAATGGTTTAGTTAGGGGTTCCCATTCTGTCCCACAGGCCCAATGTTTGACACTCATGGGTTAGCAGTTTTTCTGATGTTTGAGTATTCACCATTATGTTTCACACTTGCCTGATGTGGACGTGACTTCAAAAGTAAAGGTCAAGATTTTCAAATATTCAAATTTGGGGTGGGTGTCATTCGTTGCCTAGACGATGAAACGGTGCTTTCCCCATTATAATCGTTCATATTTTATTAATAAATAACAGCATGGTTTCTGAGACTGCTGGGAGTGATGTGCTAAATTAAGACAGATGACACTCACAGAAGCAGCGTGTGAACGTATTTAGCAAAGGCATGTGGACTCGTAGGCTCCTTCACAAGACCCTTGTCTGGAGGACTCGATCACTTGTCGCTTCTAGTTAGCCACATCTGTGTTTATTTTCACTTTTGCGGTGTGCTTTGTGCTGAAGTTTGAAAGAGTAAGCAGGTCTGAGGATTTGAACAGACGTCCCACAGGCCTAGAGACTGTTTAGTGACCTCATCACAGCTTCCGGCCACTAGAGAATGTGATCCTCAACCAGTTAGCGAGTGGTTGCTGGAGATTGACCATTTAAAAATGGTAATAAATGCTGTTGCAAAACCACCTTGTGATTGTTTTGGTTGCCAGCAGGTTGCTGAAATCACCTGTAGTTTCCATGGAAAACACAAACTTGTCTGGAAATACTTAGATTTTCCTCACCAAGCTTTACTGAAACTTGAAAAGTGGAAAGTAATTGGAAACGTTTCCCTTTAAAGTAAAAGTTGTGCCTCACCAGTACAGCCACCAAGTTCAAAGGATGCAACGTTTACTGAACCTCCCACGGATTACTTCCAATCAGAGAGTTCACTCTCTTAAAAGATTTACTTTTTTATTTTTATCTGTGAAGTGGCCTTTGTGCTGTGCTGTTATGGTCGCTGTTATGCTCCTGCCAAGTCTTTTGTGTTTGAAACGAATCTAAAAGATAAAACGAACCATTTCCCACGGGGGACACGGCTCTGAGTAGATGAACTGTTTTCAGTTTAAGTCACTGTACCGTTCAGTCATGTGCAGAGTATTTCCATAGAGCACCCTGAAGAGAGTTTAGCCAGACCTTAAGGAAAATTGCCGGCACTGTGATTTGATGGAGGTTGCTTAAAACCCTCAAACACAAATTAAGAGGAAAATGCTCTTGAATACGATGGCATTACTAGTCCCACACTGTTTAACCCAGTATTAAAATTTGTCCCAATACTGTTTTAATAAATGGTTATGTGCTTAATTACCTGAATGTAATTTTTCTCTGGTTTTAGTATATTATCATGTTTCATTCTGTTCTGGCACATCTCTCCTTTGTGATCTGTTTTCATTTTAATTTGCTGTTGACTCGACATTGCCTTCATACCCACTTTGTTTTTAATTCAGTGTAAATGAAATCCACAGCACTAATTCTCAGGATTTATTGCTAGGCTTATTGCTACGCTACAGCCAGAAATGGTGTTTGTCTGTAGCACAAAATATACAGTTTCTTTCTTGGTACAGTTTATTTGAGAAACATTTCCAGTAAATGTATTTATCATTGCATAATGGACCAAAAAAAACACTTGTTAGCACTGTTATTAGTACAATATTACCAGTAGTGCAATATTTACATTTATGTTAAGATGGATCATTTGTTTTAAAGGCAATACTTGTTTTGTTTAGATGTAATTAGTGCTGTAGAAAAGGTTTTATTTTGGAATTACATTAGTTTTTTGCCCAGCCTTTAATGATTCATAATTATTCATTATTTAAGTTGCTCACATTATCATTGTGTATTTCTATAAGATCTGTTGTGCTCTAAAAGGAAAAGAGCGTTCAGAATGATGGTTTTTGCATCTTAATCAGGAAAAGGCTGAGTTTATGTGCCAGGCCAGATGCTTCAGATTGCCTCTGGTAATAATGTCCATTTGTCATTGCACAGGTGTATTGTTGCTGAACTGGGACAAGGTTGGAAATTCGGCACTTAGAACTTAAAAAGGACACTGCTCTCAATTCACATTGGAGCTGTTTTCTTGCTTTTCCTTATCTTCTGCTATATATGTTCATATTAATCAAATCAAATGATGAGAGCATCTGTCATGTAAACAGTGTGAGCCAAACACTCAGACTGATCTAAATACTGAGTATCTACTCTGTATGATATCACCCCCACCCACCTGCTGTTCACACCTTCTGTAGCTGGAGGGGCAGCCAATCAGAACCAACACAGTTTAAAGGTAGGGTGTCCTTAAATGGCTGGTTTTAGAGGTTGAGCTGAGGGGCTGGATCAAGGCCCAGTTTAAGATTCCAATAAACTAATTTGAACTACAAACCATGTAAAATAAATAAATAAATAAATAAAAATAACTACTATTATGCTCATAGCCCCCCTTTTAAACATCTGGTGATATTCTTATGCCTTTAATCATTATCATAATGCCCATTGTTGATTGTCACAGGCTATGAAGCCAGTGAAGACAAGGCTTACAAGGAGCCCCTTCTAACCGACCCAGATGAGCCTCCACCGGTACCAGTAATGCTGGCTGAGCCAGCCGCCGTCACTCTGGAGTGCTCCGAGTCAGCCTACACAGAATACCCCAAGCCTGGGCAGCCAGGGCACACAGGTGGGCTGGTTAGTGATTGGTTGTTAGTCAGAGGAGGCTCTGAAGTAGTTGTGTATCAGCGGTGTTTATCCACATGTCTACACATGGATACTTTTGTGCTGATTTTTGATGGGGCGGCGTGGACACCCAAGTTTGTAAACAAAGTAACTTGACGATGTCCACATTTATACCACAGGCACGGCTATTAGAAGGCTTTTAAGGATTTTAAGTGTGTTGGCCTCGTCAATCACACGGGGATCTAAATAAGTTTGATTTCACCTGATCTTGGATAACTCAAGGTTAGAATGAACTACAACCAAACACAGTCGGCTAATGTGGTCGAATATTAAGGGACAGTCTGTCCTCGGGCAGTAGATTTATTTTTGAAGGAGAACAGTGACCGCTTGAGAGGTATTTGTTTTATGTGTTATTTATTGCATCATTAAAATGTCATTGACCTGTTCCAGACACGATCTGCTACGAGACATTTATCTTTTTAAGTGCCCTCTGCTTGAAAGAAGTGTTGACAAAAACAACGAGGCTAAGGGAGGAATGGGTGGTATTAAGATGACTGTGATTATACAACCGTGTAGGAGTAGGTTTCTTAGCGCCCGTGCCATTGCTTCCAACACATTAAATTAGCTTGCATGAGTATTTGCTGTGTGTAAATACGACACTTTTGGTGCTTTTCTTCTTTCTTTTTTTCCTTCTCCATATTTTACAACCCTCTCCACCCACATCCCATTTCATTGTCTGGATAGTGTTTAGAGGATTAGACATAAGCTTAGTTGCTCCTTATTTTACCAAAATCTTTATCCTCTATCAACAGGCAGTGATCCCCAGCCTGACAACCCCCAGGAGGGCTTGAGGGAGCACCTGAAGAAGACCCTGGAGTTCTGTCTTTCCCGGTGAGCCAGTAGCTTCATATCACAGTACAGCCCAGAATTTTATGCTTTTCTTTGAATGTAGGGACATCTCCTTCACTAAGCCTCGAACTGTCCATGAGAAACTGGCGTACTGTGCTGAAATCTCAGCCCATCTACTTCAGTCATTGCTCAGCAGCTGTTTCATACTTGCTAATGGAGAAAAGCACTTAGATTAAGATCTGGAAGGAAAAACATCTACTTGAAAGTGATTAACACAATGACTTGTGGATGACTGTGTGCAGTCCACTCATGTGTTATTCTGCCTCCTTGAATCCTGTGGTTCCTGATTGGTATAATCAGCACATTAGGCTCAAATAATACTTTCTGTGGCAGTGAAACCTCAGGCGTCCACAGTAGCCTTCATGACGTAAATGTTGTCATCTGCCTGTGCTCCCAAGGGTCTGCATCTGTGCACTCCCCAACTATGACTGTTGGCTGGCTGCACGTGTGAACACGACCTGAAACCCACTGTACCATAAACAAAAATGTTTCTGCTCTATGCTTGCTCTCATATGCTATTAGTTTTCTCTTGGTTTACTCCCAGGGCCCAAATTTTATTTTGTTTTGGGCATCAAGACAAAATCCAGACTTTTAATATGTGGTTTGTTTATTTGCATTTGTGTGTATTTGTTCTACTAGAGAATTTAAGATCGTCTCGAACAACGGTGACTGCCCATGAGATTGCTTTTAAAGTACAACATGGGGCTTTAAACCATAATGAGCCTTGTGCAGTGTCCAGCTACAGGCGCAGTGTGCATTTATACTTGCTCATGGGAGGGGGGATTGTACTGCTGCAAATCTTAACCAAATACCCATCTCATATTATAGTTCTCTTTATTAGTGGTATTAGTAGTAGTAATCTGAAAGCTAAAGGTTAAAAATGAATCCGCCTTCCTCTGTAGACTCGGACATCTCTGCTAGTAAGAGAGGGGACGGCTGCTTTCAGCCGGAGGCAAAGTTTACAAGAAATCTTCTTAATTTAGAAAATTAAGCAAGATGGGGCTTTTTTCTTTCTACCTTCCTTGTTTAAAACAAGCCTGTGACCAATGATGTTTAAGCTTTTTGACCATGACTTTTAGGTTTTGATTACATTTACAGTGACGGCGTTAACAAGGGCTGCTGTTAATTCTAGGAAAACATTTTCTCCCACTCCAACTGGGTCGTAGCACTGCCTCCTAATTGTGTGGATTTTGTGTGTTTCAACCTTTTTGTTGGAGGGACACTTAAGCTCTGTGGGTTGAATGTTGTAACACTGCTCATTCGGACTGTCACAAACTGGGCCACACACTCATTCCAATTAAGGCTTATTAAAGTAAAATAACCATAAAAGAGAAGACTTAAACAGTGGTGGGTGAAGTCAGTATGGTCAGTGGTGTGAATGTCATATTGTATGACGCAACAAAACAAAACAAACGGCCGACAAGATCCAAAAGTGGTGTCTCAGGGTGCCTTCGTGGAGCATTTGTACACTGAATCAGCCGTCTGTCTGCTGTGTGTGTGTGTGCGTCCGTCCGTCCGTCCGTACAGGGTTCATGGGAATTCTGCTTTTTTATTCCCCCTCTCTCTTTGTCAGAGTAAATTAATATTTTCGGTCGTACTGGGAGGTGTGATGGTAATTATATATGTTCCAACATCATTGTTCATGCGCTAAAAGAATTATTAAATCCATCAATAATTAAATGTGTGTGTGCAGCTAGTGTACTGGAAGACTATGTATTGTTTTTGATACCGATCAGGCCTCTTCTCTCTCTCTCTCTCCCTTTGGGTGTGGGCGTCAGGCGTAGTCTGAATGAAAGCCTTATTTCATACTTTTGAATGCCTCTGCGGTGGTGGTGGCTTAGCTGCTGATTTGAAAGGAACTGAGGCCTTGAAAAATTCATTTCATTTTCTCCTCTCTGTGAACTTGGAACAAGCCAACAACAATAGCATACTGTTAGCTTCTCCAAAACTACAGTGGAAGTTAAAAGAAAAAAAAACCCAAAACTGATCAGATATGAAAACAAGAAGCTATAGAAACCAAAAGACTACTGCTGGGTTACAAAATACTGGACCATACACACCTACAGTGCATTCTTTTGAGAAAAATCTCACAGTTGCAAAAGCAAAGCAGCCAAATGTGCAACAGCTGTAAACTGAAGGAGTTTCAAAAGGTGCACTTGTTACCAGAAGAGCAGCGATTCAGATGCAGTGTCACCCTCAGCAAAGCTGATGTTTATTACACGTGTAAGAGTCGCTCTTATTTAAGAGCAGCTGTGGGTGCTAATCACAGAATTGTTTATCAGAGAAAATGAAGTTTGTTTTCACTGCTGCACCTTTTGCCACCTACACCATGAAAGTCTAACTAACCTCTCCTATCTGCGTCTCCATTTGGCAGGGAGAATCTGGCCAGTGACATGTACCTCATCTCCCAAATGGACAGTGACCAATATGTGCCAATTGTGACGGTGGCCAACCTGGACCACATCAAAAAGCTCAGCACGGACGTGGAGCTGATTGTGGACATCTTACGATGTGAGCGACATGCTTTCAAAGTCACAGTTTTATGCACCAGTTATTTTTCTTGGAGTTCAATCAGAACTCGTCATTGTGCTTGTTTACCTGAACGAGCTGCATGTCAAGAAAACCTTATCAGAGTGAATTTCTATCAGCATGTGGTTGGAGTTGATTTCCCAGGAGAGGTCGTTAAAGTGCATCCAGCAGAGTCTTACCTACTTGTGTTTGATTTGTGCTCGTACTTAGTTTACTGCTTAAATTAATCCTTTCTAGCTTGGAGGCCTTTTTATTTAATGGCTCATTGATCTGTACACTGCCAAGAGTTTTATATTTGAATTTAATCAGGTTACTGTAAATAAACCATCATGTAATTACGCTGCGATTAGGCTTTTTGCATTAATATTTTTTTCTGAAGATGTTCAAGTATGAAACTGCTTGTAATTTACAGATCACCCGTTTGGCCAGTTTCAGGTCCTGCATCCATGATTAGAAATTTTACATTGGCTGCTCCTCACAAACAGGTGGATGGGGCTGCTGTGCCCAAAGCTCCAGCTATGAGATCATAGCTGGAGCTTTGGGCGCATAGGAGTTAAATACTCTGACCTCATCATTTTAGACTTTGTTCATATTTAATATGAGACTGTTGTACACTCTGGTGTGTGTGTGTGAGTGTCTGTCATAGAAAATAAGAGTAAAACTGCAAGATTAGTCAGTATTTAATTTGCATTATTTTTTTCCAGCATATTTGAGTCCTCGTAATTTTGTGAATACAGGAGGTACCCACATGAAATTCAGAGCCTGAAAAGCACTTTTAATATCTGTTACACACAGTCTAGTCACATCTGCACATGTTAAAATAGAAGTCTGTTAGAGGAGTCGTGCACCAAAATGCATCCAGAAAGTAGATTTGTGGTCTGACTGTTTTGGACCAGTGGCCAAAACAGTGGATATCAGCCTTTAAGTTCACAGAAAAGAAAAAGAAAATCTTCAGAAACAGATTGACAGATCACACAGAATTTCAGCCCACCTGTGAGTTCCTTCAGGACACATAACCAGGAAACGTTTCATAGTTTGAAGGTGAACATTTTGCAAGGTTTCATTAGATCTGTGAAAGTTATTGTACGTAATAAACTAGCTGATTATGAAGGGCTTATTAGGTGGGATGTACTGATTGATCCTTCCTGAAATGGCCCATAACACCTTTTCTTTATGGCTTCCTGCAGCTTTGCCATTGGTCCAGGTGGATGAGAAGGGGGAAAAGGTGCGACCCAATCAGAACCGCTGCATCGTGATCCTCAGAGAGGTTCCAGAGAGCACGCCCATAGAGGTCAGTGCCGAAACAGGATGTCCAATTACACGTCTGTCCTTTGACGCTACTGTCATGAGTCAACAAACACTAGAAGCATTATTATTCCATGGAAATGGCTCACACCTAGAACACAAGCATAGCTTATGTACACTGTAGACGCCAGTCTGGTCTGGGTGTCTGATTGATAGTTTGCCTTTATGGTCTGTTCACATTTGTTTAGAAGGTCTTCTATTTACAGTCCCAGTAGTTAAACTGGGATTGTAAATAGAAATGCAAGTAGATAAATGTTTGCTTTTAGTTAATTAAATTTAGTTCTTCTTTAATATTTTACTCATTTCTGAATTCAGGGGAAATATTCTGCTAATGAAGTTCAAACATGGATGAAGTCGACAGACTCTGAATTATTTAATGTTTCTGTTAGGATGCATAACTTAATATAGTGAATTCTTATGCCTCAGTCACCATAATTAGTTTTTTAGTTATCATATGTGCCTGAACAGGTAACTCTACACGTGTCCTTGATTTATTTAGGATTTGGTGTGTTTTATGTCGTGTTCTTGGATATTTTTTAAATCAATCTTTGTTATGCTTAAAGCGGAGTCTGCAGAATGCTGTCACTGTTACACATTAAGCTAATTAAACCATGATAACGAGGTGGTATGACTCCAAAGGAGACCAGAGAGTAGACATTTAAGGTAGACACCTCACCTTTCCAAAATGCAAAGTCGGGATTTTATCCAGTCATGACCCGTCCTTTCCCAGCAAGCACCACAAACCACACATTTTGAGCATTTTGAGGTTATTGAGAAGCATTTTCCTGTCGAGCAGTGACGGTAAAACATTTGCAGAGGTCTTGTGTGATATCAGTAACTCTCTTATCTGCCCCAGCCTGACAGAACATTTTCAGTTCAGCTGACTCCGAGCTAATGACTGTTATCACAGCGGTGCATTTTCAGCTCCGCAGAAAGTCCACGTCAAACAGATCTGCTCATATAAACAATATTTTTCTATCACATCATTCCCCATATTTCCTTAATACTGGAAAGTACACTAGTTATTTTGCTCAGAGCATCATATTTAGTTGTGAAATATAGAGAGAGGAGCAGCGAAACGTGGTTTTCTGCAGCTTATTCAATTATGGGTTGTTTGTAGTCTAAATCTTACGAGTATTAAATGTAATAATGTACCTTTGGTCCAGTTTAACCTGCGGGAATTTGTGAAGGCTTCTTTAAAGCGTTTTGCACCCACAGAGAGAAGAAATTGGAAAACATGCTTGTAGTGTCTCCTGATGTCTTTACGGCAGATATGAAGTAAATTCATCAAACAGCCAAAAATTATAAGCATCTCTAGAAGCAACAAGGGGTCGCCCAGTAGTGCAGCTCTCTGTGATGCACTTCATGATGCAGCTAAAAAAAAAGGGGGGTTTTGTTTTGCTTGTTAAGAGAATGTGTAAACTAGTACTCTGTGGAGTTCAATAATAATAATAATGACAAAACAAAACCAGAAGGTGAATCTGGCTGCTTGAAGAACCAGTTGGAAAATGGAAAATAGCCTTAATATTGGACACATTCTCTGCTTCAAGGTGTAATTTTGAATGAAGCTGCTTCAGGTTAAACTAATACAGCACTTGTGTAGTTTATTTCCCACGGTGCAAGCTGTGCCAACAAGAGGCCACCTATGAAATCATTCACATATAGCAAAGACTGATCTAATCTGCCATTAGACAATAATGACAGATGGAGGAAGCTTCCAGGTCTGAAGCGTGACGTCAATACAAAGTGCCGTCTTATGACCAGCAGGGGGCAGCTGTTCTGATTGCAGATTCTATTGAAAATAAACATGTAAGGCAACATGGTGGCTATGTCCACTTTTAAATCTGTAATTGGGAAACATAACTGAATAGATCTTCATTATTATTTTTTCATAGTCTTGCTGCCCAGCCTGGGCCACCGGGGTTGTAGCAGATCTGTAGTGAAACAGTGGAATGAAATGAGTTTCTCTTGTTTTGCAGGAGGTCGAGGCTCTTTTTAAGGGGGACAACTTACCCAAGTTTATCAACTGTGAATTTGCCTACAATGACAACTGGTTCATCACTTTTGAATCAGAAGCAGATGCACAGCAGGTATCCGTACATGTGGACAGTTAATTTCATGCATTCATTCAGTTTTGATTTCATTAGTAATTTATACTAGTATTTAAATCTGAGTTTAAGCATCAAAGTTATCAGTGAACTTTGTGTGTTTTAAGTCACTAATGCTGTCCTGCGTTTCCTTTGTTTTAAAGGCATATCAATATCTCCGTGAGGAAGTAAAGACCTTCCAAGGGAAGCCAATAAAGGTAGGCTCACATTTTATTGGTTTGAGGCTGAGCTGGAAAGAAAACAATTTGCAAATCAAAAGATGCTCGAGAACCAGATGCACCCTGCTGGTGGTGATTTCAGGCTCTCGTCACTGTCAGTTTATGCATTTTGAGCTATATTCAAACCACTTCTGTTCATGAATGTGGTCTCAAAAGTCAAATATTATCCCCTGTCATGCAAAATGAATCAGCAGAGAAGCACACATCCAACTTTTTTGTAGACAGCTCACAAATCACAGGTTTTTGCTTAAGGGGTTCATTCAGAGGTCTGCTTGTTATTTAAGGACCACATGAAGCGTGTAAATGTAAATTGCATTCCTCTGTACTAAAACAATTTTTTAGATTTGGCTGAAAAACGTTGATCAATACCTCTAAGCCCACGGTACACATGAATATTTATTAACAACCGATGAAACAAACAAATTTTGTGAAGATGGTTGAGAAATGTATTTTTTTATTTGTATTTTTTCCTCAACTGTATTAGCAGTTAGTTATAATATCGATCTCTCTTTTGGGCGCTGGTGCTAATTTCTCTCTCTGTTCGGGCTCTTTCTACCAGGCGAGGATAAAGGCGAAGGCAATCGCTATCAACACTTTCATACCAAAGAACGGTTACCGGCCGGTGGAGGTGAACCCGTACGCTCAGCAGCGCTACACATCCTACTACATCCCGCCGGTTTACAGCCCCCAGCAGCAATTCCCGTTATACAGCCTCATCACGCCGCAGGCCTGGTCGGCCACACACAGCTTCATCGACCCGGCGCTGGTAAGAATGAGTTACTGTGTGTTTATTGGATTTGGGAAAGAAGAAGTCAAACAGGTGCTCAGTTGTGTATCAAAAACGGTAAATTCACAATTGTTTTTGGATTTAAGATTAAATCAGGACCAGCAGATCAGCACCAGGATTAAATTTAGTTACTTGTGTTTAATATTGACTTTTTCGGTCTGAATAATACACTGTGCTTTCTGTAGTGGCTGCTTTATTAAATATAAACTGTTTAAATTGGTGCTATGAAGCATTAATAGGTTTAGAGCCACTTTCACATTTTTAAGACACTTTTTATAAACATACAATATCAACAACTACATTAGAAAACATTAAGTTCAAAAGTCACACAACTAGCTTAATAATTTGTTACTTAAATGCATCTTATTTAACTGTTTTTCTGTCTCCAGGTTACTCCATTTCACAACAACCAGTTCATCAACGGATTTACATCTCACAGTTTCAAACCAGCGACGTCGCCCCTCACTGTCAGACACTACTCGCCCAGGAACAGGTTTGTTATAGTTCAGTGGAACAATGTAGTTAATGTACGTGCTGTTGGAATAATAAATCCAGGTAAACTGGCAGCATCTCACCTTTCTCCACTTGTAAACACACTGGAAGTTCGTCAGTCGTCCCAGCACATCTCCATCACCCTCACACAGGGTGTGATCAGCTGTTCACCCACTAATGTTGTGTGTATGACACACAGCTGTGTGTTTAAACAAACCGAACATAGAACATAAAACATTTGTTTTTACTTATTTGTAATCCCAGGGGTGATTGACAGATTAACCATATGATGATTATTTACCTGCTTATCAAAGTTTTGAGGTTGGTTTTTTTTAAATTAAGGATTTGTTACAATATGAATTTAATGGGGTAAAAGTCTGTGAAGTTGTTTTCTGTTGTCCAGTTTTGGTGAGCCCACGTGAGTTTTCTGTTTTTAGCTGACAGGAGTGGCACCAGGTGTCGTCTTCTGCTGCTTTAGCTCTTCTGTTTCGAGGCTTGAGGAGATCAGAGATGCTCTTCTGCGTACTTGAGCTGTAATGAGTGGCTTTTTGAGTTCAGGTCGTCTTCCTGTTAGCTTGAAGCAGTCTGGCCCCTCTGCTCTGACATCAACGAGGCATTTTCGATCATAGAGCTGCTGCTCACTGGATGTGTGCTGTTTTTCATTCTCTGTAAACCCCAGAGATGGTTGTGCATAGGGCTGCCACGATTAGTCGACTAGTCACGATTATGTCGACTATTAAAATCGTCGACGACTAATTTAATAGTCGACGCATCGTTTGAAGCTTTGTAAGATCACAAAGGACGCAGGAATGAGTAGTAGGATTTAAGAGTGTAATAACGGACTGAAACAGAAGATGGCAGCACTGCATGTACAAGGATGCCAGCTGCCGTTAAACCCCGAAGAAGAAGAAGCTGTGTCCCAGAATTCATAGCGCAGCCCAGCTCTGTTGTCAACAATGGTGGCAGCTAGTTAGTTTTAATATTACTCTTATTATTCTTTCTGGGTCACAAAAAAAACGTTTAACATATTTTCAGGCGAGAATGTAGCTGTGTAAACCTCAAATATCTGCTCAGTTTATCAAGACGCCACATATTTTCAAAAGCGCTCCGACGTTTTCGGAGACGTCTGTTACCCACTAGCTCGTTAGCTAGGCGGGGGCAAGGCTAACTAGAGCCGTGAGAACACCGGACTCCCGGCAAATCGTTTTCAAACCCACCGCCGTCTTTCGCTACTCAGGTTAAACATGATATATAAGTCACTTAGATAACTTAAAAATGTCATTGTTTGGCTTTCTTTAGTATTTTATTTGTTCCTGAGTAAATCGGTTTGGCTGAGATTAAAGTTATAGTTTTTGCACAGCTAAAACTGTCAAGCAGACAGCTGATTATCAGAAGTGTGAGACGCTGGAGAATATACTCCGGTGTCCTGTTATATTTTAGAAAGCAAGGAGTTTATTAAACTTCACCGAAACAATCTGCAAATTTCATTAAAAATTAATAAACCACCATCTTGTCTTTATCTTTAGTTAGCACAAACACTTCAAGCTGTAAGCTAATGATAGTTCTATGAGAGCAGATGCTGCTGGTGCAATAAGCTGTACGCTGTACGTCCAATGGATGATGATCTGATTAGTCGACTAATCGCAAAAATAATCGGTGACTAGTCGACTATCAAAATAATCGTTTGTGGCAGCCCTAGTTGTGCAGCTAAAATCTCAGAAAATCAGTTCCTTTTGTATTTCGTAAATAAACCATCAGCATATGGGAAATGATTGTATCTAAATAATTTATCCACTTCCAGTTTCACTGAGTTTGTAGATTTTTTTACTCCTCCAAAGGCTGAAGACGCAACACAAACGCAAAAATGAAATCTTACCATCTGGTTTTACCTGTCACTTGCGGGGTCCTTCACAGAATGAGTTTATTGTAGGCCCAGGGTTCGATTATTCACTTTAAACCCAAGTTTTAATGCTCACATGGACTCACAAGGTTTTCCTTTTCTGCAGGAATCACAGCAAACCTCACCTGAGGCCGACCATCCCCACAGCGGATCGCAGCACTGGGCTACTGGACAGCCCGAGCCTCTTTGCCGGCTTTCCCAGCGAGAGGCTCAATGGGGCTCGCAGCAGCCCGCCAACGCGACTCCCCACCAGCCAACCCAGAACCAGGTTACCCTCCACTGCAGCCTTCCCTCGTAGGGACACTGTGGGCACGGGGCGAGTAACGGAGCCCGCAACCACAGACTACTCGCTGGGGATCGGCCGAGGAAGGTCAGGCACTGATCATTTACTTGTGTAGAGCAATAACTCTGCCACTCCCCTCTGATAGTGCAGGTTTCCAAAGTGTTATGAGAGGAATTCAACAGTTCACGCTGACACTTTGAATGTGGTTGTCCTAAAGTGAAAACATGAGTAAACTAACAGGCTCAGGTGATTCTCTTTTGTTCTTGGACACAATGTCTTTGGAAATGGGATGCCACACATTTCCTGAAGTTTTGGTCCTCTTAGGGGAAACAGTCAGTACAAAGTGTGGTCAAAATGTTTGGAAATTGAGCTCTAAAAATGAAAAACCTTACCTGATTTAAATTTGGCCAACCTCCCATTCAGAATCATCTTCGCATACACCTCAACCGGCTCGTTGTGGTACAGCGTCCGCAGCACTTTGTGTTGGGCAGCAGCCCAGGCGGAGGCCCTGTCGGACCAATCGCCAGCCTCGATTCTTCAACTGGATTAAATTTTTGTGAAAGTGGAAAAACTAAAAGCGAGGCGAATCGTGCTCCTGCTGTCACTCCTCGCATGACTCACTCTGTTCAGTCTTACAAACTAACTTTAAACTGAGACCCAGCTCCCATCACCAGTGATCGACCTCCATCCAGATTTTGCGTCACTTTAAAACGAAAGACAAGATTTGCCGTCTGGCTAAATTGCAGAGCAAAGAGTGTAAGTGGGCACAACAGGACTTCTAAGAATAGCAGCCGCATTGGAAGCTGTCTGGACAAACTAAGAGATGATGACACTGAACAGGGCATCAGCCAAATTTGAGTGAGGTAATGTTTTGGAGCTTTTTGGCCACACCTTATCCAAAGCTGTTCTGAGTGATCACCTTTATCCTCTGATGAAACATTTATGTCGTGCTGCCAGCGATCACTTCCAGAATGACTCACCATTAAAACAGCAGATGAGCGAGTTTCTTTTAGAGGACTTGAAGCTGATCTGGTGGCCCAACATCTTAAGCTTTACGTTTACTTGTCTCTGTGTTTAATGGGATCTGGAATTATATATTTTTTGCCCTGTTTCGGCTGTTCCTCAAAAATTAATCGGCTACTAAAAGTTTTGCATGTATCTGGATAAAATGATGAAGTGGTGACATTTCATATCCAGGAGGCCAACCTCCTTGTGCCATCACGATTCTGTGCACCAACTGAGGAACAGAAGGGGAGATTGTGGCCATGTTTCACGTTCTGTCAGATGCATAATTACTGAAACTAGTCTTTGGTTCCAACCTATTAAAATCTTTCAGTCTCAACTAATTAATTCTAGGTGACGTTGTGTAAGGTGAAGTCGGTGTTTTTAGATAGAACGGATGTTTGTAAATTGAGATGTTCTTTTTCTTAAAGGAAAAATGTTTCTGCTTCTAGGAAAAAGAGGGACGAAAAGTTTACAGTAAGTACTGATTTTTATCCTCGTCATTCTGATTCTTTTCAAACTTTAAATTCCACAGTTTTTCTGTGAGTTTATGCTCAGTTTAAAGGAAGCAAACCAAGATTAGTACTTATGTATTCCTTACATCTTGAAAGTGAATCGAAGACTGTTTTGTTTCCTGACTCTTTGTTGCCTCTGTGTAGAGAGTGACGCCTCAGTCGCCGCCTCCGCCCCCAAAACCTCCATCTCCAAGCTTCGAGCTCGGTCTCTCCAGCTTCCCTCCTCTGCCCGGAGCAGCCGGCCAGCTCAAAACTGACGACGTCTTTGACAACCGACTAGCCAGCAGCGTAGTCGTCGGAAACTCCAAGGAACGGGTAGGAACTGATGCTAAACTCAAACTGAGCTATAGGTTTGTCAGTGGTGTGTTAAATTATGTATGAATCAATGTAAACTCCAATAAGCCCTGGAGGTTTATTGTTATATTAAATTAAATCTTCTAGTATAAACAAAATATAATACAGTAAAGTGCTTGGTTAGCAAAGATGATAATAGACGCAGGTTTTGTGGTAAAGATGGGTACAATCACAGCGCCTGCTCCAGGAAGCGCCATTTTGCCGGTTTTACTTTTGTGAGGAGAGCAGTGAGCGTGCAAAAGAAAAATACGATTTTCTTAAAGAAAAAACAATCGGGAGTGACCATGACAAGCTGTCACTCAGCACACAGCATGAAAGTATGACAATAATCCACACACAACACACATCAGCCATGTTGGTGATTTGTTTTTGTGAAGGGTCAGCATGGTTTTGGTGCATGATTTTGAATTGTTTCATAAAAGGTGCCCCAGTGTTAGAAAGAATAGAGAATTCATCCAGCTCTTATTGTGGCTGCCACGCAGATATTTCATGGTGACTCGACTCAGGCACTTCCTAAAAACAAAACGGGCTGTTCAAACTGCAACAATACCTTTAAATAGTCTGAGCTTGGAAAGAAAAGCGTCTGGACTTCTAAGTTGCTTGAAGACGTTCCATCTCTCATCCGAGAAGCTTCTTCAGTTCTAAGGTCAAATGGTGGAGATTCTCAGATTTAATCCCTGTGGTGGTTCCCCCTCTACCCAATCACATGAGCCAAGGTGTGAAAACAGGTGTGGGTCACAATCAGCCAGGGTTTCGGGTGAACTCATTGTGAAACCTAGCCCCACCCCATCTTGTGATTTCCTGAGGTCAGAAGGCCCAGGATGTGAGTGGGCGTTAAGGCGTCTGGGAAGGGATCTCAAAACTGGATTATAGATGGCAGACGGTTGGTTGTCGTAAACCACCGCCTCTTTGACCCTAGAACTGAAGAAGCCTCTCAGATGAGAGGTGAAACGCCTTCAAACAACTTAAAGAAGTCCAGACAATTTTTCTTTCCAAGCTCCTTAGACTACGATGACCTGGATGACTGAGAACCTTCACAGACGTACCTTGAAATATGTTGGAAAACTCTTTATTATTTTTTTAATCTTCCTCAAAATAAAGGTGAGACTCTTGAGAGTAATAATCTGATTCTCGAGTGTGTTGGCTCACGATATGGAGCATTAATCTAGCATTTCTTTATGATATGGAAAAACAGCACAAGTATAAAGAAGGCTTTAGGAAGGCACCACCAACACTGCAATTTTAGCTACTGGTCCTGCTTTTTCATTGTACACTGATATACGCTCACCTGTAAAGAACTTCTCCTTCTGCTAATAAAAAGAACTTGCTGTAATACGTCATTTCTGCTGCTTGCTGTTTGCTTGATGTCGCTGCAGAATGTAAGTGCTGAATCCAGTAGTGGAGGCACTCTCTCTCCAGCGGGTCCCAAAGAGCCTCTCCGGTCCTCAACGTCCCCGATGGCCACAACCTTCCAGCCCTCGCCGACCACCCCGACCACGACCCCCGCCTCGACGCTGCCCCCTTCCCCTGGCACGCCGCACAGTCCCGCTCCCTCCCTCCCAGTAACGTAAGAAGCACTCAGATGTTGTTGACTGCAGCACGTAGAGCAGAGTCTGTAAAAAGCCATTTACTGACAGCCGTAGGGTAGAAGATAAGGCTGCGAACATACACAGCATTCGCTGAAATGCTGTCATTAATTATCATAATGGTTCTAGTATCTGTTAAGAAAAGCGTGTAACATAATAGCCTACGATTTAGAGAGAGAGAGAGGATGTGACAGGAAAGGTGCCATCCACCCACGAGAACAGCCTGACATTGCAGGTAAAGACGCAGCGTTTTCCAGGAAGCTTGTGAGCCTATTTCAGATCATTATAGGAAGTAAACGTGACAGAAAATGGAAATTAGGAGTATTAACTACAGAACTGGAAAGGCAGCCACACACCATACCTGCAATGGCACTGTGACAGTTTCTCACAGCTATGAAATGTGTCATTTTGGACATTTTAGTCATGTGGCACCATTAGGCTTCATTCTCTCACCCTGAAATGGGTGAGGGTTGCCACAGCGGGAAGCTCCGGATGTTTTATAAGGCAGAATTTTTATAGTGAATACTTTTCGTGTCTGCTCCTGGGAGCAAACGCTTGCTTCTTAAGCAAATGTGTAAACCACAACACACGCACGTCTTCCAAACTCCTAGTGGTTTAAAATGAGTCCTCCTAAGATATTACCGAGGCTTTGTTTCTTTAAACTTAGGTCTGTGAGAAAACAGTCCTGAGCTGCACAAGAAGATAATGTTGAATATTAGGTTGGCCACATTAAGGTGAGGAGGAGCTTTCTGATTAGATCTCGTCTTATTACAGTCATCAGTTTGCCTCTTCATGTTGCACTGATCACTTCTTTAGCCATTATGTGCGTTTCGAGGACTGCAGACCTCCTAAATGATGTTAAATTCATTATTCCACCCTAATGCTGTTGGCTCATGTTTCTTTATTCCAGGGAGGTGAAGGTGACAGAGGTGAAGCCGAAGGAGGTGCAGCTGTCTGTGGAGCGAGTTCCTGGGACTCTGTCCACTGCAAGCAAATCGGTGCAAGTCAACGGTGCTGCCACAGTCAGTATTGATTCCTCCTTTTTGTTTTGTTTTTTCTGCTCACCGGCGCTTTTTAATATTTGCTGCCTCTCAGACACCTCAGTCACCATTAAATCAATCTCATCCTGAAGAAAAGAAGGCAAATTAATTGTCTCGTATTGATTTTGATTGCAGACAACTCGATTTTTAGAGGAAAAAACTGTGCATTTTTAAAATGGACACATGTAGCAGCCAAAAAAGCTTTACTTGTAACAAGCCAAAGGCAAATTTCCTCTTACAGCCTTAATTTAGGTCTGTGTGAGGTGTCAGAAGGAAACGGTGCATTTTGAAGAAGAAAATCTGTTTTGATGGAGGGGCGAAAAAAACAACTCCTGCTTTCCTCTCAGCTTTGGTCTTTTTTTAATAGCAATAAAACACGAGCCAAGGTCTGAAACGTACTGCTGCTAAAACAACGACCACACACACACACACACACACACACACACACACACACACACACACACACACACACACACACACACACACACACACACACACACACACACACGCGCGCGCGCATAGGAGTGAACAGAAACGGATCTGGCAAATTAAATACAATCAACATGCCAAATGTGGGTTCAACAATCATATCACTGCTGTCATGTTGAACCTCTTAATCTCTGAAATGTTCAGGAGCCAAAATTCTGAATGTTTTTAGCTCAGTTGCCGTGTTTATTACAGCGTTTTCCCAAACTGTATAAAAGGGAACGTTTGTAGTTACAGGCTGTCCCCAGCGTTATATTCATACATGGAAAAGTTTGATTGACATGTGCCTGCATCGGCGTGAAATACATTTTTTCTCATCTCCTTGTTTTCATGTTTGTTGTTTATTAATAAATTATATACACTTAATAAAAATTTGCCTTTGGATTGAATTATCAGCCAAATTCTTTGATTTTCAATATTTTCAATTTTAATTTTTCAGTCCTGACATTAAAGTTTCTGCACACGTTTAGGAGACTGCTGTGTAGTGTAAACCAGCGGCCCCCAACCTTTTTTGCGCCACGGACCGGTTTAATGTCCGACAATATTTTCATGGACCGGCCTTGTCGTGGATAAATACAACAAGATAAAACCAGTACCGGTACCAAAAAAAATAAGATTTATTCATAACACACGGGAAAAGACCCAGGAAAACAGAGTTAACGATAAAAAAGATTAAAAAAATAACGCTAAAAACCCTGAAAACCGTGAATTTCACACCCGAGCTTCAACTCTCGCTGCCTGCTACCAAAGGACTCATGGTCACGCTGGTGTAAACCAAACAGTGAGCTGCTGTGAGCAGATTGAGGCAGAATCTGTGCAAAAAAATAAAATCCCAACACAGCTGATGAATGTAAGTAAACAGAGATCAGCTGAGCAGGTACAGAAACTTAAATCCCACAGTTTGCCTGGTTCTGTTGTATTTTTAGAAGCTTCTTTACAGTTTTACTGACTTCGAGCTGTTGTAATGTGGGCAAATTGTAACTGTTATTGGGAACAAAGTCTATCCCTGATGCTTCACTTCAGTCTGTCCTTCTGTTTGGGGTCCTCTCTTTCGGCTCTCTCTGTCACTTTGTGGCTAATGGCTCTCTCTCTGAGCCTGTCCCTGGAGATGTCTTCCTGTTAAAAGGGAGTTCTTCCTCTTTACAAATGTCTGCCCACCAAAACTGTGTCTAAACTCTACAAAAGGGCTAGAAAAACAAAATGGTAACAACACACTATATGTGCACCACACAACAAACATCGACTTGTTCCAAAAGGTGGAGGGAATTTGTGCGGAAAACTCTATTTAGTAGGGGTGCAACGATACACAAAATTCACGGTTCGGTTCGGTTCGATACTTTGGTGTCACGGTTCGATATTTTTTCGATACAAAAAAATGTTCATGCCTTTTTAATTTGTCATTTATTAAAATTATAAATATATATTTTAACTCAAAAGTACAGTTTTTAAATTTAACCCTAACCCTTGTGCGCGTTTTTTATTTTGACAGCGAATGCGCACCTGCGGACCACTTATGTGCAGCCCTGGTTATTTAGCTCGTCATATTGCAGCCACAGAAATTATTTTGTCCATGAAACCATAAAGCTGCACTTTCTTTTTGCCTTATAGTCTCATTTGTCATAACTTCTCCGTTTTGCGGTAAGCTTTTCTTTGGCTGTCACTTCTTCACCCCGACCTGTCTTATTTGGCTCAGCAGAACTAAAATATATATACTGCTACTTTTACACACGGACTCACATAAGCTCAGCGATTCTCTGCGCGATCAACCTCTCACATGTTTAAGCTGCGGGAGATTTCACTTGTCATGTTTGCATAGTAAGCTAACGATTAATAAGACGATGTCAGAGGAATTGGTGCACAAATTATCATCACTCACAGATCAGTGCTGTCATTGCAAAGTGAAAGCAAAAAAACAAGCGCAAATTCAAACGCAATTTCAATATGTCACATATTGACAGTGGCTCACCGATGCCAATGACATAATTACCCAGCTACATTTCTGAAAGAATGCAAAAGCATTGACATATATTTTTCCTACAATAGCCCGACGGGCAGGGCAGAGAGATTTTTGTAGCCCGACTGAAAAAATCGCTAGCTCCGGGACGTCGGGCTAGCGATTTTGCAAGCCCTGTATCTGATTGAGGAATCACTCATCTTTGGAAAAGAGAGTTTATTACAGAGAAATGTCTCTTTCCAAAATAAAAGCTATACTATCCGCTTCTTCTGGGCTATATTCTCAGCAGCATAAGGAGTAGAGCAGGGCGATATGGCCAAAAATATTTATCACGATATATATTTGAAAATTTGCGATAACGATATAACCGACGATATAATTGATGCGAGACAAAATACAACTCCACAACATTACTAGCGCAAAAAGACAACCTTCCATTTATTTTCACTTAAACAAGAAGCTGGTTTTTATGTACATTAAAGCTTTATAAAAATGTAACAGTGCAAATGCAAATTGCTTGCTGAAAGTTTAACCAAAAGGCATTTCCAGTAGAAATGGGCTGACATATCCTGAGCATAACCATGTATAATATCCACTGAAGTCAAAAAGAGGTGCTTTGCAACATTAAACTGCAGTGTGCAGTACGTATTTTTCGGACCATAAGGTGCACGGGATTATAAGGCACATTAAGCGAAACAAAGCAGTCAGATAAATCAAACTTTATTAAACTCATTCTTCTTGCTTCCTCCACTTCTGTACCATTGATTCATTAATGTTGAATTCTCTGGCAGCTGCTCTATTCCCATGTTGTTGCAGTATATTAATGACTAACCTCGTATTGTGGATGGATTATCTCAGTTGTTCTCCTGACTGAAGTTTGGTCCGTTTACAGCATCCTGCCATGCGATTGCATTTGTCTCTAACCATGAAGAACCTTCACGTTAACTTTTATAAGTGGAAAAGTGTTAGTGTTCGTCCTCCAGCTTCACTGTTTATGTTATGCTAACATAGCTGTGTCGCTAGCGATCACGTAGCACATCATTATATACCAGCTAGCCCAACTTCAGTAACCCTACAAACGTCACTGCTGTTTAGTTTCCTGTCTTCATTTATGTTGGAAGTGATAGCAGAGCTGTACGTTTGATTTTTTTCAGAAATCTCTGTCAGAACATGCTATATCATGCTTAGGTAACTAGCGAAACTAGCGAGCTAACTTCCGCTAGCTTCCTGCTAACTTCTAACTCCGTTAAATGTAATAACTTTTGTTTTCATGGATGCCTGGAAGTTAAACTTTATAGTTACACCTGGTAAAGCAGCAATGCTGATCGTTTTATTAAAGATGAAAGAATTTAGACAGTTTTTAACTCTAAGTGATGCTGCAGTGTTGTTTGACCTGAAGAATACGGAGTTTAGGACCCAGATTACTCCCAGATTTAAGAGCATCTTAGTCCGACAAATATGACAATAACAACGGCCGCTTGCATGTTCTGCAAAAAAAATGTGCTTTGTTGTGTATCTGACGGACAAACACCAAACCAGTTCCACATCACTGAAGTTGCACCATTTTTACAAACCAATTCTGGTTCATCTGTTTCACTCAACAATCGGCCATGTGTGTATGAAAACAAAGGCACTGCGCATGCGCGTTTTACTCCCATTCTATCGCGATATTTCATTTTCCTATCGTTGCCTAACATTATACCGGTATTACCGTGAACGGTATAATATGGCCCAGCCCTAATAAGGAGAATCACGTGCTAACAGCTGTCTAAATGACTCGGCTAAAGTTAGTAGCATGCTTGTTGTTTTTGTCTTTGCACTAGGATGATGTCGGCGTAAATGTGCAGTCATATTCGTTGTGTTCCCACTAGTGCTTTCAGGTTAATCTCGTTGAAATGACCTTAACGCCACAACACGGCAAATCTCCGTTAACGAGCTACCGCCGATCGCTCCGTGCATGGGGCTAGACGGCCAACACGTTAACGAGCTAACTGCGCTAACACACTAGTTCACACCAATGTAATTGAGCATTGCATGGCACATCCAACATAATGTTTTACTTTAGTCCATGACTCGCTTACCTTCAGGGTCATACGTCACATGAAAACCAAAATAATTCCAAACGCCAGATCTGAATGAGGGTGGGGGAGGTCCATCTTGCAAGGAGAGCTTATCTTCTGTCTCGCTAGCTTGCCCTGCGCTCTTCCTCCTGACGATGCTGTCTGTGTTGAGCGCTCAGTGGATCTGCGCTCAACAGTGCAGCCTAGGCGGAGTAGTCGAACGCAGATTCACTGAGCACTCAACACAGACAGCATCGTCAGAAGGAAAGTTGATAAAATAAATTACAAATGTTGTATTGTTCGATACATATGCGTACCGAACCGAAAGCACTGTATCGAACGGTTCAATATCGATACGAATATCGTTGCACCCCTACTATTTAGATTCTTCATTACTCCACATATTACTAACAAATTTCAAGCGCACCAGCAAAAATGTTGGAGACACTCTCATATCTTTTGGACGTGTACACAATTGACTTCATTTTGGGGCAGTATATCCAAGTTAACAGATGACATCATGTCCTATGCCATCCCTAAGGACCCCAGGATCTTCATCATCTAAAAAGGCCATAACAAGGAATTGGCTTAAGAAGGATCCTCTCCAAGTAGAGCAAGTGCTAGAGATTATAGAGGACATGCATCTGATGGACAGACTGACTTTCTTTCTATGACTTAAAGGTCATCCTTTTCAACAACATTGGACTAAATGGCACAAATATAAGCAAAGACCTGAAGATTCTGTCACTTAATTCAGCTTACCTCTCTATTTGTGTGATGCTTGGACCAATTTGTTGTTGGGGCTCTCCTTCTGGAGACACGTGTGCTACAGGCCTGAACCTTTCCAGGCATTGTATGTGAGATGCATGTGAGGAAGTTCGTTACTGACGCTAACGGACCCATACGGGGATCTAACTCTGATTCTGTCCTGTTCAAGGTGGAAATGAAAACCACTCGTTCACAAACTGCCCGCAGACGAGCTTTGTAAGGATGTGTGCAGAATGTTTTACAACTGTCTTGTGTTTTCCTGCTAGGAGCAGAGGAAGCCCTCCTACGCCGAGATCTGCCAGCGGGTGAAGGATACCCCGACGTTACAGCAACCAACCACCCCTAAGGAAGCTAAGCCAGCCTGCGCCGCCACAGCAGGCGAGGAGAGGAAGTGCCCCGACGCCTCCACGCCTTCAGGGGAGGCCAAGGCCAGAGAGACTTACCACCCCTCCTCCAAACCCAGTTCAACGGGTGCCACCACAGGCAGACCCCCGAAGGAGGTCCGAAGGCCGGGTGGGCGGTGGGCCTCTCCGCCCCCACACCCAGGGAAAACCCCCAACAAAGATTCCCACCACACCCCACCCAAATCCCCGCAGTAGGGTGACCTCCTTTCCCTCCCCAAGTCCTCCAACCCCACTACTATGCTCCACAGATGCGTTTAAAAAAATAAAGGAAATACAAGTCAGGGCTACTCGATACTTATATCCCAGAATCACCTGTCACAAACAAGCATAGAGGACGCCTTCTTTTCTGGATCAGGGCTTGCAGACAAAAAGCACTTTACTGTGCATGTAGAGCACCGTTTCTTTTTCTTTATATTCTATTTATTGTTTTTGGTTTTTCACTTTTATTTCTCCTTTTCTCTTTTTGCATTACGTAGTGGTGTCAGCCTGTCAGGTGGCACAGACAACACTGAAATTTGTTCATTCTGTCCAAACGGCCTTGTGGGATTAAATTAGCCGCGCGTGTGTGTGTCTGCGCGTGTGTGTGTCTGCGCGTGTGTGTGTGTGTGTGTGTGTGTGTGTGTGTGTGTGTGTGTGTGCGCGCGCGCGCGCATGTGTGGGAAGCAGCAGGGCATTGTTGGAAGCCACCCCAAAGGATGATGGGAAAGGGTGCATAAAACAGACTCCATCTTGTTTGGCTGTCATAATGAGGGGTTTGTTTGCATGTTGAGTGGCAGCATTGTGCAACTTTAAGTGGCTTAATTATGGGTCATTATTAGTCCTTTTGTTTTTAAATACATATTCACATCCATATGCAACTCAACATCACAAGAAGACTTGGATCCTTTGGTTTACATAGAATTTTTTGCAGGTTTGTTTACACTAGGTGGCTTTTATGTCTTTTTGGGGTTTTTTGCAAACTGTAGTTGGCTGTTGGTACAGTAATTGGTCATCCTCCCCTCGGCGTCTTCTCCCTCTGATCCTGTTCTTAAAGGATCACCCCTCCTGCTGTTATTCCCTCTCTGTTTTGCTAACATGCTAACTCACCATAGTGTGCGTCTGTGGCTTAACGTGGGGTCAGCGCTGTTTTGTTTTTTGTTTTTTTTAGTATCACACAGGAAGGGCACATGACTTTTCTCTAAAATGAGGCATCTTGTTGTAACAGTGAAAGTAGGTGAGGTGTTGCTCACACTGCATATGAGTCTGCAGACATTTAACTAGTCAGGAAGCTAAATTCTCTCCCCGCTTTTCATTTCCTGTCAAACTGTTGATCATTATTGTGGAAGGAAGGAAGATGCAGGGCAGGTTTTAGGCTGACAAACTTAAAAATCGAGCGGTGACGAGGAAGCCGCTTCTTCCCATCTGAAAGGGTTTTGTTTATTCTGGAGGCGAGGGAACGCTGGCAAGCAGGAAGGAGGAAATTAACACTAGCTACCAGCTATCAGCTCAGTAAACACGTCTGTTTACAGGCGCCGAACGGAGGGTTTTTTGGTTTTTGTTTAATTTTCTGGAAATCTGCTGAGACACAGTGACTCATCAGGAGGCTGAGATGTGTGTGAGTTTCCTGCCATAAAATGGGACGAGTCCAGAGTTCAGTGTGGCGATTTGATCCAGTGGGAAGTTTCCTGTTCAAACTGTTCAAACCTCCTTTCAAACGGTGGCATGTTTGTAGTTCTTTCTCCTACTTATGGTGCTAGATATCAAAACCTGGAATCTGTTACTACAACTCCTCTGATACTGTAAGTAGAAATACTTGATTTACATCTGCAGACGTTTAATTGCACTGTTGTTGTTTTCTCAGACTCTCGCAAGCAAATTCATGTGATTAATCCTACCTAAAGTGAAAAAAGGGACTAACTTTGTTTTGTTTTTTGGGGAGGAAGTTGGGGAATGACACACACAGTTCAGTTTTCCAGGAGGGAAGTTGACGAACACCCTGCTGCATCATCTCCATTGACACAATCACTGAAGCTTTTTTGTCTTGTCGGTCATGTTGAAGCATCTGCGCAGCATTAAATTTTTGAAGACTGATGCTTAACGTTTTTTGTTCGTTTGTTTGTTTTTGTTCGGTGCTGCTTGAATAGACATGCAGTGGTTTGGATTTTTAACTTTGGGTTTTGGGTCAGTGAGGATTTTGTTGGAAAGTGGTGAAAATGGGGAAGTGGGATGGTTGAATAGACGAGTATATTTTTATGAAGGTAAATAACGAGTGGATTTTTTTTTTTTTTTTTTTCTGGAACGTGGTTTGCAATGTTGAAGTGAGAGAGCGATAATTTGGCTTTGGGGGTCCCATCGGGACTCGTGAACAGCCTTAAACCAAACATTTAAGTGCTGGAAGGTTTGGAGCAGGAAGGTGTGTAAAATCCATCCTTGGGGTGAAAATGTTCCGCTGTTTTCCTCAAGTCTATACCACTAGGATTGTTTATTATTGTTGTTTGGGGGTGTTTTTTTTTTTTTTTCTTTCCTCCTCTCTGTCGGCGTGCTTTGTTGTTTTCTTCTAGTTTGTTTGCACTCTTTGATTTCTCTGAAAAAATTGGAAAAGATCAACCGGAGCACACGGGACTTCCTCTGTTGCCGCTTCACTCTGGTTACCTTTGATAAATGGCAGCAGACAGGAGGACGATTTAAAGCACAGAGTAAGAGGAAACATCCTTTACTCACCTCGAGCCTGGCTCGTTTGAAGCGCCGGCACCCAGTTGGTCAGAGCTTTCATGGGACATAATCGAAGCAGCGATTTTATACCAGAGCTGGTGGAAAATTTTGCATCCTGCACCAGAGTGAAGTAGCAAGCTCGCACGTTCAGGGAGGGCAGCTCCAGCTTTGGTTGGAAGGTCTGCCTACTGTAGCAACCACTTTGGCAGATAACCAACCGAGTGTGTTTTTTAATTTGAATGTAACTGTCTGAAAAATGACTTAAAAGACTTCCCTCCCTGCTCCTCGGTCATGTGCTCGGGTTCATCTTTTGAAGTCGTCACCTAAGATGCAAAAACACCCTGAAAAAAATAAATAAAAACCACTGTACTATACACAATATCTGTTTAGGTGGGACCTCGCATGTCTCGCTGAAGTCTT
This sequence comes from Maylandia zebra, assembly GCF_041146795.1. Taxonomy (NCBI): domain Eukaryota; kingdom Metazoa; phylum Chordata; class Actinopteri; order Cichliformes; family Cichlidae; genus Maylandia; species Maylandia zebra. The sequence goes on from NC_135184.1 coordinate 5,205,332, forward strand.
CCTGCAACAAAAAGCATTCTGGGTAATCCCACTAAGAGAAAACAGGAGCCTGGAGAAGGGAAAGCTTCATTTAAAGAGCCTGTACTCCTGGTCAGAGCTGCTTTTGATTTGGATGCTACAGCTTGAGTTTAGTGAAAAAAGAAAATATTTTTTTATTATTTTGAAGGACTGAGATGCACTTGGATGGGTCTATTATTTTCTCTTTTTTGTTTTCCTCATTGGTGGAAATGGTAAAACAAATGTAAATGCACCATATCCACTTATTTATAAAGCAGTGCTGTTTATTCCACAAGAAATATCATTAAGTTTTCTTTTTGGGAGAAGGAAAAAATGATGTATTGAGCTCTCAATATATACACACACACACACACACACACACACACACACACACACACACACACACACACACACACACTTATATATATATATATAAGTGTGTGTGTGTGTGTGTGTGTTAAAAAAAATCCATCCAGTGTTTGAGAAACTTGAATTTTATTTAAACTTGAAAAATGACTTTGCCTTAACTTTTCTACAAGACAAGCATAGAGTTTTATTTCTTTTCAGAAAAGATCCCCAAAATGTTAACGAAGCGTGAGATGTGGAAATATTTAGTCACACCAGACGTCACAAGTCTTACTGCGAGAGAGAGAGTACAAATCTAGCAGCGTTTCCTTTCTTTTCCTACTTTTTGTTTTTTGTTTTGTGTAAAATGTACGAAAAATCTTGGGTCGTTCTTTTGGTTTCTTGTTCAATAGTTTCAGGTTTTTTGGTTTTTTTGTGCAGGGGGGTGGGGGTGGGGGGGGGGATAAAAACCTTGTAATTGCAAATCTAGTCAATACTGTATTAAATATGTGCACTTTGAAGTGTGTGCTTTGCTTGTACAGATGTAAATACTCAGAAAAATATAAGAGGTACCTTAAAATGATTATAAAAATATATTGATCCTTGTTAACTATAATGTCGCTATCGAGCTGGATGTAGAATATAAAAGAAAAAAAAAAGACGTGATGTCGTGCGTTCGGAGATATTTTTTCTTTAACTACTATTGTTTTTCAGTTTGGGTGTGCTGAGTTTGATTCCTGCTCCGCTCTGCAGTGTGAGCAGATCATTTATTGTATTTTTTTTGTTTTCGTTCTTTCATTCCTTTTTAAACTTTCGCTGTGGGTTCGGTCGCACCTGGATGCTCAGGTGCGACAGTAACCCCGCCCTCCCTCTCCTCAGCGTTCACAGTCTGTGGTTCCGACAAAGCCGAGTGTCCACCGGCATCCTCTTCGAAGCTCTGGCTTCTTTTTCTTTCACTGATTACAGTTGATTTTGGGGGAATTTTCCTCACAGTGTGTTTGCTTTTTGGACAGTCTGAATGAAGGTTTTTAGCAAAACAAAAACAAACAAAAACAAAGCACTACATGTTGGATATTTACTCTGTTTTTGCCATTGTTGAGTACTCTGCTAACAGTGCCAAAAGATGAGACGTGACATGAAAGCTGCAGCTAAAGGCATTAATGCAAAACTTTAGGTAACACTAATACTTAAGATGAGATGTTCATGCATATGCAGCTCAGTAGGCTATAATCAAACTGCACTGTGTCCACATTGGTCGGGCAGCATGACTAGACTGCAGCTTTTATTTGAGAATATTAGATATCCTCGTTCTGGCTCCAAATATCCACCAACTCTGCTTAACGATGACCATCTGAGGGCTTATTGGTTTTTGTCTGATGAGCTCAAACTCTATTTTCTGCTTTCTGTCCATATTTTAGGATGAGTGAGTATCACAGTTTTGGGGGAATCAGATTTCAGGAAATGAAAAGTCTGAAAAACACTGGACGCCTGGCTCTGTCATGTTTTAAATCTGTTTTAAATTTCACTTGTCAACACATTTGATTTTTGCACATACACCAGTTTAAATGTGCGGAAAAATAAATAGAAACCAAATAAATTGCACATTTCTGTTGTTAGTCAGTGAACAGCACAAAAAAAGGCAACTAAACCTCACAAATCTTTTTGTGTGGCAGACCGATTATTGGTTCTTACGTGTTTTGTTAGATAAGCCATTTTTTGGTTTGTTTTTCACAAACAGAGCCACGTGCTTTATTATAAAGGACAGGCAAATACTCAAAATACATTTTTTTAAAAATTAAGTTTTGTATTCATAGAACAGCTAAAAGCTTTCCTGCAAAGGACTAAGCTTCAGTTTTAAAACAGGAATAGTTTTGCTAGATGTCGTTTCTCAGATTTAGTTTGTTTCACTGGTTCTTGTGCTCGGCCCTGTCATACACCTGTTTATTTAATGGGTTTCTTAGAGCTTTGTTACTGATTTTTGGATTTATCTGTGATAAATCGCAGCGTTCAGATTGTACCAACCTGCACAGTTAGAGCCAGAGATGATCTTGAAAAGCTATTCAACTTCCTCTTCACCTGAAACTGAACAAATTTTGCTGCAGACCAACAGGGGGCACCTGAGTGAACCAGAGTGAATCAAGCAGGTTTTGTAGTTTTCACAATCATTGATAAATTGTCAGATTAGAAATAAAACAGTTGGTGGGCTTTTAGACCTTGCCCATAAAATTCCGGCGTTCGAATCCTTTCAGATTGACTGGATTTACGACAGGAAACACTCTTTTGATGGTTTTGGTTTTCACACAATAATGAGATGTTAGAAGTGTAGATAAGCCACAGTGGAAACTTCAGTGTGCCTATAATAAGCAGCTGGTCGTGGTGATGCCATCAGGATACCATGGAGGTGGTTCATGCTCCACTGATGTCTCTGGCAGAAACGCATTTTTCTACAGTCGGAAACCTGTAAAAATCTAAAAATTTAGCTTTTATTAATCATTTCAACCACTTCTGTCAGAAACATGGTGAGGGGAAATGTTTACTGGAAGTTCAGAGAGTGGGAAGAGTTGTTTAAGTCCAATCTGACCAACTTCTGCAAATGTTGAATTCTCAGTTTATCCATTTCTCTGTGCGTTTGGGTTGGGGTCCAGTAATCCCTTTGGTCTGATTTCATTTGGTAAGCCTTTCAGATGCTGGACAGAAAACCAGAGCTTTTCAGACAGAAATCAATAAAAAGAAAGCCTGAACCATCGAAGCTGGCCAATCAGCAGCTAAACCGACTTTGACGTACCATCGGGCGGATGCTGGTTTGCTGAAAAGAGGGATTGTTGGTGGACACTTCTTGGTTTAGTCGAGGCGATGTGATGTGTGACGCCCATCAGAAGCTTCCCAGTGAGGCACATCTTGAACACTCGGCACTTGAGGTGGGGGATTATTGCAGCCTGCCGCCAGGTGACGACGAGTCTCGGGCCCTCGGATTGTGCATTTCGTTTAAAAAACAAGGCGACTGTTTGGAGTCGTCATTGCGGCTGTTTGAGATAAAAGTTTCCTGCCCAGGTGTCGATGTGAGCGCGAGACATCCAAGGAGCCCAAAACCATTCGACCTGCTCTGTGCAGTTTTGTTTTTTTCTCTTCAGATTAATGTTTGTGATTTCTTGTTCATGTTCATCAGCTCCAAGATTTCCTCTACTGAGAAATAAATGTACAAATGTTTTGTTTTTTTCCTATGTGCTTTTTTGTTTGTTGGGGGGGGTTAAAGGCTCAACTGGAATGAGAGTAGTTTACCTTGTTCAGAGCGATGTTTCTCACGTACAGTACATTTAACACGCAGTTTGAGATGTCTGTTAAAACCATTTGATCACATGTGGACTGCAGTTCGATGTGGCAAAGAAAACCAATAACCGTGCCATTATACAACAGTCGTTTAACCTGTACATACATAGCTGAGCGCTTACCGTCTCGGGCTTTTATTTTTGTTTTTTACTTTAAGATGTGATTTTCCTGTTACTGGAAGCCTGGAGACACCTTCAGTTTGACACCAGTGACTGCAGGAGCGTTTTTCACGCGGTGTAACTTGCGGTGGATCCCTCGCCTGAGGTCGAGGCGTCTTCTGCCTCTGGTGGCCTCGAACTTTGAGAATACAAACTGGGCATCTCTGAACTGTGAATGTGTGCATGTGTGGAAAAAAAATAAAATGTACCACCCAGCTAATCCAGGCCGATGCAAAAGTGACTCTTTCCACAAGCGCGGTACCTCAGACTGGATGGTACCGCTTTCAAAGGGATCTCTTATTCTGGCGGGAAAGACACCGCGAGCTCCGCGCCTCTTCAGTCTTGCCGGCGTTCATCCAGATGCTCAGCGGTGGCATTTTTGAAGGAGCTCCCTTTTCCTCGTGGACTTCTGCATGGAGCGTCACACTTCATATCAGCCTGTTGGTCGCCTCAGACCTCCTTCCTGTTCGTCCATTTTGACAGTGCCATTTTTTTCTTTTTTTTTTTTGGTTTGTTTTTTTTTTGTTTTTTCCTCCACGAGGGTTGCATCTTGTCATTTAAAAAAAAAAAAAAGACCCCCTTGTGTTTTTGTGTTTTCATTTTGTTTTTCAAAGATGTATAACAATGAATGCACATCAACTGACTGGAAAAGGACTCTATGAACTCACTGTGGTTTAACTCATTAACACTCTTACCATGCTACGCTAACAGCTGTGGACAATCGACGACTCCACCGTGTTGGGGTTTGGACAGATAATTTTGCCTAACGACACCTTTAACAGACGTGGAATGGAGGTTTGCGATCAAGAGGGCTTCTCTCTATTTTTTTTGTTTTGTTTTTTTGTTTGTTTTTGTTAATTTTTTTTTTGTTTGGGTCTTTTCTTCCATCGAGACTGGAATCAAGCGTACATGTCAGCTATAGATAATTTAAGTTACTCTTGTGTCATGATGTAAACTGTCTAATTTGGAGAAAAAAATGTAGCTTACTGAAAAATAAAGATTTAGGCACTGTTGAGGAGCTGCCGTGTGATTTTTCTTTCTTTCTTTCCAAAAGGTCTTTTCAAACCTTTCTTGTTAGTTGTTCCATAATTACAGGAACTACAGTCAACATAGAGAAAAATTACACCAAGTTCTTCCCCATGAGCGGGGGGGGGGGGAAGTGAAAAACCTTTTTTAAGCAATACCTTGCAAAAAAAATCTGATTGCCTTCAGGATGTAAAGTTCAAAGTGGCACTGTTATATTGTTATAAGCATCAATATGCATCACTCAGAATCAGCTGTTTGAACAATGCAATCCAGGATAGAAAGAAAATATCTCTTTGTCGCTGCCGAGTTTTGGCTTTTGGGAGAACTTTTAGAAAAGCCTGATCGTAATAATTCGCAGTAGCAAAGAAGTGTGAAAGGCACAGAGTCGTTCTCAAGCGTTACTCTGAAAGGAGGATGTTTCCAATTTTGGCGATATTGTGATAAAACAGTGATACGTTGTTTGATGTGACGGACATATCCTGGTGTAAAATGACTGGAGCTAATGCCATCGAGAGTATCTGTTTAACCAAATAAGGTTTTGAAATCCATGGAAATCCCAACCATCGCTTTAATGATTCTCAGCGGTGGGGGAGGGGGCAGCAAATTTTTTGGGGTGGCCGGAGCCCCCTTTGGTGGCACCACTGCATGAAGGTCTTTAAGAAGTGGCTTTAGTTTAATTTGTCGTCTTTATGTCACAGGTAAATTGGGTGTTATCTGCATAGCAATGGAAATTATACTAATAATATAAACAAACAACACTTGTCTTTCAATTGAAAACACTTAAGATGTTGTATTTCTTGAACTAATCTTATCTAGACTTCGAACCACGCGGCCAACTGAGCTCCTTTATTAAGCCAATAAGGTGAAAAGTGCGTGCAGTCATGAATAAAGACTGAGGAGTTGAGTTTGACAGGATGGGCTGTACCGACCAGCATGTTCCCATCTTATCCCCCTGTGGTTGGTTAACTTCTCACTTCCTGTTAGCTACTCGTCTCTAGTGTCTGGTGTTTAGTTTTGCTTCCCTCCCCCGTCTCAGTGTCTTTGATCATCTTCACCTGGGTCTCGTTACCCTCCTGTGTCCCCGCTTACCCTTTTCTCTAGATCCACTGCGGTCTTCCCATTTTTGTCTCAGCGTTTGTCGTCATCCCCATGTGTTGTGAAGTTTTATGGTTTAGGTTTGAGTCTTAATTTCATGGAGTTAATTCTGAATAAACTTTTTTAACATCTGCCTGCCCGTGAGTCTGTATTTGGGTCCCTTTGCCTGAAATCCATGACCAAAGTCCAGCAGGAAGAAACGCTACATAGCGGGTTATAATCTCCACATAAATAATATTTTTAAATAACTGGATGTCGTGTAACTTTTAAACTGCTCAGTTAATTCTACCGTCTGTTATATTATTATAACACTGACAGCAGCAGAGAAGTTCTTAGGAGCTTTAAAACAGAAGAAATGTTTAGATTTTCACAAAGTAACTGAAATATTTTGAAGTTATTTACAAAAAGATGTGACACTGTGTCACTCCATTAATGATGACTGAATAAAGTATCACCTGGATGCTTTGTTCCATTAAAAATGAAAACAAACCCTGTTTCTGGTCTCCGTTGTTGGTCTTCTTTTTTATTTTGAGCTCTACTTCTGGACACGGCTGTGAGGAGCATCCATAACGAGTTTAAAACAAGCTGCCTTTGATTGGTTAAATAAATGTCCACATACTGTGAGTTAAAAGCATCTGGGCTTTAGGAAGTTCCTCTGCGTCTTTGTACAGATGAGAGCGGAAAGCCACAAGATGGCAGCATGCTCACAGAGGACCTCCTTCTTTTCTCAGCTCTGTCCTGTCGGATGAGGATGATCACAAAGAAACAAGCACTTTATTTATTTATTATCCAGCTGTGATTCATGGTTATTACACACAAACTACTAAAAATATTTCCAGATATTTTTATTGCTCATACTAAATTTGTTTAGTCTGATGTTCATGACTGGATGCCAACATTGGCATGGTCCAAGTCAGCCTGCAGGTAGATAAATGTGATTAGGAAGGACTGAACTCACTACAAAATAAAATATTTGCTTACATCCATGTCTTATACATTTGTTGTATGGATATCATGCAGTGATGATGCACTAATTAGTGGATAACATAGACTGTATATAAAAGATGTAGCTTACAGGCTGTATATAAATCCTTTATTTAAACAGACATGAAAAATAAAGGCTGGATATACTGAGAACACGTTGGATGTGGGCGTGGCTGTGACCACCAGAGTTTATTGTATCCACTAGAGGCGCTCCAGCATTATGCATGTCGAGGTTCCCATCATTTGAAAAGTGCACATCATGTTGTATCCAGTAAAGTTTGGAACTAGCGACTGAGACCATAAACCCATGAGGGAAATGTCCTGAGGTCACAGAGAAGTCCCCTCAGATGGTTTAATGATTCACAGAGTAAAGGATCCAAACACAGGCCACAGGAGACCAGGGTAAAGTCCAAAATCTAAACCTGTAATCAGTCTGAGGTCACAGTCAGGTGGGCAGTCGAGCATCCGTGAAGCAGGAGAGAGCATGATGAAGGACAAACTGGAGCATGAGAAATTTCTGAAAACTTTCACTGCAAGTAGAAACGACAATTTGTCAGGTGACTGAAGAAAACAGGGTATTTATATACTGTGGAGGGTGATTAGGTCATTGAATACAGGTGGAACTAATGAAAATTACAGAGGAAAAACCATAGACTGTGACTTTTGAAGCCTCAGTTTCAGCATTTTGGCCACTGCATTGCTGTTTTTTTTTTTGTTAAGCTGGAAGTGACCTCATGTGGATGGGATTACTCTATCTTGCTGGTTTTGCGTGCTGCATCCATAATGGGCTTGGGTTCAAAGCACAGACACTGATACCTGCAAATTTCTGCAAAGTAACCGAATAATAATCTGAATTTCTGTCATCGAAGCTGAAACATAAACTTATTAGGTGATCTATATCACAAAACAAGGCCAGGACTGAAGTTGTTCTACACCAAACTCGATCATCAACGCCTTTATGGAACTTGCTTTGTGCACTGGTGTGCAGCCATATTGGAACAGGAAGTGGCCATCCCCAAACTGTTCCCTCAAAGTTGGGAGCATGAGATTATCTAACAAGTCTCGATATGCTGGAACTAAGGCGGAGCCCAACTCCTAAAAACAGCTCCACATCACAATCCTCCGATTATTCAGTCAGACAAGTCCCGTTCCCCTGGCATCTACCAAACCCAGACTCTTCCATCGGATTGCCGGATGTAGACGTGTAATTGGTCCCTCTGGAGAACACCTAACATTACAGTAAGTTGGTGACCTGTGCGCACTATATGCCTCAGCATCCGCTGATCCCACTCTGTGACTTTACGTGACCTAGCACTTAGAGTTGCTTCCACTGAATTCCACTTTTCACTTTTCCACCTGAAGTTAACAGTTCGGTTGGGTGACTGAGTACTTTTGAATATAATGTACCATTAAGCTCCATCTGCCGTCTTTTACCTATATGTAATTTTCTGATTGAGTGGGATATCACTGAGATATCTCTGCTGCACCTAAATAAACATTCACCTAGCAGACTTTAAATGAGTGAATGAGTGATTAAATTTCACTGAGATAAAACAGAAAACAAACGATCAAAACGTGTTTCAGCTGTGATAATCTTTCTAATTAACCCTTCTTTGATCTCTTTTCTGCATCGCAGCCTCGCAGACTACTTGTTCAAAAGCACATGAACTACAGCTGACATTTATCCATCTTATCAATTAACATAAATGACAGTCAGGTTAACAGATTGTGTGTGTCTGTGTGTGTGTTTGTGAGAGAGAAAGTGAATGTGGCGCCCTCTACCGGTGTGTTGTTCATGGTGTGAAAATATTAAGCAGCACTTTGTTTTCATTTTAACTCCTGAAACTTTGACTGAAAATCGATCGGATTAAAAATATTGATTCCTGTGAGTTCAGTCGTGGATCTTTAGGATCACCTAAAGGGAAATTGTGTATGTGAGGCGCGTGAAGGCGGCAATAATTAAGAGGTGTGAGACAGGAAGAGAACAAAATCTGCATTCAAAATAAAAGCACAGCACTGGGGTTTGGATCTTTTGAATTTATTCATCTCCCAAAGTTGTTTCAAAAAGAATTTACTCTTACTAGCTATCAACATACATCCGATATTTTTTAGCAATGCATCATATTCTTTACTTTTAACAGACACACACTGGTGAACCGTAACTTGTCAGTATAAACGAGGTAAGCAGTGAGAACAAACCGTAGAAAAAGGAGAATGTTCAAAATAAACAGTCAAAATCTCCAAAATATATATATCTATAAAATCAGTCAGTAAATAAAATGCATTTCAATGTCTCAGTTAAAAATAATTACATAATCATCCTGACGCCTTTCTTTGAGTGTTTTAACTAAATTCAGATTTTTTTTTTTAGCCTGGATTGCTCTTGCTTTACCTATTTTTATTTAAAATAAGGAAACAAGTAACTAAAAATATTAACCTGCTTTTATAGTCATATAACATTTTATAACATACTTTATTCTGGAAATTAAATTAAAACAAAAATAAAAATCCAAGTATCACAAAAGTAACATTGATTTATTTTTTAATCTATAATTTATTAGCTCGTAACTTTTAGTTAAAGCCAGCCTGTGAGTCTGATTTACTCAGGTTTAAATTTGGAGGGTGTGAGAGCCACAGGCAGCGGACTGGGCAAAACAGTTGTTTTCTACAGTCATTGGTCTTAACGCTGTGATCTTATTTTGAAAATACAGGTTCCGGTAGCAGCTCTGCAGTGTTAGCTGTAGCTTGACGCTGGTTTGCGGAGAACGCGCAGAGCCGCTGCCGCACACGGAGCGACGCTGACGGACTCGGTGTGACTGACTTTGGATTTTTGTGGTTTGTGGAGCAGCGTGGGGACTGGAAACAGGGAGAAACAGCCGGAAAACAGATATTTAAGTCGGTTTGGAACGGCGGAATGGCGGACCGGGACCCGGTGCCGCTTCCTGCGGAGGTGCGGGCCAAACTGGCCGAGCTGGAGCTGGAGTTATCCGAGGGTGAGTACTTGGGTTTCACCGCGGAGCTCGGCGGCTCTGCCGGGGCTCTGCTGCTGTTGTTGCTCTGGGACTGTTTGTCCTTGCTGAGTTTGAACTGCTAGGAGATAAAGTGCTGAGCTCCAACAAGTTCAAGTGCATGTCTGTTCACACGCACACACGCTGCCACAATGACTGCTTTAACTGATCTGGATTTGGATGCAGGAGATGTGGCAGTGAAATGGAAACAGAGCTGTCACTGGCTGTGGACAGACTACAGTGCTGTTAGGGGGTTCTTGGATTGAAAGGAGATCATTGCAGGTTCACTCCCCCACACTGACACACAACGTCACCTGACGCCAGGTATCATGGGAATAATACAGATAATAGATAAACATCCCATAAAGTGCTCTGGGTGAACTGGAGTGGCTGCTGTGCACCAGAGCTCCACGGTATTGTTGCAGTGAAGCCTGCAGGGCTCCTCATTATTCATAGACTGTTGATTATCTGAAGGAGTTCATCAATCCTTACTCTACATAGTGTCCCAGAGTCCAAACACAGCCACTTTACAGCCAGCATTCACCTTTGAATCCAGCTGTACATCACCTTTTAACACTTAACTGCTTTATTTTGTCTGCTCAGGTTTTCAAAAATTCCCTACAATAATTCCCCAGAGTCAGGTGACGTCTCCAAAATCCACACACATCCACGCTGCTCTGCTAATTCCTGATAAAAATCAAAGAATATGTGTCATTTTTACCCCTAATCTGTTGATCTGTGCATGAATCCTTCCATCACGGCTGATAAACAACCCATAAAGTGCACTTTGAAGCCTCACTGGAGCGCAGGAGGCACACAGCAGCCTGCTGTGGGGATATCCCGGGAATTCTGTGGAGGTTTGTGTTTGTCAGTAGGAAAGTTGTTGTCAGAGAGGTTTTGTTATAAAATCCCGTTGAGCAGAGCCCTGCACGCTGCTTAGATGGTGCACAGGCAGCATGCAGCTGTTAGGAGACACACTTTTCACATGACACACCGCAGCCAGGCAGCCTTTTCTCCAGAGAGGCGATGAATGATTCCCATTATATTCCTGCGCCCCCCCAATAACACTACAGCATGCTATATCGGGTTGTTTTGCAAGATACTGAAATGCAGCTTGGGTATTGATTTTCTCATTAGCCCCCCTCACCACCACCTCCCTCTCTTTCTCCCCCTCCTTCCTCCTTGTTCTTCTTCTACTTCAGATTGATATGTCACATTGCTGCAGACTCACTCTCAGCCTGGAGAGTATCATAGTGTCATATTTCAGCTTCCTGCGAGCAGTGTTTTCCCTGCTTCTCTCCGAGGCTTTGTGAGGCTCGGCCATGTATGGAGAAAGAAGACGGCACAGAGGAAGAGGGAGGGAGGGAGGGGAAGAGATTGTAACAGCTGACTCTGAATGCACACATCGCATTTTAATGTTTCCACCGCTGCTGCTGTGAACGCTGAAAAGATGAGACAAGTAGTGGTGATGAAGAGGAGGGATGGATGGGGCGGGGAAGGTTGCACATATAAACCGCCAACTCTGAGTTCCTCCAGTGTAAACAAGTGCGTCTCTGGGAAACGGGGTCAGATGCCCCGCTGCAATATTTACATGCTTTGTTGATGGCGCGAGAGTCTGCGGTGGCGGCGGATGCAAAGCTTCCCCGCGTCCTGCAGACTTTGACCTAATTTTTCAATTTCCACGCATCATCCCTCCTCCATGCTTTGAAGCCTCTCGCCTCGGGGGAGTGGTGGCAGAAAACGTTGTTGTCAGCACTCAGGTGAAGGCAGAGCTTCACAGGGACCTCGTATCCTGCTGAAGAGCCCTTGAGCAAGGCAGTACACCCTCTTGTTTCCCCCCTAACTGTCATCAGGTGGTGGGAAGCATCCTCAAAGTGCTTCAGGTGATGGAACAAACATCCCCTTTATACACTGCATGAAAATGCTCTCTGAGGAAGTATGAGGATAATGGGTCATATACCTGGAGGATGAGTGCCTTGCTCATGGGCACAAAGTTCCTGTAAAGCTGTGTCGACACCTGGATGCTCACAGTGATGACGATGGCAGCACAAAGCAAAAAAAATAACCTCTGCTTTTTCTCTCAGCCTGCCTCTCTGCTCAAACCCTACCAACAGTTCCTACATTTCCCAGAATTCCCTCTGTTCTGAGCACCATCAGGGCACAGGTGTGAACTTGAGAATGAATTTTAAAGCCTGCTGGGCGGACGCTAGATTGAGCAGCGCGGTGAATAGTTGTGATTGAGATAAAAGAGGAGGCGACCTCTCACTCGGACGCTGACCTATCGCATCGCTGCAGTGCATCCTGGGATAGCTGGGGCTCTTAGTGGTCTGTAGTTTTTGCAGGAGACCTTCTGGGTGTGGCACAAATGTGGCATGTTTTAATAATAATAATAACTTTATTTGTCAGACTTGGAGAAAATAGAAGCTTGACTGACTTCTCCCCAGTCTGAGTTTAAGAGCACCGCTTTCATTTTGCTGCTGGATCTGATTTTGGAGAAGAAGGGCTGGGAAACGAATGTCGCAAACACCCTCACCCTGCAGGTCTGCAGCCTGGACACGGTCCTCACAGAGACAGACACTCCCGCTGAAACACACAACCCCGCGCTCGTCGTGCAGCTGCAGACTGACGGGCTGTCCTCAGCTAATCTGGCTGCTGGCTGAATATTAAGCTCTGCAGTCCAGCCCAGATAACAAGCTGTCCATCCCAACACACTGCAGATTACACACACACACACACCAGGCTGACCTCAGCTGCTCTGCAGTGCTCGTGCATTGTTGTCTCTGCTGTAGTTTTGATGCAGATTTAGGGTTGTTTCCGTTTTCTTTCATTATGCGCTGCTCCAGCTGCCAGGAGGGCACATGCCAGTCAGCTCTGTGGGCATCTCGTCGCCTGTAAACAGCCCAGGAAACATTAAACGCATCATTTCTCAGTCCAGTTTTTGGAGTCTACCTTTGCTCAGGCTTGCTCCGGGTACTCCTGCTTGTCCCAAAGTCCAAAGACGTGCACATCAGATTAATTGCTGATAGGAAATTGTCTCTAGGTGTGAAAACAAACCCTAAACTAAACAAAGACAGACTTTTTCCACTTTTGACACATTGTCTCAAACTTACTCTCCTTGACATCAAGGAGAGGGCGATTCTTTGATTTAGAAAGATTCTAAAATTAAAGGCATACCAGTCTTCTTAGGCCGCGATGTCCGACTTTTCCGGCAGCTACACATTTAACGTTCCACATCCACAATGTTTTTTTTTTAATTTCTTTATTTTTTGAAGTTTCCTGATTATCTGGTTATCTAATAATTTTCACAGGTCTTTGACTCTCCTCTGTGCTGTCAGCCGTGTTGAACTGATACACGATGATGACTGTCTAATTAATTAATCAGCAGATAATTGAAGCTCTTGCTTTGGCTGCAAACGTCCAGCTGCTCGCTGACCTGTTTGGCACGTTGGGTAAAAAAGTGAAAGGCTTCAGCTCGTTTCATTTTTTAGATTTCGAAGGGGCGCGCTCGTGCAAAAGCGAGCTGCTTCATTGGTTTGTAAGTGTATTCATCTCATGGCAGAACGTATTGAAAGTTACTTCAGTGTCACATTTCATTGAATCGAGAAGTGAAACCCTTTGGCGAGCTTGGGCTGATGTTAAAATCGCTCTTGCTTCACTCACATCTGGTCCTGATAAGAGTCCTGTGTGAGACTTCGGCAGTGAGTCTGTTATTCTGAAGCGCTCACTCTTCCCTCTTTCTTTCTTTCCTGAAAGCTCGTTCTGTCCGTGGCTCAGCAGAAGCGCTTCCTCTCAGCTCTGATATTTGAAAAGGACTCCAGTGTTCCTTCTCTGTGATTTATCGCCTGTATTTCGACCCAAAGGCAACAGGTTTAACTGACAGAAGTGTGAATCTGAGCGTGAGCAGTCTTCTGGATCTGTAGGGCCGTTTCCCAGAATTCATCTCTCGGAAACGTGGGCCACCTAAGTTCACGTGGTTTAAAGCAGATCTGAGGTCTGAGTGCTGTTTGGAGCTAGCACTGCGTGACTATCAGTTTTCCACAGGGCTCTGGTGCAGTTTAGGGCAGTGCTTAAGGCTTTATGTCGTGGCTGGTGAAGTCTTGAATAATTCAATCTGAGGAAACGGAGATCTGCATGTGAATGTGCAGAATCGGCAGCTTTCTGGTGAACTCTGAGTTTGAAGGCTTTAGTGGCGTGTGGGTGCGAGCTTTCTGCAAGTGACCAGCAGAAGTGGAAGTCCTGGCCCAGATTTCGCCGTCTGCAGTGAAAAGTCTGAAACTGTGGCTGTTTCTGCACATCGGCCGGTGGCTTCCCAGATTTTATTGACTGAATAATTGTTTTGTCCATCACACGAACGGTTAAAGAATCAATCATCCTGCAGCCGACTGATCCTTTTAACTGTACAGGGCGATTTCTTCCACCGTGATAATTATTATTGAGTTTCAGCCGCAGGTCTTTCGGTTTCTTTGCAGATGAATTCGCTTCTCGGAGTTTGTCAGAACAGGATGTGATGTGACGTTTTTGGCAGATTTTCAGAAGCTTCCTGCTGAGTGACAGCGTCTGTGCAGAGATGGAGCTCTGATCCTTCTGACAGCTCGCTGTGAATCAAGATCTTCTGGGAAACGCCACTGCTGCGTCCAACCCAGCTTTCTCCTTTTGAGTAATTTGAGATGTCATCATCAGAAAAAGGGAAGGCGGCGAAGAATGCACGCAAATAAACACGTTTTTTGGTTTGTTTTTAAGAGCTGTGTGCAGAATGTCCAAAGACCGCAGATATTTATTTGCTGAGCGAATCCTGGAGGTGTAGCTGCTGACTGTCCAGCTCGGTTCTCCTCTTCCTCTCGCCTTTTTTGTTGCATTAACGAAAATCCCCCAAAAGGTAAACTGGAAATGTAAATGCTGTCACCGGGCTCAGATAAATGTCTCCTTCTCTGCGATTCTTTGAAAACGAGCTGATTAATTTTTCATGAAGCGCAGACAAAGATGTCATTTTCCTCCCTAACAGCCTGAAGTGAACCGTGGGATTTCTCAGTGTTAATAAAAGGCCACACTCTCTGAGCCTCCCGCCTCACAGCCTAATGTATTCAGCCGGTGACATTTTACTGAATCAGGTACAAGTTATGGACTAAAAACTGACACCTTTGCATTTTCCTCTCTCTCTTTGCCTGCAGCCTCACACGTCTTCTATTTAATTTTCTTTAAACTTTCATTTTCTTTTAACGGCCAGAGATTCAGGTGGAGTTCACAAACTCTGACATGTGGCTAAAATGAATGAATTCATTCGGTGAGCTTCCATCAGAGCTGGCCGGAGGCCTGTTTCTGCTCTGCAGTCTGTAGTGATGCAACATGTGGTGCACACATACCTTTAGGCCAGGGGTGGGCAACTCCAGGCCTCGAGGGCCGGTGTCCCTGCAGGTTTTAGATGTGTCCTTGATCCAAAACAGCTGATTTTGACCCAAGGTGATATCTAAAACCTGCAGGACACCGGCCCTCGAGGCCTGGAATTGCCCACCACTGCTTTAGACAGAGGAATTAACTGTATATTTACCTGTATGTACTCAGAGTCCAGATTAAGGCTGCCATCTATCATCTATCAGCATTTGCAGAGAGTTTTAGTTCCAGACTAAATGACCAGTGAAGAAGTTTTAACTGCACATTTAATCCCTGCGATGTGTCAATATAAGAAAAACAGCACAACTCAGTTTGTAAATAAAATCTAAAGAAATCTGTCAGCAGTGTAAAAATAACAGAAAACTAATTTCATGCCTTCATCTGCTGAGATGATCACTGACAGTGACGAGGCTCTGATGCCCAGGGAGGAGCCTGGAGCCCGTACCTCATTAATGTCTGCACTGCAGTCGAACGTCTGAGATTCAAGGCGCGGATGTTGCTCTGATTACTGCAACAGGTGGGCGCCGCAGCAGCAAGTGATGGCTTTACACTGGCGGTTAAAACCAGGTGTGGTCCGACCTTCGGACTGGAGATTGTAACAGACTCTGCAACGTAAAAATGAATCACACACACATACAAACATACCCCTCCGACGCTGACTGAGTGAATACTCAATGATTGTGGTGAAGTTTTAAGTCGAGTTGTCTGCAGAAGGAGTTTTATTTACATCGCTGATGACACTGATGATGTTTACGTGGACTTGAGTGTTCTGTGATGACTTGATACTTTGCTTCCCTGATTTCTTTCTCGCAGTCAAACCAAAGTTGCTAATCTGAAAATTATTTATCAGTTGACCAACAGATCGTCTCCATCCGACCCGTCACATCTAGAGGTCCTAATAAGTCATCAGAGGGCTTTTTCATGTTGAGGAATCTGAACTCTGATGACTTTGCTGATGTTCGGCTAAATTAAAGTGTTTCATGAGTCACCTGTGCAGCTGCAGATTTAAAAAAAAATTTTTTTCCCCTTGTAAACTTGTCAACATGCTTTAATTCATTTATCTAATGTGCAGCCTGTTTTCTCTCAGTCAGTGTCCCCTCCCCCCCTGTGTTTTATAAGATGGATAGTACTGAGGGTTTTTTTTCATTGTTTTTTTTTTAGCACAAATAGAGTCAACTGAGCAGACTGTACATAAACGATGGCAGTAACAACTATGATATTGCTCATTTAAGTGCCGTTTTGAAGCATCCGTGTTTACATTTCCGCTTTGTTTCTTTGGAGTCTGAAATGACTGTTCAGATAGCAGGGTGGTTATCATGATAAGGTATCAGGAAATGTTAGCAAGTGTGTCCAGATGCATAGTTGTATCACAAAGACACAGATACCTGCTATAGTGCTACACTACACATACACTTCATACATTTCAGCAGAATTCTCTGATAGTTGAGACCTTGAGTTCAGACTCCCAAGGTCAGGTAAAGCCTGGAAGATGGCTAACTGCTAGCTAACTGCTACAGCTAGCTAGGAGCTAGCTAACTGCCACATCTGTAAAAGTGCTTCAGGTGTTTAACTCTTTCCTCCATAAAGACGACATTTGACCACCTCCCCTGTATAATGAGTTTTACACCTCAGTGTGGATCATTAACGAGGTTTTGCGATCTTTTGAATAGTTTCTGGGATTTTTGAAGGCTAGCTGCGCAGCCAAACACCACCCTCACTAACTTCTGATCCACAGTCATAGTCAAAGACCTGAAATGTGACAGAAAGCACTGATTTCAGAGCAGAGCTTCAGGGGTTACTGCTAATAAACTTTGAAGGGTTGAAAAGTTCAGATTATTAATGATGGATGTGCTGAAAGTACTTTTCATATCAACTTTTCTGTCCTTTGTGCACTTTATCCGCTTCCAGGAACAGCATCTCTGCTGGTTTCGAGCAGCTTCTACCTCGTTGTTCATGATCTTAAAAAACTGCTTTAGTTTGCTGCTGTTCCCCTCCTTCAGGTAAAGAAAGCTACATGCACTATTCTCCTCGCTGTCATGTCACTTTAAGGGCTTCGTTTTTTCCTCTCTGATGTTACATTTAGTCTGCGGTTCCTGTCAGCAGAGCTGAAACCACACATCCAACTTTTCAGAGATGAGACATAAATATCAGTCTGTGTTTGTGCAGTGGTCACAGCGACTTCCCCTGCAACATAACATCTCACCTTTAGACCGGCAGTTGCCATAGAGATGTTATTTTCTCTCCTCCTTCCTGGGAGATTATGGCCTGTGGGGATGGAGGGAGGCTGGTTCTACCTTAGAGCGCGGAGCCTCTGTCACACGGCAGGGCCGTAAATTCATATTTGGTGTCTTCGTCGTCTCCCTCGAGCGATATGAACAGTGATTCAGGACTCCACACGTGCAGTCACTTGACGTAAATCTGCCGGCTGTCCTCGCTTGACTCCCGCCGGAGAAATATCCGCTGAAATTGCCTCTTTATTGCAGACGCGGCTGCTGTTAAATACAGTCTCAGGCGAGCAGCACTTCAGATCCAGCGAGGTGACGCGAGCCCGAGATGATCAGCCTGTCGAGCTGAGCAAACACAACGAATTTACAGCAGAGGAAATACTCCTCTAGGAAAGGAAAGTTGTTATTTTCTCATTCCTTTTTTATTTTTTCCCCCCTCCATAGTTTCAAAAGCCTGAAGGGTTATAAAACATAAAGCTCACTCGGCGCACAGGCGAGCACGTAAAAACTTTCCGCTCTGGGAAGAAAAACAAAATTAAAGTGATGTTTTCTTTCCCAAACAGCGGCGCTATCGATTCCCCAGAGCATCGTCTTTACACACAAACACTTTCTTAGCTGAATGCAAATCATCTCTCTCCTCTTCCCCCAGTGGCCCTTTGTTGTTGTTCTTTATTAAAACGTGTTCTGGTGCTGGCGAAGGTCACAGAGAGACTTGCACAGAAGTGCACGCATGACGTGAACGAACTAGAAGCAACGAACTTGCTTGTTGTTTTTTGAAACGGGCAACTTGGTGAAGTGACGGCTCTTAAAAGTGTAAACGCATCAACAGAGAACTTGAATGAAAACACAAGGTTGACAGATACGGCTCCGCCTCCTCCTCTGTGCAGTCCGTCCACATGTTTGTCATCAGCTGTCATCCGAGAGGCGGGTGGCTTCTCGCAGGAGGCGGCCGCATAAATATTCATCTGGCCTCACTGTCAGCATCGCAGCACAACAAATCTGAGGGCTGGAAATGTCAGCGGGTCCAGCGGGCGTTTGTTTCTGCCTGCTTTAGGTTGTCAGTTCTCGGCAGGCGGGAGGAAGACAGGTTGACGTCCGGTCAGAAAGCCGGCAGGAAAAGCAGATTGGGCTGCAGAGGCTGCCGAAGGTGATTTGCTTTAGCGGTGTTGAGGTGGAATTAAGTGGAAAACTCGCTTTTTTTCCAATTTAACCGAGTGCCGACTGTTGCTTGTCATTGTAGGCAGAATAACACGAGGCAACCTAAAATAAGATGTCGAGACATTTCAGAGGTATTTATGTGACATCTGCAACAGAAAGCGCTGTAGCAACTTTGTATCTCAAGGAGCTGGAGCAAGTGTAATTATTATCCAATCCTCCCTCGGGCCTGCATGAGAGGAAGAAGAAGAAACAGTGGCCAGTTTTCCTTTCATACAGTCTGTGATTCTGACCTCTTAGTTCATTGTGAAGGATATGCAGACAGTGAAACGACAGTAAACACAACACAGGCTGGGCTTTACGGTGAGAGACCTGAGAGGATAAACAGGAGGGCTTGTGGTGTCCTTTTAACGAAGGCCATATCTTGTACCTCAGCTAGGATAGCTGTCAGCCTGATCTTCTTCCATGAAGTTAACTAATGCATGTTAAACATTTCACATGTAGAAAAAACATAAAGAAGCTTTTGTTTTTAAAAGCTTAAAGACTCTTAAAGTTTGACCTGTTCGTATCTTTTGACTACGGTATGAGCTTTGAGTGTATCCCACTCTAAACGAATACAGTGTAATTTAGCTTTATGCTTGAAGTGGAAAGAAACTCCCTTGACTCTCCCTTTTTCGCCCTCATTTGTCTTGCTGTCTGCCGAGCTGCACATTTTTCTCTCTGCGTTGAAGAAAGTTGATAACTCTAAATGTTCTTAGTATCCACCGCCAGCAACTTTCCCAATACACCAAGACGACACTGTCCACTGGTTTTTGGACTGTAGCTTTAAAGCTTGAATTTTGGACCATCCATCCACTGCAACTCACCCGCTTCATTTAGCTTTATAAGTCATTAAGTTGAGCTAAGCACCCTTTTCATACATAATTTACAGCAGTCATAAGCCTGCATACAGTTTTATTGGTTTAATTATGCTTTGAAGTTATTATGAAATGGTAAATTAGCGATAGAGACCATAAGCGTTTTTGTAGAAGGTTGTAAACATGTTTATTTCTGCTGTAAAGTTGGACATTTTAACTGTACAGTCTGTGGGGATTGACTTGCTCTTGGAGCCAGCCTCAGGTTTTTGCCATCTCTCTCAGAAATTTGAGAAAATGATGCAAAACGAACAACTTTCGCTTCAGAGGATTCGGATGTTTCTGGTTTATTCAGCTTGTTCCTGTTTCTATTAATAATCTGTCAGTTCTCTTTATGATCATTAATAGCTTGTAGCAAGTAAAAAATCTTTTCATGTGACCGCTGTCAAACAAAAACACGACACAAATGGAGTCTACGGCCTCAAACATGTAAACAAACCAGTGTGGGGATTCCTATTTAAAGCTACAGCCATTCCCAGTTTTCCCCCTGAGTCTGGACAACAGAGGTAGAGACTGTAAAGTTGGTGTGACCTAAAGAGTCACAGCCGATTATTGAGAGTGCGCCATGTAAATAAACCAGAACTGTGCTTTAAAGCATCCGCTTTCTTTTTAGTTATAAAAACTTTCAGATAAAACTCGTTTTGTCTTCACCTCAACATTTCAGAGCACTTAACCTTTAAGATTTCATCAGAGCGCTCGACATGTTTGAAATGAGAACTGAAGACGGCGCATTTAAGCCTCCTCTGCGTTATCTGAAGGGAGATGGCATTTGTGCTTGCTCAGGCGATTTGTAAAAAGCGGAGTAATGGGCTTCGGCTGCTCCATCTGCCATTAGAGCGATCGGAAGACCCCCCCCCCAATCAGCATTTTCATTTGCTCTGCCTCCCGCGTCTCTCCGATCAGTGTCAAACCCGAGAGCTCGGCTTTAAAGCTCGACGGCATCTGGTGAAAAAACCCTCAGTCACCTAACTGGCTCCAGCGAGAGGGCGTTGATCGTAAAAACTTATATTCTCCTCCAGAATCAACTATTAATGAGCTGAGTTCCCAGACTGTGGTGATTATGCGAGCTGCTCTGTGGCGTAGCTGTAGTAGATTTGGGAGTGTTTATTTGGAGTTCAGGCCTGTGTTTTTTATATGAAAGCATTTTCTGGGAGCTCATTCTTTGGCTTTGTGTAGGGATGCAGAAAGGGGTTCTGGGTAACGTATCATGCCGTGCATATCTGCAGCTTGTTGTGCCAAACGCTCGGTTAATAGGAAAGTTGTTGAGTGGAGCCACACCGTGAAGGACTGTTTTCATTATTGATTAAGGCTGAGATTATTTACTTCCTCTGTTAATTATTTTGTGTAGTTGGTGCAAAAATAGCACAATGGTTTCCAGCCACTCAAAAGATGCTGTATATCCAGTTCTGAAGGTGCGTCCAGCAGGTTTTTGGTGTTTTTGCTTGACGATAAGCGGCTTAATTGATCATTTATGTTTTTTCTCATGATTTTTCGAGTGGCTAGTCGAGTGGCTAGTCATGTCAGCTTTAAACTGGGTTTGTTTTCTGCATTTGTAAGTAAGAGCTGTGCTGCATTTAGGGTTTTATAGATGGAGAACTCAACCGGGAGACATGAAGATGCATAAGGGTAGGGCTGATGTATTGTTAAAGTGACTGCTGAGCACACTGGTGATTGCACAGGGCTTTGGAAGGCAGACGCTACTGCAGTATTCGAGGCGGGTGGTGATGTTGGCAGGAGCCTGGAGATGTTCTTTAGTTGGTAAAAAGCAGATTTAGAAATCAGTCTGATAAGTAACAAGTCCAGAGTGACTCCCACGCTGCTGGACTTTGAACACAGTAACCTAGAGCAGCTATCAGCATCAAGGCGGAGGTCAGGTACTTTCCAGAGCCACAACAAAAGGCGCAGTTTTATTACTATTAGGTTTGAAAAGATGAATTGAATCCAGATTTTAATATTTAACAGAGAGCTGACAGTGTACAGAGGAGGGAGGTGATTAGAGGAGTGCTGAGATACAACTGTGTCGTCAACAAAACAAATAACTTAAGACCTGGAGACGAGTCTTTGACCTCCTGACAACCTCCTGGTGAGTAAGAAATGCATATCTCCCAACCGGTTAGTGAGTGGTTGCTGCCTGTTGCTAGGTGAGATGTGTCGCAAAGAGGGCCCTGCACCAAAAACTACCTTGTGATTGCTTTGCACGGCAGAAGTTGGCAACCATTTGGAGACAAGTCGGGGTCTTCCATGCAAACTGCAGCAGCAACCTGCTGCCAAACAATTCAACCTCACGTGGTTGTCGGTGGTGCATTGTATACCTCTTTATGACCAATTGCATGCTAGCAACGGCTCCTATGTGTTTTTTCCCTTGTCACCAGTGATTGCTGGGGACGGGTTTGACTGGTGCCATAGTCTGGTGCTTTCTTTCAAAACACCACATGATTCTCCTGCTCACAAGGAAGGACCAGTGCTACAGCGAGGTTTGCAGTCCAGACTAGTTTATTTTATCTTTCGAGGCTGAAAATGTATGGGTGGGCGTGGCCAAAACGGCAAACAAAATATTCTAGAAAAGAAAAATAACTTGCAGGTCTCACCTTCTTGCCTAGCATGAAGAGGAGAAAAGCTATTAAAGGAAAAAGGCTTCGCGCTCCTACAGCTGTCAGGTCTAAGGAAGGTTTAAGGAAGATACTTAGAGTATGTACAAAACAAGCAATTAAGCTTTTCTAGATACAGAAAACCTGATCACACAATACTACGCACTATCCACACAGCATGGTGTGTTTAGAAACAGGAAGTAAGTCAAGCCGGTCCATCTGGGTACCAGTTTAAAGTGAGCAGCTACAGTCTCCTACCAGTGGTCGGCTAAAGGTTACATAATCAAAAACACAGAGAAAAATGAGCAATGTGTTTTCTTCTAATACGTGGTAGAAAGACGAACGTCTCACACAGCCTTTGTTTCAGGTTTGCAAAGTAAAGGAGTTGGTCCACTGGTTCTGGACCAAACCACTGTGAGCCACATATGTGTGGCTTATGTCCTCCTTGTAATTTCTACCCAAGTCTGCTTTGTGTACCTACATAAAGGGAGAAGTCATAATTAAAAGAAGTCTGCAAAATTAAGAAAAAAACAAAACAAGTCATTAACATAAAAAAATATATCGGCGTGTTCTTTCTGTCCCACTGGAAGCGTGCGATAGGGGGAAAAATCATAAAAAGTTAGAGCAGAAAGGGGGGAAAAAACCAAAACCGCAAGTATAGAGCAAACATTTCTGACTCGCATGAGACCTCATTATTTATTTGAAGATAAAGGCAGCACTATGTTACAGGCTGTCTCCAGAAATCTACGGAAGCCAGTTAAAAACCAGTCTCACTCTATTTATCTTTCATTTAGCGTAGATGACGCTAATGTAAGGCGATAATGCACTAATGTAAGGTTTTCGACTTTCATTTACAGCGGTTTAAGATAACAATCAGGACCTCCAGTATTTTGACAAAGTGGTTCTTTCTTATACGGAGTCGGAGAACAATGAATCTAATTAGACCTGAAAATCAGTTAAAAGGTATTAAGATTGAGTAGAATGCTGCGGATCGTAAAACCAACTAAACTTCTTCTTCTGCGTTCTGGTTTGTTAAACGTGGCACCATCGCTGTCTCTCTCCGGCCTGTATTTTGGTGGATGGTTTTGACAAATCTTTATTTGGGGGGTCGAATCTGTTCACGAGGATCTCTGTGAATCTCTGTGCACGAGTTAAACCATTATTATTGGATACATGCCCGGTTCTTTTTCTTAATGGGAAGCCGGCAGCTTCTCTGACCAGCAGCATCCGGCCGGCTGAGCTCGACCACTAAAGGCCGTGCAGGGTTAATCCTGTCAGCCTGTCCGGGAGAGTTTACTCTCTGCCCCCAGTAAGATCACTTAAACTCCCCATCTGTCTTCTAAGGCGGCTTATGAAAGCTGGACCGCAGGATTGCATGCATCAATACTACACACAGTACTACTGCACGTATTTGTGTATTCAATTGTTTTGAAGAAAATAAACACACAGAGCTGGAAAAAAAGTCTTTGCCTTTTATTGTATTCTAAAAATCTTAGAATTGGAGCCAGTCATGTTTGGGTGTTTTGGTCTGTTGAGTTGAGATATTTCAGTCAGTTTAGAGAAAATTGAATCAAAAAATAAAATCTATTATGACCTCCTTTTATCGTCAGAAATGGTCTGACTGGTCGTGGACTTTTGAGGCTTATTTTTTGTCTTTGGGGGGTAAAACAAACTTTATTATGAATATATTGCCCACTTTTATTTGTACTTTATACTGTATGTATACATATACTGGTCATGCTGGGTTGGGGAGATAAATACATCAGCTAATAGCCAGCTGCCTCGGCCCGTTTCTGGTTGTTTTTTAATTTTGTCATCTTATTTGATGGTTTAGTAGCCAGCTTTGAGGGGTCGTCGTTTTTACACCTTCCAGCCATTTATTTCCAAAGTTAGGGAGCGATCAGCTGTCATGCTACTCGTGCTGCAGACAGCAGCTGGAGTTTCTCTGCGACTCGTCAATGAGTCTAAAAGTAATAAAATAAATCTGAACACATTCAGTGAACGAGGTTTGATCAGCTGTCGTCTGTTTAAGTTCAGCCTGCCTGTCACAGACGGAGAGAGAGAGCAGTGGTGCCCTGGCCAGTGGCGGGTGGTTGTGTAATATATCAGAAGCAACAGTTAAACATCAACTTGTGGAAAGAAAAATCTGAATTATTAGTCAGATTAACTAGTGTTTGTGTCACTCTGACCTTTAAACGCCGAGTTCCTTCCCTGCACCCAAGACAATGAGTGGAAACCTTTAAGTCCACTACTGTTTGTTTTCACATGTTAAAGATCTGTTTCATTCTGTTTACCCTCCTTAAGATCCAGATTTGTAACGACTGGATTCTCGTCACCCAGCCTTGAATTTTCTACTGAAAGTAGAGAATTGGAGTCTCTAATCTCTGCTGCTCCTGTCACGGCTTCAAGTACCGTAACAGCTGTCGGAAAAAATTTCCAACAACCGCATGCAGCTCTGCAACTGTTCTCTGCCATGTTGCTTCTCAGCGAGGTGATGTCACCGCTTGAGCAGGCAGGGTTGGGAGGGGGATTTGGGGAGGTGATGGAGGAGTGTGTGTGTGTGTGTGTGTGTGTGTATGGTCGAGGGGGGGAGTGTTTCTGCCAGATTGCATCATTAAGCTGCTCAGACAGGCACTTTCAGCCCTCTCATGCCTGTTTTCGTCCCTCTTCGCCACTTCCCGCTTGTTGTCGAGCCGGCGAGGGATCTGCTGCTCAAACAGTGAGGTCTTCAGGGGTGGAGTGAGTGGGTGGGTCCGGGAGTGTTGGCGGGAACGAAAAGGCAAATCGACAACCCTCCTGCTCTCTCGCTCTGAAACTTTTTCTTCATCACGCGACACAAATATTTGCCCAGGATGATGCGTTTCTGCTGCTCGCTGCTCTCCGGCCTCCTGCTGCTCGCTGTAACAGTTTAAGTTTCAGCTTTGACCTTTGACCCCCCGCTAACCTCTAGCTGTGATGAGGGTTTACCAGTGGCTAATCAGCACCAGCTCCTGCGCTGTTATTCCAAACTAGTTTTAAATGAAGGTCCAAAACTTTCCCGGCTTGTTATCAAACGCACCGCTGTGTCTGAACTCGGAGAACAATACTCATAGTTAATGATCACAAGTCGGCGGGGAGGGGTGGTGTCGGCTGCTGAACTCTGCCCAAGTCAGGCTTTGGGGCTTTTGTGTGCACAGACAGCGGTCGGCAGAGTCGGACAATGAGGCACTTAATCCGTTTAAATAGTACAGCTTTATTAGATTCACTGCAGAGGTTTGAGATGTGGAGCTCCCGCAGTGATTGATGCGGTTTGCCAGGAGTGACGCCGAATTCCAATTTTGTTTTTCGGCCTTGGCAACGGCACCGATGCCGTTCCACCCTCATCACTTTTTATTTATGCATCTATCAGAGCTTGGTGTCCTCGGCGGACTTCCTTTGAACTGTTCTAGCTGTTGCTTTATTAAACAAGAAACCATTTGGCCGGTGCTGCTTTTACCTCGTTTGTATGTCTGTGCATTTGTGTCGACACCTGCTTTAGTAACACGGTGCTGTGTTTGCTAATGTGTCTGTGTGTTGCAAAGATATTCAGCAGTGTGATCACAACAGCGCAAGACATAATCGTCAAAATAAAAGTAGATGGGTGTGTTCTGATCGATGTGCACCAAAAGCTAATACTACTTTTCCATATTCCAGTGTTTCTGCAGTTACAGGAAAATCTGAGTAAAGTTTGAACACAGTTTCTAGTCTACGATCAGTGTAATTCCCTGTCATGGAAAATTAAACCATACTATTACTCTGATTGGCTGCCCAGGTATTTTAGTGGGTCATTTTAGCTGCTTGTTTTGCTCTGATTGGTGGAGTGGATCATCTCTCAGACCTCTGGTTAGAGCCGTCGTCCCACTCAGAGTGGATCTCCAGAGCAGATCAGAGTCCACATATGTCAGCTGCAGTCCACGATGATGGAGCTGAAGTTCATCAAATCACAGGTGGGCGAGGTCTCCTCACAAGCCCATCCCAGAAGGGTCATTTATTTTGTTTTTGCAGTTAAATCTGAAACTACCTCCTCTTTGCGAAGCATGACCGGACACAAATAGAGGCTGCACATGTGTTTGAGCGCGTTCCTCTCTGCAGACAGACACAGCATCTTTGTCAGCTAGTTTCTATCCGCAATGTATGCTCGCCTTTCATGCCAGTCTGTCCTGTGAACTGTCTTCAGTGCGTCTCTACAAACACTGCTGGCCTGTGACTCACCCGCTGCCAGCCGCCATGCTTTACAGGGAGCCTAAGGTAAAAAAAAGGCCTTTGATGGAGTTGCAGTGTGAAAACAGGCTCGGCCTGGCCAGCAGAGAGCGTTCCTTGTGATCTTGTGGCTTTCTGCTTTTTGGTTACTATAACAAACAGCTGGTGAGGCCTGTTTGAATTTTCTCGAACAAGATACCATCACACTTGGTGCTTTCCTTATGTAAACAGTCTGTACAGCACAGTGAGACCGCAGCATACCTTCAGTTAAAGGTGTGATAAGAGATAAATCAGCAGGTCTGACCTAAAGCTCAGTCAATAATTTAAATCCTACAATAATCAGAACTTTTATTAAGGTGTTAAAGTTTTATGAAATCTGAGTCAAATGTAGGATAATTTTAGAGGACGCGACGTTCCGATGGTTCTTTGTGAAACAGATATTTCCAAGTGTCCTCGGGATACATCTGGGAGGCAAAAAGGTTTTTCTTTTTTTTAAAAACCCACAAAAACTGACACAAGTTTCACAAGGAGAAAATTAGGAGCTTGGATTTGATGACAGTTAGATTCTATTGACGCCTGCAAACAATGGAAATAAGTATTCAGAACTTTCTTAGCTGGAGCTCCAGATTTGGAAAACAACACAGACATTTATTTGCAGTCGGATCTTTGGGTCTGAAACTCCTAAAAGCTGTTTTTCGGTCACAGATGATTGTGACGTAGACGTGAGGTGCAATCAACTGTCAGTAAGTTATGTAGGAAAAGATTCTTGGTGGAGGTGGAGGTGTGGTTTTTAGGCAAGATGTAGTACTTCTTCTAAATGTTGGACCTTCCCCAGAGGACATAAAATGTGATCTGGTCACTGATGTTGATCAGGGTTAATTTTAGATCTAAATAAAAGGCCATAGTTAGTGCAGAAATGTCCTTAATAGACCTTTCAGAAGTTTTCTAAATGTTAAGATAAGGGAGGTAGAATTTAATGGTCTAAAAAAACAAGACAAAGTCTTTTAAACATGATTAGTTAAATGTCTCCTGCTTTAATGTTGACACGCACTCAGATGTGGATCTGTTTCCAACACGTTAGCATAAACATGTGACTGTTGTTGGACACTAACAACGATGCATTCGCTGTCGGCTATTGCTGAAGCGCAGAGGTCCAGCTGTAGGAGCTCTTTTGATGATGACCCCACCAACTCCCAAAGCAGATACAAATATTCTCGTTATTTTAAGCTAATGCCTTGTAAAATCCCCTTATTGCCTCTTTAGTGCACTGACAAGCCCATATGGCAGAGGTCTGTGGAGTTACCTGCTGCTGCGGTGCAAAGGCCAAGCTAAACTAAAGATATAGTTGAAAATAGGTTTTTAGCAGTCAGCTCTGAAGGTCACAGGAGGCGGCGCAGAAAGAGAGCACAAGTGATGAATTCCATCTGCTTCACAACCTGGAAAGAAAAAACAAAAAACTCTTCCTCTTATCCCAGGAATGAGCCTAAAATTGCCCTCATCCTCGAAGACGTTCCCCAAACTGGTTTGAACCACTTCTGAGATTAGAGTGCTGTTTGGCTTCCAGAGGAGTTGACGGATAAGAGGAGCATTGTGCAGCGAACGTTAACAATGCCACAGCTCGCTGGAGCCGAGGCCCGAGGTTTGGCTGCTCGCTTGTCTCTCGGTATGTTGGAGTGATAAACTTTTGAGCAGCACAGATGCAAGCCTGCCAGGAAAAGCTCCCTGGCAGATCAGCTGCAGTAACACGTGGACAACATTTCACTGAGCACCTTCCAAAACGACACCACGCTCCCACAGTGTGCATGAAAAGACCATTGTAGCAGGTCATGCAGCGGTGTGGTTCGGCTCAAAGTGTGCAGAAAGCACAGAAAGAATCTTGAACAGCACCAGATGTTTCCAGAGAAGCTCGGATTGTCTCGAATTCCAGGAGACTTGAAACAGCTGGAGTAACCTGCACAGAGGCAACTGTCATGGAAAGTTTGATAGTGGCTGCCGCACACACACACCACCGTGAAATTGAATATACAAAGAGAGGCTCGGTTCTCCCTCCTCGAAAGCTTAGAATTCTTTGAAGTCGCTCTCCAAACACTGTGGCAGGACACTGCAGGAGACCACACTCGCAGCTAAACACAGATAACATCCTGCAACACCAGAATGTAAATGAACTGCGTAAACTTATTACTCTTCCCTCAGTTAAACCGGAGATGCGCGGCAGGAACGCAGAGTCCGAACGCCACGGCTGAATTAGAGGAATCTCTAAACCGTGGCCTCGAAAACAAACGTTCAGCGAGGAGCTGCTGGCGGTACATCTGCCCAAAAAAGTCCAGACTTGGCTCGCGCTCACCAGAAAGAGACTTTGTCAGGCTCTTCTCAAAATAACAGATTAGGAACAAGTGGAGAACTCCGACCTCTGCCTCCCCCCTTTTGTATACAAACCGTGTCGCTCCGTCTGTAAACGATGGGATCCAACCCCGGACCTGACTGTTGGGAGTCTGGAGCGCAGCCAAGTGTGGCTCGGCAGGGCGTTGGAGGTTTACAGTACTCCAGATGGTGTCTTTTTACATATGTAAATAAAACTGCCTCTGTGCATGACAAACAGAAAGCATCCCTCTCTCACCCCGTGTGATGAAATCTCACCGAGGCAGCCAGGTGCCGATCGTGAATGAGTCCTTAACTGTGTGCAGTTGCACTGCTCAGAGCACCAACCCTGAGGCACCCATGAAGTCTTATACAGAACACAACTGCTAATGCTTGGTTATCATGTGTGTATTCATGTTGATGGTGGAGCTTATTTCACTTTATTCTTAGTCTATAGTTTTGTTTGTCACATGTAAAGCTGCCTGATGCAGGTGGAAATAATCACAATGTATTATTGGCAGCTTCACGGGTCTTATTATTTAACTGTAATAGCACGAATTTCTGTGCATATTGCTTTTTGCCAGCCAGTTATCACCTGTTTATTTATCACAGCAGCTGCACTAGTCGCCATCTTGCTCTATTTGTCGGCATCCTCGGCCTTCTTCTTTGTCCTCATGGAAGGATACATCCCTAATTGTCACCTAGGGCTTGTATTTAACTCTTATTGTGTTTATCAGAAGATGTAAAATCTAACATTTATCTTTCACATTGATGCTTTTTTCTGTCTTACTGTTAGTGTGAGAACGGGTCTAAAGAGCACGAAAAACTGGAGGTGGTGGAGACCAAACCAGAGGTTGAAGGAATGAAAAGGTTTAGACTTGCATTCAACAGGTTGATGCAAAGTTTGTCTTTTTTTCCCTCTTTATAAAAAATTAGTCAATAAAATTTAAATATGTAATCTCTTTTGTCATGTCACGTTTCCTCTATGTCATTATCAAAGCAGGAGATGCTAATCTGTTAGCATCCGAGGTCGGCAGATGGCTCGTCGTAGAAAATTGCTGATCAGTTTACAACATGTGAATGTTTTGCTCCTGTAATCCTTCGCGGTCATAAATAATCCTTTCAAAGCTCCATTTTCATGAGTAGACATATGTCACTGGTTCGTTTTCCCCTCCTCTCTTCTCTTCCTTGTGAAATTTGAATTTTAAGGTTGTAATTTTGAAATCTCACCATGCAGAAAAGCACTGACACCTCTTACCGTTGATGGTTTTTGAACAGCGAATGAAACTCATTTGCATTTTTATGCTCTTGGCTGAACTCCATGACCAGGCGGGTAAATTTATCTTGGTGTAATCAACACCGGCCTGAACAAAGGGAAACAGTCTCTGGATAATTATGGAGTCATGAAAATGACTTTGCAGGAACTGCTCATGTGGAAAAGCTGCTGGTTTTCAGTTCGGCTTAAAGAACAGTAACACTGTTGTGTAAGGAAAAATCGAGGAGGGCGGAAAACGGCTCGAGCCAAAAGGTCAGAAGGTCAACTGCGTGTTCGACATGTTCGTGTCCCCGCAGTTTCTCCTGTTAGGACTGAACCTCGAACCAGGAGGTTAAGCGCTCCACTGCCTTAGATTAAAACTCAAACTTGAAAAGTAGCTTTAACTTTTACTTAGCTATGCAAAAACAGGTGTGAGCTACTGTAAAAGTGCTGTAAAGATCAACAACAGCTTTATTTAAGCAAATGGGTTTGAGATGATGAACTTTTTTTGGAAATGTTTTAATGAGGTCATAAATCGAGTGCTTCAAATTTCTCTTCTTCTTTTAGAAACCAGATGAGTCGCCCTCTACTGGCCACGTAAATGAACTGGTTGTGCGTCTCTTTTATTTACAGTCTATGGCTGCAGATATGAATTTGGCTGATCGTTGTAACTGTTTGGAAACATTTATTCCATTTAAGTTTTTGAGTTTATTTTCAGCTTTGATTTATATGACTTTCTAGTTGGACTCCACCCAGTGACAATCACAGGAACAGGAAGTCTTTGCATGGATGTCACTGGCTGACACTGGGCTTGACTGGTATGAGGGCTACATTTGATTAAAGGTGCAAATCAACTTCTTTGTGCTTTCAGTGCTTTCGACTCTGGAATCAATTCAGCGATTGTATCTTGCTGTCCAGCACCAAATTCAAACCCATTGCTTTGAATTTATCAAGCTGGGATCAACTTTTTCAGTTACCTTGTTAAACAATTTATCCATAATTATAAATTAATTTAATCCATAGTTAATCCATAAATAAGTTAGTTAATATAAAATATCCTGTAAATCATTTATATAAGGTTTGAAAAGACTCTCTAAATCCAGGATTGAATGAATAAATGGCATAAATGGACTTCCATACATTTGCGACACACTTTTTTTTTTATCATTATATAAGTTGCTGCACAAATGAAACTTTGCTTATTCATTACATAGTGGGAAACTGAGCAGAAGTGAATAGAAACCTCTGTTTTAATGAATGATGGCCATTCAGTGCAGCTTTTGACCCTTAAAGAACGGGAGGGAGACCTTTTCGACCCGTCGTCTGTTTATGTGCACAGGGCCTCTCTGAACGTACAGAAAAGTTTGTGGTGGTGGTAGGGCTGCTCAATTAATCGAATTTTAATCACGATTACGATCTGGGCTTTCAACGATCATTAAAAATGACTGAGCCGATTATTAGCCCCTCCCTCATGCTTTACTCTCGCGCTGCTCCGTGTGGCAAATCAAGCGCACTGCTCTGCATTTCGAACACGCGTCACAACAATTAAGAGGACCCGAGGGAAGCTCGGAAAGCTAAGCAGAAGTTATTTGGAGAGGAGAGTGACTGCCGTTGGTTGAAAAGAAAGGTAAAGAAAAAAAACTTGAGTGGTGTGGAAACATTATGGGTTCGCGGAGTCAGATGTGGATCAAGGAGACAGTGTGTAAACTTTGCTATGGTGTCGTAGCTGCACCACAGAGCAACACTGCAAAGTTCACATTTTTCATTTATTTCTTATATTGCAAACATTTGCACTGTTATCAGTATTTGCACACTATTTTATATTATTTTTTTAAAGTCATTATTCAATACATTGTTATTCTTAACCCTTTAAAGCCGGTCAGAGCAGCACACTCCGTTTTGCGTAACTATTTTTAAATCCCTGTAGAACCTGAACCGCTAAGCTAGCACAATAAATTTTTTTCCATATGAAACCAGAGGAGTTACATCTTATGCCATCAGCTTGTCCTCGGTCAGGTTTCCTTCCACATATAGCTTTGCAAAAATTGCATAAAAAGCGCTTGCAGGAACAAAAACATAATATTCCAGAAACACGCTTTGCCGATCCGATCAGCTGTTCATAACACTTCCCACATTGAAAAAGACGTCAACACGAACTATCCCAAGTGATGTCATTTTTGCGGAAAATGTAGTTTTTTTACTTGTAGGCCTTAGAACTCGAATTGCACTGCTGGAAATAGTTTATTTTGATGCACATGCACATTCTTTGCAAATTTGCATCATAGGATTGTTTTTTTGTTTTTCCTGCAGTATATAAAAATTGCTGTATCTCCAAAAATAAAACTATGAAGACACTCAAAATAAATTTCCTGTTGTTGTAAACTATTTTTTGCAACTTTTTTGTATTTAAAGTTTTGAGGGATAAACCTCTTAAATTTCTCCAAGTAGAAATATATGTAACAAAACAAAAACGATTTTCAATTTTTTTTTGTAGTTTATTGCACTTTTTTGCAATTAATGTAGTTACTATGGACTTAATACATACACATTTTAAAAATATGGGCTATAACAGTTGTATTGATGTATAGCAACGTGAAATGCTCCCACAAATGGCACTACAGCATGTAAAAAAAAAATAATATAAGCTCTGGCGGACGAAATAAATATCGTCAAATAATCGTGATCTCAATTTCAGTGAAAATAATCGTGATTATCATTTTTTCCATAATCGAGCAGCCCTAGGTGGTGGTGGCGGTGTGGTCAGGAGCGGGGTGGAGGTGTCAGCGTCCCTCCTAGCGAGCGTGGAAGTAATTATCGAATCCAGCTAACTGGGTCATGATGGAGACTGATGATTCGTAGACGTCCTCCCTCCTCCGCGAACGCTCAGGCAAAAGCTTCACGCTCAACATCTGAGCCGATTTTCTCTCTTTCCGCTGGAAGGAAGGACGGGGATTTCATCATTCGCTCCTTTCAGGCTAAAAACAAAAAGGCTCTCCATACCCCTCCACCTCCTTAGCAAACTGGAGCTCACCCGCTCTCCCAGTTTGCTCATCAGTTGCATCAAATGACCTCCCCCTCACTCCAGCAACATTGTGTAATCCTTAACAGCCTGACTTTCCTGTGCTTCAAATGAGGCATTGTACTGTCTTGGGAAGAGTGAGGAGTGTCTTGTGTTGCACAGACGCCTTTGGTTTGTTTTCCAAAATAACCAGGCACTCGGGGAGCTTCGCGTCACTAAGAGAGACTGTGAAAGTGCTTATTAAGCCCTGCTGCGCTCACGCTTTCCTGGATTGGAGACTTCATCCGCAGAACTCTGTAGGAAGGTTTGGATAAATGCGTCCACCGAATGGCAAAAATGACCTCAGATTGTCATGTGGCAGTGAATTCGACCGGTTTAAGCCAATAACAGACATGCTTTGAAAATCACCCAATACTGGCTCCGAGTATGATACGGGCTGTGAACTTTAAAGTATTAGGTCACCCTAGAAAGCTGTGTGCAGATCCAGCTGATCACGCTGTGCTTGCAGTGTTCTGCTTCATCTGTCATCACAGATATTTAGCTTTGACCTTTGACCTCATTATTGCTGGTTGCTTTCATTGCTAGAAGTTACTTTCCTGCAGCAGCTAAAGGCTAAAAGGAGTACTCCTGCAAGCAGTGCTTAGCACAAACATGGAAGAACTTCTGTTTTTGCACATTTTTACAGCTGTGAGCAAAACTTTGCTGAGGTTCTGCTGCTCTTGAAGAGAAACTTTGAAGGTATAACTACTTAAAAAAGTCCTGGACCTGTCTCAGTACTTAATGGATAAAGATGGACGAGTAATTTCTGACCTGGAACCTTTTATCTGATGGGTGAAATCCGTCTACTGTAGGCTCGGGCCTGCTGACTCGGGGAGAGGTTATGCGTCACCAGAAGATGATTACTTTTCCCTTTGATTTCGAGAAAAGACCGGCATTATTCCCATGACCACTGGAGTTTGCTTGTTAGGAAAACATAAGCACGTCAGTCACTGTGGCTCTGTGGATTCTCTGCTGGTACTTCAACTCTCTGGGCCTTATGTTGCACGGTGTGCAGGATTGCCTGTTGTTTGTTGCCAAAGCAGCTAAAGAGCGCTGATTTTCAGCCTTGATGTCACCATTATTATAACATATGTTGCAGACATGCTTCTGGTTTCCAAAACAAGACTCTTTGTGCGACTTTTTCCATTAAAGTAAATTTAAACACACATTAGTGCGGGAAAGTTCTTGCCTTGCATTTAGTGGGTTCTGTAGCTGCAAGTATGATTTATGGAGAGCAAGCTGGAGGTGGCAGAGCTGAAGATGCTAATAGTTTCACTGGGAGTGACCAGGACATGTGTAGAGGAAGGATGGAAGATGGAGCTGCAAGGCTGGAGGAAAAGAGGAAGATTACATGTGGAGGGTTTGGTGTGATAGAGGAAGATGCTGAGGGTAGGGTGAGATGGAGGCAGGCGACTCTTAACGGGAGCAGCTGAAAGACGATGATTGTAGTAAAAATGTGTCAAAAGGCACAAACAGTCATAAAGTCCAGTTTCCTAATTGGCACCAACGTGTGACTCAAAGCTGCCATGAGTCAGTAAGTCATAGTTTTATGCTTATAATAAAAATTTAAATGGACGAGTTATTAATGAACTCACTTTCCACCACAGCCGGATGTGTGGAAAGCAGAACTAACAATCTAAAGGAAATCGACTCTACTATAGTTGACTCCAAGTGGCCGTTGGATGTACTGCAGTTTTTGGTTTGACTGGTTAGCCTCAAGGTTGCTGCTCGGTGTGAATAATTAACCTGGCAGAGTGTGAATGATGCTGAAATATTTGGGTCTGGTCCAGATACAGATTTCTTTTGGGAGGGGAAATCAAATCTTGAGATGTTTAGTTACATTAAACCGTAAACAAACTGTTTGCTCTGCTGCATGAGCTGCAGGCAGCAGCATATAATCAATAAAGTTGGAGTCACTGTATAATGACAGCATTTCTAAATTACTCCAAGTGTTCATATCAGTGCAAACTGTAACAAATATGTGGTCTATTCAAGTCAGGCTTTATTGTAATTGGTACAGTATCATATTAGTAAATGCTTATTACATGTTTATATTTCAGATTGAAACAGTTTCTTGTTTGACGTTTGAATTAAATGTTGAACCAAATGTCATCTTTCGTCTATGTTAGGGGTGTCAAACATATGGGCTGGGGGCCAGAATCGGCCCTGTAAAGACTCCAGTCTGGCCCATTTGTACTACACCAAAGTCAGCGATAGAAAAACAATTAAAAGACAGAAATTTCTTGAGATGTGTTTGTTTTTTTTGGGGTCTTAGTGTCTTTGCTGAAAAGGTCAAACGTTTGATGTGTAAGTTACTGGATGATCTGCGGCGTTGTAGCTCCGCTCCAGTAGCGAGCGTCTGCTTTTGGCCGGTGTTGTGTTATCTAAGAGGTTGGCTGAGTGCGAGCGGTGCATGATGGGAGCTTTGTGTGTTTTTCATTTTATCTATCCACAGCGGTCGTGTTTCAGTCTAGTGTCTCATAGTGTCTCATCCAGATAATCGCTCCCACTCTCCGCTTCAGGGTTATTAACATTGTGTTCAGCCGGGCTCCAGATTTTTCTTTTTTCTGCTTGTTTTTATCTCCCAGACAAAACAGTTTGTAGGTAGAAGGGTGGGAAAGTGTGTGTGTGTGTGTGTGTGTGTGTGTGTGTGTGTGTGTGTGTGTGTGTGTGTATTAACTATGATAGAGGTACATAGAGGGGCATGTTATCGATAAGAGTCAAATGTCTTATCAGCTGATCAGAACTGGCACAGACATGTTTGGCGCCCGATGTGGAATATGAAATCTCCCGTGTGAAAATATGCGGGGGGAAAAAAATTGTTTTGTTTTTTTGTCTCCTTAAAAAATTCATCTTCAGACATATTTTTAGTCTGACTGAGAAGCCAAAACCCAAAGATACTAAAGAAAACTGAAGGTAAACTGATGAATTCTGCTGTTATTTCTTAAGAAAAGCACTAAAAAACAGTCAATCAACAATTAATGCTCTGATTTCTGCTGTCTGATTAAATATGTGACCAAAAAGAAATGGTTAAACCGCATCAGGTATGGCTGTAGCGCTTACATCTTCACTATTGTGAGGGTTAACCACTATGTAAATGTAACTGGTTTATTGGCTTCTACCAGTCAAATTGACTTGAAGGCAGCGGGCACATTTGGACCAATCCAATCCAATCGGCTGCTTTTATGGCTTTTACAGTTCAGCTGGGACCACAACGTTTTCCACAGACTTAAGATGTGGCCCTGACCCAGTTCTGGTCTGGGCTTTATAAGTGTTATGAGGGGTCACCCAAATGTCACCACGCACCTGACGTTTGCCCCGTGTAAGGTCGAGTCGAGGCCGAATACAGGCCCAACGTTCCTGCTTATCTGGGCTGTCACAAGGAGATGAAGTTTGGACACAAGTATTGTCATAACGGACACAAAGTATGAAACGACAGTAATCAATGCTTTCCAGTGTTAGTGAGTGCAAGATCTGATCGGATGTGATCAGGGCTGAAAAAACTAGAAGCAGTGAAGCGTGGCCAGGAAAAGGTTTTCAAGTGGCTCTGGCTTTGGCACACGATGCTCCCGTCAAGCTGTTAAAATTGTAGAAGCTGCGTAGCTGCAAAAGTAAAGGCATCAATGAGGCTTAAATTGCAGTGACTGTACAGCCAGCCTCAGTCTGTTGGCTGATGATTTTATCACTTGCACGGCGTAGCTCTAATTCTCCGGTCAGATTAAATCAAGTGACATTTAACGTTTTAGCAGTAAACATGAGAAAAATACAAACTGCAGTTTAGCAGCTTGTTAACGTTTTTCTCCTGCAGATACAAACATGTAATTATTTCTGTGCACAAACGACATCAACATCATCACAGGTAATCTCATCGTGGATGCAAATTATACTAAACTCAGTTTGTGTGCGTCTCAGATTTCCTTCAGGGAACCTGTAATAAACTGAACAGAGTGAAGATGGACTGAATGATGGGAGAAGACATACCAGGGTAGTAAAGATGTAGACGGACAGAAAGAACCGCAAACAGGTGAACACGTGGATGAAACTGGAGCTCCTTGGGGTCAAAGGTGGATTCGCAGCTTTGTGAGAGTGGGTTTGTGAGGTCATCTTGGGCTACTACCCAGAGAAAACACATAAGCACGTTGAAGACATGAAGGGCACGCTTACTGTTTATATGTTTGTCCTTTTAAATGTTCATTTATGGTGTTTTCTGTATTATCCAGAGTGTTAGAGTAAAATTTTATTTACAGAGTCGTCAGATTTCAATTATTTTGCTTTGTTATTATTTATTTTTTTAAATATATGTGAGCATTCATGTGGAAAGAGAATAATCCATATCCAGGTTGTTTTTAAAATCACTAGTGCATTTAAATAAATGCATTTTTACCCATTTATATTTGGTGAAAATAGACCTAACAACATCAGTGATATGTAAATGTGGTGGTACTGCAGGCCATACAGGAGGGTGCGTGCAGATACACACAGGAGGCTTTGTGTAAATCCAGGATGTCCTGAGCTTCCAGGCACAGATGAGAGGATTAAACTGTTTGAGTCCGGTCGCACGCCGGAGAGGAGGAAGTGCACGCCGAACATAATGCTGGACGAAAACCACGCACCTGCTGGTTTGAAGATGAAGACGTGAACCGCACGGCGCTCTCGGCAAACACAGAATGTAATCAGTTTCATTTCGCCGTCTTCCACAGTCACTTTTTATTGATCTACTCCGTTGATTTCATTCATTTGCTTTAAGTGATGATGAACCTCATTGTCATAGCTACAGAGGGACTTAGAGCATGAAAACAACAACAACAACAGACAGGCGTCCTTGCAGCACTGCAGCAGACTCTGTTCTCACTGTCGAGTGTTGCCTGCTCGAATCAAGAGCTTCGAGCACCTTTGGCTGCTTCTCACGAACGGCACAAAGATCATTTGATTTGATTTTGTTAGCAGCACCTTCTCATTGACTGAGAGAGTAAAACGCCTCAATCTCCACGTATCTGGAAGTTCTTCATTTCCCAATTAGACGGATAAAACGCTCAGCTCTCAGGTTAAATGCCTCCAAACCTAATTCTCTGAAGTTGTAATTGGATGTATTGGCCATTAAAGGCTTGACATGATTCTTACCAATAAGAGAGCTTCTCTTTAATTGGATGTCTTTAATTAAGCGCTGCAGTTTGGGATCTAAGAAAGAAGAAGCCGATTGTTGACCTTTGCAAAGATCCGCAGCAGGTCCGCCCATCTCGCTCTCTGGTGGCCTTTAAGAAAGATGTGCCTGCTCATTACATCTCAGTTAAACTCATTTCGCTCTCAGTGTGGCTTTTTGCTCTTTTTCTTTTATCTATTTAAAAAGAAAAGAAAAAAGAATAGAAGCTGTTTGACAAAGATTTGTCTTCCTTTGTTTTTTTCCTGCATGGTTAATAGATTTTGCAATTCGAGCTCTAATTAAGTTTAATTTCCAATCACTTGCTGATCTCGCAGTTAAACGAAAGATTTAATGTTCCTGACGCGGCAGGTTGTGGCGCTCTGCTTTGCTTTTAGATTTTCACAAGCGAGAATCTGCAAAAGTGCTCAGTCTCTTTAAGTCGTGAAATCTCACCTCTTCGGTTTTCTGCTCTGCCTCCTTTTCCAGCGTGGAAAATACTCCCGAGCAGATGGTCACTGAGGGTTTGGACGGAAGTCAGGGCCATCATCGAATCTGCTGTATGTCCCATGCTGCCCCTTTGGTACTGAATGTGACTTCCTGCTGCCCTTGCACCATATGTTACAGATACGACACGTAAAAATCATTTATTGGTCTCCAATGTCTCACAGTCTCAGTTGTGTTGGTGGAAAAAATATCATGTTATGCCAGACTGAGTGGGGAAAAAAAAGAGGTGATTTAGATTTTTATTCTCCTGATCTCTCATCCTGTGATTGATTTTTCGGTCAAACTTTGGATTTGTTTGTGGTTCGTATATTTTAAGTAATCCAGGGCAAGGTTTCAGTGCCAGTGCTGGAAGGGGAAGCTGAATTATGGCCACGCGGTGTCATGGGTTTCATGGACTGCTTTAGTCTTTTTACTATGACATCTCTAGCATCACAGAGGGATGAAACCATTTCAAATAGTTGGTAATAACTGTTCAAAGAATCATTTTTAATATCTGCAGTGCAGGCTTTTAAGAAAGTCTCTGATAAATATACAACTGGCTTTGTTTGATTTACGACACCGCTCCTTTGCACTACCACAGTAAAAATGTAGTGTGCACGATGAGTTGAAGTAAACTGTCTTTGCAAATGCCCACTATGACTGTTGGGTCTTTTATAGCTGCTACTCTAAGGTTAGGTTTAATAATGCTACAGTGACACGAGGGGAAAACGGTGGTTTGAGACCACGACGTGATCAAAATGATGGGGACTAACTCTGCAACCACTCAGTCAGCTGCTGTCAGTGTGCGGTTGAGTGGGGTTGAGTTGGCTGTTCATCCAGTGTGTTTGAGAAAGGGTGACGAGAAATTGGTGAAAACTGCAAATCTGTTTTTGTTACATGGCCAGAAAGTCACAGACAGAACGTCACAAGACCTGAAGCAGAAGTTCAGAAGTGATGTAGTTGCTGCAGGATGATGATTTAACTGCAAAATCATGTAACCTTTGCCTCATATAGGAATATAACCAGAATACAGTCGAGTCCTGCAGTGGTGCGAAGTGACTGTGATAGTTTGGAGACGGGTTTGGCGACCGGTGCGATCGAAAGCGGTCACTGCAGCTACTTAAAGGCGGTTTCTAACCGCAAAAAAATGTAACGCGATCGCCGAGCAACCGCTGATTTTTCTTTTCCTAGTCATGCATCCTGTTTTTACTGTGAGTGAGGCAACAAAAACTTGTTGATGCAGATTTAAAGCCAACGAATATAGAAAGTCATCTCAGATACTTTGGTTACTTTGGTGCTTCCTGTGTAGCTCTGTGTTCTGCTTTTGTTTATAACATCCATTGTTCACGGCAGGTAAAGGCTGCATGTGAGGAAAACCTTTGATTTTATGTGTTTGTAATGTTCGTGGGTTCTTCGGTGGAACTGTGGAAGCTGCAACAACACACGTCTATATTAACCTTCTTTGCAGACTTACTGTCTTTGATGTTAGAAAAAGAGGACCGGATGTTGCCGTCGCACGCTGCGGTTGCCTCAGTATGACAATGGTGGAACCATCAATACTAACGAAAAAAAATAAAACGACTTATTTGCCGACTCGTCTCGCTCCTCAGGTCAAACACACTTTGAAAATCAGAATCTCTGAATGTGTCAGAAGTGACTTCGTCTAACATCCAACCTGCTTCGTGTGACGTTTTTCTGAAAGCCACATTAGACATGAGCTGTACTGTGTGTCTGTGCGTGCGTGTGTCTTATTGTTCTGCCTACTCTAGTTTTGCCCTTCGGGGATGGAGGTTGGCTTGCGAATTAGGTCACCACCAGTCTTCCTGTATGTTGTCGTCGGTGTTGCCAGGCCTCAGAAAAACATGGCATCTGATGCTGTAACCAGCACGTTGGGCCAGTTTGGGCATCGGTCTGTTGCCAGCTCCTTCAGCTCGTCTGTGATGCTAACAGCTCTTGGTAGTGTAGTAGAGCCACCCTCGCATTAAGTGACCCTGCAGACGGTCTGTGTTTGATTTTAATTATTATGTCAGGTGTCCATTTTTATCTTTGGCTTTTTAAGGAAATTCAACAGAATAAAATGAGAAGATGAAGCAGATGTCTTCACTGGTTTCCTGTAGTGGAAGTAGCTTAGAAAAACTCTGGCTAAGATTCTCTCTGTGTTTTGTTTTTTTTTTTTTGTTTTTTTCACCCCTCCCATTATCTCTGGTCCACATGCAGGCACCTCCCATAATCCCTTTCTCATAGCTCCAGGCTCAAAGAGCCATGGAGCCGTATGTTCTGCCCTTCTGTCTCAATCCTAATTTTGGGGTTACCAGGAGAGTGAACGGCAAAGAGAGATGCAGCAAGTGGAGTCTGTGTATATCCACACGGGTGGTGGGAGGTTTGCTTGAAGCCTGCTACACACCCCCACCCACCAAGCACCATCACCCCTTTAAACTCAGTTGCCAACATGATCATGAGACCAGATGCTGAGTTTGCACCGACCTACATTTTAGCCCCAAAAACCAAGACGTGGGGGAGGGGCAACATCTAGTCTTTGTAAAGGAATCTGTTGGGTACAGAGTTGGAGAAGCTCAGGACAGATACAAGGCTGTTTAAGTATTTGATCATTGGGCAACAGCCTAAGACCTCCCTCTGTCTGGTCAGGTCCTCCACCTCATCCATCTCATCCAGGTGGAAGCCCGGGAGTTCCCAGATAATCTCTCCAGCATGTCTTAAGTGGATCGAACATGTCTGAGGTGCTTTAGCCAGGAGGAGTTCAGGATGTTTGAATCATCTGAACAGGCTTCATTTGATGTGGAGGAGTAGCAGCTCTACTCCATCCCCCTGCAATCATCTGAGCTCCTCACCTTATCTAAAAGAGATTGCACACATCCTAATATTCTCCTTATATTTATAATTGAAACATAAAATTGTTTTCTGGAAATTAAATAGTGAAAGAAACAAACCATGAGAGAGAGAGAAAGGAGATCCTTCCTCCAGTCCTGTCACCGTGGTGTCGTCTCTGTGACGTGACTCCTCGGGTCGCCCCTGCTCAGACAGCGAGGTGATGGAGGCTGACAGAGGGTCACCGAGGTCGCATTTCTGACCAGAGGAAACCCCGCTGAGGTGTGCCTTTGCCCCACATTCTCCATAACTCCCAAGGGCCTTTCAGCTCTCCCACTTCCACTCTAATTCAAGAGGCACATGCATGTTTTAATACATATAACAACAGATTTAAAAGAAAAAAAATGACACAATCAGAGAAAGAAGTAATAAAAATAGGGGATTGCGTAAT
The DNA here is from genome assembly GCF_041146795.1 of Maylandia zebra. Lineage (NCBI taxonomy): Eukaryota > Metazoa > Chordata > Actinopteri > Cichliformes > Cichlidae > Maylandia > Maylandia zebra. The sequence continues at coordinate 5,247,331 of NC_135184.1, forward strand.
GGAGTGATTACACGGGAGCGAGCGTGGTGAGTGATTGGCTCTCGGCAGATCTTGGCAGCAGGTTACCGACGGCTTGGTCTGGAAACCCGGATAGTGGTGCTTATTGGATGAAACCCAGAGACGGCGTCTGACTGAGATCAGCCGATCTTTAAGAGCGGTGGATTAAACCGTCGTTGCGTAACCGGCAGCTCCCTCTGATTCGATGATACAGGTCGGCGGTTGGTGGGCGGATAATTGTTGCTTTTGTGAAGGTAATTGATGAAGTGATTTTCACCTGGCTTCTGATCCAACAGCTCACGACAGGATGCTCATAAAACTGCAAACAGTCCCTGCAGTGGTATCCAGTGACTGCAAACCATTTGACTGGGTCACTCTCATCTTGGTCGTTGCAGTAATGCTAAGAGAGATCCTGTAAAATGTTTGCAGCCTGCAAAAAGTTGACGAAGCTCCAGTTGGAGAAAGCTGAGTTGCAGTGAGGAGTTTAGCTCAAACATATTTCTTCCACCCTCTGCAAACGCTTCCTCACTTTCTTTGTACGCGATAAACAAAAGCAGCTCTGTAGCTCTACACAGAGTTTCTTTTATCACAGCGCAGCCACAACATTTCACGAGATTCACACAGACACAGCGCAGAGGATTGATTAACTCTATACCCTACACACACCGGCTGCTTTTAACCAATGAAAGCTCGGCCTTTGCGTTTCCTCAGATCGGCTATGGCTACGCTTATTTTTCCCCTGCGACAAAAAGTGTGCGTCTGTTTGAAAATGAAAGTGTGTGTTTGGAGGGGAAGAGTCCAAGCATATGACTGCATTCCTGCACGAAGGGAAGGAGGGAAAGGATGGAAGAGAAAGGGCCAGTGAAAGGACACTGGAGAGGAACTGAAGGATAGAAGATTATTTAAAAAAAAAGTTGGTGTGAGAAGAGGAGGAATGTGAAAAAGAAGGATAGAAAGGAAAGATGATGGAAAATGGGACTGGGCTGGAAAAAAGGGAGCGCCGAGAGTTTATGGGAAATATTTGGAAGTGCAAGGGCAGGTCAAATGGACTCCAGCTCCCATGATGCACTGCAACCTTACAGAGAGAGCTAAACTTTTGATAGAGCTACACTTTTGACCTGAGCTTTAATAAAGCTTTTATTTCAGAAAGTCTACTTCCTCTAAATTTAATGTAAGGCCTGTAATGTAATTCTGTAATTCTGTCTTAGCGGCGTTATTACGAGATATTTCACTCTGGCTATTAAAATATCCTGAAATGAAAAACACTAATCTCAGGAGCTGTAATAAGCCCCATATTCTACTTTTGATTTCCTCGCATATTCTTTGAGGTTCCCTCGAGGTTCGCCCATAAAGGAGACACGTTCATCACCGAGTGAGGGGCCTGCCGACACGGCGCGGTCTTAATCAACCCCCTGCTGATGAGCTTTCGTCTTCCTGCTGTCTTCTGTGGATGGATGCGTCTGTGCAGATCGCATAAAGTCTTGCACTTGAACCAAAAATGCAAATAAAGTACAAAGAGCCTCCTGAACTGGTACGCCTGCCCATCTTTGTCTCACTGTTGGACCTGCATCAATCTGTTATTAGCATTTTATTTTGAAAGCTACATTGCTTCTGTGCCATCTTGCATTTATTCACCCCCAGGCTGTTCTCGCTCTCCTTGGTTTCTTCTAGCGACCGCTCCCTTGAGTCTCTGGTTTGTTATCCTGGAGAGATCAGAACAAGGACTACTGTTTCCTGCTGAAACCACTGACGGTGGACGGTGGGCTGGTTAGCACCAAGAAACTTTCAAAATAAAAAAAACTTGGGTATAGCCTCTTTATGGTGGGGTGATTAAGCAAACCAGTTAGTCTCCACCCTGTAGCCAGGAAGTCCAATCAAATTCAGATCATTTTCAGATCAGGAACAACAGAATAATCGCATCGTCAGCAGCAACAGTTCCTTAATTTATGAAAGGTGTGTGTTTCTAACCTTCTCTCACAGGAAGGGCAAACACTTGTTGAGTGATTAAGGGTTAAGAAATGTTCTTGCCCTCAGAGCGAGTATAAGATATGTCACATATTTCCGTGTGAGGCCATTTTTAAAAGAAAGGGAAAAAGACATGCTTATTCCTACCTCTGTCTGGTTTGCATGATTCCCAGTTCAAGATAATCCTGGTTTATCTTATTCTGGGCCTCGTAGTCTGAAACGAGTCATTTCAGCTTCACCTTCCTCTGATTGGCTGCCTGTTATTGACAAAATAGTTTGAGCAGCAGGAGGAAGGGGAGACGACAAAAAAAACTCTGAAACTGAGCATTCAGAATATTTTCTGAGCGCTGCATAACGTTCTCATTTCACTGAGCTGAGGCTGAGAGACAGGACTACTGTTGTCCTGTTAGAAAGAATACGATTTCCAAAACTCTACAAACTTCTTAGAGGGCGATAAAAATTTCATCCCAACTACTTTAAATTCCTGTAATCTGTTGCTGGTCGTTGGAGGCTTTCAAACAGACGCTGCTGCTGCTGGCGAGGAGATCACATGACTGCGCCATCAGCACGGCGGAGCCTGGAGTTCAGGCAGCCGCGTGTCACGGTCTCCCTGCTGACGTTAGCAGGACAAATAGAAATAAATAAGAAACATGTTCATGTTGGAATGCGGGACACATGACTGGGAGAAGATGCCCTGCAGTAACGCTTTATCTGCTGAGAAGATCGCTGTGAGAGTTTGAACTTATTTAATGTTTTTTATAAGCTGCCAGCTTTATCAGAATAAGTTAGGAGTTTCTTTGGATGTCTGCAAGCTTCAGCTACAATTATTGATTGAACATCGCCATCTTTTTAATATGGTGTTGACCCCTGACCTTGACAGGGGAGAAGGCGGGAGTCCCACTGTGGCCGTTCAGAAGCTCCTGGGAGTTTTCAGGGATGAGGTCGGCAAGTGTTTTTCCTTGCAGCCTGCAGAATCAGCATGACAGTCATAAGATGTAACAATCGAGATAAAACTATATCAAATTATTGCTTCACAGTGAAACACACTTGTTGTGCCATAAGTCAGATGATTGGATTTTAAAGCCTAAAGAGAAACATCACAGAAGAATATTCAACGCTAAAGGGCCTTTACAGTTTCCAGATGTTAACCCCGTCTGGACAACACGATGATTAAAAGAAACCTGCTGCTGTTATGAAAATTTTCGCCCCGATTGTGCCGCGCCATCACATCTTCACCTCAGTTATTCTCATTCCCAACAGAGCCGGCTTCTTGGCATCGTCGCAGAGTAGATTGAAAAATAATCTAATTGTGCTGACAGCGAATTGAGTCAAATGCACACGTTCTGCAGAATCAACTGGAAGCTGACTGAGCGTGTCTGTGTGTGTCTCAAAGAAAACCAGCCCGTCCTGCAAACACAGGTTTCTGGGTTTGGCCCGTGTTCAGAAATCCATTAGGAGGAAAAATTAGAATACTAGAGCTGGAAGTTGACTGAGTTTTACTCTCCAGAAGCCAGAACCAGCGAGCCGTGAAGCTTTTAGCCAGCACACTGAGTACAAACAACCATGAGGTGTCTCACCTGATTGATGAGAATAAGCTGAGAACAGCAAACCTGAGTGAGCAACCAGGATGTGTATGTTTGTGCCGGCTCAGCGACTAATTCTCTGCACAATGCAGTCACATAATTCATTAAAGTGAACGGTGTTATTATTTAAAATTGACTTTTCTTATTCTAAATGTTCTATTCTGAAGTTTTTCTGTGGGTATTGTGTGCCAAAGGAGCAGCCTATCGCACACAGGCCAATCCCAGATGGACTCCTGGACTGCACGTACCCAACCAGAACCTGCAGCAGTTTGGATTATTTATAAGTTTCATCAGTTTCTGCAGTCCAAGAAGGTGGAGTTCATCCACTGGATGAGGTGCAGCTGATAAACATGATATACATCATAAAGCATAGAGACTAGCAGCATCCCAGATATACAGTTAGCATGCTAGCGTGTGAACACAGACAGAGGAATGTGGGCCCCTGCTGTGCACAGAGGCTTTTGTTTTGATAGCAGAAGAAACGGAGATAAATGAATTAACACATTCTGTGTTTTGCCTGGGGGTGTCGTCCAGGTCACTTCCTCCTGCGGACCGAGGAGGAAAAGTGTTGGCGGTGAAGTGGCGGAAACACCCAGTGTTACACGCCAGCAGCGGGTTTTGACATCTGCAGAGGCTGAACACCCGGGCGTAGGAGACACGAACCGTGGACATTATCGGATTGTTTTGTTAGTTTAAGGCTCAGAAATCTATGAGCTTATGTAAACGTGGGTCGCTACGGTGATAATCATTGTTTTTATAAGCTAATAGCAAAGGATTTCGCTCAGTCTAGAAGTTCTAACAAAGATAGTGTCATAGTTTGCGGTTTATAGAGTGAAACACGGGAGCAATGACAGCACAAGCTTGCAGCTACATGAAGAGGTCCAACCAGTCCTTCAAAAAATAAATAAAAAACCCCCCACTGACTGAGGTCTTATATGTGTGAGAACAAATCCAAAGAAAATACAGAAATCCCTATAGTAAAGACCGTATATGACTAATGTGGAACATCCTGTTCACTGAATACAAACACTGATGACAAACGAGTGTTTAAAAGGTGAAACTGTGGTGCCTCGCTGCTTTAGTGTTGTTTTTCTGGCATGAAACCTGTGCGTACTGCAGATTGTGTCGTGTTGAACTTGATTCAGGAAGAAATGAGTGAATATTTTTGCTCCGTGATCATCTCAATGATAAGCTCGTTGTCCTTGTTTTCTGTTCCCTCACAACAAATCACATTTTGCTGGAATTCAAAGGCTGAAAGCCGCCGTGCACTCGGCATTCAGCTGTTTTCATTTTTCTGTCTGCTGCGTATTTGTGTCCGTTAGCCTGCATGTAACATCGAGACAAAGTGTGTGTGTGTGTGTGTGTGTGTGTGTGTGTGTGTGTGGCTGTCCAACTGCAAATGGATGGTTTTGTATATTTTTATATTTTGTGTGTGTGTGTGTGTGTGTGTGTGTGTGTGTGTGTGTGTGTTGCTAGTGAAGGAATGCTCTCTCTTTCTCTGATGACCAGTGACAGATGCCCAGCTTCAGGCGGGGCTAACGTGTGTGTGTGTGTGTGTGTGTGTGTGTGTGTGTGTGTGTGTGTGTGTGTGTGTGTGTGTGTGGCACCAGCCTCCAACACACGTTGCAAAAAGGCTCCTTTGTGTGTGTGTTGACTGCATGGCTACAGGGAATTGTGGGATGCGTGGGAGAACAGGGGATGAAGTCTTTCTCTTTTTGTTCTTTAAGTCGCCTCATCAAGAACATAAACACGCAGAACCACAGATCCAGTTTATTTAAAGCATTTGTCACCAGTATCATCACATAAAGTTGTGCAGTTTTTTTTTTTTTTTTTAGCTATAAGCTCTTCTCAGTATTTTATTTTTCCAAGAAACAATGTGTGTCATTAAGATTTCAATCACACAGGCTAGACACCGGTTGGCGAATGCCTGGCAACCTCTGGTTGCTAGGGAAAAAATGAGAGTTCCCCAACCAGTTGGCAAGTAGTTGCTGCAGGTTGCCAGGTGTTGGCCAGCTGGTCTCCAGGCCTGTGTGACTGCGGCTCTTAGACTTGTCACAAATATTAGCCAGTGTAGAATTATATACGCCCATAGCGCTTTAACAAATGATTTTCTCAGTGTTCATCCCTGACCATGTGACAAAGACGGTCTTTCCATCCGCTGGGTCTCCTTTCTCTTCCGTTTTCACTTTGCCGAGGCTATTTTCAGCCCTCGTCTTTTATTTCGGAATTATCACGCATCATCCCACTGTGGCTCTTTGAGAGTCCGATTTCAGGCGCCGAGATGGACGACCTTTCCACAGTAGGGAAAGAGTGTTGAATGACCGAGCTCAGCAGCCTTCCACACTTACTGATGTGGTGTAATTGTCTTCTTCTGAGCGGTGTAATTCTATCATCATCTATTCAGGCTGAATGCCAGGGTGGTGATGAATAAATCGTGCTGTAGTGAGACTGCGGGATGAAACGGATACTTCAATTCACCTTCTGTGGTGGATGAAATTCACTGATGGAGAAATTATACCAGCAGTGTAGATTTTCAGCCTTTATTTTGGTGTTAGTTTATTTTCAATAATAATATTACGGTTTATATTAGAGCTGTTTCTTACAATTTGTAACATTGTAGTATATTGTAGTTATTTAATATGGTGTTATTGTCTTGGAGCAACTGTAACCACATAATTTCCTTATGTGATCAGACTGACAACACAAGGAAAACCACAGGATTAAGCTGCAAAAGATTTAAACCTAACTCTGGCACAAGTTATGCTGAATCACCCTAACATGCATTACATTGTGCAATTATGCATTGATCTGTTTCTGCTGTTTACCCTGCTAACAGTCGTTGAGACTGGACAGGTGTGTCTCACAGGTGAAAAACATCAATTTCAGTGCAACAGCAGCATCTGAATTCCTGTCACGGAGCAAGAGATTAAAAAGATTTTCATCTTAACGGCTAGTTTGATTCTGACTGTGAATGCTAATCACGACACATGCCCGTTTGCATGTGGAAAGTTGTTCACTGGCAGACTTTTTCCATCTTCCTTGAAATTGAACCGAGTTCCCACGTAGAGCCACAAAGTAGCTGCAAAAACAACAAAAAAGGAAAAAGAGAAGAAACGAAAAGGCTGCCTTTGGTCTTTCCTTGTGTTTTGGAGGATAAATTAGCTAAATGTCGAAGTATGGGATGAGATCACAAGGCCAGCAACAGTTGGTGGCGAATACAGCTCTCTTTGTACTTAGAGAGCCTGTGTGTGCGTGTGTGTGCACGCGGGGGGGGGGGTGTATCTATGACTACCTCATCAACATACCAAACCACAGATAGACACACACACATACACAGTGGCTATTGTCTATCACATGGCACACAGGACACCACACACACAGTCTTTGAACTTCATCCACTGAGAAACATGCAAACAGGCGTCTACTGTTCAGACCGGGAATGACAATTTTACGGCTAATTCTGCTAAAGAGACACCTGAGTACACACACTTTTGTCTTTCTGTCTTTTTGAGGGGTTTTGTTGACAATGCATCGCCCTTACTCTAACCCAACTCTGCCCTTAAGCCTCAAATGGCATTGTAGAAGTCTGTAAAGTAAAAGCGTTCTGCAAACATTCATGTTACAAAACCTCGGTAACCACCTGGTTAAGTGCCAAAAACTGCAATTCTTCTAATGGCCACAAGCTGCTGGCTCCAAAACTGAAAGTCCCCATAACCTCCCATGTTAAAATATCAACTATAAAGAATTAAAAATCATGTTTAAATCCTACTATAAATAACAGTTTGGATCTTCTGTGTGATAAGCCTGTAGCATTTATGCTATAGGCTCAATTAAGCTTGCTAACTAAGCTAGCTATTGTTAGCTGATAGCTTAGCAGTCCACCCTTTCCTTCAAAAAAAACATGCTTGAAGCCAAAACACTAACTCTGAGGCTTCAAAATGCCAAGTCCGGACTCTAATAGGGAACGTTACTGTTACAGATGCCATCTTTTATATACAGTCTGTGTCTAAATCTTAAATTGGGCCCTCACAAAGACAGTACACACTCGCAGATACACACACGTTGCTGTGGATAGCATTCCAGTCATATGAACAGCGACGCTGGCAGTCAGACCCTCAGCTGTGCCTGAAGGTCACCATGAACACACACAGAAACACACACATGCCTCCTGTAGAAAACAGGAAAACACAGACTCACATTTTACTCCCACAGTTTCATTAATGTAACTGGGACACTGTTTGTGTTCCTCTGAATATGGATTCATATTTAATGCGTTTGTTCGGGGGTGCCTGGGTGAAACCATGTGAAACAGGCTATTAGGTTATTGTACTGTGTGTGTGATCTTGAACAATGCAGCACTAGGACAGATTCATACACGCTGTTCCCACATGTTCAATTCAATAAAACCTGGTAGTGCTTTCTGTCGTCCTCCCTGCAGCATGTCTTGCTGCAGCCTTGTGCTTTAATCGTTATATTTCTATAAGTGTGTGTGTGTGTGTGTGTGTGTGCAGAAACTCCAGGGGGCCCTTTTAACCACAGATACTAAACCAGGTACATGTTTATAAAGGAACAATAACCGGAGCTCCTCGATATCAGTTTCCCTGTGAGCCTGAATGTGTCTCAGTGTCAGAGCAGTAGTGGATTGTGTTAGTGACCCAGAGCCATGTGAAACAACATCCTGCTACATAATCCACCTTTTGTGATCACTATTTCCTTCATGAAACTATCTGAAAGTCTTTAAACCAAAGAAATGCTCAACTTTTTTAACAATCGTATTTGTTTTTACTAGAATGTTTTTAAAATATCGATTTTAACAGTTTTCTTTTTGATCTTTTTTCTGCAGCAATATATAAACACACTATTTAAGGGGCGTGTTAGAGACCCACAAAAGTCACAAAGGTTCAAACATGCAAAAATGCAAATGCTTTAATTCCAAACGTCAAATATTATAATTATTAGACTTTACTATCCTCACACTTTAAGCACTCGCTCACACAGGTCAGGTGACTGGAAACAATGTGTAATCCTCGACTGGTTGCTAGCGGTTGCGAGTGTGAAATTGGTTGCAAAGAAGTCTATTGCTTGGTTGGTAGCAGGCTCCTGTGGCTGATCGTAGTTTGCACTTACAAATACTTGTTAAGCTACTGGAGACTGTTTGCCTTTAAAGTAAAAGAGCGGCTTTTAAAATATGTTAATTACAGCGATAAGACATACCTTTTACTTTGAAGGTGAACGTTCTCTGTTTCCAGTTTGTGTTTGTGTACTTCAAGTTTCATGACTGCTAGGACGGTAAACACTTGTGGACAAGTCAGCATCGTCCACACAAACCACAGGTGAACACAGCAATCTGCCAGCAACCAAAGCAGTCACAAGGAGGTTTTCGATGCAGAATCCTCTTGTGAGCGATTGCAGTCTGCTCGGGGAACCCAGCCGGAGGAGGTTTGAATCATCTGGATGTTCACTTTCAACGGCCGCAGAGAAACAGCACAAGTCAGTCAATCCAGCTACAACATACTTCAGATCTAAATTGTCAGCTGGTGTAATAACTCTCAAAACATGAAGCGGTGACTCCTGTACTTGAGCTTAAAGCTTAATTAGTTCTGAGTTATTTAATCTCCGGCAACTCATTTCTCAGGCTACAAAGTAGCAGTGGGAGAGTCTCAGAATAGTGGTGGAAAGTTCTTTTTCATTTAATGGATGTTTAAACAACAGCTACGTGGCCAAATTCCTGACTGGTCGAAAGGATAATGAGGGTGAAGGGCGGAAATGAACTTTACTTGCTTTAAAATAAAGATGAATAATGAGCAGGAGAAAACATTTGGTAATCGGCAGACCTGCCTCGTGTTCTGACATTAGTGTTAAAAAAAATAAAAACATTACCTCCTTTTTTTTTTTTTTTTTTTTTTTTTTATACTTTTCTGTATTTTAATTGGCTAAAACATGACGCAATTTCCAGGGACTTTTTGCTCAAAAAAACGTTAATATCTAAAACGTGTGGATTCGGTTAAAGTGTAAAAATCCCCTTTGACTTGAGTGTAACTGAATAATCTGTGTTTGTGTGCGTTTAATTCAGAGACGCTTAGAGCTTTGAATTATGTGAATTTGTAGACATATTAACACACATTATTAAGTTTAATCGGCATCCTATCATGGAGATGGAGAAGTAAGCGTGTGTGTTTGTGTGTGTGTGCAGCTGTTGTTTATTTAGCCGCCATGGTAGCGGCCGCTTTGCTGCTTCTCATGACCTCGGATGCCTTATTTAGGAGCCCCGTTGCACCCCGGTGTGTTAAATATGGTGTTTGCAGCACATCGTCTGTTTGTCTTTTGACTAAATTTGGGCGGTTCAGGGTTTGAGTTCTCGTGTGTGTGTTTGTGATGTGTTGATTTGTTTCCTTCTCTCTAAATATGTTTCTCCCTGGTTTCTGTAGCCTCTGTCTGTGCATACGTATAATGTGTATTGACCCCGTCCTCACCTCCTCCTGTTTCAAAGTTCAGCTCTTTGTTCTTTTTTAGGAGGGTAAATGTAGACTTTGACTCCTGAGACCTGACCCTCCTTCTGACCCCTGTGACCTCTGACACAGTAAATACACTCAGTACTGCAGGAGGCCTTTTATTCGCTCCTCCACACTGACACTCTGACACTTTATTCTCTGTTTTTTACACTGCTACTTATCAAAATGTCATTTTTTTTAAAAACCACGCTTGAGCTTCTGTCAATCTTACGCTTTGAGTGAGTCACAGTAGAAAGTGGAAACACTGACGCCAATCTCCTGTGTGTCAGGAGTGTATATAAAACAGCCCTTTGAAATAATAACATTAAAAACAGCTGAATAAATGCAATTATACTTGATTACTCTGAAAGTAATCCTGCTCAGCTTACATGTGATCAACTTTTTCAGTCGATCAGGATCTGAAGGTTCTGGATTCTTCAGGAATGTGACGTGTATATAAAAAAAAAAAAAAATGGTGTCAAATATGCACAAATATTATATCATAAGAATAATTGTGATGTCCTTGAGAAAATATCCTGCTCCGGATATCCTTGTAGTTGGAGTTTTTGGATGATGCGGAGCCTTGACGGAGGTATTCCACTGTTTATTTTTGCTAATCCTGTTTATATGAGTGAGAGTTAAATTTAGCCCACAGAAACCCGCCTGTGTATAATACATCACAGATCAACAGCACGACGAACGAAAGGATGAAAAAGCTGAATCATCGCATCACCGAAACACTTGAAACTAAAGCTAAACATTGATACAGTCATAAGGAGAGGATTGTTTTCTTACACGGCATTAGTTCAGCCTGTTGTCGTGCTAAATCTTGAGTCATTTAACGCGTTATCACAGTGTGTTTTTGCTGGTCATGTGTTATTTCACGTCATGCATTTCTGACACCATAACCCGGCCCCGGGGTGCCATAATGGACTAGCCTGATGCGTGCACAGTGCAGTTCCATTACATCAGAGTTTTAGCCTGGCGTGCACAAAGAGCTGCCAGCTCGCTGTAGACGTGCTGAACTATCATGCACAGCTAAAGCGCAGGTGAATGAGACTTTTTTAATTTGGGTTGCTTCCCCTGGATGTGACACTTCCAGGTGAGTCTGCCTGTCTTCTGAGTTCAGTCTATAATTGCAGTCCTGTAGAACAACTTCAAACAAAGTCAGAGGCAGAAAACAAGCTTTCCCTCGTGTAACAACATCCCTGCTGGGTTTAGATAATTCATGTTGTTAGACTTTAAACTGCTGTTGATGTCAGACTTGATGGGGGACATGTGTCCTTGGCAGTGTTGCTTTACCTTAAACACTCACTCAGATAAAGTATTCAGGAGGAGACGACACGGATCCCGACGCTGGATTGGACGTGAAGTGTTGTGAGGTTGAAGTTCATTTATATTTTAGGCTTCCATCTGATGCTGCCATCCAAAATAACTTTGAGCGAGCTGGTTAGAGGCTCGGTGGCTGTTGATGGACGCGGATGGTTGCTGTGGGAATTGAACGTGAGACACTCTTGTTGCAGATCGAGGCTCAGCTGCAAGCCTTGGTTTCATTTTGTCCATCAGAAGCGAGGATGCAATTCAGTTCAATTACAAATCTTCAATCTAAAAGAGCAAAACTTCCACATTTATCAGGAAAATGCATTTGTGGGTTGCAAAACTTGCCAAATCTTCTCTGCCAATCCCAAGCAGCTTATTCAGATCCTGACTTTTGCTTGGTGTTGTTTATTAGACTGGATGATTGGAGTCTGAAGAAACAACTTTACAGTTTATCCAAATAAACAGGGATCTCGGTATCATGTGGAAGAACCATACACATCCACAACAACATCACAACCTGGCACCTCCTCATGCTGGTCGCCAGCTTGGTCGCATGCTGCTGTGGGACTACATCCCATTCTCCACTGCATTAAAATGGAGAGTAGTTGGAGGAGGGCCCCCAACACCTATAGTGAGTCCTTTACTGCTCTATGAAAATGTAGCTGTTACAAATCTTATGTGTGAGTGTGCTAGGCTGGTGCTGTGCATTAAAAGCAAGGGAAACAAGTGAAGACTGTTCTGCTCAGCAGGAGACCAGGGGGGCAACAGCAGAGCCAACGGACCCCCCCCAACTCCCACAATATCCCTGAGAGGGTGAGGGGCCATGGGTGCCCTTGAGGTTTTATTTGACCTTCAGCTGAACGCACTTCTTTTTATTCTTCAATCTTAATGATGGCGAAAATGAGATGGTTAAAACTGTTGGTTTGTATTTTAATTCACCAGGTACGTCAATCAGAAAATTTCATTCGAAACAATCTGAGTAAAACCTCGTCTAATAAAAATGTATGCGTTACTAATACTAAGTAACACATATGAGAACTATTATATACAAAATGAGCATCATATTCTATTAAAGAATAATTGCAACTGTCACTTTGTAACTGAGAAACTGCAGGAAAGGGTTTTTGAGGGTTTCTTTCAGCGAGTCCCCCTACTGGCCATTAGGGAAAATGCAGGTGTATGTTTTTTATATTCAGTCTGTGGTTTGATGCTGAGAAACGTAAAGGAATAAGTTGCTTTAGTCACTGTGTGTTTTGACTTTGATATTTTAATATTAAAAAGCAGAGGGACTGTGGTCGCCGTGTCTTGGCTGATTGAATAAAATCAGTTTAAAAAACTAGTTTGTGGTTGACCCTGAGTAAATAAATGCAAACAAACCCGGATTGTTCTTTTCACACAGCGTCTCTTCTCACCGAGTTAAACTGGAGCTGTTGAGGTCTTTAACCTCCATAATATGGTTTGTTAGTTCTTGATCCAATTTGACAATTAGGGGCGATTTTCTAATCACCTCTCCTCTCGTAGGCTGGCCGGTCTCCAGACTGTCCTCAGTATTTACCAGAACAGCTCTGGTTTTCGGGCCATTTGTCTTAAGCTTTTGTGTGTTTCTGAAACCAGTCCAGACTTTTCTCTGAACAGCTCCTCAGATTCGCATAACGCAACCTTTGGCTGGAAGTGATTTGCATACATCCCACATTAGCGAGCAGGGGCGGAGGCTTTGAATCATCTGGATGCAAATGTAAAGTAATAGTAAGGGATGAATGCAGTTCCCGTGGCGTGTGATGCCAACAATAAGCTGCTTTGAAACGTCTGAAAAATGTGTTACTGAGGCTTTTTATCTCAGCCTGTCTTGTTTTATTTAGGCTGTTGCTTTTCTGTTTCCCAGAATGCCTTTAAATGAGAATGCCTTTAGTATTTGGGGGAGAGATGTTACTTGGCATGAGAGTTTTCACAAGAGATGAGATAATGCACGACTCCCTCTTTCTTCACAAGCCAACCTTTCTTGCATCTGCAGTCATCTTTCTGCCTCTCTGGCATGTGGAAATTCAGATTTTTCTCCTCTTCTTTGATAGTTTTCTCTCTGATGTAGATGATTATAGAGTACCATGAGAAAAATGATGGCTTTTTGGATTTTCGACATAGAAAATTGTACATTCTATAAGCGAGCATAAATCATCTTTTGAGCTGCTGGGAGTTTGTTTGGAAGTTGGCGTACCACAAAAAAATGTGACGTCAGGTCAGACTGCTTGATTTCTCTCACTGTCTCGGATTCAAGCTTTTTCTTTTTCTTCTAATCTTCGAGTTGTTTCTCACCCTGAAAGGACATTTCACCCCATCATAGTGCGGTTTATTCACTCCTTTCCTAGCTACCTTCATGCTAATTACAGCAAGACAGTGAACGGATTCCCTCAGCTGAACTGTAACGTTTGCTAACTGCAAAACTTCTTTTGATTGGCGGATGTAGTTTGGCAGAAGGAAAATAGTTTCTAATTGAAATTGCTCTCAACAAACATTCAGTAGTTATTTATTTATTTGGGCAATCAAGTCATAACTTCTGGAAGAAGACCATGAATCAAGTGGCTTTTAGTTTTAAAATACTAAAGAGAGGGTAGCTGCCATCTGCAGCGCTGCACAAGTCATCACAAAAACATCTCAAGGAAGGAGTAGCACTACCGGAAAAATGTGTCGTATAGACACATGTGCAGTGTGCTTGTCTTGTCTAGTATAATTTCAAGTTTTCAGACACGCAAATTAATGTTGTGACGTTCAGCAGAAATACTGAAACTGAGACCAGAACTGGATTTATGTGGTAAAACACACACACACGCTTTTCAAGAGGATTAGCTTGTATCCCTCTCATGGGGTCAAGTGGGGTCAAGGGGGGTGTTGAGGGCTTTGCTCTCCGATGATAGGTCGCCAGCATTGTTGACCCGGGAAATCTGGGTAATTAGATGAATCTCAGCACTGGTTAGACGTTGGTGGGGTCAACGGCGTGTCGGGCCGACTGAATATTTTTGCTGTTTGGAATAATTGTTAGCTGTCAGCTTTATTGTGTCTTTTACCTTCTATAAGTTTGATGCACCTCACAGTAAAGATTAGTGTGAATGTGTGCGGTGCAGCTGGTTTACAGAGAAGTAAAACAAACTGCTGTATGCTTAAAAATGCATTCAGAGCAGAGGTTTGTACCTTAGCGTCTCAGCGCTGCAGAAACATAAAAGCTTTATAACCCGCCTTTACCGTTTCCCACGGCAACCCTGCGTCCAGCCCTCATTACATCCCCGGCTGCTGGACATTATTGCCGGTTTTATCTTCGTGCTCTACATAAATGTTCTCGCTGAGTCCATTTGTCTTTTCGTTTTAAGCAAATTGGCCATCGCAGCAGCTGGACTTCACAGGGCTCATTAGCAGAATTGATGTTTCTCTGCTTCTTGCTCGCTCTGGCACTTTATGACTGCATTTAAACTTGTGTTGTTTTTGTCAAAAAAAAAAAAAACAGGCTCATGTCCTGTCAGCTCATTGGTCAGGCTTATATTTTTGCTTAGTTACTTTATTAGACTGTATGTATTTGTACTTTCTGGCCGAGTAATACCTCGGGTTTACTCGTTTTTTAAGGTAATCAGGTGATAATGAAGCAATGATTTTCATTTTCAGTGTAAAATAGTTTATTTTTCCTACTTTAGATCAACTTTAAGATGACTTTGATGACTGTATCTTGTCTCTTCTAGATGTTCTTGTTTGAGACAACTTGTGTTTTAGGAAAGTTGCTCTAGGCCTGTGACTGAGGCCTGGTGACTTTAGATGGGTTTAACCTAATATACTGAGAGTCTGTGATTATGTCGTATTTAAGGAGCACGTTCTTTCCATTTGGGTTCAATTTTGATCCTTTTTTTTGTCACACGTCTCACCGATGGCCTCGGCTCGATCGGGACACAATTTAAAACACAAAGCCACAAATAAGTGGTTCATGTGACCATTTATTGTATTATTATCTATATTTTATTATTGTTTTAGAAGTGCAGTGATGAAATGTCCATCTCCAGTCAGTATCGCAGTTCCTGCAATCAGCAGCTAATGTCAGTTAATAAATTGGCTGACTGATGTCAGCAGCCAGCGTTCATCTGTTGTGTCATATCAGTTCTGAGCTGCGTAAACATTCAAAGGCGGCATCATGATGACATGAAAGACCTTCATAAAGAATTTCATGAACTCCTAATCTGTGTTTGACTCTGAGACTAAACGTATGTATGAGGGAATGCACGGCAACAAATTCATTATGCTGAAGTTATTCATATTGAGTTGGATGAAAAATCAGACCTTCTTGTTACTTGCTTGAATCATATCGGTGATATTTCAGTGATAACGGCTGATGTTGGTCCCAAACCAGCATCCGTTTGGATCAGAGTTTAGTTTTTGAAGGTCTGTGTCCACAAGCGCCGACATTCATACTCATCCACGTCTCTTCCACGCGTCTTTCGTCTGTTAAATACGACGTTTCAACAGCAGAAAAAGCAGTCGTGGTGTCACCCGCACTTCAAGGTGACTTGAAGCATTTCTATAGTGATCTGACACTGACGCGTCGCTCGCTCTTTAACTGTATCTGTAGCTCCAGGGTGAAAAAATCTCGAGTGGCATTTGACAGACTGTGTCATTAAGGCCTTTTCTATGCAAATCCCTGGGCTCTGAGTCAGCTCCGTCAGCAGAGTTCATTCCTCAGGTGAAGCCAGACGTCCAGTTTCATCCTGCAGGCCAGTTTCAGATGGCGGGTTTGCTTTGAGCTTAAGGAATCTGGACAGCTAAAGCAAGAGGCGGGTCACAGGTTAAATCCACTGTACACTACACCCGCTTTCATTTTCAGTCTGTCTGAGTGAGAGCGCTGGCTAATTGCCCAATGCAACACACGTAAATTAGTTCTCCAAAATATGACCGGAGGGTAGGATTTTCCTTTGGAGCTGCATTAAATAATTCTGTTTTAAACCTTTATTTATTTATTTGTTTGTCATAGTGAGACCGGAGGAAGATTTGAATGTACAGGAGTTAATTGCCTTGCTTCAGGGCACACTGACGGGATTTCACTGGCTTCAGTTTAAATGATTGTGTCGTGGACTTTATGTTGAAAGGGAAGCAGTTTGGCTGGATGGAGGTTATTAGAACACGGATATACAGTTAAATACATTTCAAATATCCGTCCATCTTTAGATTTTGATGACTGCACCGCTGCTGAAACTAAGCAGATTATTTGCTGTAGTAAGAACACATCTGAGGCAGACTGTCTCCAGATGGGAGAAAGGGCAACTTCAGACAACATCCTGACATTATTTTCCCGACATTATCCAAAGTTCACGTGTGAAAACAGCTTGTCAGAGGCAAAACCCGCACAACCGTTCAGCAGATTTCACACTGCCGCACACAATTTCAATAATTGCCTTTTTTTTTTCTGCACTCGTCTTCACAGTTACCTAATTATCTTCATTATTAATAAATGAGCTGGTGATTAACCCTCTCTCGCAGCCCGGTCCTTCCCTCGTTCACGGCTTTTTGCAGACTCCGTGCTCTCCACCAGCTCAGTGGAAATGTCAGAGTGTGTTTGTGTTTGTGTCACAGAGAGTGAGACTGTGGATGCCACGTTAAAGGCATTGCAGTATTATAATCACATTTGACATTTTAGCAAGAAGTGGGCTGTTGCTGTTATCGAGCCTTAATGATAGTTTGTTGTGGCAGAGTGACCCGGTTAACTCCACGGGGAGGAGGGATGGAGAGAAACTGTGGATTGGAAACGAGTGGATGCTTCAAAACTTTATGGAGAAAGAAAAATAAAGAAAAATAAGGATGCATGCATCTGTCCATCGTCCTTTGTCATTCTTTGTCTCCATCTTCCTCTTTTATCCCCATGTGCTTCTGTAACGCACTCCTCTGCATTCCCATTCTCACCTCTTCTCCTTTCCTATCTTTCCATCCATCCTTCAGATATTTTTACTGTTTCTTACCTCTTGCTTCTTTCTATCCCTACGTTTCTTTTCTTTAGGATTTCTTTTTCCATTGTCTTGTTTATTGGCCTTTCCTTAGCCGTACTCATATCTTTCTGTAACCTTCTTCTCTTCTTCATCTCCTCCCATCCTTACCCATTTCTAATCTACCCTTTATTCTTTCATATCTTTCCTTTTGATCCCATACCCTTTGCTTTTTGTTCTTTTTTTTGTAACTTACTATCTTACATCCTCCCTCACTTGTCTCCTCTTGTCCCCATAAAGTTGTCTCAGCTCTGTCACTTTTCCAGAACCAGTTCTTCCAAACACAAGTTCTCACTGTCTGACTTTGCAGTATGTGAACAGAGGTGAATTGGATCACATAGCTGGTTTTGTGTGTGTGTGTGTGTGTGTGTGTGTGTGTGTGTGTGTGTGTGTGGTGACATTGCAGTTGTTGGTCGGGGACACAAGTCAGTCAAGGGAAAAGTATCTCGACAGTGAGACGCACACATTTTCAGCTGCTCAGTTTTACATAATCATTCACCGACGCACACACACGCGCACACACCTCGACTCGCGCGCCTCAGGCAGATTCTTCATATGTGACAAAAGTGTTGTGTAGAGAAACTCACAGAAGCTCACGGGGGGGGGGGGTCATGATGCAACATGTTTTTATCCTGGGCTGTAATATAATAGCGTTTTGTACATGCCACCTGCACTGCATCTTTGAAGCAGAAGGTGTCCTTTAAAACTGGTGACACTGCAATACTGGTCGGGTAGAATAACTGCAGGCATAAATCACAGGTTATAGTCAGGAAAATGAGGTTTGTGTCATTTGGGACGTTTGTGTTTTGCTTCCTGTAAACTTGCTGATTGTGTTTGTTTCTCCTCTGGTTTTACTTTTGCTTTCCCTGGTTAGGTTTAGACATTAAAAACTGCATTGTTAGGCGTGTGATTCACACCCTTTCATTCTCAGAAATGATGAGTTGGGAGTGACAGACACATCTCACTCACGCCATAACGCGGCACGTCAAGATTCGCCGCCAAAAGACACATTTTTTGTGTGACTGAGCCACACCAGCAGCGTTTATTAACGCATGGGTTGCTTAATGGTGTCTTTCCAGTTATACCAAAGGTGGAGGTGATGGGGTTCTGCTTGGTGGTTCCTTCTGTGTTTCAGGTCACACACACACATGCACATATACATATGCACGCACACCCCCCCGCAGGATAAATGCTGTGATATTAATAGAAGTGTGAGGGTGACACAGTAATCCTGCATGGTGGCGGCGTTCCTCCTCTCTGATATCAGCACATACACACTCAGCACTTTGGACAGAGAGCGAGCGCACGGTGTGTGTGAGTGGTTTACTCAGTGAGGGAAAATACCTGAAGAAATATAAGTTAGTCACATTTTCTCACCCAGTTCTGTAATATAATGTTGTTGATGCGCGAATAAACTTGAACTGTGGCCGCCTACTTAAGAAACCCCAGAAATGTGAAAACGTCTTGGTTTGTAATTTTCAGAGCGACTTCTGTTTTATTTGACAGACTGATTTCCTGGTTTTTGAACTCGAGGGTAAAAGCAGAGAGAAGACTGTCAACGACGTGTGTTGATGGACTATAGACTTGACATATTTCAACTCTGACTCCAAAATTGCAACTTCTCAGCAACAGTTATGGCCTGAAATTGTATGTTCACCTTGAAAAAGTCACCAACTACAGACAGAAATCAGTCGAAATGCTGCTTTTAAGCCCTTTTTGAGTTCTTGTATCTGTTTTGTTCAAATAACAAGATGAAGTGGCAGAGGTACATCCAAGTTTCACTTAACCCTTTAAGACCGCCCATAGAACCAAGTCCGCCAGAGCTTATATTATATTTTTACATGCTGTGGAGCCATTTTTGGGAGCATTTCAAGTTGATATACATCAATACAACCATTATAGCCCAAATTTTAATAATATGTATGCATTAAGTGCATAGTAATTACATAAATTGCAAAAAAGTGCAATAAACTACAAAAAAATTGAAAATCGTTTTTGCTTTTTTAACATATATTTCTAGTTAGAGAAATTTAACTAGAAATACAAAAAAAAACCTGTAAATTCAAAAAAGTTGCACAAAATAGTTTCCCACCACAGGAAATTTATTTTGTGTCTTCATTGTTTTATTTTTGAGATACACCAATTTCTTATATACTGCAGGAAAAACGAAAATAAATATTATAATGCAAATTTGCAAAGACAAGCAGCATATGCATCAAAATAAACTATTTCCAGCAGTGCAATATGAGTCCTAAGCATCCCAGAAACGACACAGAAAGTCATAAAGTCAAACATAACTTTTAAAAAGACCAGTATAAGCTCATAAGGCCCTGATAGTAAAAAAACTACATTTCCGCAAAATTACGTCACTTCCGGTTTTGGGCAGGACACGGCGGACATGCGATAGTTCGCGCTGATGGACGTAGGAAGCGTTACAAACAGCTGATCGGATTGGCAAAGCGTGTTTCTGGAATATTATGTTTTTGTTGCTGCAAGTGCTTTTTATGCAGTTTTTGCAAAGCTATATGTGAAAGGAAACTGTGACCGAGGACAAGCTGATGGCATAAGATGTAAGTACAACTCCTCCGGTTTCATATGCAAAAAAACTTATTGCGCTAGCTTATGTGGTTGCAGAGCTACCGGGATTTAAAAATAGTTAAGCGAAAGGGAGGTGCCCGCTCCGACCGGCTTTTAAGGGTTAAGTATCAACTCATCCAATCAGATTTGTACCTTTGTGCCATACAATATGTGGCTGTAAATTGGAGAGATTTGCTTGTCCAAGAGAGCAAGATTTTTACAAGGCAGTGCTGTTCATGAATTAAAAACCCTCAAAACAAAACGAAACACATGGATAGTGATAAAGTGAAACTTGGATGTGAATTCCAAATTTAATTTTTTTACACTTACCCAGAAAATTACAGAGTAAAAACTTCAGAGATGATGTTGTTTATTTGTTGAATGCTTTTAGCTCATATATTTTAGTTTAATAAGTGCATGTCAGGAACTTTAGGGCTTCAGTGTCGTTCGTATCTAACTGATGTCTCCGCCTGCTTCACTTTGCTCTGACAGTCTTGCTGACCGCTCGACCGCTTTACTGGCTTGCTGATGCCACACATGTCCACTAATCAGCGGGGCAAGCCAAGTGAGTCAGTGCAGCTCTTCAGCTGCTACGACAAGCTGTGACTTCCAAAAGAGCAAACGCACACTCGAGGATCAAACGCACACACTCAGTGGATTCGTGGGACAGGACTCCTGACTGTTCTTGGGACCGACCCAGTGTGTAGCTGCAGGGTTCTGGCTATACTCTGGACGCTGGCAGAGCATAAAACATGTGACTCAGCGAGTTATCAGAGCTGGCTCTCTGTTCTCCCAGCAGCCTTGGGGCGCAGCACATCTCACAGCCAAGACCTCAGTAATATACAATGGGTTTCAGGGCAGAAACAACACATTGACTAATTTAAAAGAAAGAACCAGAAATTAGTTTAACATACTGAATGTGGAAGAACTCCAATTTGTTTGTTTACCATTTAAAAGAGTAAAAGAAGCTTATTCAAACAGGAGAAAGCTCATGATTGAAACCAGGCTTTGCTTATTTATATGTTTCTG
Source organism: Maylandia zebra (assembly GCF_041146795.1). Taxonomy (NCBI): domain Eukaryota; kingdom Metazoa; phylum Chordata; class Actinopteri; order Cichliformes; family Cichlidae; genus Maylandia; species Maylandia zebra. The sequence goes on from NC_135184.1 coordinate 5,268,298, forward strand.
GAATCACCACATTGAACCTGATTTGGTGGTAAGCAGTCCACTAAAGAGCTGTTATCAGTATTAGTGTTATTAGTATTATTGCTAGTAGGTGCTTCAGTCTGCCTTGTAGGAGGCTTGGTAGGCTCCATTGACATCAGTGATAAATGGACTGCAACACAGATAAGGAAGACATGTAGTGCACATAAAATCTCCTGTGGGAAATTCTGTAGTAAGATTGCAAATATAAGTTAGATGCATCCTAATATAACAAAAGTCCAAAACATGACTGAGGATTCATGTCTTAACACCCAGATGTATTATAATTCTTCATGTCTGATGTTAACATACCACAGTGTTACATACAAACATCAAACTCCATGACACCAGTGCTGACCTTGAATGTGAAATAAGCCCTGTGCTCAGGAGTTTGATCAGCTTTGTCTTTTCCTCTTAGTGACTCTGAGTCGGTTTCAGGTTCCTCTTCTTGGCATCAGTTCAGTTGACCAGTTTAAGTAGGATTAACTTCAAAATGGGATCGATTGTTTTAGATGACACTCTGTTCATGCCTTCTGCTGACATGCTTCTCTTTCTGCACCTGACCATATGTGCATTGCAGAGAGGACCAGTTGTCTGTTGTGGTGTTATGACTGTATTTGTGTTTTCGTGGATGTATGTGCGTTTGGCACATACGCTGAGTTTCTATAGAGCCTGAGGGATGAGAGGCCCACAAACTGGGCTTTTTGCTTTAATTAGTTCAATAAAAGCACCAATCCTCCTGACATCTGACCCACGTTAACTCATGGACTGGACATACACACACCCACAACCACCTACACACACAATGGACAACTGTACCCTCAAACACACAATAATAACATGGACTGAACCACCACTCACAACCACTAGCACTTTATACAGCCTCTGTAGGAATTATATCTCACTTATCTTAACTGCACTACTGTATAGCTCTGTGTAAATAATCATTCTGTACATTCGATAATTTTTAACCCTACAACTGTTTACAACTTGCATAGTTCCCATTTCTGTATAGCTGTATATCTCAGATTTCTGTAAAGTTATTTATTTCATATTCTGTATAGTTTTTCATATTTATATCCTGTTCATATCCTGTACATAGCTTGTACTCACTACAGCCTGTACATACTTATAGTTATAGAATATTTACAACATACTTCATACCGTGTACATTATAACATAATAGACCCATTTGTGTAATATACTTACATATCTATATTATTGCTAATATATATTGTAATATATCTATATCACTAAAGCACTTCTGGATGGATGCAAACTGCATTTCGTTGCCCTGTACCTGTGCATGTGCAATGACAATAAAGTTGAATTCTATTCTATTCTATTCTTATTCTCTGCTCTTGTCCTAATGACCGGGTTCACTTAATTACTGTCACTGCACGGCAATCAACAACATTAAAACCACTTGCCTTATTATTGTGATGGTCCCCCTCGTGGCACTCTGGCCTGTCAGGGCGTGACCGCAGGATGTTTGCAGCAGATCCTTTGGGTCGTGTGGGGTTGCCCTCTGTGGATAGGCTTGCTGAGTTGGTAGAAAGTGGGAGCTAGGCTCTATTATCAATAGCCATCATTTCATCCAAAGAAAATTGATATTTCAGGGTAGTTTGTGATCCAATTTTATTGTCCTGTATATATTCTGACCCTTCTTTTCAAGCTTTAAGAAGAAGAAGGTACTTTTGGCAGCTCCCTTGTTGATCTGGTGCTGATTTTACAACACATGCACGGTTTACATCCGCGTTAAAGCATCAAAATCAGCATCTAAGGTTTCACAGCAGAGCGCTGTATTGTAATGAGGCTCTACATGTTACTCACTTTGTCTGTCTGTGGTTTTTTCCTTATGGCAGCTCTGTGTACGCTGGCTAAATAAACTCAAATTTCATTATATAAAAGGACAAAAAGCACCAAAGTATATGTTAAAGTATATATTTTATCCATGAAGTTCCCATAAAGTAATTGCTCAAGAAAGCTACCCAAACTATTATTCAACTGCAAGCTTTGGAAATCTAATATCTGAATCCATTGGTTACAGGGTCAGTCGACTCAAATTACCTGTGCTCCACTATAATGAGTATGAATGGAATTTCTTTTGTGGCCTTCAAGGCTAAATTAAAAACCAATCAGCTTCTTTTTCCAGAGGTCAGATTACCGATTCCCCTCAGTAATCCACACAGTATTTATCCAGCAGAATATAGTTTTAATGGAAAGTGTTCACAGTGAGTTGATGATTCATATGTCAGGGCTGTCATAATCGTATGCTTGCATTGAAATTCCCCAAATCATAAATCGATTTAGAAAAGGATCTGCAAACGTTTCTGTTGCCTGATTTTAAAAAAACCCAAATTACCAGAATCTAAACGTCTCAGGATGTTTGTAGTTGAAAGCTACATTTGTTGCTGACTCCAGAGAATTGTTGGACCTTAATGATAAACGTGTAACGCTTAGAGGAATATTTCATAGCAGTCCTTGTGCACTTTGTTGATTTTTCTCAACCCCCAGGAAACATGCATATCAGTGTATCATAATTAACTGAGCACTAATTCCCTCTCTAGTGGCCTCAGAGGGCCCTACTTGGGTTATACTGTTAACTAGAGCTCTGATAATTTATTTCAAATTCTCATTTTTAAATTAATGCTGCCTCAGTCACTGCTGTGATTGATGTGTTACTGCTTGAAGGGATGGTTAATGGCCATAAACCTCCACAGGGACAAATCACCGTGTCAACAGTGTCACCGACACGAGTCTATGTACGTTTATTTGATTTAGATGTATTTCTAAATAATCACATAATCCTCGCATTGTGGAACGGCTCTCAATTTCTTTCCTGCTCAGTGAAACCCGAGTGGATTCGGAGGCAGCGCTGCAGGGCTATCTTTGGACTGAAGTAGATTGTGCACTTTAGTATTTAAGGAATGTTTCTTTTTTCTGTCGCAGAATAGCCATTTTTGGACTGTGCTCAGCTGGTGTATAGCCTCTCTTGAGAGTCTCTCGTGCTTGTTGTGTAACAGCACAGAGCTGTTTTAACTGCTGCTGCTACCACCCTGCATGCATGTAGCTTTGTTTCAAATGTCCAGCATAAAAAGTCTGCCCATAAAATTGTCTTTAATATTGAAAGTCTGCTCTGCAACAAAGTATTGAAACTGGTAAGCTTAATCATATTTGGTGGCATGGCTCTGAACTGGGACTTCCCAGTCCATCCATCTGTGGCTAATCCAATGACAGCATTATGAGAAGTTAGACACAACACAAGGAGGAGCTTGGTTGGAGATGGGTTGCAAAGCAGGTTGCAGAGAAAGCAGTAACTAATTAGCTTTGGTTTAAAACTCAAACATTGTATTTATGTCTCTGTTGCTTAATCCCACTCGGGCTAATTTTAATGGTTACAATAAAGATTACAACAGTGAAAGGGTTATTTAAAATAGTAGCCATTTTACTAACTAAAAATGAGGAATTGCACTTTTTTTTTAAACTTTGAAGTTAGAAATTTCATTCAAGACAGATGGCAAATAACCAATAAAGCACTGGCCTAAAAATAAACTGGATAAAGTAATCTAAAAGTCACCTGGAGGCTAAAATATGTAATTTTTAAAACGTTTTGAGACAAATTATTTATTGCAATTTAATGGCTGGACAAAGCTGTTGTAATAAAAGGATTTCCATCAGGCCAACATGAAGGAAAAGCCCCGACCGGGCATTAATCTGGATTAGCTTGGTTTAAGTGTGGCGGAGCCTCGTTCACATAAAAACCTCAGAGGCCTCAGAGTCTGCTCAGGTAATTATTTCTGAAAGTGAAGAGGTTAGATTGTGTTACTTAGCATCACAGCTGAATAAGATCGGAGGCTCGCTGGCTTGAAAATAAGGAGTCTTTCGTGCTTTGCGGATATTTCAAGGACTTTTGGAACTGGGTGATTTCTTCAGCACCTGTCCACTGAAAAGTTTTTTTTATTTCAGCTGTACTCTGAGCCGTGTGATTCATTCATACCTGGGGAACCTTGAGTGCTTTTTGGAAGGATTTTCCCAGAATCTGTTGGAAATATTAATGAAGTACTGAAGATGAGTGCAGTTAAATGTGAACTCACTGACTTACTTTCTCTGGGGTGTAGCATAGAATAAGACTGGTGTTTTTGTCATATGCTAATATACTTGTACTGCACATGTATAAGTCACTCATCCATTATTTATTTGATTCCTACATTTAAAGATTTCATGGAAGTCTAACAAGATGATTAATTTTTATTAAGAAACTATTTAAATGAATGCAATTCCTTCTTTCATCTTTATCTTTTTTTTTCCAAACATTTATTTGTTTTTTCAAAACCATTTGAACGGAAGCATAACCTTTGTCACTTTGGTAAATGGTAAATGGCCTGTATTTATATAGCGCTTTTCTAGTCCCTAAGGACCCCAAAGCGCTTTACATATCCAGTCATCCACCCATTCACACACACATTCACACACTGGTGATGGCAAGCTACATTGTAGCCACAGCCACCCTGGGGCGCACTGACAGAGGCGAGGCTGCCGGACACTGGCGCCACCGGGCCCTCTGAGCACCACCAGTAGGCAACGGGTGAAGTGTCTTACCCAAGGACACAACGACCAAGACTGTCCAAGCCGGGGCTCGAACCGGCAACCTTCCGATTACAAGGCGAACGCCCAACTCTTGAGCCACGATTGCCCGCACGATCACCAAATACAACTTTGGCTGTTGTATTTGGTGTTTTGGAATATTTGTTGTCCTGGCGGGAACGTTAGGTTGACGTGTGGATATGTGGAAAAACTGCACAGTTTGAAATGTGTTGGCTGCAGCAACGTTTTCTATGACAGCAAACTCACGGTATCTGTTTTTGGTTTGTGTGAGTAGCTGGATAGTGTTGTCACATAAGTCTACCTGCAAGCAGCAGGTGAACCACTGGAATCTGCTGGCAACCAAAGCAAGGACATAACCGTGAGGGTCCTAGCAATGAATGGTCATTTCTCTTTTGCTGTACAGTAAAGTTGTTAAATTTGACAAATTGGTGGATTTGGGCTATAAAAATATATTTTCCAGGCTTATATTTAGTCTCATGAGCTTGTCTGCTCGTGGACAGCCTGCTCAATCAGCTTTTGTTCACATCTTTTCTTTGCAGACCACATTAGAGCTTCCAGTTTCTTTAGGAACCAGTTTGCCTAATCTCAAACTCCTAACTTGGTGGACTGGTTGCAAAGTCCAGTTCTTGCTTCATCAACTTACAGTTTTCAAGCAGTTCTTGCATCTAGAGACTTCACAAATCCCACAATAATATGCTACATTGATTTTTTTCTTTTTCTTTACCTGATCCTCTGGCGATGAGCTACTTTCCCCTCAGCGGAGGGTAGACTGACCTGTCCTTTTACATGGGAACTGTACCCCGACCCCCTCCTTCATTTACTGAGAACAGGAAGGATGTGATAAACTCTCATTGGGAAACAAAATCGCTCACTGTGCTCTGCTTTGTCCTGCAGCCCATTCATGACCACAGTGTTTTAATAGAGAAAAGCACCGCGTAAAAGGACGGCATCATCAGTGAACAGAGTTATTATCTTACTCACAATGGCCAGGGAGGGGTCAGGTTTCTGTATAGTTAATGGAGGTCTAGTGAAGGACCTTGTTTTCTGGCTAGAAGTGTTCTTGCTCACGCTGATGTTGTTTATTTGGGTATAGGCGAATTAGTTATAGGAAAAATCTGAATCCTAATATTGTCGGATGACTTTATATTACTATGGCTGATTCTTTTTGCCATAGACAAAGAGCACATTTAGGTCTCTATCACATTGCATTTTCACCACCTTTGTACTGCGTGAAGACGGCTCTTTGTCAAGATCCGTCTGATTTATTTTGCACGTGTTAAAATAACTCCTCACCTGCTCCCACGGACTCAAATCCTCCTGCTACATCTGGTTTTACATACAACATTACAACAGATGCTTCAGTGACCCAGTTTGCTCGTGAGGAAATTCAAAGTTCACAGATCTGTGGAGCCGGGATTATTGAAGCTATAAACAGAGCTGGGTGCTCTCAGTACAATAGGGAAGCAGGTGCTTGGCTTCTGTTTGCATTTCTACACCTTGAAGAGTCACCTATTGTTTGTTGACTCAGTGATGTCAGTCGTTCAGCAGCTTCAAATGCAAGAGATGAACTTTTCCCTGAAAATGGAAGACAAATATCTACGTCAGCTGGGTGGATTTGTTGACCTTCTACACTTTTGCATACAGAGTTTAGGTTCTATGTACATAATTGAAGTCCTTTTGCCGCCGCTGGCAGTGGTCCTGTTGTTTTGATTTTATTTTTCTCTCTCCTACCTCTGCCTCACTGACATTTTGATAGAGATTTATGATTTTATCACTACTCCAGACAGGTTAAGTGCTCAGTATCACTTTTTTTCCCTTTCATCTTGCAAAGAAGCTCTGCTTTTGTTATTGTCATCACAAAACTTGCCAGCTGCACATTGCTCCTATTAGCAGTCTGCAGCACAGGCTGCTGTTCAGCTTTTTTCCTCTGGGTCGTCTGCCTTTCTTTCTCTGTCTGTGATTGATGCCTGACAGGGAAGTCGAGCGGAGGCCATACAGACTTGACTGCTCTGCTAGCTGCTATTGATTCTTTTTCACTTAAGCCATAATGAAGTATTGGTCAGCCTCGGTGGGTGTCAGCAGTGCTTAGGGAGGCAGCAGGTGAGCGTAGCCCCGAGACACTAGACTTAATTACAACTGGTCCTTGTGTGTTCAGCTTCCCTTTGAGATGCATTGATGGAATTAGTATAGCGGTGGAGGAGGACAGAGGAAGGAGGACGAAGTAGAAGTCTGCTGCAAGTAATCATGAAATAAGTTTTAATTCCCTCTCAGGAGGAACGCCAGATGTAAGAGAAGCATAAAAATAGGGCAAAGAGTCGGACGGGAAGAAAGCAAGACTGCAAAGGTCAATAATTTTTATATTCAAAGAAGAGGAAATGAGTATGTTTAATATAAAAGAGAAGAACCCATGAAGCCTTTCAGCCTCCTGTGCACCAGAAGGAGGCGGCACCAGTTTTTGAATCAAAAGCAGATACCTGTCTGGCACCAAACAGTGGCGGAGAGATAAATTTAGTGGCAGGTTTCTGAAAAAAATCCATTAAATTCTTCAAAAATGGAAATATGAGCATCTATAGTTCCATATGGAATAGTCAGACTCTGTCTGCACATGAAGAACGGGTCGTAAATCCAAAATTAGGGTTGAATTTTCAATTTCCAGCTAAATCCACTTCAGCTGTGGTGGAGAGATAAAGACGTAGGCAGAGTTTTGTTGGTGGTGACAACTGAAATTTCAGGTGGTTATAAAATTAGGGTTGTATTATGTCGTGCTCAGTTATTGTTGTAATAGTTTATAACATAAAAATAACTTGCTTTCTGGAAGCAAGAAAAAATAGTCTGTTAAACAACAAAAAATATAAATCTGTTTTGAAATTGCCATAGAAAACTTTATAAAAATAAAGGAAAATAAAGAAAACGCTCAAATGTCTAAAGTGTGTGATTCACTGTCATTCAGTCACCATGAATGACGTGCTTGAGTATGTGCTCTGCCAGTTATACAAAGAATTGTCATAGAAGTAAAAACTGTGCCACTGATGCTTATTCTGCACTGGTTAAATGGTAAATGGCCTGTATTTGTATAGCACTTTACTTAGTCCCCATGGACCCCAAAGCGCTTTCAGTCATTCACACACACAGTCACACACTGTTGATGGCAGCTACATTGTAGCCACAGTCACCCTGGGGCGCACTGACAGAGGCGAGGCTGCCGGACACTGGCGCCACCGGGCCCTCTGACCACCACCAGTAGGCAACGGGTGAAGTGTCTTGCCCAAGGACGCAACGACCGAGACTGTCCAAGCCGGGGCTTGAACCGGCAACCTTCCGATTACAAGACAAACTGCCAACTCTTGAGCCACGATGGTTACGTTTCATGACAGAAACTGTGTCATCTTATTTGGCAAAGTAATCAGTTACACCTGCCTCAAGTAGTGGGATTACAAGATCACTACACCATGGTGATGTGGTCTCCAGACACTGATTACCTTACTGTTGCTGTATACACATTCAGTTCTGAAAATGTTTTCCTTTAAATCGAGCTAACTTAAAATTAAAGCAACTGGGTTTAATCAGGTTATTTTTGTGTGGAAACTAACAGGCACATCATGCTGATACTTGGGGTTAGTGCTGAGGACAGGCAAACTGCATGGCTAAAAATGACATTTGGGGGGATTCATTGCATTGACTGGCTCTGCTACTCACACAGTTACAGTTCTCTGAAGGCTAATCTGCACACAGGTAGCATACATGTTGGGATACATACCAGAAATATCCCCAAGGCACTCATTTTACATGCACATTGGAAACATATGCTTGTAGCAAAACCTCTGCATTATTTATTGCATGCTCCCAACAACATATGCCTCCTAACTGTCGCCTCATACAATGGAAATGATTTGTTACGCCCTCATTGGGAGACCGTGGTGGTTTATGTGTAGATGTGTGTCGGCGGGATATCTTGAACCACACGTGAAAAACGATCATTAATATTCATGTTTCTTCTATTAATCATAGGGGTCTCCAAAGAGGCTGTCACATAGCGCAACACTGGCTGGTTTATCCACAAGCAAAACATGGTTCGTTTCTACTTTTATGTTTTGCACTTGGTTTAGTTTTTTTCCTCACTCTTGGATTTGTTTGGTTTAGGCACTTAAAACTACCTGGTAGGCTGAGAAAAACGCTGTGGTCTGGTTTTAAAATGTGCCCCACTGCCAAAGGGCACCGTGGACGTAGCTGACGCATGCCAGCGGCGACTTTATTTGACGCCCCAGGAATGAGAGCGGCCCAGGGTATCATAGGTGCATGGCCAATGCCTGCATGCTTGCATGATTCAAACCACAGATTCCTTTTGAAATGACGGAGTTTAAATCCCACTCTGATGTTCTTCAGGTCATTGTGGTCCGAGTGATTCAAAAACTCTCACACCTGTCGCTGTAGCTTTTGATCTTTTAGTTTTACTTGACTCTTAAACCAAGAACACCGAGTGGAAACCAGTGTGCTCCTTCAGTGTTGTGCGTGATGTCATTTCTCTTTGTCCTTATCCAAAGACATTTTGATGGAACATGGCTGCTGGACGGATAAGATTTGAGGCTCTTTATAGCGACAAAGCCAGCAGGACTCTATTCCACCTTCCTCAATCCTTAGGAAATGTTGACTTTGTGTTTGAGGCTGCCTGAGGGAGATTTAGCTCTGAGCACACTGCCCATAAATGGCCACGATACACACCGAGAGAGAGGATATAAATGGGGATGGGGTGGCGGGTTGGATAAGAGGGGGGAAAAGAGCTGGAGAGAGGAATATAAGGAGTGCAACGGGAGGGAGAAGGATTATGAAAAAGTGAGAAAGGTAAGAATGAAAGGGAGGGAACTCAGATGTAGATTTAAAAGAGACATAAATAGGAGAGGAGGGAATGCCAAAGGAAATGAAAGGGAAGAACAGAGCAAGCGAAAGGAAAAAGTGGTCCGCCGGCCAACCTAAACACAGGAAACGCCAAAGAAACTTCTTTTGAGAGCAGCCGAGATTCACTGGTGAGCTTTATCCTTGAGTGACCTGAAGGGAGGTTCTCTTTTCTGCAGCAGTTTACATTAAAGGTCTTCATGGGTCTACTGGCTTCTGGGAAAACCAGACAAGATCCAAGTTGGACTTGAGCCGCTCCGTCTCAGTCTCTTCCTCATTGATATAATGGCTATAAATGGATCCGGGCACGATCATCTCCAAACACGTGAAAGTCAAACGCATTCTTATTCCCAGACCATCAAATGCTGCCGTTTCATCAGAGGCTGACTGTGACGCAAACAAACGCATAAGGTGTCTTTTTGCCTCTTATAACTTGTTTCAGCAGCACCATAGTTCAGCGGTTAGGTCCTGGGTTTGGATCCACCATCTGGGCGGAGTTTCCACAGTTTAAAGACACGCAGTTAGTGGGGTTAGGTTAGTTAGTGATTCTAAGATGTGAATGTCAGTGTTAGTGGTGTTTTGTGTTTCTGTGTTGGCCCTGTTACAGACTGGCGACCTGTACAGGGTTACCCCGCCTCTTTCCCTATGGCAGACTCCATTGGATAATTGGAAAGGCGACAGATGCATGGACGGGATTGCTTCTTTCTTCTTTGCTCATCCTCTTCCACACCTGTGAAGACCTCTTGTTTACTTCCGTAGTGTCTTTCTGTCATCATTTATCAAATGCAGAGTTTTCCAGCTGCCTCTTATCTCACTTTTTGTTTTTCATTGTGTTAATGAAGATTAAATTCCGCCACCAACACAAAGGCTGTTTGCAGTGCTTATGATGCAGTTTTAAGGACTTCAGGTTTATCTTGCTTTAGCCTTTTATTTTGAAAAATCATCAGAATTCATAGTCAAACTGTAAACAGTTACTCTCGCAGAGAACAGGAAGTGTTGGCCTTGATTTCAGTGGTCTGCTGGCTGTTATGCTTTCAGCTCATAGGAGTTTTATTAGTTATTCTCTATGTAGAGATAATAAGGTGTACATTCAATTTATGCTGTAAGTCTGCTGTTAATTTTGCTATTTTGTAATTTCCTTAATAAATAAGAAAATAAATAAGTGAAAAATAACAAATGTTAAAGGAGAAACAGTGAGCTCAGGTCAGATAAAGTGGTAATGGATCTTTAACAAATGGTGTCCTAGAAAGCACAGAGACTGTACATGTCTCTCTGCATGCATAATATATGGGCATTTTACAGTACTGTATACAGTAGAGTGAGTGTGTGTGTGTGTGTGCCAATAAAGATTGCATAGACTGCATTTTTGTGTATTTTTGTGCAGCGAGATGCACATTTCTGCTTGGAGACATTACTTGCACCAAGTGTATGTTTGCACATGCCAACCTGGGTGTGTGTTTGTGTGTTTGCATGTGTGTGTGTCTGGCCAGAAGGGCCCTGTCACCCTGAGCGGCGTGTGAGGTGAAGTGACAGATTTGGATCAGCAGGGAGACCGGCCGTTCAACTGTGCCACGGTTAAATAATACAGCAGCTCTAATTTATTCACCTGACTTATGGAGACAGCGAGCGTGTTTCCAGGGAGCGTTTTTCGTGTGACACAGTCTGTGTCTGAGGACTTCAAGTCAGACACCCAGCAGAGACGGCAGCCCTTCAGACAGTCTGGAGGTCAGTCAGAGAGACGACGCGCTGACTGGAACACCTTTAGCAGCACGCTGGATCCTGCCTTACTCCGAAGGTAAATCCAATAAATCATAACATTAATATCGTAACATATATCATTTTAAGGATCAGAAGGAGTTAAAAGTTGCTTCTTTGTGCTAACTATGGCTTTTATAAGCTATATCAGTGTTTGATAGAGAGAACATTAACTTGAAAGTAAAATAAGAAATTTGAAGATCCGAAATTTGAAGATTAGATTGAGAGAAATTACAGCAAACATGGATTATTTTCTAGGGCTGGAGTCGTGCAGTTGACACGGTTGATTGTTTGTATTCAGTATTAATAAGGATGAAAGCTTCATCAGTAGCCTTCTGGGATTGATTCATTACTTTTGCCCCCCCCCCAAAAAAAAAAAAAATTGCAACTGTAGACCTTTCCAAATCTAATGGTGACTGATTCCTTAATTAATGTTTACATTTACTGAATGTAAACCTCGAGTTCCAAAGTTATTGACAACATGTGAAAGAAATCACCAGTGGGGATGGATCTAGTAAGAAAACATGGCCAAAAAGCCGAGTTTTATTGTGTCTTAACCATCAGTAACGCGTACGAGCGTAATAGAATAATCGGACTTGTTTGTGTTTGCGTGTTCAGCCAGTTTTTTCATGTTTACAGTTTAGTGCTTTGAGTGCGAACGTGACAGGAGTGGCCATAATCTCACCAGCTGCAGCGTTTCAGTAGTAGCAGCAGCTCCACCTAGACCAAACTAGTTGTAACGCCCCCAACCTCAGAACCACCTTATTACATCCAGGTTACAATTTAATGAGGCAGAACATCCGTGGGTGGGGATTTTGTGCTCACAGCTTGAGCTGTGTTACTTAGATCACCTTGTTGTGGATTTCCCCTCTTGTTGACGTCATACAGAGCGAGAGCAGAAAAACGTATCTGAAACTGAGCTTTTGCCTCACGGGGATCACTTCTACACACACTGACGTATGTGAAATTGTATTTTATGTGAGAGAAAAGAGGAAATGTGGAGGAAATCCCCTTGCATGTGAAGCATGTGAAGATAAAAGTAAAATTTGGGATTAAAGAAGCAACATGTGACTTCATCTGTATGTGTTACAGTTCAACATGCAAGTGGAGGATCTGGTTACAGTTATGATGCCTGTTATTTAAACCATTAGAGGCCAGAGAGGAGAAAAAAACAACTTCCAGACTCACTCACACTTGGTCCTTTCATGACACATTCAGGAACTGACAGCCACTGATAAGAGCACTTAAAGGTCGTGTGGGTGTGGGTGAGGGTGTGGGTGTGGGTGTGAGTGTGTGGTCCAGGCTGACTTATTTCAGCTGACACCTGATTTCACAAGTGTCAACTTCCTCAGTTGCAGTCCAGGCTTTTGAGGTCATGTTTGGTGTCACATTGGTTTACATGCACAAATAAGGTGACGTAACACCTGCTCATCCACTTCCTTAATAACCAACTACAAAACATTTAGTTGATATGATACAACAGCATGCTTAATTACATATAAGCCATCTGACAAGCTGAACGTTGTCTCAGTGATTTAAAACGGGGTGTTTTGATTGGTTTTTATTCTGGTTTGTGTTAAAGAGAAAAACAAGAGTATGTGCGTCCCAGCGTTTGGTCCATTGTGTGTGGTGTGGATGGGCGTGGAGACTATCTGGCTCATATTGAGGTCAGATGGAGAAGTAGAAAAAAGGGAATAATACTCAGGAGATCAAATAAAGGATGAAAGAGACGGCAGCAGCGAGGTAGAGACAGAAGACAGAGGAGGAAGCACACAGTAGGTCAGGCTGTCAGGGAGAGGGAGAGGGAGGGAGCGAGGTAGACGGAGAAAGTGGTGAGAGGTCCCCGATGAGGAGATGAACCTGTTTCCCCAGCAGGAGGAGGGGAAGGAGTCTGTCGACGGGATTTGTTCCAGCGATTGTTAGTGGTGTTTTAGGCAGCATGAAAGATTCATGGAGATGAAAAGGCTCGCCGGTCGTCTGGTTGGACAGTCTGATGGGGACGTTGGTGGGGGAGGAAAAGACTGGGAGGAGCTGGACTGGTGCACATCCTGCAGACTGACAGATATACAGCACGCTCAGAAAGGTACGAGTTTTAAAAGAGGCCAGAAAAAAACTTGTTACAAGTTGGTCTTTGGTGTATGCTGCAGCATCGTGATGCTTCAGTGATTTAGTTTTCCCGTGAAGGATGTTTAACCTTAAAGTAACCTGCTGATGTCTAGCGATTGCAGTGCACAGTTGTTTTGAATGTAGCCTGGTGTGTGTTTTATCACTAGTGGCACCGAAGAGCTGTGGTTTTTCTTTGGTAGTGCTCGGCTAGCGTGCACACGGACTCCCACTGCACACAGAAGCAACTGGTTGAGGCAGTCTGTGGTCCCGTTCGCACATTTAAGCCATGATGTGACTCTCATGAAACTTTGCAAATAAACCTTTTTCTGTCCACTTCTCTTATGTGTAATTACAACTGGGTGCAAAGGGAAACAGGATGTAGAAGAGATGATGAAGTATGATGTCTCTGCTTGTTTCCTGAAGATTCTAGTTGACCTATTGGCTCTGACTAATCTGACATTTCTGTCTGTTTCGTTAAGATTTTGTTTTCTTTGACTAGTTGAGCAGACAGTTTCTCGGTTTCTTCAAAGCTTATTGAATATGGTGCAATACAGTAATATTTCCAAAAACTAGAAGGCCATTTTAATCGAGCACTGCTAAAGATTCCTGTTCTGAATTAGAACTGCTTTAGGGTTTGGGGTCCTTTCCCCAGGAATCAAAAGCACTGTACCATCTGAAGCCTGCTGGCCACCTCTGGTTGCTAGGGAAAAATATGTACTGTATTCCCCGATTGGCTGACAAAGTCTTGCTGGAGGTTGCTGGAGTGTGTCTGGGTGAAACTGGTTGCAGAGGGGGTGGTGCACCAGAAACCTGCTTGTGATTGCTGGTTGGTTGCATTGAGGATGGTGACAAGTCTGCAAACACTCACTAACTAATCATCAAAATTCAACACGTTTCTTTAGGCAGAACTTTCCCTTTGAAGGTTTGTGTCACCTTTTTTATGAATTTCATTACTGCTGACAAGTGCAAATTATGGGCAACTACAGCAATCTGCTGGTGATCACATCAAGGTTGTCATTGAGACACCATATAGCTCGTTGCAACCATTTTCCTCTAGAGACTGCCAGCATCCTCCATCAACCAGTTGCCAGCTGATTAGGGAATGTTTATTTTTCCCGGGGGTTGACACGGGGTTGCTGACCAGCCTCTGGGCTCATGTTTCCAGGTACTCTGGCTTCCTCCCACGGTCCGAACACCGGGGTTAGGCTAACTGGTCATTCTAAATTAGGTGTGAGTGTGAATGGCTGTCTTTCTCTGTGTTAGCCCTGTGACAGATTGGCAGCCTGTCCAGAGTGTACCTCACCTCTTCTGTAGTGTAAAATCAAGTTTACATGCTTGATCTCTTTCCTCTGTCAGGGTGGGTTTTACTCCTTTTGGATTTGGTTGATACGCCTTATCCTTGCATCAACACTGAAACAATCACAGGAAAGGTTTTTGACTGAGAGTCCGTTTTCTCATTCCTAAAATAAGGAAAACAGGCACAGCTGTTCCTGGAAGTGGACGACAGAAGACTGTTTCTGCCCGTGTTTTTCAGCAGCAGCCATTAGCAGCATAGCAGAAGTTCCTCCGTCAGTCTGTCATCAGGTTCCTTTCAGAGGACCACCTGCCGAGGGAAACCACGCTGAGGGACTGCAGCCAGCTCCCATATCTGTGGGTTTACCCATCAATCTTTCAGTGAAACAGTCCATGTTGTTGTTTGTTATGACAAGCACATGACGACGAATGCAGGGAGACCCGATAGTTACTGACAGGGTCTAAAAACTCCAGGTTA
Organism: Maylandia zebra; assembly: GCF_041146795.1. NCBI lineage: Eukaryota > Metazoa > Chordata > Actinopteri > Cichliformes > Cichlidae > Maylandia > Maylandia zebra. The sequence goes on from NC_135184.1 coordinate 5,283,443, forward strand.
TTGGGGCCTGTTCTAGCAGCACTGTTAACACCTCTGGTTTTGTGTATATATAGCACTGAAACGTCACCAATGTTTGGCTATAGCTTCAACCACTCTGCGTTATCTCTGTTGGCTTCTGTGCTGCAATGCTAATCTTGTCTGGTGTGACGGAGTGCCAGCAGCTTTAAGAGGAGGTGCAGCTCCCTGTTGAAGGAGGCATCTTCCTCTCGCAATAGCACCTTCACCTCTGGCCATCTCCTCCTCCTCCCACACAGCCTGCTGGGTGTCTTATCTGGCCCAGAATAAGCAGCTGTTGCCCTTTAGCTTTAAAACAGATAAGCTAGGCTAACAGTTTGATTTGAAGCATCAGCATCACAGTAAGGTCACGAGACATTCCTGGGCTCTAGATAAGCCTCTGGCCAGATTTAAGATCAAAACTTAATTAAAGATTATTTTAAAAAGCCCTTTTTTATATAGTCTTTTACAAGGAAAGAAAGAAAGAAAGAAAGGGCATGCTAGGCTACATGCTAACATGCAGTTATACTGTGTCATACATATCTGTTCTTGCCTTGAAGATTAATTGAATTTTTTTTTGTTCCATGTGTAATTTGATTAATTGTTAGTTTATTCCATTATATTTACATGTTAAAACTTTGTGTAATAACTTAAATTATTCCACTAGAATCTCTGTTTTACTCCACATTCATGATCTTATCAGCAAATTCAATTATTTTTATATAAAAAAACCTTCTTTGTCTTCCCATCAGTTTAAATGGACAAAGCTGTGAATAATAGTTATCCAAACCAAAATCTGGCGAAGGTCAAAACTATTAATTTTTTAACTTTATTTTTCCCTAACCCTCCTATTTTTCATTAAGATCTTTGGCTTACAATATAAAGCACCCTGAGGCAACTCTTGCTGTGAACTGGGGCTGCATAAACTAAATTGAATCAAATCGAACATGGTTAAGGCCGAAACTGAAGCATATCAGATACCAAACTGGCATGCTAACAAAGCTATCATTCCTGCGGTGGGGTTCAACCTTCAGGTGGTTTTCTCAGCGCGGCTGCCAGCAGCTGACCTTCTTCCGTAAATTGATTTTCTGTTCCACTTCATTCCTTTGCGAAGGCGAATGGCTTCGGATAGACAGATTCGGCCAACCCTGCGTCCCTGACCCGCCTGCCGTCACAGTCATCATAATGCATCAGGTCTGTCTTTTGCTTTTGCTGCGTCATGCTGCTGCAGCTGAAGGAGGGAAAAGGTCAAGGATGCAGAATTAATTTTACAGTTAATCAACTTCAGTTCGCAGCACTGACGTTTACACTAGCAGGAAAGTTGAGCCACCAGTTCTGGGTGAAAAAACACTGAAGCAGTGGAGTTTGATGTTTATGTGTTATTCAAGCCAGTATTGTAAAATGAGTGATGATTGGCATTTTAAAGCAGAAATACTTCAATATTTTCTGATGGTTATTCGACTATTCTGCGTTCTGTCAGCCTGGACTCTGCTAGTTAGCAGCATGATCTCCTTCAGCCACTGTCTGGGATAAAGGCCTGCATGTTACCAGACAGGGCTGCTGTGATTTAACATTCATGCAAGGTCCAGGTTTTTGCTCTTTTTTACTGACGAGACTTAATTTCCTTTGTTGTTTATCCAGACAATCATAACAGGAAAAACTGGAAAACATCCATAAATGTTCTCAGAATTTTGACATGACACTTAGTGACTCACTGGAGTTCATTTCATTTGTCTAACGGGTTTTCTTCAAGTATATTTCATGTGCTTCACAGTGTTCGAGTTGTTCCTCTAACTTTGCACTCAGAGCTTCTTCCTATTACAGAATTATGAGACATTTTACAAGACTCGTCCTGACTTTTGATAGAGCGGCGCTGCCAAGGTGGCGTCCTCAACGAACGAGCTCCTAATCGTGTAACGTTTAAACCAGAGAGTGTAATTAGAGATGATGAGGACGAGCGAAAGGTAGCTCGGTTGTTAAGCTGGAAGGGCAGATGAGGACTCTGGATGGAGCCTGAGAGCGCGTGTTCTTTTTATTCCTGCAGAGTTTTCAATCACTGGAGAATCTCAGTCCGACTTCTCATTAAATCCTTTCGAAAAAGTTTAGTTTTCAGTGTTTCTGAATCAAAGGGACCCACTGACCAGTGGGTCCCTTTGATTCAGAAACACTGAAAACTAAACTTATATAAAAATATATAAGTAAATAGATAAATGTATGTGCTATAGATGAGGTTCACTGAAAAAGTAAAAAATGTAGTTCAATTCCAGATGTTTGTTATACTCACCATTTTTTTTATCTTCTATTAAATTTACTTGTGCATTCAGGCTACAGGCATAATTTTGGATTGCACATGTAGAGCAGCAGCATTAAAGCGAGTAAACCTGCTTCTTCTTCCTCTTTTATGCTCATAACTCTTAAACTCTGAGGTATCATCTTCGAACAGCCACATCTGTTCCCGTGTTTTAGGGCCAAAGGGATTTGTTGGAGTGTAATGGATAGATGTAACACAATACAGGGATTATAGTGGCACAGTGTTTTCTTTACCTTAGATTGCTTCTCTCCCTTTGAGCCCTGAAACAAACACCAGCTGGAGCTGGTGATGGAGCTGAACACTGATTCACCTTTGCCGGGTCCCTTTAGGACCTCTCGATGTCTGGCTTTGCGAGGCAGAGGCTGCTACCGCCTTTATTATGAACCCAAACTGTTTTTTTTATGACGCATAATACTCATTGCTGCACAATAAATGGTTAATATATCTTGGGGGGGAAAAGTGCATACCAGATTGATATCAAATCTGGTCTGATTTAATCCAAGATGTTATTTCCTTGTTGTGACATTTCCCTCACGTAGAAGCTTGGAAATCACTCTATAAATCAGTATAACAGGAAACTTCCTGTGCAGAGTTATTTCTTCAATAAAACCCAAACAAATTTCTTAATAAAACTCATGCAGTGCTGCAAAATACAATTTTCACCTGAGGGAGCGTGCACACTTTAATATCTTTTCTAGTAAATGTGAAATTTTCAATGAGGCTGGGTCACGGGCGGTCACCCGAGGTATTTACTAACTTATCTGCTCTGTGGTAGCATGTGTACCACGATGAGTTGCCTGGTAATATGTCTTATTTAAATCAAGTAGAAGAGAAGCACAATAGACAATATTAAGAGTGCAGTCTGTGGTAAAACGTGTGCACATGTAGTGCAAGTGTGTACGGTGTCTTGCTAAAGGCATGCAAACGCTCAAATGATGCAAGTTTTCCCATGCCTTCCATTTTCTGCACCAGCTCACACACGTTCTTCCTCGTAATACATATCCCAGTGCACGGTTTTACTGCTCGCTGTGAGGCTGCGGATCAGTTATGCTGCTGATGAAGTGGTGAGATAGCGAGGGGAAGTTGTTTTTTTCTTCCTTTCTTTTTTTATTTGCACAGTGATGGACTGTTTCTCAGGATGAGCTTGACTGGGATCCCCCTGTCTCAGCTGGGCTAGCCTGCTAAATGGAGTGTGTGTGTGTGCTGGGGTAGCATGCATGACCCGTTTACATGTTCAGGTGCTCTACCCAGTGTCTTTGTGCATCTGCATCATTAGTACGTCTTAAATTGGTCATTTAAGCAGACGTTGTAGTTCCGTTTCCTAAAACTTAAGCCTTTATTAAATGATTGGAATCATCAACCCATCGCAGCTTTTGATGGGTTCACACAAAAAACTGTACACAGGCTTCAACGTTGCGACGCTCCACAGGAGGCAAAAGCGAAACAAACTGGAGGATCTCAAAGTGCACGTGAGCTGCGGTGTCTTGGTTGTAAATCTTTATGCCCCCGTCACCTTTCCTGCCTTCCAGTGTGGACTTTTCCCTACGGGATCGTTATCTGTCTGAATCAATTGTTACAGCAGTTGGTGCGCTCAGACACACGTGTGACAATAAGGCTTCTGAGAAAATGTGACACTCTTGACTTTATAACAATTGTCAGTTTTTATATATATAAATTTTTTTGTTTTAATATATATAATATACATTCCCCCCCAGTGTTGTATCAAAACCTTAATCACATATTTATCATTTCTAACCACATCATTTTGCACCATGAAGCAGGGATTTGAATATAAAGGCTTCTGTCAGTTACATTTCATTTTGTTGTTGAATCCAGATGACCCGTTGGTGAGGAGTGCAGACATCGTGTTGGCTCACAGGAGATATTCTTTGCAAACAGGCTGCTGATGCTCACGAGCTACAGCAGATTATCCACTTACTAGACTGGTGCATTTTCAAAGTGCCCTTGAATATGGTACAGAAAGCCAAATTGCCACCAATGCATCCATCGCTGGAGTATTTGTGCGTGATAGACGAGGCTTTTAAAAGCGCATGAAATCAAGTGATGCAGGAATGTTTCTCATACTGTCAGTACTAGTACTAGGAAAGCACTACTTTATCATTTATGCACATAGTGAAATCGCACACCTCAGCTCATGCAGCCAGTGCTTACCTGAGGTTTCACTGTAGGTGAAGTTTAAGCTGGAGCTGTGCACTCAGGTCGTCACAGGGTAAATAATTCATGCTGAAGCAAAAACGTTTCTTTTTTAATGACACTTTGTAATAAGCCGCTGTGTGTGTTTGCTTTTGTATCCAGCTGTAACACGCCTCTTTGACCGCACGCTGTTTTAATGGGGACTTTATGGACTCGCGGCTTCCTGTCAACTCTGTCGGAAAACTTTGCAGTTGCCTCAAACTTCTTTGAGCTGGCAGCGCCGCATAAAAGGCTCAACGACATCATTCAGTGTGAAGAACGATATGAGAAGCAGTGTTTGCTTTATTTTAAAATTTGTTTTGCTGCATTTTTTCACTCCAACAGTCGATCCACGTTTGTGCTCAGTAGCTTAATTGTCATTTAATGAAGTCGAGAATGAGTTGAGTCTGCAGCAGTTGAGTTGAGGTGAATAAATGAGCTTCCTGGAGGTTAATAAGCTGGGTTTTTCTTTAAGTTGGGCTATAGAGGTCTGCACACGTTACTGTTGTTATTGGTGCCCATTTATAAGGGATTATTGGAAGAGCAATGAGCAGCACACAGCATTCAACATTCAGCTTTTTTGTTTTTACCATTATAAGGAGGTTATCTATCATGAAGCACTGTGTGTAGGCTGGTCGTACTTGTCTTTTTGAACGCATTTGTTCACAAAATGTAAGTTTAAGTAGTTAAACACATGATTTTAGAGACAGAGAATATCAAGAGTGCAGTACTGGTGTATAAATGCGATGGGATGATAGAAAGGAGTAGATGAACGGTGCTGGGTGGGTCATTGCAGATTCCACAGCAGCCTAACTCAAGCTGTCCTTAGTTAGCAGCATAACAAAGAGACATCAAATTAATTGTAGTGGCTTTCTGATGATCCCAGGCTGGGAGCTGGTTCCACAGGAGGCCGATTTCTACTTTACAAACTCTGGGAAACACAAGCAAAGTCATACTGCAAGTATAAAATTACAAACCGCTAACAAAGCGATGTCTTAAGTTTTACTTGAAGGCCAGAGACATTCCTGAGTTAACAGAGGGGCAGAAATCTGATAAGGGAGAAAGAAAAGGGACCATTGTGATAAATCCACCCGTAATAACAACCTGCCAACTCACAAGCAGGTTCCATTTCTCTGAAAGTGTGTTTGAGAAAATGTTCAGGCCGTTCTAAAATAGCTGGTAGTTGATTTTAATTTGATGCTCAGAGGCCTGTTGTTACAGTCTGAACCGCAGGATGTTAAAATAAAGATTTTATGCTTCTGTGTAAAATGAGAGGCCGCTCTGTTGCTACAGTCTGTCTCCCTGTGGGATTATGGGAAGTGTAGGCCTATTGTTAAAGCTGTTCAACTAGTATTTATCTTGTGACAGCGAGGAGGACTGAGGTCAGTGTGTGTGTGTTTCTCAGTTTTCCTTCCTCCAGGCTCACGCTGTATGTGAGTGCTTCTTTCTTCATGTTAACATATCATCACTGTGTGTGTGTGTCAGTGGTTTCTGTCTCATCAGGATGTCTGTGTCCTGACTGGTTCGCCTTCTCAGTTCCCCTCTGCCTCTTTCCCCCCACATCCTGTTTTACACACATGGACACACAAACACACACCTGGCTCCTCGTTCATCTGAAGCTGAAAGCACCGACACTGCTGAGGCTTTTAAAAACATCACTCGCATACAGTAATCACTGATTACACCAGAATACAGCTTGTTGTTATTTTTAGTGATGACAGTTTGAGAATCCCTGACAGAAGGCTACAGCAGACTAAAGGAAGAGTGGAGTAACTGGAAAAAATGTACTCGCTGATATGATGAGCTGAAGAAACAAGAGAAACGAGGGGCTGCATAAAAAGGAGACAGACAAATGAAAGTTTTTAAGACAGAGATAAAAGGTCTTATAGACAGAACGAACTTTAACCCCGATCTTTATTGTACGCTGAGCTGTACCTGTGTGAAGGAGCATTTCCATCCTGAAACCTTTGTGCGCTTAAACTTAGTCAAAACTAAGTAAATGGGTATCTATGTATTTACTAAGATAATGAGTAGAGATATTGGACTGCCCTTAAATGGTTGAGACTTTTGTGCACCTCTGTTTTCCCGTTCCAGCTGTTTAGAGACAGCACAGCTACCATGTGTCTGGTTAAACACACAATTTCAATTCAATTTTATTTATATAGCACCAAATCACAACAACAGTCGCCTCAAGGCGCTTTATATTGTACAGTAGATCGTACAATAATACAGAGAAGAGCCCAACAACCCAGCCCAATTTTTACTCTTTGAGTGTGCGCGTGTGTGTGTGTGTGGGTGGGGTGGGGGGAGAGATATGTGTGTATTCACATCATTTATGTTAATGAGAGTGTGGGGAGTGAGTTGGAGGGTGGGGTGGGCTGCTTTTAACTATGTAAAGCACTTTGTGCTACATTTTTTGTATGAAAAGTGCTTTATAAATAAAGATTGATTGATTGATATGACTCCCTATGAGCAAGCACTTTGGCGACAGTGGGAAGGAAAAACTCCCTTTTAACAGGAAGAAACCTCTGGCAGAACCAGGCTCAGGAAGGGGCGGGGCCATCTGCTGCGACCGGTTGGGGTGAGAGAAGGAAAACGGGATAAAGACATGCTGTGGAAGAGAGACGGAGATTAATAACAGGTATGATTCAATGCAGAGAGGTCTATTAACACATAGTGAGTGAGAAAGGTGACTGGAAAGGAAAAACTCAGTGCATCATGGGAATCCCCGGCAGCCTACGTCTATTGCAGCATAACTAAGGGAGGATTCAGGGTCACCTGATCCAGCCCTAACTATATGCTTTAGCAAAAAGGAAAGTTTGAAGCCTAATCTTGAAAGTAGAGATAGTGTCTGTCTCCTGAATCCAAACTGGAAGCTGGTTCCACAGAAGAGGGGCCTGAAAACTGAAGGCTCTGCCTCCCATTCTACTTTTAAATACTCTAGGAACAACAAGTAGGCCTGCAGAGCGAGAGCGAAGTGATCAAATGGGGTAATATGATAAAAAATATATGCAGATTGATGCTGTTGCTTTTCACTTTAGGTCTCAGTCACACAGGTCTAGAGTCGCGTCAGCAACCACTTGGCAAAACCCAGCAATCGCTCATCAACTGGTTGCTGAACGTTGGTTAGCTGTCACTGGTAGAAATCAGGTACAAACAGGGTGCTAACTGCTTGTGATTGCTTTTGTGTAGCAGATCGCTGCAGTTGCATGCAGTTTGCATGGAAGTTGCTGAAATGTCTGCAAACACACACCTCTAAGTGTTAGTGAAATATTGAGAAAGTCTGCCTTCAGAGTAAAAGCTACCACTGAGCAGGGAGCTGACGACTATTTGCAGACAAACTGATGACTGTAGCAGCGACATCTGTGGCGGCAAGGCGGGCGCTGACCGGTCTTTATGGCTGTGTGACTGAGGCTGATTACCAGGTCGCTAACCTGAGGAAGTGTTGGCTGTATTCCTCTGCTTTTTGTCTTAGGTCAGCTAAACTGTAAGAGCAAAGATCTAAGCACTGAAGGCTTTGTTTCCAGGGAGTAATGCAGAACTTCTCTCCTTTTACACATGAACAAATGCCAAGTGATTATCAGAACAGTTTCTCATTTTTATCTCAGCCATCTAATCAACCAGAATATTGTTTCAGGGTAATCACGGAGCTGCTGTACACAGACTGATGAGTTTAATAGTTTTATAGTATCCAATTATCAGTGTAGAAATGGATTTATCCATGTATAATATAGTTTGTATTTGTTCCACTTTTATAATAGTTTAAACCTGTCTGAGAGAAATGTAGCTCGCTGCTACGTGGTAAAGCTGACAGTGGTTTAAATATTTGTTAGTGGTTAAATTAATAATGTCAGCACAGTCGAGGTTGTTTGAGGAAAAAAAAACTATTCATTTCTAGGACTCAGTATTTGTGCTGCACAGTGTTACACAGGAGTAAAAGCTGAGCACACTGTGCTTCCTTCAGCTCTTCACCGAGCTGGAACAGCAGCATTCAGCCTGACATGTCAGTTGGTTTTCCAGGTAAATCTGGGCTCCAGGGGACGTGCCCCATCACAGCCGCACCAGCCCGCGTGCTAATAGGATAAACACCAGTGTCCTCTTGCAAAAGAGTCCCAGTGTTTACCCATCTCACCCAACCGTTTGGACGTTATTCAGGTAACAGTATTTGCCCAACATTCACAATCACAGAGATTGTCCTGAGGGTTTTGGATGAACAATCATCACCATTAAGACCCCAGATAATGAGCTTTTCTTATCCTTGGTCTGGCTTTGAACAGACTTTGATGAGGACAAACGGTGAAACAGCTGCACGGCCTTCGTTTTAGGTTTTCACTGAGGCAGTAAGAGGACAGGCTGAACACAACTCGTGCTGTCTCTTCATGCAAATACTTTTGGTTTGACGAGTCGAGTCCAACAACATCCGCCCAAAATTTAAAAACAATAATAATAATTATTATTGCAAAAGGTCCAAGGATCTGTTCCTGGACTTTTAAATTCATATTTGGACTAAATCCATACTCCTCAAGAACTCAGAACATAAAAAAATAATGCTTTATAATGGTGACATTATCTTCAGTTCGATCAGGTTTGGCATTTCCATACAGGGCTGTGGTTTTTCATCATATTTCCTGATAAATCAGGAGACTCCGTTTATCTTTAAAACATCCCTTTGCAATCAGTAAATCTCACTCTGCGTGTCAGGCTGTGTTTGTGGGGGTTTTAGGATGTAGTGGATGCAGTGGAGTGGATTTTCAAAAAGTTTCCAGAATAAAAAGAAGGAACTAAAAATGGTAAATTACTGTTAAATCTCAAATCCCATCCTGGCCTCTGCTGTCTGCTTTTAATGTTGGTCATTGAAAGTAATCCTTTTATGTTAGGGACGAATGAGAAATGTTTATGAAATTGGCATACAGTAATTTAAAAATACTGGTTTGTGGTGTTTAAACTGTCCCTTTCATGTTTTTTCTTATTTCCTGTCCAGTTATATGCTGCTACAGCAGCTCCTGGCTTGTCTTTTCAATTCAATTTATAGTTTATTAAATTTTAATGAAATTTGCAGATTGTTTCGGTGAAGTTTAATAAACTCCTTGCTATCTAAAATATAACAGGACACCGGAGTATATTCTCCAGCATCTCACACTTCTGATAATCAGCTGTCTGCTTGACGTTTATTCAGCTGTGTAAAAACTATAACTTTAATCTCAGCCAAACCGATTTACTCAGGAACAAATAAAATACTAAAAAAGCCAAACAATAACATTTTTAAGTTATCTAAGTGACTCATATATCATGTTTAACCTGAGTAGCAAAAGACGGCGGTGGGTTTGAAAACGATTTGCCGGGAGTCCGGTGTTCTCACAGCTCTAGTGACCTTGCCCCCGGCTAGCTATCGAGCTAGTGGGTAACAGACGTCTCCGAAAACGTCGGAGCGCTTTTGAAAATATGTGGTGTCCTGATAAACTGAGCAGATATTTGAGGTTTACACAGCTACATTCTCGCCTAAAAATATGTTAAATGTGTATTTTGTGACCCAGAAAGAATAATAAGAGTAACATTAAAACTAACTAGCTGCCGCCATTGTTGGAAACTGAGCAGGGCCGCGCTATGAATTCTGGGACACAGCTTCTTCTTCGGGGTTTAACGGCAGCTGGCATCGTTGTACATGCAGTGCTGCCATCTTCTGTTTCAGTCCGTTATTACACTCTTAAATCCTGCTACTCATTCCTGCGTCTTTTGGGATCTTACAAAGCTTTAAACAACACGTCGACTATTAAATTAGTCGTCGACGTAATCGTGACTAGTCGACTAATCGTGGCAGCCCTAGTGTGAACACCTCCTGAATAGCAAAAAGCAAGCACACTGCAGTGTAGCATCAGCGCTTGAGCAGGAAACTGTGTCAGTGCACACTCTCAGAGCCACAAACACCACCTGTTGATCTCGCTGTGACGATGGCGACGGCTGCCTCTTGTTGTGCAGCTGGGTGTATTTGCAGCAGAGCGCCCGCTCCTCTTAGATGCGGCTCATCAGTATGCGTCGGGGTTTGGTTGACGAGTCTGGAACATGTCGCTGCGGTGAACACGTCACAAATCATGACTGCGGCGCTGTCTTCTTCTCCTTCTCGCCTCAGCTCGATCGATCGGTCCGATTTTTGCCCGTGCATGAAACGGACCGGCTGCTGTGAGCCAGGTTGTGTTACGGTGTGCGTTTCCCTCTTCCTGTCTGTTTCGTTATCTTTAGCTGCATCATTCGCTCGCCTCCCCTCAATTCAAGTGAATTCAATTCATTAGAATTCATTGCCATGAATGTTACATGACCTGAAAACAGGGCTGGGTATATATGACTGTAGATGTACGACACACATGTTGGAGAGCCTTTCTTCTTCTTCTTTTCTTTTTACTCCTTTTTGCGTCTCCTCGTCTCTCTGTGAAGCTGTGGCTCGTGGGAGCGGCCCCGAGCGACCCTGTGGGATAAATCCATTTTAGAAACCCGAAATCCTGACAGGTAGTTTTTTTTTTTCTGCATGAGAAAGTGAGAGAGAGGGTGAAAACGACGGAGGAGTGCGTGCATGTGCAAACACACATTCAGCAGGGAGCAGAGAGGGAAGCAGGCAGGAGCCTCCCAGGCATTTTACTCATGTAGAGAATGTAATGAAATCTGAGCCACTCTTCCTCCCCTCTCCTCCTCCTCCTCTTTTTCCTCACTCCCCTCATCCTCCTCCTGCTCTACAAATATGGCAGTGAGAGGACAGCAGAAAAAGGCACAAGCTTTGGTTGGTGAAGCTTGTGGTAATTGTTAACTCACTGGCTTATTGTGTCGTGTTCACAGGAGAGGCTTTATTGGTTTAGTGGGTGTGATTGATTATTCTGATTCGCTCAAAGGAAGACCTGATGATTGGTTACTGTCACATATAGTATGACATCATGTGGCAGCACATTCAACCGTGACAATATACTCGTATTGACTGTCAGTGGATCTCAGAGTGATGAGTAACATTTAGAGGCACTTTGCGTTGTTGTGATATTCAGACTTGAACTTTTTTCGGGAGCATGTGTTGCAAATTTTAGCAAATTAGGAAGCATAATTTTACTGTTCTCGTTACTCTTCAGCTTCATTCAGCAGCGATTTGTGACGCCTTAAAAGTTAGCATCCCGTCTGTGTTTTCAGAAGTTGCATTAAAGTTGTTTTCACTCTAAACGTCTTATAAATTGTTTAATTTGAGTGAGTATTACAGGCCCAAAGAGCATTGTTTGGTGGTTTAATAGAATTGTTTGCTTTTGGATGGACCCGACCCCTGTGGGAACTAATTACCCATAATAAACTATATTAAAAAAAGGAGTTTAAACCAGCTCTACCTCGACCTGCTACAGATGGGAAATGCCTGCATCTTGCTGCAGCAGCGTTAATGTGTCGTGGTTGGGGACAATTTTAGCAGGATTCTTTCTTTCACTTAAGCTTCTTCAGTTCTAAGAACAAGTGGTGGAGAGTCTCAGGTATTTAAACCTTAGTGGGAGTTTCCCCTCGAGAGGATTGTTGACCCGCTATTGATCATGTGCCTCATCACATGATCCAAGTGGTGAAACAGTGTGTGGGTCATTATCAGCAGAGGTTTCAGGTGAAACCAGACCTGCAGGATTAACGTGTTCTTTCATATTGTTTACACCAAATTCTGTGTCGTGGTCTTAGTCATGCTTTCTGTAACCCTTTTGGACCTTTCTCTGTAAACCAGGGGTCGGGAACTCCAGGCCTCGAGGACCGGTGTCCTGCAGGTTTTAGATGTGTCCTTGATCCAACACAGCTGATTTAAATGGCTAAATTACCTCCTCAACATGTCTTGAACTTCTCCAGAGGCCTGGTAATGAACTAATCCTTTGATTCAGGTGTGTTGACCCAGGGTGATATCTAAAACCTCCAGGACTCCGGCCCTCGAGGCCTGGAGTTCCCCCATCCCTGCTGTAAACCAGAGAGATGTTTGTGCGGTAGATCAGCAGTACTGCACAATCTCACACCAACAATAGGTTGTCTTGACCACGCCTCCATACCTAAATGCTTTAGGTTGCTACCATGTGATTGGCTAATTAGATATTTGCGTTAACAAGTAGTGGAAGAAGTGTTACAATGTGTCAATGAGTGTAAAGATCAGATAAAAATAAGACCATAGCAGCATTTAAAAAGGGACCTGACCTTCAAAGGTCAGATTTAAGAAAAGGGGAACTACTTCCATCCTAATCAAACTGAAATGTCCCAGTGAAACCACACCAGTAACATTGTTGATCATCACTGCGTACGTGAGAACCAAACTGTGTGTAAATCCCCAGCTCACAGATGGAGCCCCTGGAATAGAAGATGCTAACTACGTTTCAGACAGGGATTACATTTTGCTCTGTGTAACCGTTGCAACAAACCTTCCTCCGATGAGTCGGCCTGATACACTCGTCCACTCTGGACTTACAAGGATTAACAGTGTATGTCCCAAACCTCTCACTTTCCTTTAATTTCTGCCTCAGGCTCTTGGGCCCTTCCTCCTGTCTGGGCTGTGCCCCGAGCTTTACACAGTCCAACCGTCATATCAACACTTATTTGCTGTCTGTGAGGAAACCGATGTTATGATTTCTGCTGAAATTGAAAAAGGATTTGTCTTGGCTTCAGTTACTTATTAGAAAGAAAAAAAGTACCTAAGGCTTGGACAGGGTCAGCTGACATGTAGGAAGTAACGGTAATGAAATCAGGGAATTAAAAACTGGTTTGAGGTCCTCGGTGATGAGTCTCTTATGGGAAGTGATGATCGGTGTCTCTGAAAGGTTGCTGGTCTGATAACTGATGCTGGCATGTGTTGATGTAGAGTACAATAATAGATTATTGGAGGAATGCAGATAAATTAAGCAATATTAAGACTGTCCCTTTAATCGAACGACCTCTAGTTAGAATCTGCACGTGTTTACTTTGCTCTGCCAAAGCAGGAAAACGCCTCCTTACAAAAAAAATGGTTTGTCTATTCTGACGTCTCTCTTTATTAGCGTCTTGTTAGGTTTCTTCAACCATAATCACATAAACAGATACCTGTAGCTGGATGTGTGCGGAGGCTGCATTCCACCTGTCACTTTTTGAAGAGCAGCTGGAGGAGACGTTATGGGAACAACGGAGGGACGAGGAGGGATTTCTTCCCAGTGCGCTCCCCCTCTGTCAGCTCTCCTAAAACAGCATCCTTCCCCACATCAAATCATTTTGCTGGATTTTTATTATTTTCACCTTTTTTTCCCCGTCTTTTTTTTTTTTTTTTTTTTGTGTCTTTTAACTGAGGTGAATGAGAAGGTGGCGGACACCATGTGAGGAGGTGGGTGGTGGTTTATGGATCTTAATGGGCTCATCTAAATGTAAATGAGTACCGAGGAGTACACAGGATGTCTCTTTCTAACGGTCTGCTGCTGGGAAAGCAGAATGTTTAGAAAGAGGTAAATTGTGTTGAGTTGCAGAGTTCGTCTGAGCTCATTTTAAAGACAAGACTGAGGACGGGCACCCAGAGGTGCTGTGTGTGTCATTTTACCATCACTTACTTATGATAACATCAGTTTGGAGACATTAGAGTAAAGACACAGGATTTGTCCTAAGAGATTTTGAGCCCGTGTGTCAGATCAAGAGACTCTGAGGTTTCAGCCTGCACTGCATAAAACAGAGCGGGCACTTACTGGACGGGTTGGCAGGAGGCACACTGGCAACAGCACTAACAGCTGACCACCTGTTTTGAATAAATACTGGCTGTTAACAGCTCCATTGATCTTCTGTTACAGGCTGAGTTTATAGAAGAGGTGTAACCTTAACATTTCCATGTGGATTTGTGTTAAGAAGGTTTCAAACAGCCATATTTGAAATAAGCCTGTTGACTGTTTTACCCAATTAAAGAGCAGAAAAGAAGGGCCACAGATTCCTAAATCTGCCCTTAGATGGAGGTACGGTTCTGGCTGTGAGGCTCGAAGGTGTTTAGTTTAAGTTCACAGATGACTAAGAACAAAGACGAAAACAGTTTATTATGGTCTGTTAGTTCTGGAGAAGAGACTATTTGGGATATACCAACTGTGAAATTCTGATTCAGGGATGTTTAACTTAACCAGCTGACCCACAACGATGTTTTTCTTGTGCTTTTCTTTGTTTTGTTTTTCCCGGGAATCAGAATATTTTATCATTAAAAAAAAAAACTATTGAACTATATGTTTGGTTTTGCTGCTGGAGTCCATCAGACTGTTTGTGTCGGGGTGGGTTTGCTGACACATGTAGAAGTACACCATCGTGTTTCCAGCTCGAAAAGGTTGTTAAAATGAGTCCATGTTGGAATCACAACAGTAGAATAAAACTTCTGAAGGATCTTTATGAACTGAGTTTCTTTTCATGTAATTTCTGTGAACTTGTATCTGTATTAGTCTGATGTAGTTCATGCACAGCTGTTCCCACAGTATATATTTCCAAGACAGGAGAAATATTACTTATATTTCATCGAGGATTGTAATGCTAATATATTGCTGTATTATATTGCTCTTATTGCACTAAAGACACTATCTGGTATAAAATAGTCATAATTTGTGTATATTTGACCAATGAATGACCAGCTGCTGTGTTAGCAGGTCAAACAGGGAATTGGGTTGTTGATATCTGCCCACCACTGCAGATACAACCACCCATGGCCTGCCTGCCTGAGTGTGTGTGTTTGTGTGTCATGGGGATTAGCTACATTAGCCATGTTAGATACACACATGTGGCTGGCACAGATGCTGTGGAAACTCAATCTGTACAGTTGGAACGATTGGGGTCACCAGAGGTGGTTGAGCGCCAGCTGTGTGTGTGTGTGTGTGTGTGTGTGTGTGTGTGTGTGTGTGTGTGTGTGTGTGTGTGTGTGCCTGCCTCTGCTGGTATAACTAAGGCATAGCTAAGGTTTCTGGGATCCCAGTTGCCAGAGCCCAGTCTGAGGCATTCACGGCTGCAGGGTGACGTCCAGCTGCAGTTGCTGCTCCTGTTGTTACTTAATCCAAATGAGAGGGAAACAAAGTGCAGCAACACCGTAAACTATTCAAACTATGTTGGACTGTTTGATGTTTTTGTCTTAATTTGTTGCAGATGATGTTTCCCGCTTTTACGGCCTGAAATACACATGGAGCGAACGCGCTGAGGCACGGTGCACTAATTATTACCATCACATGATGTTTATTTCTTCACTAACAGCCCGATAGTCTCGAGTCTGGTGTTTACATTTGAAGTGCTAAATGTTACCTGAATTTATCTCAGTTTAGCAGCTAATGTTTAGGCGTGGTTTTTAATTCGGCACGGTCTAGCACAGGGGATGTCAAACATAAGGCCAGGGGACCATAATCGGCCTGGCGAAGACTTTAATCCAGCCCCACAGGACTGCTTTTTAAAATGTGAAGAAAGACAAAGATTTTGGACTTACAAGTGTGTTTTAATGTATTTTACAGCTTTATCTTTACTGATAAAGACCTCCCACATGACCATTAATGCTACACCAAAGTAATTAGTTAATAGAAAAGTTAAATGGTGGAGAATTTTCTGTAAATGAACAAAAACTTTCAGTTTTTTCAGCTCATGGTGTAAATTGAGTTTGAGATTCTGGTCCAGACTGTAACTTTAATCATCCTGACTTCATCATTAAATCCTAAATAGTCCAGAGTTTTATTCCTGAATAAAAGTGCAGATTTCTTCAGTGTGACTTTGGCATCGCTCTCTTCATGGATGAGTTTGAGGGAAAAAATGCTCCCTTTTTTCTATCTGATATTTTAAATAAATCATTATTTAACTTAAATTGTTCTGTTGTTGCCTCTTAACATGCAAAATGACTTTCATTCTCAGTGAGGATGGCGTCTTTTTCTGAGTACTCGTGCTAATATCCGGTTTCTGCACTCAAACCAAAAATATCCTCTTTTTTTCTTCACGTCTTTGAAAAAGAAGAAGAGTGAAAGGTTTTGAGGTGTTTTTGATGTGCTAAGTGTTCTGTCGAGTAAACCCTGTGATCCTTCCTCTGCACGATCTTATTATTTTCTCCTTCCTCGTCTTCACCATCAGCTCACCCTGCAGGCCATTTTTCAAATACCATTGCGACTGAATCTGAGCTTTTGCCGTGTTTCACACCCAGTTCCTGTGGTCGCATCAGACTCCTCTGGCAGTCACACCCTTGGATTTCCCGCTTGTGCAGCCGCACAGCTTCAAATCTGCTCTGAACTGTAGGAATCTGGGATAAACTGAAGGTTGACTCGTTGAAGGGAAAATGTGCTGCTTTCAGTGTCATTTCTGCTTATAGAAGATCACATTTTTTTTTCTTCAGTCTTCCGTCCACATGAATTCCACTTCAGCTGTAAAATGACGGCGCACTCTGCTGCCAGACTCACTCATTATCTCGTTGCACAGAGAGAAGAAAACTTTTTCCTCCTTTTTTGAAGGAGTTTCGGGAAAGTCGATGAGACGTCTCGTCCACCCATCCAACGCAAACCGACTCCAAACTCATCTGCCCGCTTTGCTCTGTGGCAGCTGGCATTTCTTCCTCTTTGGTTGTCTAATATTTATGGTTGCAGCCATGTTTGATTTGGGCTTACGCCTGTTTCTGTGCTCCAGCGTTCTCCAACACATTGAGCAGTGTTGGAGTCTATTAGCAGCGGTTGTGTGAAAGCAATCCGAACAACCAAAGTGGGATGGAGGGATATGAGAAGGCAGAGGGAAAAAAGATTCATAAACAAAAAGAGGCCTCTGTGCTGCTGCAGAGGAGGAACGGCGTCTTCTCGAGTGAGAAACTGAGTGGTAGTTTTAAAGGGCCGCACTCCTCTCAGATTAAAACCACATTGTTTTAGCAGCACACGCTGGTATTTCCTCTCAGTCGGGCCGCTCAGAGCTTCTGGGTGGAGCACGGGAGGGGGGAACGTGAGTGCCTAAGCAGCACTGCAGCTGACTATCAACAGCAGCACATGGAAATGCCTCGGCTGCTCCCACCGTGCCAGGCTAGAAACAACTGTAATATTCTAGAGAGACAGACATCGCCAGTCGTTAGGTCCTGGAGGGCTGAAGGGTGCTCTGGTTGAGGTTCCCCGGCTCCATCTGTCAGCTGGAATAAAATTCAAATGCAATTCTGGTTAGCTCGGGTTTGCAGGGATCCCTGTAACACGGGCAAACCACAGCTTGTTGCATTTCTGTGTATCAGAGTTTTCATGTCATTTCGGCTGAAAATGGGAATGATCTTGCACCTCCTATCTCTCAGATCAGTTAAACAGCTTCAGAATAACACTGATTTGATCATTTGCTGGGCCAGATGTGTGCACACCTCTGACTTTTATTTATCTTTAAAATGAGCTGCTTCTGAAATCTGCAGTAATAAAACCATGTGGCTGGTGTGTTGAAGATGCCTCTGCTGCTGCCAGCACAGCTTGGACCAGTCGGTTCATGGATTCCGGACTTTACGGGGTGTCCTGCTGTGCCTGGCACGAGGATGCTGGCAGTGAATGGTTTGGGGATTGTGGATTGCAGGGTGAGGCATAAGCATGGACTGGGCTCGTTCCAGTGCTTCCAGTTTTTGTGGCGTGGGTGCAAGGTTTTCCCAGCAGAGCACTGAAGAAGAGATGAGTGGTATTGACTTCAAGTGTTAGTGGTCTTAATGTTGTAGTTAATTATTAGTTATTAGCCATAGTTACTCACTTAGATGGTCTGGTTAGAAACACCACCAACAAAGTTGGTGGTGTTTCTATCTGATATTTATCACATTAAACAAACTCCTTATAAAACAGAGATGGACACAGTAAATGTCTATGTAGTCAGTTTTACATAATATACATAATATACATAATATACAGTTTTAATAACTTAAGCAGTTAGACCAAAGTCCTCCTTTGATGCTTTATGCTGACTAGTGACTGCAGCCTAGTGGCTCACGTTATTACCCAGAATGCCATTTGGCAGTAAACACTGTAGCACCGATTCTGCGATTTCTGGCCGGAGATGCGTTAGTTCCCATGAGCGTTCAGGAAGAGCTCGCCGTATCTGGTGTCTGGCTGTGAAAAGCTAAAGTGGTGTTTTCACAGATCCGGTGGATTACACAGTTGTATGTGTCTATATGTGAGCATATGTGTAATCTTCAGGGATTAAGATGACTCCAGTCCAGATAGAGCAGAGGGATTGTGGGCAGCTGTGATTGTGGACAGCGAGGTTTAAAAACCCCAAACAGCGATTTTAATCCAAAGCTGAGAGGAAAACTGTAACAATCCTCACACAAGCTTATTTTTCTAACCGTTAGCCACAACCCCTGCTCTAAAGGGCTTATGATCGGTTTAACCTGGAGATTTATTTACCCATTGAAAGCTAACTGAGCACACATGTTCTTTTCCAGCAACGCCCTGCTCCAGAACTCACACATTTACACAGCCAGTCGTCTGCCGGAGGCCAGCGAGCTTCTCGACTGGAGCCAACTGGGACATGTTTATTATTGAAAGAGTCCATGACGGGATGGTAGCTGCTAAGAGTCTCAATAGTCTCTTTCCACACCCAAACTTTCTAACCACGTGTAGACATTTGAACTATTAACCTCAGGTATTCTGAACTTTTAGCGCCTGATCGGCACCTTTTGCTTTGAAAAGTCCAGCCATGTCTACCCAGAGCTATAATGCACTTCATTCACATACTCATATACTTAATTATATTATATGCTACTATAAACTAAAAGCAGTGTTGCCGAAGCAGTATGCTACACTGATTGGCCACGAGACTGCTGCTGCTTTATAAACAAAAACAATTTACCTGCTTGTCACTGATTATGTGTCCTTGTTGCAGATGTTCAGTTGCTGTATATGTGTATAGTTACAGGTACGTGTTTTTGTACGAGTGTCACCTGTCTGAGTTGTATCATCGGTGACCTGAAGTTGTTCTCTAGCTCTTGTATGATGTTCTTTACATGTAGCGGATGACTGAGTGAGTAAAGTCGCCCTTTGGCTTGTGGTACACGTTTGAAGATCTATTAATGAGGCTTTTGTTACCTTCTTATTTTAAAAGTTGAAGATGTTCGGATAAAAGCGGACACGTCGGCAAGTTTTCAGCTAACAGTAGCACTAGCTAGCCTGCTATCTGTCAGCTGGTTTTAATGCGTTTTCCACATTGCTGTGACACACCCCTTTATCCATTCATGCATACACAGAGGGTTGCTGTAACCTTTTAAATTCATGGATCAATATAACGTTTTACTTTCAAAACTTACGATGGTCCCTGTGCTCAGTGTCCCCCTCCCCTTTGGTTGTTCCACACTTCTGCCAGCATGTCTGGAGTCACTGGAACCACTGCTGTTGTTGTGCTGCTACTTGTGAATCCCTTCTTTTTAACCGTACACGTTTCCATTGTTATTGGTGACCAGCTGCGTTTGTTTAATCATGCTGCAGAACTTCAGAGAGGTAAAAACCTTAATAATAAACTGTCCTCAGACAGTTTACTGACATCCACGTGACATTGATGATGTGCTGCTTAATTATTCTGAAATCACTCGCAGGTATTTGGGATGGTTGCTAATGTTAGATATGGAAAGCGCTACAAACCAAAATGTTTAAAATCTTAATTCCTAATCCTGCCACAGCTACACGCTCAGGAGGCGTGAGGCTGTGTAACCACTGGGACAACAGTCGAGCTTTGGCCGGCTGTATCTGCTGCACTGCACCTCTCTGTGCTGTTGTACATTTCCTGGCTAACACAGCTGCTCAGCCACTCTGCACCCCCCTGAGATCGCAGTCAGCTACACCAAGAGCCAAAGTCTGGGTCACCACTTCCTCCATCTCCTTCCCTCCTCCTCCTTTTCTCCAAATTGCAGCTGGCGGATGTAATTGAATTAAAGAGGAAGCCTCTTCTTTGGGTTTATGTGTGCAGGAGTGCGGTTGATGTGATGTACAGCAGGAACACGGGAACATGTTTTAATTGCATATCAATAATTTTATTAGTCGCTGTTAGGGAGAGGTGACTTTTTTCTTCTTTTGTTTAAGAGTTCACTATCTGTGGTGTTTCAAAAGCTCATACCTTATAGATATACTCTCTTTGGAGCATCCAAGTACAACAGCTGTCCGTCCATCCAATTTAATACGTCTGCCAAAGCAATCAAGAGTGTTTGCTTGAAGAAATGTTTTTTTTTTTTTTTTGCTCAGTCGATAGTTTCCACTCTTCCTTGTCCAAATCATTTCCTCCTTTTATTTCATGGCCAAACTCTCGGGCGTTCGAGAGTAAAAACACCCCTGCCAACAGTGACGTCACCCCCGCAGACATCACGCCGCTCCAGTCGTCGTGATCAGCCGGGTTCATCATTGAAAATCTTCCCTTTTTGTGTATCGATTGCTCACCACTCATCGTGTTTCTGAAAGTACCGGAAGGTCGCGTAGTTCAGGGTGCTGTACGCTCCGTTTCTTCCTGTCCTGGGGTCAGCGTGGGCAGCAGCTTTGGATCAGATTTCAGCTGCTGATGACGGACACACAGGTTTTTGTTGTCTTTAAAGAAACAATCTGCTGTTAAGTGTCTGAGAAGATGGTGGATTTTTAGAGAATATTGTTGAATGCAGGAATTAATTACTGCACCACTAACTCAATATCGATATACTGAAGGAAAAAAACCCAAAAATCAATGCCTCGAGCTCCAGAAGTCTTGGTTTCTATTGTTTTGTTCAACATTCAAACATCTGAAACCACTTGCAGTGTCATCACTCCATCTTTCTGCTGTTAAACAGTGTGTTCGATATTTTCCTGAAAAGCTTAATAATGATTTTCCAAGCATGGAAATGCTGCAGCTTTTGCGTTGGATGGATTATTTTTAGAACACGATAAATCGACATATCTGCTGATACACATCATGTTGTTGTCCTTTCATAAACTGACCACTATGCAAGCTCGCAGCACGTACCGTAATTACACTTTTAACTGAATAACCTCGTGTTCTACTTGCTGTCAGAAAAGTGACGTTTTTGCAGCAGGGAGTTAAAGGGAAAGATGTTAGACTTTCCAGAAGCATCAGCAGAAAAACAACAACAATCTTCTGTGAACAGCTGGATTTTTTGGCAGGGCGTTAGCCTCATAAAGCAAATTGAACCCAACCTTTTGTGCTGTTTGCAGAAAATTGCACTGAACGAGGCAGCATTATATTCCTAAAAAGGAGTGCCTGTACGAGGGTGTGTGGCCTCCATTAACACATTCTGCAAATTGGGAAGTGTGCGTCTATTTTGAGGCTGTGCGGTCAGTCCTGTGGGTTCCTTCTAAGTAGCTTTTAGTAGGGTTTGATAAGACTTCAACACACACACACACACACTCCTCACGTCACTGTTAAAACCAATAGTCTTACAAGGTATTAAACCTCCATTTTCATTTTCCCTGAAGCAGCTTTTGTTTGAAGGCGTGTGAAACGCACCGGCTCCCCTGATAACGCAGCACTTTGTAGGTTATCGACAGGCAGAGGTCTGCGCTGAAGTGATCTCTATCAGATCTTTCCAGCGATGGGCCACAGACTTTTTCACATGCCAGCTCAGATCAGGTTATATCTTTAATCCTTCTTTTACCTGAAGGGCTTTCAAGATGTTTCTTTCTTCACTGCAGATGTGGTTCGTGATGGATTTGGAGATTATTTGTCATCATTTTTAGCTCGGACAAAGAGACAGAGGGCAGCATGGAGCAACGTTCATGCTGGGAGGGAGGAGAGAGATCGTCTTTTATTTTGACACGCAGGTTGTCGAGCTGTTTTTTTTTTTTTTTTTACAGGAAACTGAATCCCTACCAGCATTTGGACTGTTGCTAATCTTCTGACCTCAGAAAGCGCGATGAAACAAGCTTATGAAATATAATATTTTAACAGTTTTACAGTGAGTTATAAAGCATTTATAAACAGTTTATACCCAGGTACCACTTGCCTTCCTGTTTAGCGATTCGTCATGGATGTATAGTCAGAAACAAATTAACAGTTATAAATTTGCCTGCAGCTATGCAGTAGTACTGTGCAGTAATTTAAAATGCATTAAGGCATTTTTTGTGTTACTGGTTTGAAATTTAATCTCGAGTTGGTGCACTCGTGTCGATACACTTCGTATGCAGCGCTGCATAAAAATACAGACTAAATCAGAGCAAACGTAAAATCAAAAAATAAAATAAATGCATCAGCAATGTTTCAGAAACTGATGAAATTTTAAACAGGCAAAAACACATGAAGTCTGGACTCCCACTCCATCTTTGGAGGCTTCTTTTCTCGAGCAGGTAGAAATTTCAGGTATTTTTTTCATGTCAGAGTGACGAGCAGCATTTCAGATCCCACACGTCAGTTAATCAGTTATCGAGCGATGCTAATGGATAAATTAAGCTTAGACCGAGCGCCAAAACCAAAGGAGGTACTTTTGACTGGACCTCGGAGCTTCCCCACTGCTATCAGACTCTTGAACAGCTGATTTATTTTAACAGCAATAATAATTTTTGCACATCAGTTCATCTCACATATCAAACCAGCATATTAAGCTCATAGCTCCTTTGCACATAAATATATTTAACACTTCAACTTATTTTTTTGTTTCCACTTATTATTAATGCTTTTTCTTTGCACACGTAACAATAAACACTTTGAATCTTTGGAGCTTCTGCAGTTTTTGCTCCTTTCTTCTCAGGATCTACGGCTCATTGTCAGCCGAGTGTGTGAATCTGAGGAGGCTTCAATTGGACTCCATGATCGGTGTGAACTCCAGGCCTTTTGTCCTCTTAGCACCATCACTGTGATGAATCAAGGGGCCACTATTTAAACCTGTTCTAGTTTTGTTGGTTAAAGTTTTGGTTCTAGTTTTGTTGGTTAAAGATCACACACTTTTAAAGATAAAAGTGTGTGATCTGCGGTTCCTGCAGCAGAGATGAGAGGGAGGTTTATAACGGAGTGA
The DNA here is from genome assembly GCF_041146795.1 of Maylandia zebra. NCBI lineage: Eukaryota > Metazoa > Chordata > Actinopteri > Cichliformes > Cichlidae > Maylandia > Maylandia zebra. Next base: position 5,306,845 of record NC_135184.1, read on the forward strand.
GTGACTGAGTACGTGCATCATTTATGTGTTTATCAGAAATCCAACTGTCACCATCTCAGCCCTGAAGGTAAATATCGTCTGACGGCCGGCTCGACTTGAAGCACAGGTGCAAGCTTGTGCGTTTATGTGCACGAAGAGACGCCAACAGTGTCAGATATCAAAGGTGATCCTGTTCTATTTTGGGAACCTCTTTTGTAGGCAAATTTTACCGGCTATAGGATCTACACACACACACACACACACACACACACACACACACACACACACACACACACACACACACACACACACACACACACACACACACACACACAGATCTTTATGCTCAAATGTCTTTAAAAAACATTTTCTCTTACTGTAAAAACAGCTTCCACGTGACTTTTGTCCGTGTGTTTCCCTGTTCTATTTAGGGAATCATGACTGCATGCAAATTTGTTCTGGCTGCAGGACCTGCACGCTCTCACTGTACACACAGCTCTCACAACCTGTTTAAACCTGGCATCCTTTAAAAAAAAACAAAACTCTCACATCACTTTTTACTGCTAACTCGAAGCTGCTGGCAGCAGCTGTAGGGAAGCAAGTCTTTCTTTAAACCTGTCCAGGGTTGACACTGACTTACTTAACCTGGGATGTGACCGAGCTCGCTTATTTGTGTACTGCAATCCGATCACAATGCATGCATGCGGCATAGCCAGTGCATTTAAATGGCGGCTGTAAAAAGCAGAAATGACCTCCAGCTTGTTCAGCTGTTCACTAGGTGTTTAAAATCTTACTTTGATTTGCTGCTTAAAGTGAATGTGACTGACTCCTTCGTTATAGTTGTAGCTGCAGCCCCTTGTCATTTCACCTCCTTCCTCCCTTCATGAGAGCTCTCTTCTGACTTGCTTCCACTTGTAAACGAGATTAGAAAAGCAGATACTCATATTAGGGATATCCCATCTCACTGACATCACGCAGAGCCAAGAGCAGAAACAACCTTTAATAAAGTTTGAGAGCAACCTGAAGCCTGAGCCTCATAGGGTCATACTGTGATGTCACAGAGAGACAGAAATGAAGAAAAACCATTATAGGGCCAATCCAATAATCTGTATTATTGTTGAGACATGCTGAACACAAAAATGTGTTTTTGGTTTTTTCTAAATTGATTTGTAACATCCGCTGGGTGCATGTTTCAGATTATGTGTCTTAATCTAGTGTAACGGACATGTGACGATCAGCCTGGGTGATCTACTGAAAAAAGAACAAAAAACGCTGACCTTGTGACCCAAGTCATCCTCAGTGAGTCGGTCCGATCCGGTCACAAGATGCCTGAGCAGGCGGGGGGACTTTCCTCGGACATGTAGGTCAGTTTGCTGGAGTTCGGCGCTGTGAGAAGTCGACCCCTCGGGACAGCAGAGATGACCGTAAACCTTCAGTCTCTCTGTTTTTGGTCTAACTGCAGGAAATGAAGTCACTCCAGAGGATTTGTTTTCCTGGATGATGACTTCATTATTCCGGTTTGATTAAGTTTGCTTTTTCAATGGAAAGCGATTCTACAGCTGTAAAGTCCCGTTTTGTAAAATCTGGATAATCGCACACGATGATGTCCCGTTTTAGAAAATATGTAGACAGTGCCTCGGCTTCGGCCTCTATTTTGAGCGTGGGAATATTCAGATATGTTGGATTTTCCAGTATTATTTTCTTTGCAGCAAGCATACACCAGGGGAACCCCCCAAGCAGAAAGGAATGAGCAGAGAAGCCCTCAAAGACAAACATCTTTGTCTTTGAAGCAGAGGTGGTGGTCGCTCGTATACAAGAGCAGATGAGGCCAAAATTCCTGATTTTAACACTGTAGCTCTGCACTTCAGAGAATCAGCTGTCAAACAGATGCCCTGGATTTGCTTTTTTATTGAGTTTTGATGGTGGCACTCCTTTTTACTTTTGAACCATGCTGGCTGCTTTATGTGGCGGCTAATGCTAAAAAATTCTCATAAGACAGATTTCAGGGGGACATTTAAGACTATTATAAGTGTTGGGGCCACACTTGTGAATCTTTGAATCGGTGGGTTTTATTTAGTCCCATTTCCCTAAGTGTGAAAAATCTGTTGTGCAGTCTGCCTTCTACAAAAACCCTTTGAAAGAAAAAGCTCACTGAATTTGAGTTCAGTGCTATAAAGGATGCCACCTATGCAGGAATCAATGCCCACCCCCAAATCTGAAATAAATAAAATCACATTTTTTGATAGTTCAGGCTTTTCACTTTGACACAGTCGAATACGTCCAGTTTTCAAACCATACTGAACTGTGCTCTCATGTAAGAAAGGATGTGAATCATTGTTTCAGATTTTCCTGTGAAATTCAGCTCGTTCCAGTTAAAATAAAGATATTTGAGCCAATCATTACAGTAAAAATTGAATCTTCGTTGCCCCGCCTGTGTGCTGGCAGTCGTTGTAACCCCAGGAGAAGTTACGGATCCCGAGTGGTCGAAGGCTCGAGATGTGAGGAAAAACCCGGCAGCAGGAGTGTGTGTGTGTGTGTGTGTGTGTGTGTGTGTGTGTGTCTCCTCTCTTACCTCACTGTGAAGTCAGCTGACAAACAGACCAATTTGTTTATGGGGCAGCATGTTTAGGCAGGCAGTGTTGGACTGTACCAACAGGGTAGGGGTGTGTGTCCATACTGTGAAATCAGGTGAAAAGCAGTTTTCTTCCTTCCAGGACTAAAAATGGAGGGTACACGGTGAAGTCATTGTCAGTTCACAGCTGCAGAGTGTGTGTGTGTGTGTGTGTGTGTGTCTGTGTCTGTGTCTGTGTGTGTGTGTTGACAAGAAAAGGCAGCGTCAGTAGCTGAATGTCAGCAGACACCTTCAGCCCTTTGTCTGTGCAGACAAGGTCGACCTGCTTCCTCCTTAAAACTAATAAGCTGCTTGTCTTTGAGTGTGCATGTTAATTGAATGGGTGTGTGTGTGTGCGAGAGAGAGTGTGTGTGTGCTGCCAGTGGGGAATAAGCAACCAGTGTTTCCACACACTGGTCCACAGACGAGGACGGCGGCTCGTCTGAGCAGAGCATGAAGCTCAGTTTGCTGCTGTCAGTTTTTTATTCTTGCTGCCCGAAATGCTCGGTGAGTAGAAGAAAGCTGTGTGTGTGTGTCTGCGTGTGTGTGGAAGCTGATTTTCTTGATCTAATTATCTTAATTGGAATAAATGTCTGACTTCAGGGTGTTTGTTTTTCTCATTGGTGAATGGCAGGAGTTTGAGTTTTGTGTTTTTAACCACGTAAAACTTTAAAATGAACTTTGCTGTGATCTGAAAGTTTTCGTTTTTCAAAGACAGCAGTGACGATGTAAAGCGCCGTGCGTCTGCTCTGCAGCTTTCCTCGCCGTGTGTGACTGCTGGCCAGCTTGCTTCGGTGCACCTATAACGTCATACGGACTGTTGGCCCTGATTCTGTCGCTGGTACGATAGGCTTTGCACCTGCTTCATGACAAACAAAGAATGTAAATACTGGGCGCTGATGTAACCAAATAAAGGAGATGAGCAGGTTTTTACTCTGAAGAAGCACTGTGAGCGTATCCAGTGATCGTTACGTGATTATTGCAGTCAAAAGAATTCAGATTATTGTTGATTTTAACTCTTTATCACGCTACGTTCTTTTTTTCCTCTAGAAAATAATTACATTTGAGTACAAGATGGTGAACTGAGCATAGATGTAGTTCACACAGGCCTCTGAGACGATCTTGTAAGATTTAGGACCGACTATTCTGACTGATCTCAGTGCAGCTACACATCAGCTGATGGCTAACCTGATCCCCTTCTGCAAGGCCAGAGGGAACGCTGTTTAAGATATCTTAAGCCTGCATTATACTCCATTGCAGACATGGACAGCTGGAGGCCCGACGGCTGAGTAATCATTCCTGTTAGTTATTTCACATCAGCTTGAAGTCCATCGCCTGGGAATCCTGTGTAGTTGGTGCATTGTAATGTTAATTGTCCACAATAATATACAAAGTTTACGACCCAGGTGCATCCTAGTGGAAATTATAAGCCCTGCTTTAGTCTGCAGGAAGTTTGTGTACATCTGCAAGCCCCTTCACAACCCACCTCCAACATAACCTCTGTTTTCATGCTGAATCCGACTTAAAAACAAATTTCTTTATGCTGGAAGCTGCTTTGTTTTGTGCTGCGTCTCCCTCCCTTTATTTGTAGTTGAGTCTTTTTGAAGAGCTGAACAGCAGGAAGAACTCTGGGTGTACAATAATATAAAACAAATAATATGAACAAATCAATATTTAGTTATTATCTGGCTGATCAATCAAACTCATTTTCTGTTCTGTTGATTTCAGTCTCTTTCAGCTGATGGTGCAGCTTATTGCACGCTGATAAAGAGCAGTGATAAACTGGTTTGTTGACAGTTGGGATTAAATACGAGATAACCAACCGTAAACCAGGGACAGCAAAGATCTGTTTAGTTTTCTTCTGAAAATGTTGAGAAATCTTCTGCAGAACGTCTCTGAGACACATTCAGGATGTTTTTAAGGTAAATAAAAACCTCCTGTTCTCACAGACTTTGTTACTAACAGTGTTTTTATGGGGGCGACTTCTGTGAGCACTTTGCCGATGGCCTGCTGTTGTTGCTGCTCCTCTCTCCTTAATGACATCAAGGCTTTGCACTCTGTGTTTTACTGCACATGAAGCTGAAACACTATTTGGTCTCAGGGCCTTTGACCATTTTAATCCAGAACAGAGAGATGTGTCAACAAGTCAGACACAGGTGTGATCGCCATTTATGCAACTGTAAGACTGGAGACAGTATCTGAGGTTCTCAGGCCTAACAACCTTTGTCCTCTGATTTTGGGTTTGCAGCACCTTCTGATATTAATTGTTTAGCTGCAAAGGTGCTATTGGAATAAAGCTTACTCCACATTAGTAAGCTGTTTATATGATAGTGGCAGTCACAGAGCAGAAACGGAGCCATTAAAAGCACCTAGAGTTGCATCAGTACTGAGTTAGTACAGGATAGAATCGGAGGTCAGGACAGGTGAAAGCACCGTCGCTGAATTCCCGGGACAGCTCGTCATCTCTGTGGCAAAAAGTTTAGAAATTTGTCACACTCACTGTGGACATTCCCCAGATTCTTGGCTCCGAGTTTCAGGTCTATGCCTTGAGTGCAATACAACCACCAAATCAGATTCCTTGGATGCCTCTGACATCGAATTTCCCAGAGGAACCCACCCGAGGGATTAATAAAGTTCTATCTTATCTTATCTTATCTTTATCTGCATCAGCATCTGGCATATTAGATTTTCCACCATAATGAATTCAATAGAAACATTTTCCTTTTTGCAGGTTACAGTTTTTATTTTTGCAATGATACACAAAACTGGCACAAATTCTGGCTGAAACTCACAAAATGTATCAAATGAACCTGAGATTTGTTTAAAGCCTTTGATGTCATTTTTGCCGCCGATTCCAACTGAAGCAGCAAGTTGTCTTATAATAGTCGTCTTATTAGCAACAGCACCGACGGTTTAATTAATTTTGTATTTGTTAGACGCTTCGGCCCGAGTGAACACCATCTGTACTCGATGAAGGCACGTGTTCCAGACACATTCGTTTCCTTTCTCGTTTCATGCGGTCGAACATAAACTGTAACGGGACTTTCCACCCAGTCCTCCTTATTGTGCGTGTAATGGTTTTGCTGGCACTAGAGTAAGTTTAGCTCTGTTTTTCCACAAGCGCGCAGGACGACCATAAATCATTTTAAACTGCGTCCACTGATTGAAATCCAGCATACATGTATTTATAATTGTCATGTGCCACGAGGAAGCACGGTTACACGCTCCTTTCTCCAGTTTTATGACGGCCAGAGGAGGAATTTTGTTAATGTAGCACCTTCGTCAAGTTGCGCCATGTGTGCTTCGTCTCCGCCTCAGACTGAAGAAGAAGGTGTTGTCTGTGCTTACAGGTTTTGCTGTCGAATCTGTTTATTAGGGAAGGAAAACGAACTCTTTTAAACATCACGAGGCACAAACGGGCCAAGAAACTCCCACAGAGCCGCTGTCCGGGGAAAATGTCATAACTGTAAAATGTAGCAAGTCAAAGAATCATAGAGGAGCAGCCTGACACCCGCCAGACTTTCAGGTCGAAGGAGATGGTTTTCTCAGCTCCTTACAGATGAAAACAGCCCAGAGTTTTGTTTTCTCAGCTGACAAAACTCAAGCACTGAATCAGCATGTTGTTACTGTAAACACCTGCTGAATGTGTGTGTGTCTGTGTGTGTGTGTCCTGCCTTCATCCCCGGAGGAGCCCTTGGGCGTTTCCTCCAACTGTTGTTAATGAGTGTTTGTGTGGATTTTCTCTGTGTTTAACTTCCATCATCAGTCATAACCATTGGCAGCGTTTCATAAAAAATAAAAACAACTTTCAAAAGCAGGCACAAATAAAAATGCCCCAATTTAATTATAAAACATTTATTAGTTTTGATTGTTTTTGCTCCACCAGGTCAGTTTTTGGTCCTTTCTTTGAAGGAAGTTAATCGAAGTTGATGTTGTTGCACTTTGCCCTCTATAAGCTGGAGTTTTGCAATGTTAACAGAACAGATTCAGACTAAGCGGCCGTGAGTTCAGTTCACTGAAACCTGCATCTCTGAAAGAGAGCACCAGTGTAAATGATGCTGGTGCTCTTCACCCAACAAGCTTTTTTATTTGTATTCTTGCAGAGATCCAAACATTGATGTTATCTTTATGCATCGATTGTTTTCATTTTGCTTTTACTACAACTGCTGCTGTCAGGCTTGTTGTGACACACACACACAGACGGTTAGCTTTTCCTTGAACATGTGGAAATAATCTGGCTTCAGATAATATTACCTCTTGTGATGTCACTGAAAACGACAAACATGAATTTCATCAGAGGAGCATTCGGAGGATGTTTCCACAGTTGTTGGATGGATCGCACTGATGACTTTGATGACTCTGACTTCCCCTCTGCAGCACCATTGTGATAAAATGTTTCCAAAATATGTAATTTGTGACCGAATGACACTTCCGGCAGCTGAGTGGGCCGACTTCCTGTTGGCTCTTCTAGAATATTGGATTGGCGATTCATTTTGCAGCGTTTGAGAAGATCAGAAAGCTTTTTGAATCAGTCAGCATCACGTGGATGTTGAACTTAACACATTTTTTTCTACTTTACAAAAGTTACCCAAAACTTGTGTCGCCTTTTGCTGGGAGTTGTTCTTCACTATTGATTGGCTAAAGCGAGGTTTTGAATGAGGCGAGTAATTTTTTAGTCTTATGGGTTTTATGAGTTTCCATGAAAGTTCCTGCTTTCTTTTAGATTAGATTAGATTAGATAGAACTTTATTAATCCCTCGGGTGGGTTCCTCTGGGAAATTCGATTTCCAAAAAAGCACAGCACCGACAGAAGTTACAGAGTTACAGAATATTATATATATATATATATATATATATATATATATATATATATATATATATATATATATATATATAAATACAGAGACAATATAAATAAAATATACGAAGGGGATAAATAGAATAAATAGGAATAAAAAATAAAAATACAAGTGAATTGCACATTTCAAGTATTGAGTCTATTGCACTGTTGACTATTTACAAAAAGTATTGCACAAGGTATTACACAGTGAGGTGAAGAGGCACTACAGCTTAGTTGTTCCCCCTCCTTTGTCCTCCTGTTTCCCCTCCCTCTCCCCTCCAGAGAGGAGTTAAACAGTTTGATGGCGTGTGGGACAAAGGAGTTTTTAAGTCTGTTATTCTTGTCTTGGGGAGAAGCAACCTGTCACTGAACAGACTCTTCTGATTGTTTATGGCCGTGTGCAGAGGATGCCTGGCATTGTCCATAATGTCCAGCAGTTTTTTTAGTGTCCTTTTCTCTGCCACTGTCACCAGAGTGTCCAGCTTCATGCCGACCACAGAGCTAGCCTTCCTGATCAGTTTCTCCAGCCTGGATGAGTCCTTCTTTGCTGTGCTGCTCCCCCAGCACACCACAGCATAGAAAAGTACTCCAGCAACCACCGACTGGTAAAACATCCTCAGGAGCTTCCTGCAGATGTTAAAAGACCTCAGCCTCCTGAGGAAGTACAGTCGGCTTTGGGCTTTTTTTATACAGGTGCTCTGTGTTGCATGACCAGTCCAGTTTATTGTCCACCCACAGCCCGAGGTACTTGTACTTGTTGACCACCTCCACCTCCTCCACCTCTATCTGAACCGGCAGTGGACCTGCTCTAGACCTCCCGAAGTCCACAACCAGTTCCTTAGTCTTTGAGGTGTTGAGTTGCAGGTGGTTTGTGTGACTCCATGCGACAAAGTTCCTCACCAGACTTCTGTACTCCTCTTCCTGATCATCCCAGATACACCCCATGATGGCTGTGTCGTCTGCAAACTTCTGAATGTGGCATAATTCAGAGTTGTAGCAGAAGTCAGAGGTGTACAGGGTGAAGAGAAGAGGGGACAGCACAGTTCCCTGTGGTGCTCCTGTGCTGCTGACCACAGTGTCAGACGTGATGTCCTTCAGCCTGACGTACTGTGGTCTGTCGGTGAGGTAGTCGGAGATCCAAGCCACCAGGCAGGGGTCCACCTCCATCCTGTTCAGTTTTTCTTGAAGCATACAGGGCCGGATGGTATTAAAGGCACTGGAAAAGTCAAGAAACAGGATCCTGACCGTGCCTTTTCCCCCATCCAGGTGTGAGTGGGCTCTGTGTAGGAGGTACAGGATGGCATCCTCCACTCCGACACCCGCCTTGTATGCAAACTGTAGTGGGTCCTGGGCATGTTGTACCTGTGGTCGGAGGAGGTTGAGGAAGAGCCGCTCTAGAGTCTTCATAAGATGTGACGTCAGTGCCACCGGTCGGAAGTCATTCAGCTCATTGGGCCGGTTCTTTTTGGGGACCGGGACGATGCAGGATGTCTTCCATAGGGCGGGCACTCTCCCCAGTCGCAGACTGAGGTTGAAGACTCGTTGTAGCGGCTCCCCAAGTTCAGCAGCACACGCCTTTAGCATCCTAGGACACACCTTGTCTGGGCCTGCTGCCTTTCTGGGGCGAAGCTTCCTCAGTTGTCTCCTGACCTGATCCACTGTGACACTGGGAGGTGTTTGGGAGGAGGGGAGGGGGGGAGATGTCTTGCTGCTGAGAGAGGGATTGGAGGAGGGGGGTGTCATGGTGTCAGGAAGGGGGGGAAGCGAGGGAGGTAGGAGAGTGGGGATTGGACTCTGTAGTGAAGATGAGGGTGAGGGTGGGGGGGTTGTGGGCTGGTCAAACCTGTTGAAGAAGTTGTTGAGTTCGTTTGCCTTCTCCACAGTCCCCCCCACTGTGCTTTTCTTGGTGTTGTGGCCTGTGATGGTTTTCACACCATTCCAGACCTCCCTCATATTGTTCCTCTCCAACCTCTGCTCCACCTTCCTCCTGTAGGTGTCCTTTGCTTCCCTCAGGCAGCGTTTCTGCCGTTTTTGTTCTATGCATTTGTGCTTGTACTCTGAAACTCTTCTTTCTGTTTGAGAGAGAGAACAAAAAGCTTTTTTTATTAGTCCCCAATGGTCACATGACAGAATTGTTTCTCTATCCTTCCTTTTTTTTCCCCTCGTTCACTTCATCCTGTTCTACTCTACACTAAATATTCCATCTATTCCATATTTTAGTTTTTTATCTCCTTCCTCTCACGCGTCTGTTATCTGTAGCGTTGCAGTGTGGAAACAATAAAATCAACTGTTTCCTTTTTAGGTGCTGGATAGATACACACACACACACACACACACACACACACACACACACACACACACACACACACACACACACACACACACACACACACACACACACACACACGCGCGCGCTCAGTCTTCCTCTCTTCCCGTTTCTATTTTGTCAGTGTCATTATTTCCCTGCTCTCTCGCTCTCGTGTGTTTTTTCCTGGTCTCTGTTTCTCTTCCATGTTTCCGTCTCTTCTATATCAGCCTCTTCTTTTGTCATGGCTCGGTGTCTCTCTCTCGCTCTCTCTGTCTCACACTGTATATGGTCATGCAGGCTCAGCTGGCTGTTTCTGCACAAACTGACTTGCAGCACTCATCCTTTCACCGCAGGAAGGTGATTCAGCAGATCAAAGTTGTTCTCTGAGGCTGCGATTGAACGCGGAGCACGTTTGACTTTTGCTTTTCGTGAGCAAAAGTGTTTTTGACGTAAACGGGATAGTTTTGTTAAATTCTGCTGTAGCAGCATCAGCTTTTATAGATTTTTCTTGTCCGCCAGATGCTGAACTTAACTGCAGTAATTTGCAGCTAAATCTGTAGGTCCCTGTAAGACGAAACTAGGTGCAGCAGTGGTGGATGATGGTGTCGGGCAGCCTTTCAAGGTGTGGGTTGAGGTCAGAGCTCTGTGGGAGTTATTTAATGTCTTTATGGAGCTGACTTTCTTCTGCAGGACGATTGTTGTGTGGAAACAGGAAAGGGCCAAACACAAACTGTTGAAACTAAGCTGCAAGAACACATTGTCTGAAATATAACTGCACGCTGTAGCTTTAAGATTTCCTTCAACTGGAACTGAAAGACCACCTCAGAGTGAAACTGTCCAGAGTGCTGTGTTTAAAGAAGTCACGGCAAACTCCGCGGTGAGCGCGAGGTCCGTGTCAGACTCTATCACACAGATTTTTACACGTAGTGGAACATGCTAGCCCATCAGTTGCTATGGTGACTTCCGTGGCACCCACACTGTCCTGCAAGTGCGCGAAGGAGTGATTTATACATCGACCACTCAAAGTGCTTGACATCAAGGTCGGGGTTAAGAGCGTGCCAGTCTGATGTCTAGCGGGGAGTCGGGGAGGGCGCTTCCAGCAGTATGTAAATATCTGAGTGTCAATAATTCATAGACAGCTTATAGTGAGGTTTTACGGCTGTCATCATGCTGCTCCATGCATATTTCAAAACACTGAAGCACTCAGACACAAACACAGGACTGTAGCTGGATTTGTCCCTCGCATGGGGCTGAAACATTGGAAACAAAAGGCCTGCTGTGTGGTCCAACAGTGCTTTCTACCACAGCCTGGTGATAAGGGTGACAACTGTGTAAACGGTACACATTTATGATTAAAGGACTAGATGCAAATTAAGTGATACCAGGTGCTCTTAGCTGTGTCCTTTAATTGGTTTAGTTTTCCTCTGTTACCTTTGCTCTGGCTGGAGGGTAGAGAAGCAAACTTGTGGTAGAAAAGTTTGATTCCCAGACTTTCATTTTCCCTTAGATGATTCTGGGCCATGGGTGCTGTTTGGCAAGAGGTAGCATTAATAATAATGACAGTAATAATGCTAGTATAAATGTGCAGATCCAGACTGACCATGCACAGAAGCTGTTACTGTGTTTATGTGTATTTGGCCTTTGTTTAGTTCATACAGCCAGTTTTTAAAACGGTTACCATGTAAAATCATTTTAATTCCATTGATCAGTCGTCATCATGTCTGTGCTAACTGTTCAATGCGCTGCTCGTGCTGAGCCGGCCTCTGCTCTTGGTGCTTTAGGCGTCTTGAATGTGTAAAGAAGCTGCAGGCTGAAGTACTCGCCCTCTAACATGACGCTGTGCTTTCTGATTGGAGGTAGAGCGCCTTGTGGTCATAAACATTTCCAGAGATGTGTTCTGCAAAACTGTGGAGGTTTCTTTTTCAGATATGGTTTTGGTTTCCAGAGCTCTAATTCTGTTGTTCATTTTTCACATCATCATTAAAGAAAAGCAATAAATCAGCAAATTCATAAAATCTGGATTTTTCTTTTTTGATTGTCCAGTTTATTGTTTTGGTTTTTAATGAACTGAAGGATTGATTGCTTCTTTCTCGTCTGTGTTTAGCCTTTTAGATTTTTGACTCACTCGAGCTAAATGTGAAGCTCTTTGTGTCTGTTTGTGTTTGGAGACAGTTTAAGCTCTCGGGGCTTACACCACCTCACTCTGACCTGTGAAAACATCACCCTAAATCCATTTTGTTCTAACTGAAATAGACAGACAGTGAGACGGAGGGAAGAAGTTACAGAATAGCAGAGCCTGAGTCATCCTTCCTTCCCCTGTGCCTATTTAAAGATCCTCATCCCTCCATCCTCATCATCTGCTTCTTTATTCCTCACCCCAGTCTGAGAAAGGAGGAGGACCTCTCATTCGCTTTTGATCTTGCTTTGGAAGTTTCTGTTTCAGTTTGTCATACGAGTATAACTCTCATCAAGTCAAATGCCTAAGATCGAGGGAGAGGCTAGAAATAATCCTCCAGCTTAGATGAACTTAATTGGAAGAGAAAATATGGCAAAATATCAACTTATTAACTGAAACTGTTGTAAACACAGTTTGAGTGTGTGCCCTGACCTTTGACCTGCTCTGTATACTGTACTTGCATGCACAGGTTTCCTACACGAGCACTAGCTTGCAGAAAAATAACTTTAATCCTCGCAAAATCAGTAACATAGTTTCAGAGTAATATGATACTTGACTCTAAATTCAGTGTGTTTTGGTGCTGAACAGCACCAACTGCTGGTTGAGGATGAGCATAGTTTCTTGTGTTTTATGGTGTTTTATAGACTTCATGACAAAAACTTATCTCATTATTACTACCTGTCCTTTTTAATCCTTGGTGTCTCATCTTTTTCATTTCTGACCTACTTTAAAAAGGCTCAGAGAGGTGAAAAAATTCTGTATTTCCCCGGAAAACTGAGTCACAGCAGCCATTATAACTCTGTGAAAACTTTTTATTTTATTGTTGTAATCAAAAGAATCACATTCAGCTTCTTTCACAGGCACATTTTAGTGTCTCAGCTGTGTTCATAAGCAAAAGTACGTGTTTTATTATGAGGCTTATGACTGTTTTTTATGTGTGTATGGTTTGTATCTATTTTATTTAATATGTTCCTGCTTGTTATTCATCACTGGGCTTGGTTTCAAATCCAACGTTGTCTTCACAGATTTTTTTGATGTGGTTTGTTATACGTTTAGGAAAAAGCGTGAGTATTCCAACCCGTCACTTCCTTCTTGACTAAAACGGCGCTGGCAGCAATGGCGGCCCCTTCCTGGGCATGATCCTAAAAGCCTGGCACGTCTTTCTTATTTTCCGCGTGTAAACCTGCAGTAACGTGGAAAGTTGCATGAATGCACTGTTTATACAAAACCTGATTGCATTAGACAGCATTTATCTTGCGGTAGTTTAATATACAGCCACAGTGTGTTTGACTCTGTGCCTGACAGAGTGACTGACAGGCTGATGGACCGCCTGTCCGACTGGGTGGATGATTTTTAACACAGAGCTGACTGACATGTTCATTTCACTCGGTCTCCGCTTTGCTGATAAAACTCCAATTAAATCAAGAACATGCTAACTGAGTGTTTGTGTGTCACCTCCTCAACAAGTCAATATCTAAAAGACAAGGTCAGACCTCCTCTGTTTACCCACACGTCTTCACCTCCCTCAGTGTATTTTCCAGTTCCTCTCTCTCAGCAGGGTAGTTGGATTCCCTGCCAGAGATGATAATTATTGCCATGTGCCTTCATGCTACTGAAATCTCTCTCACACACACATACATTGTGCTGACATCATCGCAGATGACGTCTGTGCCCACAGCCGGTTTCTTGATCCCAGCCAGTTACTCACATGTTTGTGCGTTTAAGAAGGATTTGTCAAGTCAGCCACGCAAACCGCTTTTTCTGTGTTCGACAAATCCTCTGCAGGTTTAGCGTCACTCAGGTCTGCTTCGTGCGTCGCTCGCTGCTTGGGAAGCACACTCACCCGATTTTTTTTTTTTTAAATTATTAATTTTTACTCAGACATCCTCCAGGCAGAGAAATCCTGAAATTGCTCCGCAGCTGATCATTCGGCAGCTACAGTCGTCACAGAAATTCAGAATATGTAAATAGCAGAGCATTTAGTCTGCACGAAGAATGTTTGGTATTTTTAGAGTCCTGCATTTAAAGCAGGGACTGTGACTTTTCTACCCTGATTGGTTTAAAAGAATGGATGTTCATACTAAACACAGTCAAAAAGAGTGAGAATCTCAGCTTCACACTGCTTTAAACGGCCAGTTTGAGTTTTTTCCCCTCGGTGCACCCGTGGCTCAGAAAGTATGGGGGGGTCATCCAGTCCCACCGTGACATCCACTCACTGATGTGAGAACCACTGGCTCTGCATCATATCACTGCGAGCAGATGTGTTCATTTGATGTGAGCACAGAAGCCCCACCCACTCGCTGTTCAAACCTTCTGCTTGTGAGTGTTAGCCAATCAGGGGTTCACCAGGGCCCCGTATCGGACAAATGCGGATTATTTTGGACTGTGATTCTCATACAGCTGCTGTAGTGGAGCCCAAATGTAACAAAATATGGAGATGGGTGTAATTATTTTTGTTATCGTGCCTTAGAAAACATGTGTTCTGTGACCTGCTTTCTAAAACCACGAAGCACATTGAACATGAGCATTTAATTAACAAAAAGCCACACACTGTAAGAAGTGTGTAACATCACCGAGACAAACTTGCTTGTCAAACACTGCTGCGATGCTCCTTTTTTATATCCCACAGAATGTACAAACGGTACGCGCACAAGTTTGTTGTGGAAGTTCATCCTGAATCTATTCTCCAGCCCTTCCGGTCCTCTCCGTCCTCTTTGCTCCGAACATGTTGAATCCAAATGTCCCTGCAACTGCACACACAGACCTAACTGGAAAATTCCTCTGAAGTCTGCAAGCACCAAAAACTGTCTGGACCTACAATTCATCAAGTCACGTGGACTCTGCAGACTCGTAGAGAGCCTGCTTGTCATGCATAAAGCAAATATTTTAATTAGACGTTTGCATCCCGTAAAAACATTTTATCATATTTTAAGTTGATTCACCTCAGGCAAACACATGCATTTTTCATCCACTTGCTATTTTGCTTGTATAACATGGCTTCTTGCAGACTAGTGGAAAGAAAATCTCCAAAATACACATTTAGGTTTTATTTCACTGAATTTTGTTGCTTGTTTCTACACGTTTGATAGATACTGCTTCATTTTCAATATTGAACATAATATTTCAGAAAACTAACAAGACAACAAAATCGTTTTTCTTGTAAAAGTTATCAACTAGTAAGCTTGATTCAGAACCGGATTTACAAAGTCTTTTATCCCAAACAGCGCGATGGAAACCGACTCTTTCTGGCTGTTGACATAGTTTTTTGTTTATAGGGTAAAACCGTTTGATTCTAATATGTCAGCTAAATGAAATCTTCAGGTTTTTGTAAATTAGCACATATTCAGTGCATATTTAAAACTGATGCTTAAGAAAATGGAAACAAATATCAAAAACAATATAAAGAACATCAGCTGGCCTCAGCTCCCATAGACGCACATCCAAGTGTCTCCACCAAATACATTTATACAATAATGACTTGTTGGCTCATTGACTCTCCCTCAGTCACTACCATTCAGCATTTCACAAACTACAAAACCTCCTCAGACTCTCCAGCTTTCATACTGTAACTTTATTTGAAATAGAGTAGAATTAGAAATAGAATAAAGACTATATTGTATTTACTGTTTATCAGTGTATATATAATATATTTACCTCTATATAAATATTAATATAAATGCATATTGTAATCTGGGGCCCGTGTTGGTTCTTAAAACTCTAATTCCCATAATCCTTCACTCTGTGGCTTTCTGCCTTTCTCTGAAATTGTTACTTTGTTTTTTCCAGCTACATTTACTTGGAGTATAATTAGGGGTGGGGTCACACTCATTTGGTCTGTTGTGTGTTTATACTCAGCAGTCGCATATTTACTTTGCAGTGATTCACCCCCAAATTTTCTGGCTCTCTCTTCTTAACTTTCTTTTGAAATGCAGCAGCCCCTCCCCTCCTGGTGATCTGACAGTCCCCGGAGGTTAAAACCCAATGCCGGGAATCGTTTATAAAAGCGCTATTGGATTCAGATGTGCTTTGTGCTGCGTGGAAATCTGCTGATGGTACCGTAGCGAGGTTTGATTTATCGCTCGGGGAGATCGGTCAGCAAGCTTTGAGGTGGTTTGTCGCACTGTGAAAGGTGAATAAGCTGCACCTGCAGTGCTTTGAGTTCCTCATTTATGCACATTCACATTCATTCAAACAGAATCATCTGGTCGTAAGCAAGCGATAAGCATACCGTGATCTCTCTAAATGCTGTAGTACCTTAAATTGTTTTGCTTTTTCAGGGGAAATGTATTCAGTTCATTGCAGTCTTATTGTTAATTTGTCATTGTTTTTTTAAATTATGCTTGTAGGAGCTGGAACAGTGAACATTTATCTAAAAAAAACCATAAAAACCTGCATGCCCAGTGCAGCTTTAATGATCTCTGAATCTTGAAGTAAAGTTTAGAAAACATTGATCATCCATGTTTTACTTAACACTGACTTTGGCTCTCTCGCTGGGTATTGCTGTATGAGAATAAGGAAAGTAAAATTTGCTCTGTCTTTCTCTCTATGGCAGGTGACATCACACAGAAGGGCTATGAGAAGAAGCGATCCAAGCTGATTGGAGCCTACTTACCTCAAGCACCAGGTAAAGCAGGCTGTTCTTTAAAGCTTCATCCTGCCCTTTTAACTGAACTGCTCACTCACACACACTGTGCTGTTTTAAACTATAGTAGCTTTGCATGATTCACAGTTCAAAATAATCCTTATTTATTAGTCCAGCTGTTCTGATTGGCTGCTCCTCATAAACAGAATATTTGAATAGCTAGTGGGCGGGGCTTCTGTGCTCACAGCCAGAGCTTTGTCTGAGATGATGATAGCTGGTATCGTTCAGAGGCAAGGCGAGAAAAACTTGTCTGAAACTGAGTGTTTAGATTAATCTTGAGCCTAATCTTCAAGGATTACTTGTACGTACACTGACCTCATTATTTGATACCCCGACCATGTTGTTCTCTCTCCCAGTCTCACACAAACACAGCAGCGTAAAAGAGAGGGCGATAACAGACACAATTTAATGATGTATAAACATTTGGGGAGTGAAAAGAGACCAGTGGAGAAGAAATACAAGCAACAGCAGCATAACTGAAGGATGGTCCAAGGTCAGCAGCCCTCACTGTAAGCTTTATTAAAAAGGAAAGTTTGGAGTGTAATCCTAAAACTAGAGAGCGTGTCTGTCTCCCGAATCCAAACTAGGAGCTGGTTTTGCAGGAGGGGGGAGCCCGATAGCTGAAGGCTCAGCCTCTCATTAATAACAGCTCCCAGTAATAGCTTTTGTAGAGCCAGTGTGTCTGCTGGTCTCCAGTGACACTTCAGTCTCTTAAAATGTTGTGCATGTCTGAGAGTGTCCGGGTCTTCCCATTTGATCAGCGTGGATGAGGGCCGACCTTCCAATAAAGCAGTGACAGCTTTTCCACGATGGATCCATCGTTGTGGGTTCTTTTGATTCTGTCCTTTCAGACTGCACTCAGGGGAGTGAAGCACACACATCTCAGCTACTCTGTGTGCACGTTTAGACATCTTTGTGAGGACACAAAATTGTCATGCTACTATACTTGTGGGGACCAACAGTCACTGATGGGGACAAAACGCCCGTTCCCACGAGTTTGAGGCTCAGTTTCTGTGTCAGGGTTACAGTTAGGTTATGGTTTAGGCTGAGGGGTAGGATTATTGATGGTTAGGGTAAGATGTCCTCACTAAGATATGAAAACGAGTGTGTGTGTGTGTGTGTGTGTGTGCATCATGAAACCTTCTTTTGTCTTTGGCTGAATACGGCACTTTTTTCTCTCCTTGTCGATGTTTAACAGGACACACAGTCAAGGAGAATGGCAGGAAGTGCATTATGGGATGGAATGAGGAGTGTGGGATGGAGAGAATGTGTGGTATTCACATCCAGACCCAGCGGGGGGTCGTCCCCAGTTCTCTGGGAGGGGGGCAGATGACACACACTCCTCCTTGTGTTGCTTGGCCGCTAACACATTCACGTTTAAATCACTTCTAAGAACATTTCACCAACTAACACTGATTTCCTGGAGCCTTACCTGAACTGTAACTACAGTCTCTACCCACCTAACCTTAACTCTAACCGTAACTCTAACCGTAACCTATTGACAAACCAGGTCGGCAGTGAAAGGCATCTGAGTCCATGCAGGATGAGTAATACAAGAACAACCCAGCATGAATCCAGCACTCCTCATTCCTTTCAGTCCTGTAATGTACTCTTCTTGTGCACACACACACACACACACACACACACACACACACACACACACACACACACACACACACACACACGCACACACACACACGCACAATAACCCCTTTTTCCCATTTTTCAGACCCTCTCTTGAACACACTTAACAACACAATACTCCTTTTCTCCTTCTGTAACAAGCACACACACACACCAGCACAGTTTCCTTCCCCGTGGTGTATTTCAGCTTTAATCCGCACTGCTTTGTATGGAGTCAGTGTGATATAGTTTGATTCTCCTTTTCCCTCCAGTACTGAGAATTTACCACTTTGATGTCATTACATTCAGCCAAAATAGAAAAAATAGAAAATGAAAAACTTTCCTTCTCTTGCATTTACTTTAAGTGAACTCGAGTGTCAGTAAGATAACTTCTAGGGTTTTTTAAAAAGAAATTTGAAACATAAACTGTCTTCAAGGATTAATTTCACCAGCCAATAAAAAACTATTTTTAAACCCATGATGATTTGAATCAATCATTATTAGAATTTCCAATTTGATTACTTGAAAGTACTTGTAAATGTGGATTTTGGTAAAATTCTAGGATACTTAAACTAAACTGTCGGCTGGCTTGTTACTGTGCACAGAATACTTTTAGACCAAGGTGTTCATGGTCCATTTCCAAATCTCAACTATATAAAAGTTACTCAGCTCATCTCTAACAGAGGGCCTAAAACCGCTGTGGAAAAGATAATAATAATAATGTGATAATGGTTATTTATAAAGCCGGTTTTGACTATAACCACGGACCTTGGTAGGAACAGTACTGTAAACTGATAAATGTAGCTTAAAGCTCAATTAGATTAGAGTTAAACACCAGTCTCCAGCTGCATCTTACTCTAACTTGGAAAGACGAGGCCACGACCTCTGCAGCGACCAGGCCTAAGTAAACCGAGTGTGGACTCATTTTCCAGCTGCTTCAAATTGGTGTTTTAAACATTTTCCCCGTATAATAGCTAGTTTGTCCCAGTCGCAAGCCTTTTCCAAGTCTACAAAGCACCGTCGAAATGGTTGGGCAAACTTTCATGAGACTTCTGTGGTTCTTTGAACAAATGAATAACTTGTTTGGCCCTTTCATGGCCCAGATTATAAAATGTCCTTATGTTTGTTTGAGCTAGCAACAGAAGTTTCTGACAGCCCTGTCGACTTTTGCCAGAGTTGTAAGAATTCCCCCGAGTTCTCTAAAACATTTTCCTTCACATGATGACTACGGTTAGAGTTTCTAAAAATAGCTGCGGTTACATGCCAACAAGTCTTCTCCTGTTTCATGACTTGGCAAACTGACCTGCTTTTACAAGCCTGTATATTCAGGTTTATCACATCATCACACTCTTTGTGATTATCTACAGGTATATACTGATTGCCTATCAGCCACTATGCTCTGTGACTATTTAGGCATATGACTATTGGTGCTTACACACCACAGTAAACTGATTATCTGTGTCATACCAAGGTTTTTGTCACTGGCATATTGTTTCTGAAAGCAGGATATGTTTATATTTGTGACGGGTAACCGGAATAACTATGAATTACAGTAAAAGCGATGTAAAAATGTACGCATTGTGGAATTCTGGTTAACACCTCAGACCTGAAAAATCAGACTTTACAGGAACTACAAATTGCTTTTTGAACGAAACGAAAGCCTCCAAGTCCTGTCTGCAGTGTTTGGCTTCATATTGTGAGGCGCACCTCTAGCCTCACTATGATATACCTCCCTTGAGGAAACACAGGCTTGTGGAAGCAAGTGCAAGTCTTCAGGAAAACATCTGCTCTCGCCATCAAGAGGTGATGAAGTTGTTCTGTCGCACTGATCAGCACTGCATCTGTTATCTCTGTTCCAAAGACGATCATAAAGGTCATATCAAAGTCTCAGCCGCAGCAGAAAGGGCTGAACGGCAGAGGGATCTGCTGGACGCCACTACCTGGAGGTGGAGAGGAGCGGGAAAGGCGTTTTAGTAGCAGTCTCATACAAGAGTATCGGCAGAACGGGGAGCTTCGCTGAATGCGTGTTTGGGAACAATGACAAGTCTTGGGCTTTAGACTGTTTCAAAAATAGCTACGAATTCAAGTATAACAACATTAGAACCCCGATCCCAGGTACCTGGTCCTCCAGGGTGGGAGTGTACCTGGATCACAGTGCAGGTGTTTTGTCCTTCTACAGTGTCACCGATACCGTAAAACTCCTCCACAAAGTCATGACGAAGTTCACTCAGCCGCTCCGTATCGGACTTTGGCTTTCAGAAGGAGCCGCCGCTGAGCTGTGCAAGCTCAAGTAGGCGGGTCAGGCGCGATCAGGTTTGATGTTTAGCACTTTGGTGTGGGAGCTAGAAAACACCTATCAACTGCAGAGCTCTGATTTCAGAAAACCTGTAACTACTGACAGAGTTGTAACCACTTCTACTTTGTAAACATTGTACGATGCCTCATGAATGTCCTCCTATGTTTACATTTATCTATTCGCATTTGCTGTAATACTTTTAAATACATTTTCTGAGAGGAAATAAAGTAATTTCGTACAAATTTATACATTTGGTGTAATATGAATATTTTCTTTATGTAGTTATTCTGCTGACTTCAATGAATGTATGCACATTCAATATTGTGCATATAGCAAAGGCACAGTTGTGATCTGTCTGTGGTCTATAAAAGTTACTTTCTCACAGCACATTACGGTTGTCAGTCCTTCTGTGTCGTGCTTCAAGCATGCAAAACATTTGTTGCATTAGATGCCAGTAAGGAGAGGGCATTTTCTGTAAGAGCACATTATGTAATTTCCTGAAAGTGAAAAAACCACATATAGTATACTTGGTTTCTTTTTTTAATTATATTGCTTCCTGAGCTTTTTAAAAAAAAATTATGATTGCTGTAATCAGCATTAACCATGTTGGTGTTGGCACAGGATGATGTGCAGTGTTGATGTTCCTTTATTTGGCTTTTTTCCCCCTCATATCTTTCTCAACCAGCCAAAGGACAAAGAAGCTTAACTGTGTTAGTGTTTATTTCCAGCAAATCTCTTATTTGTGTAAATAAAAATAAATTAAATGTGTTATGTTGATGGTCTCACTGGTTCAACATCGATGACCTTTACTATGGGTGTATGAAAACACCTAAAGAGACACGCATCATGTAACACCACACCCTGCACATAAACAACTGTTTATAAAAGAAAGGATAACAACATACAGTGTATAAATATACATGTGGACTGGTTCTTGTATAGTGCTTTTCTACTCAAACTGAGCACTTCATACTACTTTCCACATTTATATAAACACTTTGTTTTGTGCTTTGCGTGTGTAAGTTCTTTCTATCTAACATTCAAACTCCGATCGAGGCATCAGAAAGCAAACTTGGGGTTCTAAGTATCTTTGCAGACAGACTTGAGCAGATGGGGATCGAAGCACCAACCTTCAGATCAGCAGGTGACCTGCTCTGAATCCTGAGCTTCAGTTCGTTTTTGGTTTGCATTTTTGAGCTTTTCCGTTACTGTATATGTAACAGGTTTGGCGTTACATAAAACAGCCTGTTGAACAGTTGTATAGCCTGTTTTTAGCAGCCAAATAGACAGCTGTGCAGTCTGTGTGCAGAACGAGTATAAGGAAAGGAAGCAGGACAAAGAGCTAGTTGACTGAATCGGGAGAAAGGGAAATCCATCCTTCTCGGTTCCCCAGAGGAAACAAGAAGGCGAGGTGTTTTCCAGATCTGTCGTTTATTCCTGTGCTTCCTGGTAGTCGTTAATGATTGGCTAATCAACTTTTAGCTTTTCGCCTGAGCAACAGCGGCACTCTGAGCCACGCTGAGAGCTCTAATGAAGACAGACGAGGGTAGAAGTATGAAGCTGAGATAGATGGTCATAAATCACCGGCTGTGGATCGGTTGTAGCTGTCAGTAACAGGGTGGTTATTATCATCAGACTTATTGATTGCTGTGTAGGGAGGTTGTTTTCTCTGAGTGAGTGTGTTTGTGCATGCTTAAAGATATGTGTGTGTGCACAAGTGTGAACCAAGACTGATCTGTTGTGTATGTTTTAGATTTAGAAGTTTTAAAATGCTTCTAGTTTTTTCTGATTTCTGATACAGATTTTCTTTAGGAGACTAATAACTGTGTTGTGATAAAATAACTAAAGCCAGTCTTGCTTAAAGTAAGTGTGATGATTTACATCTGAGGACTCTTACTTTTTGAATCACAAATTGTTGTGTCGACTGAGACGACATATTTTGCTTACTGTGCAAAAGTCTTGAGCCACCTGCCATTTCTCGAAAAGAAATGGGAGTAGCGATTTATTGAACTGTGCAAACATTCATGGGAATACAGTATATAAGACAAAATCAGTGTTTTATACAAGGTCAAAGTCAATATTTTTTGACCACTTTTATTCTTCAACACAGCCTGAAATCTTGTAGACAAACCTTCTTTTCCTTTCTTGAAGTAGTCTCCATGAATCGGCCGCTTTCTCTGCTCTGGGGAGGCCAGTCTGTGGCTGATGGTGTTTCATGTGTTCTCGGGTTATGACTATTTTTAAAACAATATTCCAACCACTCATGAATATTTGTTTGTGACCAACAGTGGAGAGAATCACCTTGATAGACTTTTTCACAGCTGACATTTGGGCTGGTGGTAGCAGGTGTAATCAAGTTTATTACCAGGCTTCCATTTGTTAATAGCTGCTTCTCATTAATCCTTGTCAGTCAGCGAGCATGCAAAACACCAGGTGCCTTGAGATCTCTCGCCAAAATGTAATGTGACGATTGTTTATGTCATTAGATACAATTTTAATCAGCATCCCTGTGCCTTAGGAATGGATCCGTCCATGGGCCAGGAGAGGAGAACGCCCGTCACCCCGTCGTCGTCCTCCCGCTACCACCGCCGGCGGTCTTCTGGCTCCAGAGACGAACGTTACCGATCAGGTGAGAGGCAGGTTTTGACCTCTGACCTTGTTGGCATTTAGTTGTGTCCCTGTTATCTTTCAAATATGCCTCATTTTTTCCCCTCACACAGACCAGGTTAATTGAAAAATAGTTATGATGTCATCAATCACAGAGAAATATTTGTTCACGACTGTTAGAGAAGTGAAAGGTAGATTTAAACTGAAGGACTTCCCAGCTTCTTCCAGTAAAGTCGACTGATTATAATTTGGAGTTAAGATAAGATAAGATAAGATAACCTTTATTAGTCCCACACGTGGGAAATTTGTTTTGTCACAGCAGGAAGTGGACAGTGCAAAAGTTATGACGCAAAAATTAGAATACAATAAGAATAAATACAGTACACAACTGTACAGAATAGAATAAAATAATATACTATATACAGTAGAATAAAATAGAATAAAAATATACAATAAGATAAAAATAGAATACAAATACAAATACTATATACAACTGAGTAAAAATACAACGATGACAGAAAGGATTATTGCACTTAGTATTATTGCATATGTATGGATGTGTGTGCTTGATCAGTTAAAGTCTTTATTGTGGAGTCTGACAGCAGTGGGGAGGAAAGACCTGCAAAATCTCTCTGTCCCACACCGTGGGTGCCGCAGTCTCCCACTGAAGGAGCTGCTCAGTGCTGTCACAGTCTGCTGCATGGGGTGGGAGATGTTGTCCATCAGGGATGACAGCTTAGCCGCCGTTCTCCTGTCACTCACCACCTCCACTGGGTCCAGAGGGCATCCTAGAACAGAGCTGGCCCTTCGGATCACCCTGTTCAGTCTCTTCCTGTCCCCAGCAGAGATGCTGCCGCCCCAGCAGACCACACCATAAAAGATAGCAGAAGCCACCACAGAGTCATAGAAGGTCTTCAGGAGTGGGCCCTCCACTCCAAACGACCTGAGTCTCCGCAGCAGGTACAGCCTGCTCTGCCCTTTCCTGTAGAGGGCGTCTGAGTTATGAGTCCAGTCCAGTCTGTTGTTCAGATGAACACCAAGGTACCTGTAGCTGTCCACAGCCTCAATGTCCATACCTTGGATGTTCAGTGGTTGCAGTGGAGAATGCTTGTGCCTGCGGAAGTCTACCACCAGCTCCTTGGTTTTACTGGCGTTGATCTGGAGGTAGTTCAGCTGTCACCAGTCCACAAAGTCTTGGGTCAGACCTCTGTACTCCTTGTCGTCCCCATCAGTGATGAGGCCGACTATTGCAGAGTCATCAGAGAACTTCTGCAGGAAGCACTGGGTGGAATTGTGGGAGAAGTCTGCAGTGTAGATGGTGAAGAGGAACGGAGCCAGAACCGTTCCCTGTGGGGCCCCCGTACTGCAGACGACCCTGTCCGACACACAGCCCTGAGTCCTCACATACTGTGGTCGGTCGGTGAGGTAGTCCAGGATCCAGGTAGTGAGGTGATGGTCCACTCCAGAGTTCACCAGCTTGTCCTTTAGAACCGAGGGAAGAATAGTGTTGAAGGCACTGGAGAAATCAAAGAACATGATTCTCACAGTGCTTCCAGCGGTCTCCAGGTGAGCGAGGGAACGATGTAGGAGGTGAATGACGGCATCATCCGCTCCAATGCCAGGCTGGTAGGCAAACTGAAGTGGGTCCAGTGATGAGCTTGTTAGGCGCCGAAGCTGAGCCAGGACCAACCGCTCCAGGGTCTTCATCAGGTGGGATGTCAGAGCCACCGGCCTGTAGCTGTTGAGGTCCTTGGGGCGTGAAGTCTTTGGCACTGGTACAACACAGGAGGTTTTCCAGAGCTGTGGGACTCTTCCCAACCTCAGGCTCAGGTTGAAGAGGTGCTCCATCAGTTCTTGACTGAATAAATTTAAATATCATTGATGAAATCAGGTTTAATAATTGCTATAACTTAATACTTCATATTACTTCTTTTATGCAAATACATGTACTTGTATTTCAGATCAGGCAAAACTGATTAGTGTTTGGTGGTTTTTGGATAGATTTTGGCCTCTGAAGGTCTTGAAGTATTTTGCTACCAGCTCTGATGACTTTCTCAGACATCAGGAAAACCACATCTTCGTTGATATCTTGAGTCTTCTTGCTACATGCAGAACGAGCTACAACAAATCCAGTGTTTGCTTTACATCTATGCAATGAGCTCCTGACAAATCTTCCACAGCTCTTGTAAGATGCGGTTCAGTTTCGTTCCATCTGGTGTTGACTAAAGATTAATACAGGATTAACTCAGGATTTCAATCTTTTCAGTGGCGTCTTATTCAAAAGTAATTTGTAGGAATTTGTTCTACTGACATCAAGCGATGGTAATACAGATAGACAGGAAACCAATAAGAAAAGAAACAATGTGGTGTTGTAAAGCTTGAATTCCTTGACAGGTGGTGGAACTGGGCTTACTTTATTATTATGTCCCTACAAGCTGTTGGAGAATTGAAGCTATTAAAGTTTGATCTGATGCATAATAAATCCTGACAAAACCCGTTTAACCCAGTGAACTGAAAAAGAAGAGCCATGTGAGCACCTTTAAATGCCACATGCTCGCTTTCACACACTGCACAGTCACACTCAGTCAACCGGGAGACAATAAATGTGCACTTGAGATTTAAATTACCTCTGTTCCCCTTATATAAGCACATCCACAAGCCAAACAACCGGACGTCTGTGAGCCCCGTTCGTTCTGACTAATGTCTTAATATGTCACTATCGGGCCAAACGCCCGTTTGCTCTGTGTCGGCGTTTGTGGCGTTTGCCTTTTTTTGGCAGTGGGCACCATTCAAACAAACCCAGCTGTGGCTCTGTATGCAGCACTCTATCTCACTCTTAAAAACACCAATTTACGAAACATCTTCGCCGACACGCCCTGCACCTAATCCAGTCAGAAACCACAGGGCCTCATGGGAGCTGCTGTCAGGCTGGGAATGTTTGTGCACGTAAACTGAATGAGAATAAATGGGAACATGGTGCTCGTTGTAAAGAGAACCGTGCAGCACAAACACAGAGAAACACAGAGGATAGTCCTGCTCTTGTTTGCTGCTCTGTCTCTGTGTGCTGCTGCTGCAGGGTGGACTCCATCTAATTTGTATGTTTGCACTGGACATCAGAGCTCTTAGTGCATGCATGATAACATATGATGCATAATTAAACCTTTTTTAAATGTGATATTATGTAACTAAATATTATAGAATGCTTTTTTTTAAGGAACTTAAATGCTAATAAGGGGTAAATTTAGCCTGTTGCTACAGTTATACATAATAATACATATATAATATATGTATTAATTCATCCTCTCCCAGTTACATCAGTCGGCTGCTCTCCAGCCCTGATGTTTGACGGTACGTTGGTCTAGGAGTAGTTTGGGGAAAAAAATATATAGTGTATAGCTTTTAAATTCACAATTCTCACTTTGTATTATACAGAAGCATTAAATGCTGGGGGAAACCAGTAACCTCTTATTTTGGATAACCAAATCTTAAGCACCCTTTGAGTATCTGCAGAGTAATTTTCATTTGTGCCGACAAAAAGGAATTCAACAGCTAACACTGAGTTAGCTCACTGAAGTGTAGTTTTAAAAAACATCTCTGATTATGTGATTATTCATTATATCACTGTGAATGAGAAGGATCTAACAGAGACTTTTTATATGTCCTGCATATGTTTCCAGATGTGCACACGGAGGCGGTGCAGGCAGCCCTGGCAAAGCACAAAGAAAGAAAGATGGCGGTGCCGATGCCTTCGAAGAGGCGGTCGCTTGTGGTCCAGAGCTCCATGGACGCCTACACACCACCAGGTAAAGGACACACTAAACTTTCACATTTGAAGCCAATGAACGAAAATGATCATTTTAATAATTAGTTTTCATTGCCTGATCCTGACTGTGTGCATATTGTGAATGAATTCTGACAATACCAGGAGTTCAGCTGGTTTTTCAATAATACCAACTAATGAAAAGAACCAAACGAAGCTCAAACAGCAGGAGCTGTGTCCTTGTGAGGCTCAAACTCTCAGGAGAAAACAGAAAGAAATCTTTGTGTACTATTGATATAAAAAAAAAGTTTATTTTTACTCTACCAATACTGAGGCAGAAACGGTACACTTTGTTTGGTTGTAAGTACTAATGGAAAAGTTAATATACTAGATAAAGGATGGAAGATGGAGCTGCCAGGCAGGAGGAAAAGAGGAAGGCTTCAGAGGAGGTACATGGATGTAGAGAAGGACATGCAGAAGAGGGTGTTAGGGATATGGCAGATGAGTCGATGTGGTTACTCCTGAAGGGAGCAGCTGAAAGAAGAAGAAACTTCATCTAAAAGATCAGGAAGTTTTGATGTGTTGTGTTTAAACACGGGGCAAGGTTAGTTTCTGACATGTTGGTGGCACCGCAGGAAATATAGTTGGTAAGATTTATCCTCCATCACTACAGAATATCAGCAAAAAATTGATCAAAATCAAAGTCAGCAATGTTTTTCACAAAGAGACAGAATGTAAATATCTATAGATGCTATCTCATATATTCAGTGGCTTCATGTTTATTCTGGCTCTGTCTCTCTGCAGAAGAGGCTGTTTTGTGCCGTTTCTATCTTCTGTAAGTTACGCTGGTTTTCTCAGAAGGTGTCTCCTTTAGGCCTGAAATGAAAAGCCCGTGAAATGTCACGTTATAGCCCGCCATCTGTCACATCTGCCAACTTTGGGATTCAAGCTGTCAGTCGAGTTACTCTGTCATTGACTGACTCTGGCAGCAGCTGGCAAACCGCCATGCTCATTTGCAAATGTGATTTCCGTTTATGTTGATGCACGATGATTTTTAAATTTCAATCATTTACCAAAAATAAAGAAAAGATCAGTTTGCATTAATATTAAACAGAAGAAATCCCCCAAGAGCAGAGGAGTAGCTGCAGTATCGATCTCCGTGTGGTAGTGACATTGGTAATGAATGAATAGGACGAGCCGTCATTGACTGACGTGTCAGCATCTTCTATAAAACCTGGAGACGGATGGGTACTCTGTAAGCTAACAGCAGTGCAGGAAACGTGAACCACTTTATTTTGCTCATTAGAAAGTAGATTTCTCTAAGTTCTCGCATCAGATTGGTCAGCTGGAAGACGTCTTTAGCAATGCAGAGGACGGCGATCATTCATTCTGGACGATTGATGCAAAATATCACTTTTCCAGCACAATAATCTCTCATTGTATCGTAATTTCAGTTTTTACAGTTAAATTGTTCTTTATGGGTTAATCTTTAAATTCTTAATGAGCAGATTTATGAAGTACAGCTCTGCTAGAGCGGGACGTGGAGGAAGGATTTTTCATGTCACAACCAGACCTGCTGTGTTACACTCAGCAGCATCACACAGTGGAGACGGTGGAAGGGTCTGAAATACAGAATCATTTGTGTGGATCGTTTATTGCCTTAGATACCATGGTTACTCTAAAATCTTTAATGCTTCTGGTCAATATAACCTCAGCATAACTACACAAATACAAACAGTTTTCATGTTTCCGATAAATGAGAAATATCTTATAATATATATTCAAAAAAGCCTTGTGTTAGCTGTAAAACACACTTAACAGCTGAAAACAAGGTAAACAGTGCCCAGTATTACCTGTTTGACAGAGCTATTTATTGCATACACTGATTGGTTTTCTTTCCAAATCCCATATTTATAATATCACCAGAAACACACTAATTATCGAGTAAAGCCAAAATATCCCCTACGTTTAGTTGCCTCGGCTAAAGTTAATGTCACTCCCGTCACATCTCCATTAAAGTTTGGGCAATAAGCTCATATTTCAATAATGTCAAACAGTCACAGACTAACAAAGGGCAGAAGCTTCATTTTAAATCACTGCCATACATTAAGGACGGCAGTATTGCATTTTCTGTCATTTAACGATAATGCATTGCTAGAGGATCCAATGTGATGTATTGCCATATGAATTACTTGTTGCTCCATGTCTGTTTTGAAGATTACAGAAACCTTGCAGTATATACAGTATAGATCAGTTTTCCTGTTTTGTTTGTGCAGGACTCTGTTTGGCCCACAGGGTTTTATCTTCTGAGCGTTAGCATCGATGCAGGGAGCAACAACTCTATAAATCCCATTTGTTGCCTCTTCAAATATCTGTGATTGGACTTTTCAGTTAGTGGAGTGTTGATGGCGTATGAAATGCCCGGACTCATTCCCGGAATACGATGGCCACAGATTTTCTTTCTCCCTCACAAAGCATTTCTCCAGTAAACATTGGGAATGCTCTATGTGAATACATGATAGATGGAGCTTGTTTTTAAAGGATGCTTCACAGAGGCGCTGGTGTCCCCGTAGCATGCAAACTAGGATGTGTCCTTTGGCGAAGGTGGCAGTCGTCCATGTCTTTATTCCACTGGTGTTGTTTAATGAGAGTGTTAATGAGGCCATTATATCTTTGGCTGCAGGGTTGAGCTTCACTGAGCAACGAGACATGATTTACACTAACAGCTCTGAGAAGAACTACAGCAGTGAAAGACGTAAATAAGGAGCCTCGTTTTGATCAGTTGAAGCAGAATGTCCAAAGGCTGCTTCCTCATGGCGATCCACTTCATTATCACTTCATTATTTTCAGTTTTTTTGTTTGTTTGTTTGAATGGACACACCAATTTTACTATTTTCGCATCTCCAGCTGCCCCCTCTCAGGCTTCCCTTGTCCTTGCTCTTCATCCAACATATTCTTTTTATTTCTTCCCTTCATTCTCCCTCTCACTCTTCAGCTCTCCTTAACAGCCCATCTTAACCAAAATTAGAAGCAGATGGATCCATGCCCTCACACCCCACCTCTAGTTTGTATATATCCCTCTGATTGCATATATTTCTCCTGTGTATTATGTATTGCTGCTGTCTTACTATTTATATTTTATTCCTGCACAGTTGGTGTGGAGCACCCATAATTTGGTTGTACATATACAATAACAATACACATCTATTCTATTCTATTCTATACTATGTCCTGTGATGTACAGCAACACATTGATGGTAAAAACTTGTTACATAAATCAGTTTTATTCAGTTAATTCCTCTTTGAATACACAGCAGCCAATCACAACACTGAAACCCCTGATAGTTAAATCAATAACTCTGATTATGTTGTTACAGAGGCACCTGTTATGTGTTGGGCTCTAGGTGGTAAAATAACAATCAGTGCATCTAGTTTCATTGGAAGCTTGGGAATGGGCAAGTGTCTGATTGACTTTGATCAGGGTGAAAATGTAATTGCTGAATGACGGGGTTAGGGTATCTTCTAAATGACAGCACTTGTTGGATGTTTGTTGTATTTAGGGGTTATTACTTACCAAAGGTTGTCATTGGACTTAAAACAGGTTAACTGGTGACAGGGTGATGAAGCGTCCGGGCCCTTTGAGGTGCATGGCTGTAAAGGCCGGGCTCGCTTAAGCACAAGTTGGTGGCCATGATAGAAAGATGTCAGCACGTACAAAACACCCATAGACTCCTGCCAACCACTGAAGGCAGCTGAGTGTCAATATTTAACTAGTATGAGGTGGGTGAATGTAACGTGGTATCTGACTATTATTAAATCTTAATTCTGGTGCCAATTTTTAGAAGCGTAAATAGATTTAAGTCTTTACTTCCCACAATATTTAATAGGAAAACATGTAGAAAATAACCTTTAAATGTACATTCATTCATTTTTTGAGGTTATTTCATCGAAAAACAGACTCACAAATATACATTGATTACTGTGGAATTATATTATCCAACAAACTGATGCATTTTCTCATAAACTTAGAATTAATCCATTAAATATAAAAAGGAGCAGGTGTCTGTTTGTGGAAGCCGCCACATTCCCCCACCATCTTGAAAATACTGGCTGAGATGCACGTCACAGTTCCACCTAATCATCCACTTCATCTCCTGAACTCAAGTCAGGGCTCTAACAAATAAAAACGTGCATAAACATGAATATTTATTCCCAATACTGTCACAATTACTTATTGTCAGCACATTAGACCCGCCCGTCTTTAGACAGGTGACAACTGGCAGTACCAACAGCCAGTTATAGGGTAACATGTTTTTAATCCTAAAAATCAATCTTTCACTCTGATAAAAAAAATAAATAAATACATTACATTCTCACATTGTGTGAGAATTTATTGTCTGTCCAAGTCCAGCAATGTTTGGGAGAGGCTAACAGCAGCTAACAGAGGCTAACAGAGGCTAACGGCAGCTATTAGCAACAAAAACAGTAGCGCTTTGAGAGAAAAGCACAGGATATCCTCAACAGCTCAACTCAGTATTGCTGTCACTTGCAGGGGTGAGCTTCACTGATTCATCCACTCATATCAGTTTTTCGTCCTCCTCCAGAGTAAATAGACGTGAACACCATCTGAGATAAACAGCGGACTGCCGGTCTACATTCACTAGAGATAAACAGCTGTAAGACTTTTTTGTCTCACGGCAGCCACCATAGCTAGGAAATATAGAAGAAACTCTGCGATCTGCAATCTTCTGACATCTAGTGGTGCGATTTTATAAACTGTACCCTTTTAAAGAAAACAAAAACTTAAAAATCTGCAAGAAAGATGATGTCATTGCTGTTTACCTTGTCTGTGGGTTTTCTGTATCTTAAACAACAGATGAATATTTGGTTTTAAAAAAAAGTCATAAAATTAATTGGGACATCTGGCATTATTCTATATTTGCTCAGTGCTTTCTGGCTCTCTCTAGCTCAGGCACTCCTATGATTATCTTTGGCAATCCCACTGCTTCCTGCTGAATACACAAATCTTTCAACAAATTGTTTTGTTTTTTTTCCCTGGCAAAAAAGAAAAAAGAGAAAAATGCTCGGTGATTTCCCCAAACAGCTGAGGACTATTTGTAGTGATGGATTAACACACATTTACTGCTTGAGTGATTATTTGGGGCAGCAGGACGATATATGTAGGACCGAGTCGAAGTAAATTATGACTTCTGAAAAGAACACATCAGTCAGTGCAACAGTGTAACTCACTGTGTTTTTAGCAGTTCCTGGACAAACAATGGACCTCTGTGCTTTAGGGGATGATGGCTTTGGATGCAAAATACCTGTTTGTATTGAATCTTATGGAAAGAGTCCAGTATTGACTTAATGCTAGTTAGCTAGCATTGATGCATGCCAGACTGATGATGATAACTGCTGACCACAGTTTCACTGAAACAGAATCTTAACCCAGCTCAAGTTTTATAATTCAAAATTCAAAATGGCAATGAAACCTTTGTTGAGCAGACTTTTTGCAAGACTCACATGCCACATGCTTCAAATGTGCATACGCTTTTTCTGCAAGAATGTTCATAATACTACACACAAACACACGTCTACGTGATTTCCGGGTATTTTTACTGTTGTGCACAAATGAAGATAAACAAGCTGCACACATGACACACAAACTGCACATAATTCATCGTGCAGATTTAGAAAGACCTTGTGGGAGCATTAAAGGCAGTCGCACACATACAGGCACTTGTGCGCACGCAGCCACACACACATTTCTGTCAGCCAGCGAGGTTCATGCGAGGACAGCCGAGTCGTGTGTTGCTGAGCAGCGTGTCGTATCGTGCGGAGATGACAAGTGAGAGAGGCCTCTGATGTGCTCTCATCGGGTTTTGACTGATTTTCACAGCTGCATTTTCTTAATTTTTCCAACGCATCGTGAAATATATTTCTGTGGAACCGCTTTGTGTCACTTTCTCGTTTCTCTTTCTGCATTTTTCTGAGTATTTGCTTCGTAAGTCAGCTGGCAGCGTTGCGCTTTCAATATATTTTGTCACTGGAAGTCTCCCCATCTCGCTATGAGCAGGATAACAAGATCCACATTCATTAATCAAGTGTGTTAGCACAAAGCATCATGGGAAGACTACATCCAGTCACATGGTGTTTTCTAGTGCTGTCAGCTGTATCAATGACAAATATGCTGACTTTCAAAGTCTTGATTGCACACGTTAAATTGTAAAAGCAAAAAAAAAAAAAACACCATAAAAGCTCTAGTACACTGATTTTCTTTTTTTTTTCTGCTTTCAAATTCAATTCTTCTTCTTTTTAAGAAATACACAGTTTGGTCATCAAACTCTACATATTTATATTATTTGACTCAAGCTTTGCAGCTCCTCCTGCAGTGCACTGTTTGACACAAGCTGATTAAGCCCTCTTCACCTTTAAATCAGTTTTATCCTGTCTTCACTAACAAAAGGTTTGCATGGTGGGTGTTGGAGGCTTCTGTGTTCACAGTGCCTGAGACCAAATTGAGGATCTCCCCTCTGTATATCATACAAAGGATTTGTGTAGACATGCTTTCATGTTAAGCTTCTTATTGATCTTTTAAGATTTGATTTACTAACACAGGAGCAGTGACGAAACTCTGATGTCTTACACTGAAACATTTATTGTACTAAGATCAGTGTCAGGGAAAATTACTATATAATCTGCACGAGTTCGAATGGTAATGTAAATCTTATCCAGATAAGATTTAACTTTAGTTTAAGGAAACAGCTGAAATCTTGTGTTTACTTTTCACCTAAGATTACACGAAGGTTGCTCCTCACGAGCTTTAGAGAGTCTGATTCATTATAGTTTTGCTAACGTTGCCACGCTACCAAATTCTTACACATGCATCATAGCATGTAACGTGAAAGATGTCACTCTTAGTGACTAACTTTATAAAATACTAAGCAAATGTGCAGCTGATATTTAGCATCTTTCATTCATCTCATTGTTTTGGTTCACCACCCGCTTCTCACCCAACAGCAGACGGGAAGCTCTTCACCGGTCGCCCAGAGCTAAAAGCAGAATGAATACTGGAAACAAACATTAGTCCTCGTTGTTGTTTGTTGCTCTAAATTTACCAGGTGTTTTGGTTTCACTTTGACCAACTTCAGCAGCTGATTCCATGTGGTTATTAAAACAAGAAAAACAAACCAAAGCATCAACTTCATAAATGTGAAGATGAACGCAGCTAAATGACAAAGTAAAGGCTTTGACTTAAACTTCAGGTTCCCAGATGGTTTCACCTGTTGCACAGGTACAGAGTCCCAGCTGCATATGTGTGTGTACTAAAGTCAGTCACACTGGAGCGCAGCAAACCAGTTTAACCCTTTATCGGGTAAGGAACCATTTATAGTTAAAAAGATCAAACGTCTCATAGTAACACTCTTGGGTTGAAATATTTGAATTTTCAATTTTTTTGGTTTTTTTTTATTGTTGGACTTTCCTCGTCAGTCGCACAGTTACCTTCTCTCTGCATCTGCCCTGCGAGAAAACACACACGTGCACACTAATCGAGTACCTTTGAGTGTGTGTGTGTGTGTGTGTGTGTGTGTGAGAACTAGGTCAGCTTCTGTTGTTATTCATATCACCACTACTAGCCTCATAACGCCGTGGGCATTATGGAAATGCCATGCAAAACTTGCAGAAGCACACACCCGTGTACGCACACACGTTTTAGCTTTCACACGCACAAACAAGTTTGTGTTCCTCCCCTGCAGCGACTTTACCCAGAAGGGGGGAGTAGGGCTTACACATCGACACCTCTGTTTGCACCGGTGTTTGGAAAGATCCTTTTTTTCCCCACGGTTTGGATAAAACTTCAACCCTAATGTCCATCCTCATCTTCTCTCTTCCTCAGACACCTCCTCAGGCTCAGAGGGCGAAGGTCAGGGGGACGGTGATGAAGAAGAGGGAGGAGAAGGTGAAGAAGAAGACGGAGGAGGCGGCGGAGGAACCTCGTCCAGCCAGGAAGGAAGCATTAGCATGGAGCACTGGATCAGCAGGGCAATCCACGGCACCTCCTCCACCACCACCACCACCTCGTCAACAGCCTCCTCGTCCTCGTCCTCCACACGTAGCGGCGGGAGCGGGGCAGCGGCCGGCAGGCTGGCTGACGTGCTGGCCCAGCATGTTCACATTTCCTCCTCCCACCACCACCGCCACCACCATCACCACCACCACCACAGTAAAGGTAGGTGACTTGGCGCAGTGCTGACATAATAGTCTAACTTTTGGTCTCGGCGTGGCACACGGCGTCCTACAGGGAAAATAAAACGATCATTAGCAGTTAGCGCTGTGTCATTAATGTGAAGGCCAACGACTGCAGTGAGTCTGTAAAGCTGTTTAAGTCAGTTTCAACTGAAAGGGAACATTTTTAAACATGAATTCAAGCCTCAAGCTGAAAAAACAGGCTTTCTGTCACGTCTGTCAAAGAGGTTTACATTCAGCTGTCCACTGTGTGGCCCTTTGCAGCTTTATCTAATGACGCCTTACAGTTATTCACGACACCTTTAGTAAACTACAAACTCCTTTAGCAAAGGTGGAAGACCCTCGTCAAGGCAGCTTTAGCTAATCCAGACAGTGTATACAAAAATACAAAGCTTCTGTTAGCAGGTCTCGACACTCCTAACGAAATCGGACTCTTCTGGACAAACCAAAACAACCCAACCGCTCTAAGATTTAGATTTTTCCCGAAGTTTCCAATTTTGTTATGTTCGCCAAGTCGTGGTGTGTGCTTACTGTTACAACGTTTCTAGTTATTCGTCTTTCATATGGGACCAAATAGACAATCAGGACAGGGTTAATATTCACACACATTTAATCCAGATCATTGCTTAATTAAACATTGTTTTAAACATTATATGAAACTTAATCAGGTACAAATGACATCTTTCAACCCAAGAAGTTAATAAAAGTTTATTTTATTATGCAAAGCACAGTATGGACTCTGAGACAGCTGCATATAAAAACTAAAGCTCCCATCAGAGCCTTGTTTCTTATATATTTTCCCCCTTTTTCACCTCATCAAGAACAGAATAATAAAATAATAAGCAGAATAATAAACATAAAGGATTCAATACTTTGTGGGAGACCTCAAATCTCCCTCAGACCCCTTGAAGGTCCTTGAATCCCAGACTAAAAAAAAAACAGCAGCTGAACTTAAAACAGAAACTGTCCTGTAGTTTTTTCTGACTAAAACTGAGTCAGCAGTTAATAAAAGATGTTCTCTACCGAGAGAATCTGGACGTAGCGTTTCATCTTTGAGCTTCACAGTAAGATGTTGATGGCAGTGTTCAGCTCAAGGTCCTTTTTTCTTGTGTTCTTTGAGTTTGTAAGTGGAGTTTGTAACTTACTGTGTGTGTTTGTGGCAGTTCTGCTGTCATTCTCCTGACAGCCAGTTTTCTCTTTTTGTTTTGTTTCTGCTGCGCTTTCCCCCCCCTACTGCTCCTTTTTCAGTTTTCATACTTTCATTGAAAAATATTTTTGAGTCTCGTGACCTTGACGCCTGCACAAACTCAGCACATTCTGTAATGATTTAACAAAATCTGTCTCATCAGTAACAGTTTTTGTAGTGTCTCCGTTTATTTCCTTTTGACACATTTAAAGACACCGTTATACTGATGATCCTCATGCTTCATGTGCCAACGGCCAGATAACAGCTGGAATCAAACCATGAGACCAGGATGTGTCATGCTTTTGTTCTTATTTCTACTTATCTGATTTTTTTCTGCCATACCAACACGATAAACTGAAGGAAGTAACGTAGTTACTGGTATTCATACTGTTTGAATTGTAATTACCAGTATCTCTCGATCCAGACCATACCAGCTACCACGACATTAGGAAAACTGCTGACTTGACAGATATCCTCCACAAGGAGGGAAAGCCACAGGAGGTTGGTGAAAAGGCCGGCCGCTCACAGCCGCATCGAAGCATATCGACGGAAAGTTGACTGGGAGGGAAAACTGTGGTAGGAAAAGGTGCAGAAGCAACCGGGATGACCGCAGCATTGAGAGGATTGTGATGACAAGTCGATTCAAGAGCTTTGGAGAGTTTCAGCTGAGTGAGCGGAGGCTGGTGTCAGTATCTTAGAGCCACTACACACAAATGTCTTCAGGAAAGGACCTACAACAGTTTCAGTCCTGATATCAAACCACTGCTGACGCAGAGACACCGTCACAGTATCTTATCTGGACTGAGGAGAAAAAAGACTGAACTGTTTCTCAGTGGTTCAAAGTCCTCTTTTCAGATTAAAGTCAGTTTTGTATTTTATTTTGAAATTACGATGTTAAAGTCTGAAGAGTGAAGTTTCCACAGTCTGTGAAGAGTTGGTGCTGTTGGTGCTCCACGGCGTTTTATCAAGTCTGAAGTCAACCAGAAGATTTTAGAGCTCTTTCTGCTTCCAGCTGATGATGAACTTTTTGCATATGGATGGTTTGCTGACCGTGTTATTGCTGGGCTAACTCGCCTGGCCTGAATCCCAGGGAGGATCTATCAAAGCAACCTGGACGTCAGTAACACCTCAGCAGACGCACCCTGACCTGATCAACTCCACACACCACTACACCGATACAGTAATTCTGTTAATGGAGCCTCAACCGAGTACTGAGTGTATAAATGAAATGAAACTGGACACGTCTCTATTGTCAAACCTTCCTTTGAATGATCTTAAGAAATATTCTAATAATTAGAGGCACTGGATTTCTTATTTTAATGACCTATGAGCCAAAATCATCTGAATGAAAACAAAAAAGATGCTTCAGTATATTACATGTAAAGGAAAAAGAAAATGAAGTTTATCATTTTAAATTAAATGATGAAAAAATAACCACCACAGCTTATTTAAAGTATTTCTGAGAACGTTTAGTAATACGTCTCAAAAGGATCAAGGCCCTGCAGAGGCTTGCTAGACTAGCATCCCCAGGCTTCTACCTTTCTACCTATAAAACCCGAGAGCAGTCAAATGGTGGAAGTGGCTTCTACCTTTCTACCTATAAAACCCGAGAGCAGTCAAATGCTGGAGTCATTCATATGTATATTAGGTCGTTACCTAGGAATTCTGGAGGGAGGGGAGTGGGGGTGAGTGATTGAGGGGGGGGGGGGGGGAGCTGCTAAAAGCTGTGAACTTCCTTTTGTGTTTCATCTTGATGCATTCTCAATCATCCAGGGAAATAAATCTCCAAAAGTCACCAACTTGGAGTGTTTCAGTTTGCCATCTTGGGGAGAAATCAACACACATGGGTG
The DNA here is from genome assembly GCF_041146795.1 of Maylandia zebra. NCBI lineage: Eukaryota > Metazoa > Chordata > Actinopteri > Cichliformes > Cichlidae > Maylandia > Maylandia zebra. Next base: position 5,344,970 of record NC_135184.1, read on the forward strand.
TATGTCCTTTGTTGCTGACATTTATTGATAAAAACAGTACAAAAAACCAACCATTTGTACACATATTTACAAATAATTCAACATTGTCAGCAATCACTCACAATCCTGGCACTGCCACGGTATCTGTCGTCTGCATTTACCACATGTGTACCTGTAGCAGTGAACACATCGCACAGTGGCCTGATTTTTTTTGCATCTGTGTTTGACCTGACACGTGGCCCTTTTTCCAGGGCTCGGTGTGGAGGGTTCTGCCCGAAGCAACTGATCTTTTCTTGCCTTCTTCGCAGCTACATGAGAGTGAGCCAACTCTGTTGCAAGCGCCACCAGGAAGTCCACCCGTCTTTCCTTCGTCCCGGTGCATGCTTGATACAGCACATGTGCATTCAGTGCTGCCATGTCAATCATGTTATAAAACACGGCGACTGGCCAGCGCCGTGTTCCTTTGCGGACAGTGTACTCCCGAACCATCTGGTCCATCACATCCACGCCACACTTTGTTTTGTTGTAAAGGGTGACAGTGTTTGGCTTCCTTTTGGTAGTGTTATCAGTCTGAACCACGCTGTGCATGCTGCTAAGAATATAGACTGTCTTCTTCCGTTTGGCCGCATACGCCGTCAGCGTGGCAGCAGAGGTTGAAAACACCTAAGAAATAAGATAAATTGTTATTTTCATAGCCCTTTCACACACAATGAAACACATAAACATAGAACCACAAAAGACCTGCAACATACCTGAGTGGTGAATTCATTGCAATCTGTCTGTCTAGTGGATTGAGGAATTTCCCTGCGAATCTTGTTGACTGTGCCGAGGATGGTGGTTTTCCGTCCAAGAAGTTTTTGCGCAAGTGAAAGCGATGTGAAAAAATTGTCCGTGGTAACATTTCTGCCCTTGTCTAGGAATGGTTCCATCAGCCTCATTACTACATTTTCCGAAAGTCTCTCCCCGGTGGGACGACTGGGGTCCTTGCCAAGATATGGGAAGACATTGCAAATGTACTTGGATTTTAGGTCGCAAGCCACCCAAAACTTGATCCCAAACTTGTCCGGCTTACTTGCAATATACTGCAGGAAACAGCAACGCGTCTTTGATGGGAAAAGCTGTTCATCAATGGTGATATGCAGACCAGGGTTGTAGCACGTGATGCAGTTGGTGACAAATGATCCCCACAAACTGGAAATTGCAGCAAACTTGTCAGTCTTTGCTCGATCACAGCGGGTGGACTTGTCATCAAAGCGTAGGTGTTGCATGATGTTTTGGAAGCGGTTTCGTGCCATAGTTCCAATTATCTGTGGGTTTCCCAGGTTTGCTGACCAGCAGTCATTTACCGATGGAAGCCTGCAAACCCCCCGCAAGATCACAATTGCAATAAATGCCATTAGTTCAGGGAGGTCCATGAACCAATGAACATCCTCCGTTTCCTTTGCATGTTGAATAGTCCATTCTTGAATGCTACGAAGCATGTCAAGAGTGACGAAACACAGGAAGCTCTGAAGGCGAGTCGAGATACTTCTCCTGGCCTTAGCCGTTGGCTCTCCATCTGCAGCGTACGCTTCTATTGGGGTGAAAGGGAGACAGGTCCCCACATGTTCTTGAATTCACCACTCAGGTATGTTGCAGGTCTTTTGTGGTTCTATGTTTATGTGTTTCATTGTGTGTGAAAGGGCTATGAAAATAACAATTTATCTTATTTCTTAGGTGTTTTCAACCTCTGCTGCCACGCTGACGGCGTATGCGGCCAAACGGAAGAAGACAGTCTATATTCTTAGCAGCATGCACAGCGTGGTTCAGACTGATAACACCACCAAAAGAAAGCCAAACACTGTCACCCTTTACAACAAAACAAAGTGTGGCGTGGATGTGATGGACCAGATGGTTCGGGAGTACACTGTCCGCAAAGGAACACGGCGCTGGCCAGTCGCCGTGTTTTATAACATGATTGACATGGCAGCACTGAATGCACATGTGCTGTATCAAGCATGCACCGGGACGAAGGAAAGACGGGTGGACTTCCTGGTGGCGCTTGCAACAGAGTTGGCTCACTCTCATGTAGCTGCGAAGAAGGCAAGAAAAGATCAGTTGCTTCGGGCAGAACCCTCCACACCGAGCCCTGGAAAAAGGGCCACGTGTCAGGTCAAACACAGATGCAAAAAAAATCAGGCCACTGTGCGATGTGTTCACTGCTACAGGTACACATGTGGTAAATGCAGACGACAGATACCGTGGCAGTGCCAGGATTGTGAGTGATTGCTGACAATGTTGAATTATTTGTAAATATGTGTACAAATGGTTGGTTTTTTGTACTGTTTTTATCAATAAATGTCAGCAACAAAGGACATACACCCATGTGTGTTGATTTCTCCCCAAGATGGCAAACTGAAACACTCCAAGTTGGTGACTTTTGGAGATTTATTTCCCTGGATGATTGAGAATGCATCAAGATGAAACACAAAAGGAAGTTCACAGCTTTTAGCAGCTCCCCCCCCCCCCCCCCTCAATCACTCAAACCCCCACTCCCCTCCCTCCAGAATTCCTAGGTAACGACCTAATATACATATGAATGACTCCAGCATTTGACTGACTGCTCTCCGGCTTTTAAAGGTAGAAACGCAAAATGATGACTCCGCGGGGGTCTAAGGTAGAAAACCAAAATGACTGCTCTCCGGGGGTCTAAGTGCTAGCCTGTACAAACTATCCTGAGAATGGTAATGTGTTTTAAACCTCAGCAGGAGAAGCAAATATGACCATTCATCAATCAGAAATTCATTGTGACCTGTCAGGATGCTGGGACGATGTTATTTAGTGGGCATTTCTGTTCTTTCCTCTTCCTGTCTGGAGAATTTTCACACAAAGTTTTTAAGCATACCTGCCAAAGGACTGAATGCGATTTTCCCAGCACACAGTTTCCCTGCAAAACTGGGAGGGCAGGACATTCTGCCAGCGCTACAGCAGGGTGGAAGTTGGTTTCCAGCAGCTTCAATTCATGTCGAAAACACGGCGCAAACATGAAAGTGAAAAAATGGCTCACTGCTGCCACAGAAACCCATTTGTGCATTTCCCTGACAGCCGAGGACTGAATGCTCTGGCGGAGACAGGTTTGTTTTCACGCTGGCACGGCTGGTATCCAGCTCTGAAGATAATGCACCGGCAGACACAGAGTCCCCCCCCGCCAGCTCCACCCAGCCTACATCCAGCTCCTTCGCTGCTCTGATGGGACGACGCCCTTAAAAAAAAAAAAGTTTAATAAATCCTCTACTACTGTTCGATGATTTTCATCATAACCGAGCAGGCCTGTTTAGCTCTTCTCCTTCCCGTGTTTTTATTTTCTGCCGTGTCTGTTTCTAATTAGCCGGGCACTCCCCCAGTATATATCTGCTCCCATGCTTTTCTTTCTTGCTTTGCCAGGTCTTCTTTGAACCTCAGTCGCACTTTCAGCCATTTCCCCGTGAGTTTGTTTCTGCATTCCTTTTCTCCCTTCATTCCTTCACTTTGGCCCTAGTTGAATTTGTTTGCGTGTGGGCTGTATTTTGTATTTTTGTTGGTACGGTGGTTAGTACTGTTGCCACATAGCAAGAAGGTCTTGAGTTTGATTCCAGCAGCTGGCCAGGTCCTTTCTGTGTGGAGTTTGCATGTTTTCCTTGTGTCTGTGTGGGCTCTGGACTGGTGCAGTTGGTGGGGTTATGTTGGGCGTACCCGCCTCTCGTCCTGTAGTAGCTGGAATAGACTACAGCCCCCTCTCTCCCCTCTTTGGGTATCAGAGTTTGTCTCAGGGGTCCGGGCATGTATTTTCCTGCCCTTGCTGCAGTTGTGTGCCTTGCTTTTGCAATTACGTGTGTGACCTCTTGCCTCACAATAAAATGTATGCATTTGTGCATTTCGTTAGCTTCATAGCATAAGTGCCTAAGTCATTGACTTAGTCAAATGACTTAGGCAATTATGCTATGAAGCTAACGATTTGTAGCCATCAAAGCAATAATGGCCTGTGTGAGGAATAAAGATGGGTACGTGACCCAGTTGAGAGTCATTGTGTTTCGGTCTTTGTCACCATCCCTGAGGGCTTTATACCCACAGCAAAGACTTTTGTCTGCAAGAACTGATAATTTACTACCTGTCAGGTATCTCTGCTGCTTCATTTCTTGCTTCACTCACACTCTTTCTGTGGACTGAATACAGAAAACGTGGAACTCACAGCTAAGGGATGATGAATGACTACAGGTTTTCTTGTATTTATAAACCCCGGTTACATAAATATTCATGCCTGGAATGAAGCCTTGGCATCGTTGCGCATAATGCAATTAGCAAAAGGCACAAACTGCATCCAAATGTTGCCCACATTTTAGCCAGATTTCCGCCCACAACCATGCTTTGTTATAAACAGCTGGTGGTGCTAATTCTTCTGAGATCATTTAAAAGATTAAAATAAGAGTCAAACCTCAAAATGTGCATAAAACCAATAGATGGAAACGCACTTACAGGTCAGCGATGTCTCGTTTCAGGTGATGAGAACATTCCTCCGTTTGTTTTTTACTTCTAATCGATGACTTTGATTTCCTCCCAGTCTGTACTGTGGCTGGTATACAGAGGCCTGTTGCTGACAGGCAGTTGAGTCCTGGGCAGCGTCTTTGGTTGCATAGCTAACCCTGAGAGTTGCGGATTTCCATTACATCACATCATGTTGTTGTAATTTTTCCAGCTGGTTGGTGTAAAGTTTCATTGAGCCTGTTCTTTTGTGAAGTTACAGAGTTCATGTTTATCACAGAGGAAATCCTGAGCGGTGTGCACACGTGTGGGTTGAAGCTCTGCTTCTCGTTTCCTCGCTCAAGGCCAACACAGCCTAGATCTGTGTGTGTGTGTGTGTGTGTGTGTGTAAAATCTTAGGAGAGTTTATGAACAGAATCATTCCCCCCCTTGTTTTTTATTCAGCTCTTATCAGAACTGCTCGGTTTGCCTGTGACGATAACTTTTTGTTCTCTCATATCTCCCCAATTGGTCATCGCTCCTTTCATCTCTCCACATTTTCCTCCAGCCTGCAGATCTTTTTCACAGGATCATCGCAGACGATCTGGTTGTTATTGTTGACTCTGGGCTGAGTTCAGCTCCTGTACAGAACCTGTGTGTCTGTGCTTGTGTATGTGGTTGCTGTTCCTGTGTGTAATGTTGAATACAGCAGCATTTTGCTGTCCAAACAGCAGGAGAAGAGGGTAGCCTATATGCTTAATATAGTAGGGGTGGGGGAAAAAATCGATACTATGTAGTATCGTGATATTTTGTTTGCTAATAATGTATCGATACAGGGACAGCAGAAATCGATATTTTGTTACAAAAAAGGTTTTTGTGTTCAGAGCATGTTGATCCTTTTTCTGAGCAAGAATCCTGACATTCCTTCACTGTCCAAATGTGTTTAACTTGTTTTTTGGCAGCAATAAACATGACAGTTTACTTCTTTTAATTTAAGAAATGTTTTATTTTAATTAAGTTTAAAACTTTTATTTAATGTAAAATTATATTTAGTTTTAATTTACTTTCAAATTCTTCAGTTGCTGAAGGGGCTGCATAGTTTTCATAAATTGCATAGTTCAGAATAGCTATAATTGTACCAGATGGTTGCATTCAGTTAAGTTGGACTAGACTGTAATACAAACCGTTCAGTTTGTCAACAATAAAACTGACTGAAATGAGAGAAAGACTGAGTGCGAGGCTTTGATATTAGATAAAATGAATATTGATAAAGTTTACTTTTATGTACAGAATCTGAATATCGCAAAATATTTTAAAAAATTGCAATAATATCGTATCGTGCGGTAAGTATTGTGATAATATCGTATCGTGGGATGTATGGTGATTCCCACCTCTATTATATAGTTATATATAATACAGTACAGATATACCTGCAATTACTGTTTATTAAAATTAGAGTAGGTACAATAAATTAAGAGTAAAATCGGAAGCAACCATCTGACAATATTGTGTAATGAAGTTTATATTCTATAGAGTATAGTGCTGTAATATTTTTATAGTAAGAAATTGTTTTTGTAGATTATAGGTGCACATTCTTTACTTTATTGTAATTTAACAGGAATCTTGTTCGTGTATTTATGAAAAAAGTGATACTTTAAAGTAGGTAATACCGGTACAGTGTTAGGCAATGATAAGAAAATGAAATATCGCGATAGAATATGGGTAAAGCGCACATGGCCTTTGTTTTCATACGCACATGGTGGACAAAGCATGGCGGCGACGGAGAATGAGAAGGGCGAAAGCGGATCGTTGAATGAAACAGATGAACCAGAATTGGTTTGTAAAAATGTTGCAACTTCAGTGGAACCGGTTTGGTCCGGATTGTCATAATTCACAGTGACACAAAGCACCAAAATAGCTGAAATGAAAACTACAGCCTGATGGAGCATTTCTCACAGAACATCCAGCTGTGTGCAGCTGAGTGCTTTAATGCCTTGCACACTGTTGAGAACCAACAGCAGATATAATTTCTTTAAATTTAAAAGCCATGTACGCACACAGCTTACGTCGGGAGTTTCTTTCCTCACCAGAGTTTTCCTATTTTGGCTTCTTTTTGTAAAGTCCCGTGGAAAACACTCTCCTGCTCCCACAACACTCTTCCCTCACCGTGGGGAATCTTCACATTATCCAGTTACAGTTTAATCTGTGAACTCAGATTTTGCGTTGATGTGCTGTGTTGTGTCAAAAACAAAGACCAGAGGTTTGCGATTGATGCCACTTTTAAAGACTCCCCTCCCTTCTTGTTCCTCACATGCAGGCCTTTTAAGCCACCTCTCCTTGAGAAGGAGGAGGGCAGTGCCAGCTGGTATGATAGAGAATGGAAACTCTGGTCCACGACGCTCCGGTAAGTTTCAATCGGAGCATGGCTGGTGGAGAGCCCAGAATGAGGGTCAGTCTCCCGCCATCCCTTGGCACGAACAGGGATGTCGTATTTCCCCCCTCATAATTTTCAGCTAACCTTCTCTCCACAGTGCCCGCCATCATATGCCTGCTGTTCGAGCTGTGCCCCTCCTCAGTTGTTTCCCCGCTAATTAAATTTGTGCCTAGCCATGTTGTATAAGTGCAGAGGAGAAACCATCAATGCTAACCTTGATAGGAGTAGCATTGAGTTGTTGTGGTAGATGCATGAAAGCAGTTTGTTTGTGTGGATTTGAAAAAAGGCTGTGCTTACAGCTTTTGAAAGTGTGAATTGTTGATGAGGAAAATCAACAATGCTTTTAAAGAAGCTGGATAGCAGCTTGTGTGACTCTTTCCTCTTTTCAAGGTTCTTCTGTTTGTCGTTTTTTATTGATTTGCCTAATTATGCAGCATGATTTTAGTTGTTTTCTCAGCCAGAGGCAATCTGCTTTCAAAGCAGCTTTTCATCTAGGCCAGAAAGCAGATGGTAGAGGAATGCAGGCTGCCCGTCCGCTTCCTTGTTTTAGTTTTTGTCTGTAATTTTTTTTCGTGTTGTATTTTTTGCAATCTGCTACCTCAAATCATAGATACTATATCAAAGAAACCAGCACGACATGTAACAGCCAAGAGTTGTGAACTGAAGACGCTTCCTGCTTTGCACCACTCAGTGCCTGGCATGTAAAACGGCAGCAGCACAGGATGATGCGCTCATTTACTGAAGTGACTCCTTGCACCATTCCTGTTGGACTGCCAGAGAAAATACACTTATCCATGGTGGAGCAAACAAGGAGCAGTCACTTGAAGAAAGACTTTAAGAACAGACCTCTAATTAACCATTTGTCATTGTCAAAAACTAAAAATAGACTTTGAATCCACTAACACTGCTCTGGAATAGTTCCCATATTTAATGTGATTAAGGCGTCTAGATGAGGCCGACTGGGATTTAACAGGAGCTTAGCCCCCCTGTCAGTGCTGTATATCTGCAAGGGGAAGGTCGGTGGTCTCTAAGGGAAGAGGAAAACAGTTTGGGAACAACATGATGAATGAGATGAGGAAGTGATTCACATCTTGATCCTACATTTAGTTTTATTCGGTTACTCATTTATGTAGTGCCAATTTAATTTAAAAAAAATCTGTTGCTTTGCATTCAATATGGGGGAGAAAACCCTAAAGATCCTGTAGAGGAACTTAGCAACAGCGGGGAGGAAGAACGTCCCTATAACCAGACTGGAGGAGGGGACGCCATTTAGAGGCAGCCAGGAGTCAGAGAAAAGAAAAGACCAAAACAAAGAGAGAACAAACAGGACAAAACACAAACTGTGGGAGAGAGCAGACAAAGTTAATGAGCTACAATAGTGACATGAATCATTATTAAACACCTGCGAGTGATTTTTGACTGACGTCTCTCCACCACCACCATCGTGGAGACGAATAGCGTTCCTTCCTCTGCAGCTCCAGAAACCTGGAGAATCAGTGCAAAGGTCCATCGAAGCTGTCGTGATGGCACACGTTGGTTTTATTTCTTAATTAGGCTTTTCATTAGTTTTCTATTTTTCTTTTATCTAAGGAGTGCTCCCTGACTGTGGCCTGGCCCGAGTTTCTGCCTCTTTATTAGCACAAACAATAAAAGCAAATTCAGCAGTGATGAAAACACAAATCGAAGCTACTCCACAGATTATAAATTATGGAACAACTGCTGTAATGTAATATGAGATCGTCTGCTTAACCTATTACTTGAGAGTAATCCAGCAGCAGCATGGCTGAGGGCTGCTCTACTGACTGAGTAAAAAAGTGCATTACAGTAGCTGTTAGAGATAAACGAGCACCTCCAGCTTCTCTTAAACGGTGCATCTAAAAGTATTAATACTTCTTAAGTGGAAAAAAAGATCTAGAGAGGTGTTTAACATGGCTGCTACTCATGTTGAACTCATGATTCACTTGGTTTAAATGAAAAGATATAGCTGGATATCATCGGCAATTAAATCGCTTTAATAGTAAAATTCCCATCGAAGAAAATATAAAATTAAAAGCATCATGGGGCAATTCAGCAGCTTTCTTCTGGTGCTTGGGAGGAAAAAAGTATCAGTGTGGACATGCACATGTATTTGTGTTTGTAAATTTTGGGAGGAGAGTATTTAAACGAATCATACAAATGTGTTTACTGAGGTTTGCAGCAGCCTGTTGACTGTTACATATGTGCAGGAGAGCTGCAGCTTCACATGGAAGAGCAGGCATTTACACACACGACGCAGAAACTTCTTTAATATGCCAATGAGTCAGGATCGGATGGTAAATAAAATTTTGTGTTCTTCTGCATACGTAGATCAGCTGATCTAAGGTAAATATACTGGAATACTTTAGAACAGCGGTCCCCAACCTTTTTTTGCGCCATGGACCGGTTTATTTCTGACAATATTTTCATGGATCGGCCTCTAAGGTGTTGCGGCTAAATACAGCAAAACAAAACCAGTACCAGTACCAAAAAAAAGATTTATTCATAACACACAGGAAAAGACCCAGGGAAACCAAGTTAATGCTAAAAATGCTAAAAAAAAATAACGATAAAAACCCTGAAAACCATAAATTTCACACCCGAGCCTAAACTCTCGCGGCCCGGTACCAAACAACCAGTCCGTGGCCCGGGGGTTCGGGACTGCTGCTTCAGAAAAAGACAGATTCAAGGTGTGAGATTTATTTTGCATAAAACCTACACTTATACTTTTGTTAGTATGTTTCTCACTCATTCAATGGGTTTGCTCGTTTTTCACCAGCAGCATTGTAAGACAGTGGGGAAATATCAGACATAGTCCCCAAATCATCTAACAAAATAAAATATAAACCAGTTTTAAGATGTGCCTGAAACACCAGCGGTCACTGGTGTTACAAAGAATCAAAGCATCCCATTACCCCCTGCTAACACAATGTTGTTTCAAAAACAAACAAAGGCTGGTATTTTCTTGTCATTCACTGCGTTAAGCCCCAAATCAGCCTGTTTCTGCAGTGAAGTTTGAGTTCTATTGATCCAGCATAAACAGCTTGGTTTTATCTTTTTGTAAGAAATACATTAGAAATACTATGATGGAACTTTTTGTAAAAATCATGCATTTATTTACTCAAAGATGGATTTAATGCCCGATTCACAAGAATGCATGAATAATTAAACGTTTTTGTCCAGTGTAAATAGGCAGCGGACACAAATTATAGCGAGAGTACTTCCTTTTCAAGAGAAAGAAAGAAAATCCCAAACTTTTCCTTGTGAAGCACATTTATCCACAGTAATGCTTCAACAAGATTCACAGAAATTGATGGAGACATTTTCAATTGTGGGGCTTGCAAACTACCAGCCACAGATCCTTGAGCCCGCACATTAAAGTGTCCTGTCCCTGAAACAGCCTCAGCCTCTCTGATGGATATTCCAGCAGTGAATGAGGCATTCATCATCATCATCGTCCTCATCCTCATCCTTAGCCAGTGATGATATTCAGCTCTGTCTCAGGTCTTCATAAAGACGACCTGATGAGGTCACCGGAGGTGCAAATATGTGTGCGTGCATGCACACACACATATTCTCACAGATGCTGCACAACAAGTGCCTACAGAGAATATATGTGTAGCTCAAACCGTCAGCCCAGATGTTGCAGAGACAGTGTGCTACAGTAATTAGCATGCTTGTGCTGGGAGCTGCATTGTTGATATGCAGTCCATGTCTGGATAAAGAATTCAGTTTCTCTCCAGCTGGCTTGGGCTCAGTGCTTTGCTAGAAATCATCCCTGCTTTCTCTCACTGTGCACTTATATTTCTCAGTCTTTCCAAGCCTTTCACTTCATATTGAGCTCAGCGGCTCTCGGCTTTATTTGTTCGAACACATGAAAGAGTCGTGACATTAAATGGATAGAACCAAATAAAAAAAACAAAATGAGTAAGCTCTTGGTGTTTTACATTTAGCATAAGTGGTTAGAGCTTAAAATGATTAACATTGTGTTGTGAATTAAATATTTAATTTGGTCATTGGTAATTCACCTCATTATTCTGGATAAAGGAGACATAAGCACAAATAAACAACTGGGAAAAGATGCATCAGAACTGCCTTTATTTTTGCAGTATCGACATGTAGGCGTGAAAATGATAATGGCTAAATCAACCTATTCACATTTCACCAGTTTAAAGAAATATAAACAAAAACAGGCTATAGATGGGGCACTAAATGAATGACTGAATCCATGAAGTGCTTCTCTTCAATTCTTGTGGGTTTATTTATGTAGAACCAGCTGACAATGGTCACTTCAAAGTGTTTTACACCATAACAGAAGATGCTGCAACGCTCTGACATGAGCAAACACTTGGCGACAGTGGGAAGGAAGAACACAAGTCAATGCCATTAGATAATAAAAACACAAGGAGTGAATCCACATACAGAAAGTTCATTTACAGAGAACAGCAAATGTAAGGTTATATATAGTTGGTGGTGGATGGAGCCAATAGACCTTTAATCAAAGCCAAATGAATAATGAAAGTCAATGCTGACAGCTCTCATTAGAATAAAACACAATGATGTGAAACCAGAAACCCAACCTCGTCTCATCATCCGAAACAGATGCTAAGTGACGTAATGAGCATCCTTCGAAACATCTCAGTGAGTTTAATCGTGGGCACGGGATGGAGTGAATTACATTAACATGAGCAGCACTTGTGAACAGGACCCCTCAGTCATGACTCGCTCTGCTGCCTTTTCACAGCAGGAACCTTCACGCCGTGAAGTAGTTTGATCTCCTTTGTCTTCTGGTCCTTGACTGAAGCAGCGGTGCATCATGCGGGAAGCTGTGAATGGGAGCAGCGAGGCAAGCGTTCACATATAAATCATCCAAAGTGGTGACCTCTCTTTGAGGGTGTTTTAGAAGTTAAGCAAAGAGGTGCTCCTTCAGTCCTGCTATTCTGGAGTTGAGGTACAATTTGAAATGACGACTTTTAGTTCCCTTGAGCTGTGTTTCAAACTTAAAGGGTTTAAGTGTGTTTTGTTCAACACTAAAATATAACCGAGATGGACTCAATGGTTGGATAGTGTCCCAGTATTCTCAGAAAGTGGTTAATGTCTAAGACGCACCCTACAGATGTTTCAATGCACTTTGCATCCTGATTACCTCTGTGATTGTTTTTCTACATCTGCACTTGACCTCTGACCTTACAGGAGGCCCGATAAGGAGAAGCTGGAGGGATTTCCAAATGCACGAAGCACTAAATGCCAAAAATGACCCACAGTGAACATTAGGGAACCTTGCAACTCTGAAACCCAAGACTACAAGATCAATCTCAGCGTGCTATAAATGTTAATGCAGTGGTAACCCAATGCAAATGACGCACATAACGCAGCAAAAACAGCAATGCGTAGAACCACAAACCTACTTTTGGCTTTGTGGGGATGGCTTTCTATTGGATTAACTTGAAGTGGGCACTCTGACTCAGTGCAAAGATACAGTAAAGGATACGTAAGGATATACCTACACACATCCCAATTTAGATTCACCGCGCATCCTCCTGCTATCATCATTTCATGCTTCGACCACTCAAAGTAAAGAAGCCCTCGGGCAGAACAGTAAACAGCGTTTGATGTTGCTGAACTGCATCCCAGCCTCATAAAAGAGGTAAATTCGAAGAATTTAAGGAATGCTATGTGCTTTGAAACATTAGGCACAGCAGACAGGTTGAAGCAGTATCTAAATGCAGCACAAAATAGGGTGAAAAACAACCAGAAATGAATGGTATGATGTGGGTGTTGATGGAAATGGAGTCTTTTTTGTTTCTTTTTTTTGCTCGAGAGAGAGGCAGATGTTGCAGTAGAGGGAGGTGGTGGTGAAATGAGCGGTTTGTGGAGCGATCAGTGAGGAATGATTGGGAGATTCTGGAGGGATTTGGTGGTTCTGGTGGATTTTTGCTCTATTTTTTTGAAGTGTGTCACATCTTTAAGCCCCCGACATGATTCGTCTTTAAAGATTCTTTGGTAGTCAGTGAATTTCTTCCTAATTTTCTTTCTCTTGTGGCTTCCAATAGTGTTTTTATCCACATATCTTTAAGAATTTTACTAGAAATCATTTTATTGCCTTTATAGCAGGTTAATAAAGTCTACATCTTGAACTTTTCCTATAAGCACACAAACAAACGTTACTATTGCTTTGCTATACTTTCAATGTCCTTCCTAAACTACCTGCTGCATGAGACAATAGGTTATGGAACCGTCTTTAGTAAAACAGACTAAAATATCTAAAGCATTAACTTTGTTAATTATCTGAATTTCATTGACTGTCTGTGTCACTTCCTGTCTGAAAGCCTGTTGAAGCCACAGCTGTTTTCAGGCACTGATGTTTCGCCTCTGCTGGCTCAAGAACTGGTGATTCAACCGACATTTAAACTGACGACTCCGCTGCTTTCAGTCTTTACAACTTAACTGACACCTTATGTCCTTTCTGCATGCACAACACTTATTAATATTCAGCCGATGTTTCAGTTGTCTCCAGTCGTTATCGGTTAATCAACGTTTTATTTCATCAGTTACTTTTTGTTTAACCGTTCGATCGACACCTCAGCTGCTTTAATGCTAACAGTTTCACTGATGTTCATCTTCATCTATGACTTCTTGTGTCAATTTCATTTAAGTAGAAACTTCTTTAGTCTGACATTCAGCAGATATGTTTATAATTTACTGGGTTGTGCTGGGTTTCTGATCCACATTTAGAGTGTAGTAACAGCAGGATGTGTGAGGGTACTAACCCGCCTCCCTATTTTCTCACATCCCAGAGAACCACTCTGCCCCTCCAGATGTCACCGGCTACACCAACAATACCGCCAACACCACCGCGACCGACGCCATCCAGGTGGAGAGAGCCCCAGGCGCTGGCACCGCAGCCCAAAGACAGACGCCCAAGTACGGCAACGCGGAGCTGATGGAAACTGGAGACGGTGAGTCAAGACTGGCAAATATGAACAGTTGCTCGTGTTTTTCAAGGTGAAATTCTCTGATTGTGTCGCATTTTCTTTGGGGGAATGCATCATATTTTCTGTCTTAGTGGATGTGAAGAACATCCTGATCATGATGAGAGAAGAAGAGCTGAAGGCTAGAATGTTTTGTCACTTTGGATTCATGTGAGGCTTTTATTGTGTTTTTTGTTGCTTTTGTGTTTCAATGTTTTCGTTTTAATTTTTCTTGCAAAAGTAAAACCAAAAAAGTTCATTGGTAATAATTTTCTGCAGGTGTTTCTCTTCTTCTTATCACAGGCAGGTGTATAATCTTGTAGTCTAAACAACACAAACTGTATCAGCAAAATCCAACAAAGAGTTTATCTTCATTCATGGTTATATAAACCAGCTCTTTGTAGTCCAGACGTGGCGGGGGATCGGATTTGGTTCGTAATGCCTTTTAGCACTGCAAAAGATGAATCCACAGATTTCTGCAGAGACCTCAAAGATGACAGAGGTTGGCAGTTTGCTGGTTCGTAGTTCAATAATTCCTTCTCTGGAGGGACGCGAGGCTCCAGCAGACTGAGTTATTCATCAGACAATACACTGGATGCTGCCGCGGGCCGAGATGCTGAATGCATGAAGTGGTTTGATAGATCAGATGCCAGAGTTTGCACACGGGGCCCTGTCGGGATGTTTGGTTGGAAGAGATGCAACAAAGTAGACAGGATTTCATCTGAAATAACACTTTTTATTGTGTTGCTTCCAGTCGGGCTGCGCAGACTTTTATTTCCAAAGATGAGCTTTAGTTGAAAGATGTTTCATCATTAATACTTAGTGTTTGGATTTTTGAGGATTTAACATTTGATTTTAGAGGGTTTCCTGTGGTAGTTTTTAAAAAAAGTATTATATTAAATTTTTAAGGCTTTTTTATCCTTGAAGGGTATTTTCCTTTTTGTAACTTGTGTACATTTATCCAGACGTCCATTGTTTTAACCACGTATGCAGTTCAGGTTTGCAGAGGGAGCCCAGCCCAGCTGTCATTGGGCAAAAAACAGGATACACTTGGACAGGTTGGTGAAGTACAGTATAAAACATGAGATTTGCAGTATGCAGTGGATCGAGTGGATCGAGTGGATCTTGCGATCAGGTATCTAGAAACCCCAAATTTGAAAACAAAATATAATTTATCAGATGAATAAGAGTAGAGTCCTTTTTCTGGGTAAAGCAAATACTGCACCTCCTCTTGTCACGCTTCATTTTCGTCTGTAGCGCCTCGTCGGTCACTGTTGCGACATGCATCCGTCGTTCACCATTTCATTCCCGCCCTGTTTCACCCGCTTTATGTTGAAATGTGGAGCACGTGTGCAGCATGTGTGGGTGGATTAAAATTTGCACCGCCAAACATTAACGTGCACTTTATGCATGTTCTTAATACATTTTAAGGGGCAGAAGAAAATGTTTGGATAAAAGAAATGTACTTCCTGGTGAGCTGCTGAGGTCAGTCGCAGTTTGAGTTTTACATGAATGTACATTAACATCCACCCACGCACGCACAGCTGGTGTGAGTGTTGCAAGCTAACCTCTAACATCGGCAGTTCATACAGTGCAGTGGTCTTTTGCAAGGATAAGTACAATGAATTAAATGTTGCATCTTTTGACTGGATAAATGTGAAACAGCCAGGGATGGAAAAAAAGACGCTTCCTTTGTGTTCAGTTGCTTGAGAAAAGCCTGACGAGAGAAAAGGCAAAAAAAACCAGCATAAGCACCCGAGGACTGCAGGGGGGTGAAAACAAAAGTATTCGAGTTTCACTGAGTAGCGCTCCTTTACCTTCACACACAGACGAAATAATAATCTTAACAACATCACGTCTGTCTTTGGTTCACCCTGCAGCCCAAACCAAGTCTGCCAGTACATCTGTTTACATCCACATTTAGACTTTCATTTTCCTTCTTTGTCTTAAGGCTACAAACTCTGTGGGTTTGAAAATGGCCTTAATGAAAGAGCAATTTGAGCCCACACCTCATCTCATACGCTATTTTTGCATTTTGAGTGTCATTTTGTACGGCAGCTGTCATGATTGCTCACTCGAGGGCTCTTCAGTGTAGTGTTAAAACTTGGGGATTTTTTTCTATCACGGATGAAACGGTGGGCTGCTCAGTGGAATCCGAAAGCAGCGACTACTTCACGTGTGCACCTGTGAAAGCGCAATTAGAAAGTCTAAGCTACGACTTGGATTAAAACGTGTGGTCTTTTTGTGTGTTTGTTCACGCTCCACAGGTGTTCCAGTCAGCAGCAGAGTTTCAGCCAAAATACAGCAACTCGTCAACACTCTGAAGAGACCCAAACGGCCGCCATTAAGAGAGTTTTTCGTCGATGACTTTGAAGAGCTTTTGGAGGGTAACAGCTTCTCTTTTCACTTTTAAAAATACTTGAAAATACGTGTTTTTGTATATTTTGATTCATGTTCTTGCAAAAATGTGTGAAGCCAATTAAGGAAAGACTTGGTTGCCCCCTGGTGCCTAGACCACCCCCTCATCCACATTAGAAGATGGGATATGAACATCGAGAGTGGTCAGCTAGCTGTTGTTCTCAAAGAGGATGCTGCACCAAAAACCTCCCTGTGAATGCTTTGATTGCTACCAGATTGCAGTGATTTGTTGTATTTTGCATGGAAGGTGCTGACTTGTCTGCAAACACTCCCTAAGCAGTAGTGAAACCTATGCAACACAAGCTGGAAATGGAGAACCTTCAAAGTAAAAGCTGTCCCCTACCATTGCAACAACTTTCCAAAGGGGAAACGTTAACTTTGTATCATAGTTTCTTCCAGCAGCCAAGAGATTACACATTTTTCCTTGGTGACCAGTGGTTGCCAGGGTGTCACCAACCAGTCTCTAGGTAGCGTGGTTAGGGGCTAAATTAGGTTACTTAGCTTAGCTTTTTATATTGGTGGCTTTTTGGGTGATTCCCTGACGTCTAACAGTTGAGTGAGTGAAACTGTAGTTATTATTTGTATATTACTTGGAGCTAATTAGCATGTTAATTAGCATGTGCCTGTGTGATGCACTCATACAGTTTATGCTAACCTAGCTTGTTAGCATTAGCTGATAACTTGGTACTCCAGCCTATCCTGATATTTTGGCTCCCCCCCAACACAGCTGGAGCCAAAATGCAAATCTCCAGGCTTAAAACAAATACGTAACATTACAATGATTCTGCCAGTCTTTCTTTCAGTGTTGACCTAAAGTTGAGTGGTGGTAAAAACATATATTTTGCTAAAACTTTTGAAAAATAATCTATGCAGACAAATGACTGAACCTCATTCCCTAAAGTCTCCTCTGACAAAGCAGAGTCTAACTGATGAATATTTCCCTCTGTTTTCAGCATCAAACGCTGCAGAGCCAGAAGTTAATTCATAATTTAAGCATGAATAGCAAATGTTGGAAAGACTCGGTTTGGTTCAGTATGTCGTTGAAATTCATTAGCAGGGCGTTTTGCTTGATTAAAAGCTCTTTCCTGTGAACTTTCTGTCTTACAGCAGTGGTGACACGCAGTAAATGTTTCATTATTCCTAACACGCACATTTCTACATGGCTGTATAATACAGTGAACTCATAAGAATAAACAATTCTGTATTATGATATTCTATTGATTTATACGGGTTAATTTAATATCAGCTTTGTCATATTGTTCATAAAAGGTCGCTGGTTGACATTATGTCTTTTCAATCTATTAAAAAAGCATAAAAGCAAAGTTAAAGATATTTGATGTCCTGTAATCTGCAATAAAAGTTGCAGATCGTAAAGAACCAAGAAACATAAATGTATTAATTTCACTGTGACCTGAACAGCTGGACTGATTATTTTAGGAAACTTGACTTAAATGGGAGAAAATAGTTCATTTGTGGTGGTTTGATGGTCGGGTGAATATTTTGGACGTGGTTGACGTGACCACCGTTTGCCTTTAAAACGTTTTACAGTAGTGGGCAGGAACGTTCCTCTTAGGAAAGTTCCTAGATTCAGGCGGACTCATCCGTCTCTTCCTGTAAATCCAGACTGACCTCACGATGTTGACCATCTGTAGCAGGTCTTCCATTTTTTCCTCATGTGGCACTGGGTGTATGTCTGGCCTTGTTACCATGCTGCAGAATGCATTTGTGACCATATTTTCTCCACCTTATTTCCTAAAATAACTGGTCACTGTAATTTAAACAAACATTTAAAAGATATTTTAGTGAGTATTTTTGGTGCTTGTTAAATCAATCTTATACATATTATAAGTAAAAATGACTAAAAATTATTTTCTTCTTCTGTTTTCTCGTGCTCACTTGCAGTCCAACAGCCAGACCCTAACCAGCCCAAGGCTGAAGGGGCACAGATGGTACCCATGCGGGGTGAGCAGCTGGGCGTGGTGACCAACTGGCCCCCTTCTCTGGAGGCAGCCCTTCAGAGGTGGGGCACCATCTCTCCGAAGGCCCCGTGTCTCACTACCATGGATACTAACGGCAAGCCGCTCTACGTCCTCACATATGGTAAGTCTTGGAAATCCTGCATCGCGGCATGTCATCCCAAAGGTTAAATCTTCGGATCTGAGCTGAAGGAAAAAGGGTTGAAATATTTTTGTGTGAAGACGAAAATCCAAAATGAACATCGGACGCCTCACATGACCACAAATAAATCGTCCTAGCGACCAGTCTTCAAAATACTGTCATAACACACGATGAAAGAGAACAAAAAATGTTTGTAATATGTGCATAAAAGAGGGTTTTTCTTTTTCTTTGAACTGCATCTTGTTTTCGGCACATATGGTGGCTTTTCCAAGCTGATTAAGTGTAGCACCAAACAATGTTTAACACCCGCTGTGTGAGCATAATTCCCCTAATGGCAGCCAGACAGGGTGCTAAGCACATTAGCAAGTGTGAAGAAAGATGCCTGAAAAGAAAACTGCTCTGCTATAGAGGGTGGAAAAGTTTTTTTATCCTGAAGGTTCAAACTTTGAGAAAATGTTTTAAGATGAATTGTTTCCTGTGCGACTTTCAGCACAGCTTCTTGAAAAAATATGAAAACCTTCCTTCTGTGCCCTCTAGTATTAGTTTCTGTACACAGACTCGGCTGACTTTGGTGCTCTGTTTCAAACATTAATGGTTATGGACACCGATCTTTGCTTTTGCAGAAGCAAGCACTGCTAGACCACAGTGCATCCTGCAGAAATACAAATCCTATTTAGCCTCGAATCGGTCAGCATAACGTAAACATTAACTAAAGCAAGTCTTTAGCAGCCATAAATGAGAACATGTTGCAAAGTAAACAGTAACATAACCCGATACCAAACATGTAACAGCCTTCTGGCCCCCAGCGCTGCCATCGTCCCAGCTCCCTAAACACATTCGCTGCAGCTGAATCCCATCACGTCGTCCCCCGGCTCAATGCCACAGTTTAAATCTACACCCAAATTGGAACAAGTTCTCTTGTTCTTCGCTTGAAGGCGACCGAGTTATTCATCTCCCAAACAGCAGCAGAGAAAACGACTTCAGGTCCGGAGGGTATGAAGAAATTTAGCTGCCGTGAACAGAGCTGCTTCTCTCAGGGTCCTCATGAATTTAGAGTCAAACCTCCCAGCTGTACAGAGGGGAGAATGAAATTACACTGAGAGGACTCCAGACACATCACACCACGCATACCCAGCATCACACAGGCATGCACCCAAATGAATTGGAAGAAGCTCTCAGATCTTTTACTTAAAGCTGCAGCGTGCCCCCCCAGTGACAACAAAGAGGTTTCATAACAAGTAAAAACCTCCGTCTAAGTCTAAAATAGTCAGTATATTACAATAATGAGTAGACTAAAGCATGCTAGTATAATTTTGTCCATAATCTTTACTGAGCCTTCAGGCTTTACTAAATTTCAGTTGGGTGTTTGTGTTAGAGGTGGATATATCCAAACACCGATAGCATTGATACCAACGCTGGTATTGGATCCATACTAGCGCGATAAGATTGATACATTGTTTCTGTTCAGTATGCAGTCCACTGAATTGTGTTAAATAAATTCTTTTTATGGAAACGGGAAAAAACAATTCAGCCATCAACTATGAAAAATATCTGAACTGTCATGTCTTTTGTTTATATCCTGTGGCACAAATTTAAAAAAACAGAATTTGAACCGAAGGGCTTTAGAGAAAAAAAATAAGTCTCCAAAATAGACAAAACGCTAAAAAGTCGTTGTGGAAAATAATCATAATCATAGTAATCTCAGTAAATCACAATGATTAAGTGGTCATTAAAAGCAGGTGCTTCAAAATAATGATTCATCTCATAAAGCAACACACACTGCTCTGCCCTACATAAGCTTGTTTTGCCCCCTCAGCTGTAAAAGGTTGATGGGGTGTTGTTGTCACCCTGCCGGGCAGGTAGACAGGCGGGCAACACGGACACCCTAGTACAGCGGTCCTCAACCTTTTTTGCGCCACGGACCGGTTTATGCCCGACAATATTTTCATGGACCGGCCTTTAAGGTGTCACGGATAAATACAACAAAATAAAACTAGTACCGGTACCCAAAAAAAGAAGGTTTATTCATAACACACGTGAAAAGACCAAGGAAAACCGAGTAAGCGATAAAAACGATAACAAAATAATGCTGAAAACCGATAAAAAGCCTGAAAACTATACATTTCACACCTGAGCCTCAACTCCAAACCAAACGACTCACGGACCGGTACCGATCCGAGGCCCGGGGGTTGGGGACCGCTGCCCTAGTACACGGGTGTCAAACTCCAGTCCTTGAGAGCCGGTGTCCTGAAACTTTTACATGTGTCCCTGCTGCAACACACCTGAATACAATTAGTAGGTCATTAGTAAGATTCTGTAGACTGACTGCCTGCCAATGTGGCAATTCAGCCATTTGATTTATGTTACAGCAGCTCATGAGTTAACATGATGCAATAAAAGTACTTTCAGAACTACATTTTTCCAAACACATTTACTTGAGTAGGGTTAGGGGTTACCACTTCAGCATGCAGTCAAGTTCTATAGAGTTTTGCCAAAGACCTACTAATTTTATTCAGGTGTGTTGCAGCAGGGACACATTTAAACGTTTCAGGACACCGGCCCTCGAGGACTGGAGTTTGACACCCCTGCACTAGTATGTGAAATTGAGAGCAAAGCGGCGACCTCAATCTCAAATTCAAGGTCAGAGGTCAAGTTTTCTGAAAATCTTGTGAATGCAACAAATCTGTTAGGAGGCTGAGGGGTACACCTGGCCGTGCCATTATTTTTATATCTATCTTCACTTGGAATCGGATCAATATAATATGCACAACACTAGTGTATGTATTTGTCCACCCAGCCCATCACCTGACACCTATTTCTTTTTTAAATGGCAACACTCCTTAAATGGGTCCTATCAGAACAAGTGGCCAGTCCAGTGTTTCTCAGTAAGAGGCCTCGTTGTGTTCTGATTCAAAATGATGAAGGTATCTAAAGATTCTCAGGAGAAGTTGAAGTACGCCTAAGTGTCATTTCTTATCTCTGCTGATGTTGATGGCGCTCGAGCACCTTTGTCGCACGCATGAGTTCACGCAGGATTAACATGAATAGGCGGCAACTTTACTGCAGGTGCTTCAAATTGGCACTGGATGTGTTTGTGTGTTTATTTGCGTGTGTGACTGAACTAACTGATTCGTGGGGAGCGAGCTCGCTGCCGATGATGAGGCGATATGAGCGCTCACCAGACTGTGAAATGTCTTCAGCCAGCGCTCGGAGACCGCCACCAGAGACAAAAACACGGTGAGATTATGTGTGCGTGTGTGCAGTGCAGTGCTGAATCTAAAGTTCAGCCATTCTCTTTCCATGTCTGCCGCATCTTTCATTCCTGTCGTGTCTTCCCTTTGATGTCGGCCAACAAAGACAAACTTGTTTTGTATCTTCCTTTCGAGTCGTCCTCCGCCTCTGGAGAACAGAGAGAATTCATGATACAGAATTCTCCGGCTGTCCTTAAACTCAACCCTCACCGCTCTGCACTGCAGATAACCCCACGTAAGAGGCAGGAGACAGACATATTTCTATTTCAATAGACGAGAAGTTTCTCGGCACGCTTTGATCCTGTGGTGTTATTCTCCAACAAATCACATTATCGATAAATCTGCACGGATTTGTGTTCAGCGTGCAGAGGAAGCGTAAACTTTTTATTTCTCTGTGTTTGGGATGCTCTCGCTTTGATGTCTTCCTTTGATTACCCTTCTGTCCATCTGCTTTTGTTTGGAGTGTTCTCTGCAAGAAATACAAATCCTGTTTAAGCACCAGAGTTCTGTCTGCAGATGTTAGCTCATCATCTTTTCTTATGTCTCCACTTAATCCTTTACTTAGAGGCAGCGCTACTGGTAGTAAACAGTATGTTTAACAATCTCATGGAGCAAATATGGAACTTTGAACTCTTTAGCTGAATAATAATGTTTTCTCCATAGACTGTATATAAAAAAGGGACGTAACCATCATGACATCATACATTCGCTTCTGGACCGATTTGAAGTCCCAAAGTTAGCAGTTTGGCCTCCTTCAAGTTTGTTTTTTCAAAGTATAGAAGGGATCATATTATGATAAGATAAGATAACTCTTTATTGTCATTGCACAGTCATACATAGTACAGTAGTACAATGAAATTGAAAAAACTGTCCTACGTCGGCACTACATATAACACAACACGACACGATATGACACATCACAACGCAACAAACAACACAACACAGTATATTAACTTAGTATAAAAAAGAAGAATAAGTGTATGTGTATTGCACACTGTTATTATTGCACATTAATTATTATTGCACCTTGTTATAAATATAAATATTATTGTTATTGTTTTAAACATTGTTACCTCCCCCCTAAAAAAGTCCAGGGAGGTATCCAGTCAGGTCAGCTATTTACATTGATCAGGGCTATTGCCCTGTCGTAAAAGCTGTCCTTGAGTCTATTTGTTCGTGACCTCAGCAGGTCCCGATGAGGGTATTATGAGCTAACAATAGCAATCTTCATATTTTAATAACATTTAAATTGGTGAGTTATAATTCACCACACAGCCTGCAGCCATGTATATTAATGCTGTAAGGATGGGCATTTTAACAGGAAGTCTGTGGGGATTTATGCTCTTGTACAAAAAGCCTCAAGTGGTCATTAGAGGAACTACATCTTTTTATTTTTTATCTTTTTGCACGCCCACGTTGGCTTCATTTTTAAGCCCTGGAGTTTGCTGCATTATCTTTGTCTTTCTAGAATAAAAAAACAAAACCAAACAAAAGTACTTTAAAGTTTTCTTAATTAAAAAAAAAATCAACCAATGAGAACTCACAGGAATAGACTTTTTTTTTCTTTTACTATAGCATTGATTAGAAGGACATATTTAAATCTTTAGGATTTATTTCAAGATAAATGATAAATTTCATAACTTCCATGCTGAGTTTCAGCTTTCTTATTTTTGGACTCCAGTCCAAAAATGCACAGCTTCTCTCTACTAGAGCAGAGAGAAGCTGTGCATTCTTCACAGTCCAGAATCATTATATTCATCATTATGTTTTATCTCATACTGGGAATTGGTTCAGATCCTTAGTTTATCCCAAAATCAATAAGAGGCAGTCAGAGGAAATAAAAGTCCACAGGTCCACCAGTAGATAAGTTCGTTTATAATTTTCTCCAACAAGCTTTCCTGACATCACCTGTAAACAACGGGACGTAGGGTGCTTCGCTTTTAAGAAATTATGTTTGTAGCTGATGTTTGTCTGCAGTTAACTTTGCTTTTTGTGGTCCAAACTGTCTGTTTTCCTCCTGGGATCCTAAAGCTTTTCTTCATTTCATTAGTTCAGACAAACACCAGGAAAAAAAACTCATTTAGCATAAAAAAAACAAGAAAGAATTCATGCTGGATCGCCCATGCATAATATCTGCATCTGCCAGTCTGAATTAGGAGGGGAAAAAGAAATAGGAAGGAAATTGATTCCATTGTTGTGAGTTACTGCATTAATGAACAGAGCGGGGTCCGTCTGCCAGGGAAAATGAAACCGATCAGAAAGATCAGATAATATTTAATAACTTTATATTTACAGGGAGATTGAAAGTTCCTTTGACAGACACCTTCTGTAAGAAGAAAGTATTTTTAAACTGCTTTGTAAGCGCTTGGTTTGTGCTACCTAAAGTTTAAAGTAACAGCTGCACTTATCTAGACACTGAATCTCTTTATCTGTTTAGTGTCATCCTAATGCAGCCTATATGACTTCCTTTAATGTCCCGAGGCTTTGACCATAACTGCAAAGTATCAGCCTGCATGGATCCAATTACACCAAAGTCACGAGGAGCATTTGATTTATTGGATGTTATGAAATCTATACGATTACCTTCATAGCAGTCCGCCCACAAGGTGTACCGTCAAACTTCAAAGTATTTTAAAAATCACGTGTCATATCAGTGCTGTAATTTGTTACATATGGGGGCTCATGTTGTCATCCTCTGTTCCCACAGAGATGTTTCTTTCATGCTTTTATTGGGTACAGAAAGGCTTCCTGACAGTCCACCTCTTGATCTCTAGAGGACGTATTTCATCAACAACATCTTGAACTTGTTATCGGTCACTTCAAACCGTTTCTCAAAGACGTGCTTCACCTTTTATCTGTCTGCACGAGCTATTGTGTGACGTCATCGTTTAAATGTTTTTGCAGGTAAACTGTGGTCCAGAAGTGTGAAGGTGGCGTACAATCTGCTGCACAAACTGGGAACCAAACAAGAACCGCTCGTGAGACCTGGAGACCGGGTGAGTGAGGCAAAAGCATTCATGATGGGCTGAGATGGAGAGAGCCGCAGAGAGAACAAAGGGGAAGATTTTCCAAGGGGGGGAAATGAGTGCGAGGCCACAATTGGGGGAAAAAGAGAAAAGGATCTGCAAGTGATCTGGTAACACAGAAACAAGCAGTTATTTCCAATAATGCGTTGGAGGGTCATCAGATGTGACTTTACGAGACACCCAGTCAACCGTCAGACCTCAGTTCTTGACGTGGGAGTTGTTTTAGTTTATTTTAGCTCGCTTTGTTTGGTTTCTGTGTTATTTTTTTAAATTGTTATGAGTTTAGAGTAGGTTATGTAATCCAGTATGTTTGAGACACTCCCATGTAGTGTCAGTAAGCGTGTGCACAAGGGCCTCATGCAGGAACTGCACTGTTTGCAGCTCCCACATTGGCTTCAGTTTTCAGCTCCGGAGGGTGTTTTTGTTTTAGTTTATATTTCTTGTTTATTTGTTTTTTTAAAAACTGAAAGGATTGATCGGAGAGCCTGTCACTGTCCGTGGTACAGAAACATAAAAACTGTGCATCATGAGGCTCGCCGAAGTGTTAAAGTTGATAATATGCTGCTTTACTTCACGCAGAAAGAACATCGGGCTAGTAAATGAAGGTTGTTGTAGCGACAGCAGACACATTTTTTCTAGTTCATGTTGTCTGTGAGTGAAAACAGCTTGTGGTTAGAAAACAACTCTGTGTTCTTCTTCTAACAAAATATTTTGCAAAGCGTGTTAAGACTGCATTTGTCATTCGGTTAAGTATTGTTGCACTTGGCTACTAATTGACTGCTGTAAACTTTAGAAATTGTTGCTGTATGATTCATTTCAATGCACTCTTTTTAAAATATTGGAACTTTAAGTGAAATTCATATGCAGTAAAGTTAGCACCATACGTTTCTATGTCTAACGTTTCACTGCAGGTTTTCTCTTTTTTAATCCTTTCAGACAGATAACGGTGCTGAAGGTCGCTGTGTTCCTGGATAGTAATTATAATTGATTTTCATTGCTATCACCGGGCAGTCAGACTGGTTTACCGTTTCATTACATTTTTCCTTTTCAACCTTCTGTTTTGTTCAGACCTCTCAGTAACAAGTGACACATTTTTCCTGCGTATGACACTTTTCATCAACAAGGAAGCTGTCAGAGCGGTTTCCTGAAGCAATTCCTTTTTTTCCACCATCAAAGAAATGTGTCAATTTAGTTTTTTTCCACCCAGAACCTTTGGTGCGTGTCCTCCCCTCTCGCCTCTCGCCTCTCTCCTCTCCTCTCCTCTCCTCTCCTCTCTCCTCTCCTCTCTCCTTTCCTCTCACCTCTCTCCTCCTCTCCTTTCCTCTCTCCTCTCCTCTCTCCTCTCTCGTTCTACAGCTTCACTTTAATACTCTGTAACAAGAAAAATGCTACATCATAATATTTGTAAGAAGTTATTCCAGTGAGCTATTATGAAGCGTCCTGTATAAAGAGCTGGACTCACAAACATCAGCCTCTTCCCGCTTTGTTTCTTTTGGTATTTGTAAATCAAAAAGCAGCGAGAGAGTTTGTTGACGTCACCTCTCAGGATTTATGCAAAATCCGCCACATGGAGGTTACTTAATACTTTAAACATGGACTCTTGCATTGTGCTTCCTTTCTTCTGTTCCATGCTAATCATCACATTATGCTCAGAGCCCCCTATTACCCAACACTCCACATGCCTCCACACATGAAATCATGCTTAAGTGGAAAAAGGTTCAGTAATGCTCCCACATGTTTCTGCTGCCACGTGACACCCATACTTCTAGCCCCTCGTTCTTCTTTATTTTAAGCTTAATTTCCAGCTCAGTGGGAGACTGAGTCAAGACTGGCTCCATGCCAGCGTGTGACGTTTTCAGCCAGAAGGCTGTGTGTTTAATTACATTGCAAATTCTTTCCCCTGTAATTTGTTTAGAAGACATTTTTGCTGGAGCTTTTAGAGAAATTACACTGCATATTTTCAGTATCTCACCTGAGCAGAGTGCTTTGCAGAACGATTAAACAAATAGGTTTCAACAGGAGAATGTTTAGAAAGCCGATGAGATTTAATTACACGCGAGCAACAATAAAGGAGTTGTTACTTTATGAAATTACGTTAGAGGTTTTGTGTTTCTGTGCAGAGAAACAAGTTCAGTAAGGTTTCAGGGAATGATGCTGCTGAAGAATCAGATAAAACTGTGGATGTGGTTTCTCTTTAACAAGTCCTCTTGTGCCAAGTTTTGTTTTTGAATTACATTTTTAATATGACATCATTATTGCAGGGGACTGCAGATCCAAACGGACTCCAACTCTGGCAAAGAGCATCAAATGGCAGTAATTTTCATACAAAATGAGTTTTTTAAAAAGCTGTGGTGTCATGTGACACGGGGGGAGTCATTACAGAGGTGAAAAAACTAAAATGAGAAAGGAGTAAAAAACATTTCCCAGAGGCTCTGAGCACCACACAATCATCAAGTTCGTTAAATTCAATTTCTTTTATTTTTTTATTATTACATTCACTTAGATCTTTACTTTTAAATTACTTTTTAATGAGAGCTTTCTATATTTTAATCCTTACCAGCACCGAGACCTGAATAATGTCATCTCGTTCTGTCATTTGGTCTTATGATGAATGACAATAAAGAACTTTCAACTGAGAAGTGTTAATCCCATAATGCACGGTGCACTCAGGAGTACCTGTCCAGTACGGATGGATGGATTGTCTGAGATTTGCACCGAATTTCTCTTTTTTCCTATGTTTGTCACATGCATACCCTCCAAATCAAAACATGCATATGATATTTCTTCTGGTGTTTAAGTTTGAGGTTCAAAGCCATCTCCACTGTGATTGTGCTGTAGAAACAGGTAAAGGTATTTACTTATTGAAGTCCAGGCTCTGGCTGCTGGGCTGGGGGCCAGCGTACACTCGTCTTTAACACCGCTCTGGGTTCTTCACTAGCTTTGTGTTAGCATGCTGTCTGTGCAGATACTTATATTTGCAGTACAATGCAGTTATTTCATGCATTTTGAACTTCACCATCACACTTTTGTCCTTCTGTGCAATAATAACAAAAGTATCATATTTCATTCCCGATTGTATACAAGTGCACAGGAAGTGTTTTTTTCTTCTAAGCTTTCATTGTGCAGATAATTGAAGGACCCATGCTTGTATTAACATCATTGTAGCTGTGATGTCCATTACCACTACAGAACACAACGCTGCAACATGTAACTAGTTAATGGCCTAGTGTGTTGCATTAGAGCCGTTCTTTTTGTGTCATCGCTGTTATGCAAGTCTTGTTGAGATCGGGTTTCCTCACTGCAGAAAGAATGCTTAACGAGGATCAGATGTAAGTTGGAATAATTTCGCATTTACTTGGTACCAAAGAAAGCTGGTGCAACAGCACATCTTTACAGTTCTGACATTGTTCTCCCACCGAGATCATTTTCAGACAGATATTCCTCTTTATTCATTCAGTACCTTCTAGTCTTCTAGCCCAGCTTTCTGACTTTTCATGAAGCAATGAATAGCTCTGCATGTTTTGCATCAAGAATTTCCATGAATGTATAGCAGTTCAGTTCAATTCAGTTTTATTTATATAGCACCGAATCACAATAACGAGACTCTTTAAATTGTAAGGTTAACAACAAAAGAGAGAAACGCATTTGACGGAAGTGGGTAAGAAAAACTCTGAGCCAGGCTCGGGGAGGGGCGGCATCTGCTGTGGGAGAGGGAGACGGGACGAAAGTCACACTGAGATATGCGATGTAAAGAAAACAAGTGGGCAGCTCACGTACGTGCAGTGTTTCCTGACATGCACTCTGCAGCCTTTACAAGCAGAAAACGTGAATCTCTCGGCTGTCGTTTACAAATGAAACCTGACCCGCTTCAATGAGGCGTGCACATGTCAACAATAGCCCTGTTAAAGCATCATTACACCACTCTCATTCATTCAGGTGCACTTAGCTTATACCGCCAACTCTCTGCCACACACACACACACATTAACACACTCACATCCACTCTTGTGGTGTACTGTACTGTATATGGAAGCTATTAAGAACTTAAGCAGGGGTCCACCATTATCATCACAGCATGCAACTGGAGCTGAACTGGACCAAAATGCTAGAGCGCGAGATAACAGCCTAGCTGTGACGTAGAAAGCGGGTTGATGGGTTCATGCTCTGTGGACACGATAGTGGAGAGAAGTTTGTGTCTTTGCACTAGTACTGTAAATACTGTACGTCACCAAACTTATGAAACACAGTCAGAAAGTTGCGAGGAAGTGAAAGACACAAGGTGATGGCATTAAAGGAGAAATTGTCCAAATTTACGTTAGCGCAATTTCTTTAGGTGCAGCTTGTTTACTGAAAGAAATTAAAATTTTAGCATTGAGTTTTAGTGTATTCTGTGTGTTTTTAACAAGAGCTGTTTAAAACGGCAACCAGTAGTTCAGAGGTTTAAGTTGAACCTCAATGTGCTAACAGAAGGTTTGAAGACAGACGACTGGAATGAGAGGAAGGACTGTGAGCAGGAGAATGTGAAGTAAAAGATATTTGAAAGTAGAAGAGGTATTAAACAGAACAAAGAAAGCAGAAGGAGAGGAATAGAGGAAGTGAAAGAGGGAGGGATGTTGACCAGATGCCCCCTAAATGATTCAGTTTTGTTGTTCTCTGGTTCTCTGGCGGCAGCTCCTATCAGCCATCAGCATCCAGCATCACAGACACAAAACATGTTCCTTTCCTGACTTCGTTGCTGCCTTGTCTGCTCTGTCTCGTGCTCTCTCTTAAGTAAAACAAAAACCTCTGAAATCCTTTCAGATGTGATATTTCAGGCTATGATTGGTTTAAATGTAACTCCTGGTTTGGTTTGAATAACCAAATATTTTTTGTTTATTGCTTTAACCATCAAGGCAACATCATAACTTTCCGTCCATCCTGAAATTTCCAAAGATTTCTTCCCGTTTTAATCTGTAACACATGTATTATGTCTCATTCTGCCTGTAGGTGGCGCTAGTTTTCCCTAACAATGACCCCGCCTCCTTCATGACAGCCTTCTATGGCTGCCTGCTGGCTGAGGTGGTTCCTGTGCCAATAGAAGTACCGCTGACCAGGAAGGTAAGAGGAAAACCGTCTAATTAAAATTTAAGGAATAGTGAAAAATATGTGGGCGTTAAATATTACTATATGGTGAAAAGTATTTTGTAATATTAAAAAAAAGGCAAAACACCAGCCAGCAAACTGCAGTTTAATACAAGTAGAAGAAACCTTAATACTAATTTACATAAAACTGGATATAAACTGTTTTTATTAAAAAGAAATGGAAGCAGTATCCTTAATAAAACAGTAACTTTTATTATTTTTTGCACCCATGCTTGTTTTATTTAATAGTGCAGTCCTCAATTTTTCTTAGTATGGACGGTTCTGAAGACTGTAAAGCTGTTTAAGGGTCAGGTCATTGATGTAGTAGTTTTTTTGGCTGTTGCAGTATTTTCTGTTCAGACGGTGATTGTTGAAAAGGTGCGATGTGATTTCCAATGTTTGTGTGGCCAATAGCAGTGTTAACGGGCCACCGTGACTACAGGCTTCCTCGATGATTAATGGCGTCACGTTCGGGGATCTAGTTCAGAATTCAGGGAGCGTTCGTGGACCTTTAGTGCCACGTCTCCTCAACAGCATCTAACAAAAAGGAGGCTGTAAACTAATCATGGGGTTGAAGGTTGGATAACCACCCCCTCCACATGTTTTGCTCAAGTTCAAGTCGATCCTGACAGGAGGTTTTGGATTTCTTCATTGCTTCATAGCTGGTGTAAGAGTCCAGGTTACTGCATGCATTGATTTCAAACAGCAAAAGTGATTGACTTGTTCTAATAAAATCTTCTTAGCTTTAGCAGTTCATCAAGTAGGAAATGTGACGCACACCATTTGTTTTTTGCTGTACTTTCACTGCATCGGTGGTGCTGGTGCACTGTCTTCAGGCACAGGATGTTTGCATATAAAGGCCACAACAAAGCTCAATGTCTTGGCTGCTGCTCAACAAGAAAAGGATCCATGCCCGAGCTGAACTGTAGGTAACTGGATTACCAGTCTGCAGTGCTCAGTTATCAGGTACCTTGCAGTTTGTTTCGAATCTCTTAGATTACCAAATACCCAAGAAAATAAGAATAATTCACACAGGTTCAGACATGCTCTGCTTTATATCATGAGGAGGGGATTGGTCATTAAAGGTTGACAATGAGGAGTTTCTATTGTTGGAAGAACAATTTGATAACATTTCTATTTAAATGTCGTCTTATTTTCTGAAGTGAAACTGCATGAGCAGGTTGAACAGAGGACGTGCAGCAGAGTCGTGCAGAGCTAATTCACACCAGTCAGTGGAGCTAATGCAACACTGGGGGGGATAGCACTGAAAACATGAGTCATTGGAAGGCACTTTGTGATTCAACACAGAGGCCGCTGAGCTTTGAGCTGAGGTGTAATGAGAGCCAAATGTCTCTGAAGAAGCGACTGCGCTGCTGCTGCCGTACATTTGTTTGAGTCATCGTTTGGACTGAGCGTAGCTCCGCATTGTAATATCCTCTGGGAGGAACCAGGAGGGCTGGTGTGAGTCTCGTAGTCAGTGTGGATTTCTGATGATCAGCCTAGTGATCACTTCACTACACCTTCCTGTCAGGCTGATTGTTTACAGAGAAGCAGGTAAATTATGATGTGCATCGAATCTGCAGTGAGCAACGAGGAAACAGCAGCAGGAACCGACAGAAACGCCATGTTTCCATCGTGTTTTCCCACACGGTTTTCCATCTTCTCACGTTGACTGTTGCTGTTTTATTTCATTAGCAATGTTTCTATTGCACCCAGCGAGAGCTGTTTATCTCACTGTGGCAACACCTACACTTACTAATTAGCATTTTAAAGTTTGCTATTCAGTGCTTAACCAGGAAGAGAGGACTCCCGAGATCTGAGATCTCCTTTGTGCTTTGTCCAACTTAGGCAGCAGCTTAATCGGCATTGGTTGCATCATGAAAGATGAACCTTATATACTTACTTTGAGGCTAAATCTCAGATAAAGGTATGAATATTGTGTCTAACAGAGAAGGCAAAGAGCAGACGTAACATTTGCAGACTGATGTAACTGCCTCAGAGTCGTTAAAAGCAGCTTGATTTCAAGCAGAGGAAGCAGTGAGCTTTAGGGGAAGGTAAAAGAAATCATTCTTGGGAGTTTCAGGAATAATTTCTTATATGTAGAAATTAGTTTGTAATATCACAGTTGAACCAGCGAACCTGACAATTTCACATAATCAGCACTGTAGATTTCCCCTTTCATGACTCTTATAGAACAGAGAAGCTGATGATGACCACAAAGCACTTACACATTGATTCCAATCCTGCTGATGAATCACAGATCAATGGTCTTTGTCTCTCTGCAGGACGCCGGCAGTCAGCAGATTGGGTTTCTGTTGGGGAGCTGTGGAGTGACTGTAGCTCTGACCAGTGACGCCTGCCATAAAGGGTTACCCAAGAGTCCCACTGGAGAGATCCCACAGTTTAAAGGTCAGAGGCACATGAAATTTATTCGTAAAAACATCCATACATGCATCTTTAATCCTCATACAAACACAAGTGTTGAATAAATCTAGACTGCAGTGGGGATTGTAGTTTAGAAATAAAATCAGCGTCCGTCTTTAGAAATATGCAGAAAAACTGCAACTTTTAACCGAAACCATTAAAAATCTTTAACCTGCTTTTTAGGACAAGTTCTGCTCAAATTTGAGTTTTTCAAATGCGTCATTATTTTAAAGAATCCATTTAGAAAGCAACTGTATTCAAATAATTTTAAAAAGACATCGGGACAACCTAAAGTTGTTAGGCAGTGGTGTCAAACAGAAGGCCCGGGGACCAGAGTTGGCCCTCCAACGAATTCAATCCGACTTCTCTGTATTTTTACAGCTTTTCTTACTAATAAAATCCTCCCTCATGGCCATGGACTAAAGTAATTAAATAATAGATAAACAATTGATTGTTAATTAATGTGTAATTTCATACATTTATCTCTTAAAGCTTAAACCCAAAGAGTCGTCCTGACAGATTTTTTTCTTTACTACATCACTATTTCTTTATCATCGAGAAAACAACTGAGACATAGTATTAAGACGACACTTTGCTTTATATATATG
The DNA here is from genome assembly GCF_041146795.1 of Maylandia zebra. Lineage (NCBI taxonomy): Eukaryota > Metazoa > Chordata > Actinopteri > Cichliformes > Cichlidae > Maylandia > Maylandia zebra. The sequence goes on from NC_135184.1 coordinate 5,377,810, forward strand.
AAGATAGCTGAAGGATTCGATGTGTAAGTAAATGTCTTTACAGATTGACCCACTTAAGGCCAAAGTGGGCAACTGGTTTGACATCCCTGATTTAAGGCAAACATGAGGCCTGCAGGTCAGCTGTGTCAGGGTTTCACTTTTTCTGTTAACTGTTTGATCTGATTTCTGCTGTGTGTGACATGTAAATGAATTAAATCCAGATGTGTTTGGGTCTGGATGTGATTGTCATTTTTCATTGTGGCCCTCGGTGAAATTGAGTTTGACACCCCTGCAGGGAGGTGGGACAATCCATTCAAACAAAGCACATCGTGAAGGTAAAAGTGCATCCTCTGCCAAAGCTGCCAAAAAGCTCCTTTTTGCAGTTTTAAAGAAAGTGGTCCATGTTTTGTTGCTTTGCTCCAAATCTCCACTAGATTTATGAAATGATCCTCAGTGATTTTTAGTATAATCTCACTGGCAAACAGACGAGCCGAGCAAACTCTCTGTGAGCAATCACAAAATTCCCTCTCAGCTCTTTCCATTTCTTGAGCCGCAAATCCACAAAAAATAACCATAACCTTTATTTAAATCACAAATTCGAATCTTAATCCACCAGCAGACTCTTGCAATTATCAGGACTGAACATGATGTCCTGACAATGCGGCGTTTAAAACTTTCAAACTGGCTGAACGAGACTGCAGACAAACACGTGGTTCAGAGTTCAGAGCGTGGTCCCGCTGTTCAGTTGGATAAATGGACAGACTGATGACTGCAGACGGCTGGGTTTGAGTAATGGATGACAAGGAGACAGAGAGAGAGAGTCAGAGAAGTGGTAATGCAAGTCGATAGCAGAATAACTGACACGACTGAGGGAAGAGAAAAATGGATGCAAGTCATGTGATAGATGGAGGAAAAAGAGACGTTAGCGGTGAACAAAAAGAGAGAATCTCCTGCTGATTAATAACCACTGTTTGCTTTGCAGTAATGGATGTATAAATAGCAACATCATGCTAGCAGATTTATTGCTCCTTATTCAGCCTGGATTTAGTGTGTGTGTGTCATTAAAGTGGAGTGCTCCCCTTATTGATCAGCAGGCTATAAGCTCATCTCGTTCTGATTGTTTCTTCTGTCTCGCTCCCCTGCAGAATCAGCAGCAGTAAATTCAGGCATTAACAGCCTTCATGTACTCGGCAATCTGCATTCACTCGTTTTCATCCGTGCAACAGCTCAGCACGGAGAAAAACATCCTCATAATAATAATAATTTGTCTTTGTGAGGGCGCCAGTCGCTCTTGCAGCACAGTTTTCACACGTTATTGTTTTGCTTATATTCACAAACGGGTGCGATTGCGACTCAGCGTTAAAGGTTGGTAATTTGATCTGCGTCTCATCCAGGATGCCAGAATGAATCACACACTGACTCTGAGTTTATGTCTCTTTGAATTAAAGCATCTGCAAAGACAATTAAGAGATGAGGTGCAGCAGAGTAATGAGACGTGAACTGAGAAACTTTTTGTTTGTTTGTTTTATGACTTCAGTCTCAAACAAACTCTGTGATAGTTGTCAGTTGTTCCAAGTTATTATTCAGCATTCTCAGTTTTCCATGACTCAATGAATAAGGCTCAGTTTGCAGCCCACACTGTAACTCACTACATACATGTGTGGGTGGACGTCACATATTGGTTTGTGCGGTGTTGACGTTAGCCACGTTAGCTTATGCTACAGTAACACAGTAGTGACTGGAGACCACAGAGTGGACTGCGACCAATCACAGTCAGCTGCCGTCTTCAAATCGACTTTGGTGCATCGAGATGGTGATAAATTAGCAATAAGATGGAATCATTCTGCTGTTAGTTCTCATTAAGTTCACATTAACTGCTTGTACCTCATACATTTATACATTTTTCCATTAAATTCTCAAAGTGACGACGATTTAACTGCACAATGCACTCAGTAACTTACTGTTATTATATAGAGATATAACCAGAACACTAATCTGTCTGTTTGGTAGTTGGGGTTTGGTCCACCAGGGCCTCCGCTCCTGGACACATTGCCCGACCCCTACGGCACCTGCTGCAGGACATGGGCTTACAGGAGGATGGGCCCATGTCCCTTTTTCGGGCTGTACCTGGCCAGGCTCCATGGACTAAGGCTCAGCCACCAGATGGTCGCCCTCGGGCACCCTCCCCAGGCCTGGCTCCAGGGCGGGGCCCCAGTAACACTATCCCGGGCAGGGTGAACTGTTCCCTCGATGGTCTTGTCATAGGGGTCTCTTGAATCGCTCTTTTCCTGGTCCCTCACCCAGGACCAGTTTGCCACAGGTGACCCTACCAGGGGACAAAAGCCCCCCGACAACATAGCCCCTGGGATCCCTGGGACACAGATACCCCTCCACCATGATAAGGTAGTGATTCATGGAAGAGTTGATGTGGTTCGGGCATCTGACAAGGATGCCTCCTGGGCGCCTCCTGGGTGAGGTGTTCCAGGCATGTCCCACTGGGGGAGGCCTTGGAGCAGACCCAGGACACGCTGAAGGGATTATATCTCTCGGCTGGCCTGGGAATGCCTTGGCGGTGTTCCCCTGGGCAAGCTGGAGGAGGTGGCCAGGGAGAGTGAGGTCTGGTCTTCTCTGCTTAGGCTGCTGCCCCTGTGACCCGCCCCCAGAAGAAGATCGATGGATAATTTGTCTGCATTTTTATACTTGTTGTCTTCGTGTAAATAAAACCTTGTTGCACTGTCAGCAGCTGTTGCAGCAAAGCAGTGAAGTCCAAAGTTTCAGTTCTGTCGAAGAGAAAAATCTAAAAGCATTCATGTTGCTTTCTGTTCCTTTTCATAGTCAAATAATAGAATAAAGTTAATGTTTTTCTAAAAAAAAAAAAAGGCTAAGTGGAGTAAAATAATCCTTCAACCAGCAACACGTGAACGTTAAAGGGATGTTTGTTTTGTCTCCATGGGCGTTCAGGCTGGCCGAAGGTGATGTGGTTCGTCACGGAGTCCAAACACCTCTCCAAACCACCCCGAGACTGGTTCCCACACATCAAGGAAGCCAATCAGGACACTGCCTACATCGAGGTAACTCAAACGATGACAGAAACACAGATGCATGTTCTCGTCAGGCCATCAAAACATTTCCACCCGTGTTGTTTCAGTCGTGAAATCAATGCTGCTACATGTCCTCCAGCTTAGAATCTCACCACAGCTCGGTGGACGCTTCGCCGCTCAATCCTGTCGTCCTGTCTGATTGATTTGAATCTAACGTCTCTAGTAATTGCACGGGCAGCCAGGTGAAATGTCTCCCTGATTGCTCTGCAGCTTGAAAAAGGCTTAAAGGAAAATGATTAAAGAAAACGGACGATTGAAAAATGACCTTTCATTTTTAACAGAAGCCACGAATCAGTCGAGATGGGCGAAAGTATTGCGGTGCACTTTATAGTGGCTTAAAAAGAAATGTTAGTTTTTCAGTGACATTAAAAAAGAAAAATGTTACGACTCAAAATGATTCATAGCTTTAAAAGCGACCAATAATGTGCGTTTGTCCGACTGATGTCAGACTTTTCAGACAAAGAAAGAAGAAAAGTGTACTTTATTGGTCCCCGTGGGGAAAATCCCTCTCTGCATTTAACCCATTCACTCAGTGAAGCAGTGGGCAGCCACTGGGCGCCCGGGGAGCAGTGTGTAGGGACGGTACCTTGCTCAGGGGTACCTCAGGGTAGTTGTTCAGGGGAATCGAACCCCCGACCTTCTGATCATGGGGCCACCACTCTACCTACTGAGCTATCCCTGCCCTTATTAGATCTTATTTTGTGCAGACTCTCACTGATTACTGTCACTGCACAGCACTCAGACATCATTTAGGTTTTTGGGAAGTTAGTGTAAAAAAAAAAAAAAGCCTTAAATTTAACAATCAATATTTTTAAAAATTGCTTATTGGCTGAGCTGCAGACACTAATTTGACTCCACTAAAAAACTGAAACGTGGACGTGGATGTTCTGGGTCTCGTAGATACTTTAAGTAAACACAGTCTGTAAATAAAAGATGGGGGAAAAAGTCTGTGGGGGAAGCGGTCGTTCGAGGAACTGCAGTTTTTGGTGCTTCCACTCTGGCTCTCGTTCGTGCTTGGAAGAAGCACACGTGGAATTTTTGTGTATCGACGATCGTCACGCACGCGGGAACAAACCGCCTCGTCACTCTGCTTCTGTTTCTGTCTGTCCAGTATAAGACGTGTAAGGACGGCAGCGTCCTCGGAGTGACGGTGATGAGGATAGCGATGCTCACGCACTGCCAGGCCATCACACAGTCCTGCTCATACACAGAAGGTAGTACACACATTTACTCTTGTTGATTAAACCTCTGAACAGCGCTGCTGTCCTGCTACGGTCGGCTGTTTCTCTCCGACGCTCTGATGTTGAAGTTTGACTTGCTCTGTTTCTGTTTCTCAGCTGAGACCATTGTGAATGTACTAGACTTCAAGAAGGATGTAGGACTGTGGCACGCCATCCAGACAGTAAGAAAACTTTTGTATGAAACTACAATTCCAAGACGATAGTTTTGTTAAACAAACTCTTTGCCTCAAATATGAATTTACTTAAAAAAAATGTAATTACAGTTAAAAAGCTAGTTTGTGCCCCAGAACTTAACACATATAACATACATGACGTGAGACATGCTCTGTAAAATCTACTTAAATTACTAAAAGTTCCCAGTTCACAGTGTTTATTGCAGTTGTTATATGAATTAATTTTAAATGTATATATTTACTGCCCAGTTACACTTTCCTCCGCCTCCTGGTGCTGAAGTTCTGCATCTTAACCCGTTTCGATCCACCACACGTGCACATATTCAGTCCAGCTGTGATTATAAATACCAGTTCTCCACCCAGTCTGGCTTTAATGTGCACCTCGAAGTCTTAGCCAGACTAAAATGAAGCCAAATCTGACACCATCCGGGTACCAGAGGCAGAACAAACCTGAGCGCGCTGACTTTTGGCCTCAGTTCGCTCAGTTCAGCGGCTCTCTGCCGTCAGATTAATGCAGTGCGGTAAAGGAAGCAGCATTTCTTTCCGAGCTGCGGTGGAGTGTAACGTGCCTTTGAGAAGAAAATACTCAGGTCAAGTACTCACGTACAGTATGTGAGTAAATCTGAGCTGAAAATAATCAGCTTTCTGTCCGTTTCACTTCTTTAACTCTGCACATCTTCATCTCTGTTAATGTGTCTCTGTGTGCGTCTGTCAGAGTGTGATGAACATGATGCACGTCATCAGTATTCCCTACGCCCTCATGAAGGTCAACCCGCTGTCCTGGATCCAAAAAGTCTGCCAGTACAAAGGTGACATAACATATCTGATGAGTCTCCTTCTGTTTGAAATGACAAATTCAGTAATTTAACCGGCGATGTTTTATTTCCAGCTAAGGTGGCCTGTGTGAAGTCGCGGGATATGCACTGGGCTCTGGTGGCCCACCGGGATCAGCGGGATGTCAATCTGAGCTCCCTGCGGATGCTTGTGGTGGCTGATGGTTCAAATCCCTGTAAGCTAACAGTCTTTTTAATATATGTTTAAAGTGTCTCCTTTACCTGCTAAATATCCAACTCACATTTATTTGTACACTGATAATGTTTAGTGATGTAAGATTGGTTTTTTAGGAGTTGGGAGCTTCACTGTTAGTGTCCAAGGTCAAAGTTGACCTTCAGAAGAAATATCTAGAAGCCACATCAAACAAAAGGGCATGAAAAACATCATAAAACATCAAAGTTAGTGTAGGCCTTACCCTGTGTTCTCTGAGCGCTCTTATTCCAGATATGTTTTAGTGGGTTCAGATCAAATGACTGATGAGCTGAAGAGGCATTTCCCCTAAAACATTGCTGCTGGATTGTTCGTGTACTCACACCTGCAGGGCCCTGTTTAAGTGTTCAGTGTATCCAAGTTACCTGAAAAACATTTCTTTATTTAGATCCTTTTCAAAAAAGTTAACAAGAGATGCGTAAAAGGTTACATTTGGAGCTGTGACTGGTTTATTTTATTGGTTAGTTTCTAAAAGCTTAGAAATGAAGAAGTAATCGTTAAAACCAGCAATGAGCCGCCTCTGCTTTCGCAAAAAGCCTTTAAGTGTTTGATTGTCTCTCAGGGTCGATCTCGTCTTGTGACGCCTTCCTCAACGTCTTCCAGACGAAAGGTTTGAAGCCGGAGGTCATCTGCCCGTGTGCCAGCTCCCCCGAGGCGCTGACTGTGGCTATACGCAGGTACACACATTCACACAAACACACACTCTTTTCAGCTGTATTCACCACAAGACACACAGATATAATTAGTACAAATTTATTTGCTTTCTAGCATTTAAAGACAAACTTTTAGCGAGATATTTCTACTTTATAATGGCTTTAACCTCCTTCCACTGTCCTTTTTTACTATTTTATGACCTTAAATTTACAGTTTCATAGGTTTTAAAACACTAAACTTACACTTCCACCTCTTTAATCATCCAGTCTGTAGTTTAACATCTGAACGCCACATTTACAGTCAGAGCAGCTGCCAGTCACATGTTGGCTTTTCATTTTTTTATTGATTAAAACACTTTGAGGCTGAGTGTTTGCATCTCTGCTTCTGTGTGCTAATAAAGAGCTTTTCCTCGCTGGGTGTGGGGGATTATGAGCTCTGTGTTTAGAGGAAAACCTTTAAACTTCACTCACACACATGTTTATATGGTATTTGTGAGGACCTTCACTGCAGTTCTTAGCCTCTAATCCTCACTTCAGCCTAAACTTAATTACCCTTAAAATGTCCTGGTAATGACTGGGGACAGAGTAAGTGCTCTCCTCCCTAAACTGTCCACACTTTCTAAAAACACCCGAACTTTCCAAAAACACTGAAGTTGCTTCCTCTTTTCTAAAAAGACGTGTCGCTGTCCTCACGTCGCTGAAGTATTTTGACTTTGTTAAAGTACTGCAACGTTTAAATTGCACTTCCTAAAACTTCTTCTTCTTCCATTAATGTGCTTGAATTATGAAAATGTCTTCAGCCTCCAAAGAGGTCCAGTCTTTCAAAAATGGCCCCAAATGTAACCGTTTTTGAAAATGTCAGTTTTCCAAAATAACTTTTACTGCCTCCATAATTTAAACAGTCTCCTGACTCTAGAAATGTTTCCATCAATGCTGTTGTGTCATAAATATATCATTTATTTTCATGATATTTTGATTTTCAGGTTATTTCCCTGGACTGTCTTTACTTCCCCAAGACGTGTCTGGACTCTAAAACTAATTTGTAGCTACTTACTTCTTACACACACTTATTTCTGATAAATGTTGTGTTCTCCCTCCTGCAGGCCGCTGGAGGAGGGCACCACCCCTCCTGGTCGCGGCATCCTGTCCATGCAGGGTCTGAGTCACGGCGTGATCCGGGTCGACTCGGAGGAGAAGCTGTCGGTGCTCACGCTGCAGGACGTCGGCTCCGTCATGCCCGGAGGTGAGACAGATGTCCAAAAAGCAGAGTTTGAACCGAGCACTGCTGAAGTTGTGAGACTTTTTTTAATGTATATATATAATTTACGTTTGTCCGCTAAAGCCAAAGAGTAGTCTGCTTTCAGCATGATGCCGTCATGACTCTGAGCGATTGTTTACTTTATTTTTACATCTATCGAACCTGCGCAAGACTTTTGCTTGTTTTGTTTATTTACTGCATGATTTCAGGATTTGTTTTTAAGGAGTTATATATGTTTTTGGTATTGATGCACTTAATTAAGACCTTAAAGGTGGAGTTAAGGTCATTAAGGTCAAAAAAGAGACTCACTGTTGTCCTTATTTCTGACTTACTTCATTCTGCAGGTAAGAATCACGAAATTAGTCAACAAGAGAAAACGGTTTCCTTTCCCTGATGGGAGACGGAGTATTTCCTCCGTGCATGGGAGATGGAGGAGGAAATACCTGCCTTACAAATACCTGATTTGAAGTCTGGGAATAGTTAAAACTTTTATTTTAACTTTGCTGTAAGACGACACTGTAACCAGTAAGAAAGGATTTCCCAGAGCGTCTGTCTTTCTGCCTGTAGGTCTGATGTGTGTAGTGAAGCTCGAAGGTGTTCCCCAGCTCTGTAAAACAGACGAGATCGGAGAGATGTGCGTTTGTACTGTTGCCACGGGGACCTCCTATTACGGCCTGGCCGGTATGACCAAGAACACGTTCGAGGTGAGAGCGTGAATGCTTCGGTTGTTTATTTATCTTGTGTGCGTTTTGTTTACATGTCGTGTCTTTAAAACCTCTGCAGGTCTTTCCCGTGTCCAACAACGGCACTCCCATCAGCGAGTTCCCCTTCACCAGGACCGGCCTGCTGGGATTCATCGGACCTGCAGGTCTGATCTTTGTTGCTGGGAAGATGGACGGTCTGATGGTGGTCGGTGGGCGTCGGCACAATGCTGACGACATTGTTGCTACGGCGCTGGCTGTGGAGCCCATGAAGTTCGTTTACAGAGGACGGTAAGCGTTAATATTGCTTTAATTTCTAAGCAGGTTGTTTCTCGTTATTGTGGAGCTTGTGTTTAATTTAGAAAAGGGAGATGTGGTTCAAACACATTAACGCAGCAGCGCCACTATAAATCCGCCCCTTCACAAATATTATAAGCTGCTGATTGGACTTTATGGTCATTTTGGTGGCTGGCTGTGTGGAGCGCAGTTAAACTGCATGCAATGAAATGTGCTAATTCTGTGTGTTCTGCAGGATAGCAGTGTTTTCCATCACGGTGCTCCATGATGAGAGGATCGTGGTCGTGGCTGAGCAGCGGCCGGACTCGACTGAGGAGGACAGCTTTCAGTGGATGAGTCGAGTTTTGCAGGTATGCTCATATTTCAGACAGGATTGTCATTTCCTGCTGCAGTAGTTTGATTTTGGCTGCCTGGCTCTGTACTCGTACCTCTCTCCATTATGATTATGATTCTCGATCAGGTATCAGTGGCAAAGGGCTCATCTGCAGGGATATTTATTCAGTTCAGTTCAGTTTTACACTGGTTGCTATTGAGAGAGCTACTGTAACATGAAGTAAACTAGCAGGACTTAATCCCTGTGATGCCAGTTTTCCATTGTACAACAAAGAACTGTTGAGAGAGTTGACACGACTAAAAATGAGTCATCTCTGACAGATTTAGAAGCAAATTTGGAAAAGAAGAGCGTATAATCCTAGCTATGGTGGTTGCTATAGAGCAGGGGTGGGGAACTTCAGGCCTCGAGTGCCGGTGTCCTGCAGGTCTTACATCTCACCCTGGGTCAACACACCTGAATCAAAGGATTAGTTCATTACCAGGACTCTGGAGAACTTCAAGACATGTTGAGGAGGTAATTTAGTCATTTAAATCAGCTGTGTTGGATCAAGGACACATCTAAAGCCTGCAGGCCCGCGAGGCCTGGAGTTCCCCCACCCCTGCTATAGAACAAACCTTTTATTTAGACTGCCTAACTGCATCTGTACCCCATGTGGCTAACCGGCATGTTATGTTCTTTTACATGTTTGTGTAAAAGAAAGAAAGAAAAAAATTGTATATACTGATTTTAAATAATATCAACAATTATCAATAAAAAAACAATATGGTCGGTAGAGCATTGATTAGATAATTCACCTATTTAAATATACTTGAAAAGCTCGGGACACCATTCATCTGTAGTGAGTGTACTCAGACAGCAAAGTGACTCCGGACTACACCCACTCCCACTAAAAGTGTATATATCCACGTACACTGACAGTACACTGTTAACCTCAGCTGACAATGATGTGTGAGAAGTGTCCATGTGTGTTTACTCTGGAGCAGGCTGTAAAACTTTGTGGAAGGACTCTGGTAAAATTAGACGACTTAGTGAAGCTCATTTCTGTCTGATGACAACATTTTTTCTGTTAAATAACCTCAAAGAGTTACTGAGTACTTTTTAACCTGTAATTCTGAGAATTCTGTTGTCAAAAAGTATCTGTGAGCTGTTTTTACCATTAGCCATGAATGACTGATGGGATATTGTCGTCAACCCACTGGGTTCGGTAGTGTGGACACCCAAGTTTGTGAATGCGATAACTTGAAAACGAGCCAACGTAGGATTTTGGAGTTCAAAATCTAAAAATCTAACACAACTTGTCTTTTTGTCTTTTCATCAGAAGCTGGAAAACTGCAGAATAGAACCAGCCTGGTCCTTTAACACAGCAGACACATTTTAACAGCCCACTTGCTGAAGTGACAAAACAGCTCTCACAGCCTCCTTCACTCCCAGAGTCATATAAACACACACACAGCTTGTGATACTATATTATGCATTCATACTGTATAGATAAAACCTGAGCTCACAGTCTCTGAGCCAGCGTGGCGACTGTGGCAAAGCTATAAAAGCCGTCTGGAGTTTTAACTGCTGCAGTAAAACCATTTCTCTTTATTCCTTCACCGCTGCAGATTCCGCCCGCGTGTTTTTCCATTTGGTTTGTCGGGTTGCAGAAGCAATCAGCGATTTCAAAAGAAGCTGAGATGAAACGATGGAGCAAAAAACGATCAAACACTAATATTATAGTAATCAAAGCAACAGCATAATAATATGATTTATTATCTTAGTTATTACCTTCGATACATTGTTTCATCTATAAATCTAAGCATACCTCTCCCAACACGATGTCTTCCAGGCGATAGACGGTATCCACCAGGTGGGGGTGTACTGCCTGGCTCTGGTCCCCTCCAACACTCTGCCCAAGACTCCACTGGGTGGCATCCACCTGTCCGAGACCAAGCAGCTCTTCCTGGAGGGTGCGCTGCACCCCTGCAACGTGCTCATGTGTCCGCACACCTGCGTAACGAACCTGCCCAAACCCCGGCAGAAGCAGCCAGGTACAGTACGAGGACGAGCGAATACGTGGGAGCACAGTTAAGGGATCCTCGTTATAGAGGCTCTTATAGCTTATAGAACAACTTGATGTCACATATAAACACACTAGATGTCCTTAAGTGGAGTTTTTACACACGCAGGATTACTTTTGTGGGAAAGGAGTGCTTTAAAGAAACCAGTAAGCTTTCTAAGCTGTTTCACTCACTAAATCTGCGTGACTCAAATCAGTGTGAAACATCACAACCCCTCCTGCCTCCTCATCTGAGCTTGAAATGATGGGCAGCATGTCACTGTATGTGAATGTGACTTCTGATAAAATAGCCGAACGCTGGCTTCAGTGATTGGATGTGTTCACCGTTTCCAGCTCAGGCAAGCAGAGGTGTCAACCGGAGTTTAGATGGAACGACCCAAACAAAGAAAAGAGAATCGAAGACAAAAATGTTCCAAGAAAGCACAAATTTAAAAAATCAGCTTCTCAGTTTGGCCGCCCCACTTCCAGGGTCCTGATGTTGTGCGTGCTGACTCACAGTCGGTCTGTCACGGCCCTGTGCGGCGCTCGATTACATCGCAGCCATTGTTGACAGCTGTGCGTTTCCTGCCGTGACAATTCAATCCGTATTTTTGCATTTATACCAGTAATGTTTTTTAACTATCGTTGACTGTAGTCCGATAAAAATGTAGAATCCGTTTATTGTATTTGCTGAATGGGCGGCTTGATTCTGCGTGCAACAATTTCTTGTTCATACCGAGCTCTCGTCCCCGTCTCCCTGCTCCTCCTCCAGAGATCGGTCCTGCGTCTGTGATGGTCGGGAATCTGGTGTCGGGAAAGAGGATCGCCCAGGCCAGCGGCAGGGATCTGGGTCAGATCGAAGACAATGACCAGGCAAGGAAGGTGTGTGTGAGAGGGGGGTCTGCTGGTTTTCTGCATCATCGCCATCATCATAAACATTACACACACAAAGTACACATAATTAGGCATCTGGCTTCATTTCATGGCTTACTCCATTACGACTTATTCTCATTAATAACTCACTCAACAGAAAGTGTTAATGGTACCTTAATGGAGTCCTTGTCTGCCGTGTAAAGCACTGTAAACAACTCTCGCCTAATTTAATTGGTCTAATTAACTTAGTTGTGCTAGTTTTTGAAGCTTACTGAGTTATGTTGAGTTATCCTTACCTTCATCCAACAGACTGAGGAGTGTGTTTGTGCGTACTTGTTTCCTTTTAATAATTTATGGCTTGTTTTTTGAAGTACAGAACACTTTGCATTGGCAAAGCCTCGCAGTGCCCCGTGGGACTATTAATGTTTAACTCTGCTTGTGCTGTGATTGTTATTTCAGTCATTCCAGTCATTTTGTTGAGGCTGTGCGATGTGGTTTCCAGTGTTTGCGTAGCTGACAAAAATGTTAAGGTTTAGCTGTTGTTGGCCACCATGACTGAGGCTCCTGCAGCGCTGAATAACTCCCGGTGAGTGTTCGTGTTCCGGGTCGGTGCCCAGATGTTAATAAAAGCAGCGTTCCTTTAACGCTGCGCAGATGTACGGCTGAGGCTCGTCCGGCTGAGCTGGCTCTGCTTGACTTGAATAAGGGAAGAGATCCTGTATTACTTATATCAGAAGTGAACTTTGGAGCCGGCTAGCAGAGCGGCCGAGAGCTCTGTTCCCCATAATGGCGAGACGGGGCGGTGAGCAGAAGACAAAGACCTAAGGGAGCGAGTGGGAGTGTCAGTGTGGAGTCAGTCGCACAGGTAGGGAGGGGCCAATATGGATGCATTGAAAAGTGGGAAACATTATTTTAAAATATTTTAAATTACTGAATAGAGGACAAGATTTAGGACTCATCAGGCAAGTTGGGGAAAGAAAAAACCTTGCTAAGGAGCAAAATTAGTTTTTCTCTTCCAACTTTAGCATCAGCACCACACTTATAGGGAAACCCCCACTTGTGGTTAAATACCTGGGACTCTACACGAACAACTGAAGAAGCCTCTTGGAGGAGAGGAGAACTGTCCTCATGAACAAAAGGACTCAGGTTATATAAACTGCATTTAACTGTTTTCCTTTGGCATAAGACATTAAGTTCATGTTAGTCATTCTCACTGAATAATTAGTTAGTATAACTCGGCACGCTTAAGTTGTCTTAGATTTTTATTTTATTGTATTTTTAAGAAAAGCCAAATTTTTATATTCCTGGTGGATCCACAGAAGAATGATGAGTTTTGGGGCTTAAAAAAAGCAAACATGGGATTTTTTTATCATCTTTTTTTTTTGCCTGGTATGTTTAAGCATCTGTACAGAAAAACTCAGTGTTATGCAAGAACAGAAAGCGGGCAGCATGCACAAAAGTAAATAAGGAAACCAAAAGAAAACACAGATGAGACAAAATGAGGTGATTTAAATACACAGTAGAGAGACGGAGAGATTAGGAGTGATGAATAGCAGGAGGTGGTGTGCGTTACTGACAGAAGCGATTTTCCTCTCGTCTCTCGTGCTGAAAATGTCATCAGTCAGCAGTGTTGGGAAGGTTACTTTTAAAATGTATTCCGTTACAGAATACATGCCCCAAAATGTATTCTGTAACGTATTCCGTTACGTTACTCAATGAGAGTAACGTATTCTGAATACTTTGGATTACTTAATATATTATCGTGCTTTTTACAACAACGTGAATGTACTATTGCTGTGTGATTTATTACTATTACTGAAGGTCCGCGACTCCGAACTGTAGTAAAGGGACCTCTGACTAATACGGCGGGGTCCCTGTCGGCTCGTAGCCGAAAAATAGCTTTACTTTGTTGTGTGGGTCAACTTTTCTTGCGAGAGACAGAGAGGCGTTGAAAGACTGCTCCAACGGAACTTATTGTTTTCGGAGGAAAACACGAACACGGTGTACAGTCGAGTCTTAATAGCTTACTTACAACTGGGCTCGTCAGGCACTCTTCTTGGCTGCAGTGGTTATTATTATATTTACATGCTTCCAGCTCCCGTTTTTGCTCGATGACAACTCGTACCTTTCCACTCGCCTTTTTCTCCCTCCTCGCGCTCACAGACACATAACGTGTATGGCAGTCCATTCTCCCTGCAACACGGACTACACTGCCCATGATGCTGCATTCTTTAGAGCTATGCTTGTAGCATTCTGCCTGTTAGCTTAGCACAACAACAACAACAAAAAGGCGCTCTCTCACCCAGGAAACACACAGTCGCAGAGAGAGAGAGCGTCACCCTGTAACCATGGCAACCGTAACGCTGCCGCCTGGAACGAAAGAACGTAGCTGTCAAACAAACCCAAACAGTCCTGACCCGCGACAATATGAAACAGGAAAGTACCGCAGTGTAATCCATTTATTTCAACAAAGTAACTGTATTCTGAATACCACCTTTTTAAACGGTAACTGTAACGGAATACAGTTACTCATATTTTGTATTCTAAATACGTAACGGCGGTACATGTATTCCGTTACTCCCCAACACTGTCAGTCAGGCAGCCGGCAGCAGAGAACGCACACTCTGTAGACTCTGATGAAAAGAGACAGGCCCTAAATAATAACAACCACCACCTCCACCGCAGCGCGCTGGGAGGCTGCTGCAGCCTCAGCCTCGCTCTCAACATGCCGCATGTGTGTTTGGATGCCGACAAACAGATGAGATGTCTCCTGTAGTGTGTGTAGATACAGCTGTATTCAAAGGTTACGACACCTATCGACGACTGTCGAGGTGAGGAGAAGTGAAGCCGACATTAAAACACAAGCTTTTCTTTTTGTTTCTTCACTGCACGGTCGTTGCACAGCGTTTGCACAAGTTAAACCGAGAAGACCACAGATAAGTTAACAGGCGTCCATACGCAGGAGGAGCACCAGCATAGAGGCGTTTTCCACAGATATAGAAACACTAGTGCCTTGAGTTCTTGGTTGGTTAAGGCTGCTTATTGAGAAGCTATGCACTAACAATTGATTCACATCAAATTCTAACTTTTTTTGTAATTTTTCTTCTCACAATTTAAATATATTTAATCTCAAATCAGCAGTTTCCCGTATGTTCCTAAAACATCCAGATTTCTGTTCTGCCACTTAGGAAACTCTGCTAAAATAAGACCGTTCACAAAGTAATGACAAATGAAACTGGGATGATCCCAGCAGTGATGATCCGCTCAGACTGGGACACAAACTGCGGCTCGGCTCGACTGCAGAATAATCCAGGAACGGGTTACATATTTGCTTTAAATGGGTTGATTGATGTTTTGAAGGCAGGTTTAATTTGAAGAGTGTGTTTGTGTTTTAGTTTTTACTGTGAAAATCCTGAAGCGTGCTGAGGGTGACGCCATCTTTACTCTAGAGAAGGATCAGGACGTAGGGTTTGTGTTTACTGCTGCTGCTTGGCCTCATCATCATTGTGTTTATTGGGACATTTGTTGTCTGATCCGCTCATTCATTCATCGCTCCACTTTACCCCACTTCCTCCCTCCATGTCCATCCCACTGAAAACCAGGCCCTCTGTGCGGATGAGTGAAACAACCCCAACTTCCTGTATTTATTAAAATGTTTTCTGTGTAACTTCATAGAGAGTAAAATATGATTCACTACGAGTGTCTTCTCACATTCCTCTTCTAATAACGTTGATTGATGGATGACTGAGCACTAAACGCTCACACTGGGATGAGCTCAGCCTCTGTAGACAGGACTGCTTGTCTCATGACTTCATGGAAAATTATTATTTCATTACGGCTGTTTCCATAAAGCAGCATGAAAAAAACAAACAAACACAAAGAAGAAACTGTAACTTATGGAAGAGGATTAGAGCCACTGGGGAAAAAAGGAGGGGGGTGTCCTTCTTTGCAAGAATTCTGACGTTAAACTCAGAATTCTATCAGCAAGTTTCAAGTGTTTCTATTTTTCTAATAACTCAGGCTTCTTTTTGCAGACCCTAACAATCAAAGTGAATAAAATCTGTGGCAAATGCTGATTTCAGCATTCACACATACAATGGTCACCATAATTCAGTAATATCCAAAAAGGAGCTTTTATTTCCAGGTTCTAATGCCAAAAGATTTTTTAAAAACATAATAGCTCTTAAGTGGAATTGAAAACTACGACAGGCTTGTTTTGAATGCTGTGCATACACTGTGCACATGTTAGCCACATAATTAAAAACACCTGCCTAACATTGTGCTGTGAAACACCTTTTACCCTTCAGGGAACGGATGTGGGACCGCTGGCTGTGTCCTGTGTTGTGTGACTGGGACACTGGCAGCAGGTCCTTTGGCTCCTGTGGATCAAACTCTCTGGCACATCCCCCAGATGCCTGTGATGTTTTGGGATTTTAGGGTTCGGTGGTCAGGGTAACACCTTGTCTTACTGCCTGGTCTATAGCAATGCCCGTGCTGGTGGTAAATGTGCAAAGATACAGCCTCATAAAATCACACATAACAGAACCCAAAGTTGTTGGGTTGTTTTAAAGTTGTTTGGCTGTTTGAGGCTTTGATCCTGCCTGAAGGTCTTTGCATCTTTACCTCAAAATGATCCCTTGGCATTAAATTCAACATAGCCTAAGAGGAAAAATGTAATATCTCACTTCAGACCACCATACAAACAGTTTTCTAGCTTCGTAGTCGGCGCAGTGCAACAGATGCCACTAGAAGGGTTTAGCAGTTTTCTTCATCCAAGTGATGTAATACCGGCCAGGTGGCTGCTGTGTCGTGTTTCATTGAAGCGATTGTCCTCTCTGATAATGACATCAGATACAACTGAGCAACTCGGTGTTTTAGCCCGAGAATTCGGCACCCTCGCTCACATGCTGATAAAATGCTACAATACGAGACCAGATTTGTATCTGCAGACAGAAGCTCTTTGTGTCGCTGTTTAGCATGCCAGCCCCCTCTCTCACAGATAACACGAGCTTTATCTGCAGGCAGGTTCCAGTTCTTCCAGGCTTCGGGTTTAACTGCAGGCCAAAGCATCTTTTACAAACAGCAACAAACAACTTTACCCTCCTCCTGAAGGTTAAGCACAAAGCCCGCTTGTGTAAAGCAAACGTTTGGATCCCCCTCGTTAATACACGTGCAGCCACGGAGCTGCAAGGTGTTTAGGACATTTCACCACGCAGCAGATGGCAACGTATGAGGGAGCTGGAACGGAAGCAAACTCTAATTTGCTGTTATGAAAGTTTCATGAAAGCTCAGAGCTGAGCCCACAAGCAGCTGAGTGATGTTTTCATCAGAGCAGAGAGACCTCCTTTAAATCTTTGCACCCCCTCGAGGTCTGCCATGCGTGAAGCTGGTGGCGAGCAGATGACGCCATCTTTCGTCAGCCAGACTCTGAGGGTTATAATATCGAAACTGCAAACTTGGAGCTGAGCGATGGTTTCAGCAGCAGAACGCTGTGGGTCGTACCGCAGTGTTTGAAGAGTCGTTTAAATTAACAGTTTTGATAAGTGAGGCATTAATCTGCTCACAGCTTACATTAAAAACCACAAGAAAGCAGCATTAATCACACACATGGATTTTACTTTCACACACGAGATACATTTTACTGTTATTCGAAAGGATTCATCATATTTATGTCTGCGGATTTGCTTTAACAACCTCTGCTCGAGCAGACACGCTGAGATAAACCCACCGAGGTTTATCTCTGAGGTTCATCGGAGGACAGACGCCTTCAGGAGTCGGTGGAGACCAAACCTGAACTCAAAGTGAGCGTCTGTTAGTTGATAGTGCTGTTGCTATTTTTTCATATATCTATAGATTCTATAGATATTCTAATAGATGGGCAGCGCGGCGGCACTGGGTTTGATGCACATCTGGCCTTTCCGTGTGGTTTGCATGTTCTCCCCGTGTCCCTCCGGGTAATCCGGCTTCCTCCCACAGTCAAAAGACATGCAGTTAGTGGGGTTAGGTTAACTGGTGATTTTAAAACGGCCATAGGTGTGAATGTGGTTGTGAATGGTCTCTGTGTTAGCCCTGTGACAGGCTGAAAACACCCCACCTCTCACAGGTGGAAGAGGCTCCAGCCTCCACCTCCCTGAATTGGCCAAGCAGAAGAGAATTGATGGGCGAATAACTGTTATCAGGATTGTTTTATTAATTTATTTATTTTTGGACTATAATAATCAGGAAATAATGGCTGGACACAAAAATCACGAGTTAAAATATTGTTTTGTCTGTGGACACCAGAACTGTTAAGATGGTGATTCAAATTTGTAACATTTCCATTTGTCAACTTCAAGATTCAGGATTCGTTGTCACATTCATAGTTATACAAGTACAACACGCAGGGAAATGTGTCCTGATACGCTCCTCGACTGTGCAAAAGAGACAGAACATTATATACAGTGAGTGAATGATATACATTATATAAATAAAATCTGGAAATGTACACTTCGAAATCTGAGAATGTTCATTGTGTGAGGTGTTGACGTGTCTTGTGCCAGGATCAGGCCTGACATGTGAATGTGGTAACAATGAGTCTGTTAGGGCTGATATGACCAAAATCTCATATCCCGATATAAGACATCTATCGTCCTGATAACGATATAAATCACAAAAATGTAACATTTTCTGTAAACTCTGTGAATCTCGGGCAGCTCGACTTGCGGGAAGTGTTTCCAGCTGCGCGTCATGTAGCTGGAGTCGAGTGTTTTAACCGATGCATGAA
Source organism: Maylandia zebra (assembly GCF_041146795.1). Lineage (NCBI taxonomy): Eukaryota > Metazoa > Chordata > Actinopteri > Cichliformes > Cichlidae > Maylandia > Maylandia zebra. The sequence goes on from NC_135184.1 coordinate 5,396,268, forward strand.
ACTATACATTTTTAGACATAAGTTGTAACGGCCGCTGTTTTCTTTGTGAGTATTTATTACACGGCGTGCTGCGGGGAAAAGCCTGTTCTAACGTTTGAGTCTAAGGTTTATTTTTTAGCACCTGGCGGCTCTTTTTTACTTCTCATCCGTAAATAATCTGCTCTTTCACGTGATTCAGTTTATTTTGAAAAGTCTCAACAGGATCTTGAGCTTTATTGTGAAAGGTTTATGTGGAACATAAACAAGCGGACACGCGAAGGTGTTACCGTCGTTGTTGCTAACGACAACGCATAAAAACAGGCGCTTGTCCGTCTGTAGTGTGGTTATATTAAATATAAGAGAAAGAGAGAACTTTAAGAAATGAATATAGCCACTACAGTGACCATCAAAACGATGAAAAAATATTGCCGTAAACAGTTTATTTTGCGACAGCACGAAACAAACGATAGCGTAAAATGAAACGATGGACTTTTTTATATCGTCATCCGATATATATCGTTATATCGAACAGCCCTAGTCTCAGTCACATATGGATGATGGGGGGGCTGAGACAGAACTCATTGTTACCACATTCTGAAGTTTTGCTACAAATTATTACATTTTTAAAAACGTTGTTGCTATCATAAAGGTTGCTGGCATTATTAAAGATGTCCTAATTACTGATATACAGCGTTATAATGAAGTGCTTTTCTTTGAGGTGGCGCACAGCTTTGAAGTTATAATTAAAGATTATTCAGACTTTGTAATGATTATCCTCATTTGCTAAGCAGAAAGGTGGGAGAGATCCTGTGGGTACGAGAAGGTAAACACACAGCCCGTACAGCAGGTTAGTAGCTGTTACCTCCTCTGGATTGTCCGCTCGGGTTAGTTTCAATCAATAATCATCTGCTCCAATCAGCACCTGATTAGGCTTTAAAAAAACATCTTCCTTCAACTGTCTCTCTCTCTCTAAATCAGCAGGTTCATCACTAGAGTCTCCAGAGAGCAAAATATGTGTTACTTTTAATTCACTGGTCCTAATAAATATCAAATGTGGCTGATCTATTTTGTATTCAGGGTGTGAACAGAGTGGGGCTCATCTGGGATTTGGATCTCAGGGTCTCTGAAATCTGACCAGAATGCTTCTCCTTTATTTCAGTGCGTGCCGTATTCTTTCCTCACAGCTGAAAAAGTGTCCACGAGCAAACCTCCGTGGGCTCTGTCGATGAGGAAAAAACCTCGTCTCCTCTTCTGCAGCTGCAGGAGCAACAGTTTACATACCATTAAAGCTTCTGTAGCAGTGTAATTCAGTGTTGTGTAGCTGGTCCCAGTCGGTGAAATTTGCAGTACAAATCAAGCGCACCCGGCCTCTTCCCAGATGTGACGGACACGGTGCGGTGCAGAGGTTCATTTGTTTTTACGGTCGAAGGATTAAGAGTCTGAAAGCCAAATTCTCATCTGTCACCAAAGCGTCTGGCAGCATGAACACACACACAGACACACACATATAAAGTGATGTTCTCTGGCAGAGCAAAGCTCAACAGGCATGAGTTTCACTCCAGCAGCAAATCTTGAAAAATTCATGAGCCCAGAAACAAACTCGCCCTGTCTCGAGGCGTTCTCTCCTCCCAGCTGTAATTTCCATCACGCTCGCTTTTTGTCTCTGTTTTTGTGAAGAATGAAGATCTTGTTGCCTTTCCACTAACATCGCCCTCCTTCCTCCGTATTTCTCTGACAAATTAAGTGCATCACCTTAATTTCCCCGCACGCTGTCGAGTCACTGAGCTGCCAAGATCTCATTTTATCAGGATACTTCATCAGCATTCGGTCTGCGTCTCAGCAGAGCTCCAACGCTGTAAAACATATTGGGAGCAGAGATTTTGCCATTATTGGTTGCCGTCACAGGGCTCGTTTCTAAGAAAACGTGCTCGCGTGATAAACTGTGGTGATATTTTAGCTGTAAAAATGCTGCCATTTAAAGAATTTACTGGTGGTGATAACTGAGAAAAGTTCTTCCAATCTCCCGTTTTATTCACGGGCATCTTCATGCACATTTTAAGATGTTCAAGTCAGCTGATCACCTGTTCACGAGCTGAGATTTAGACAGTTTTGCAGCTGACTTTGGCTGTTTGTATGCCACTTGTACGTTCACTCAATTTGATTCAAAAACCTTTTTGAACTCTGTTGCATTTTTAAAGCATCGGTCCTTCCAGCTGCAGGTCTGGGGTCACTGGGGTGCATTCAGAGTTTCTAGTAAATTAAATATTGTCTTAAAAAAAGACATGCAGTGAGTTTCCATTAATAAAAAAACATGCATTTGCCAGACCTCTAACATATGTAACAACTTGATAGACTGACACTATAATATATGTGTATGACAGATGTTTAATACAAGTGATGCAAGCAGTCGTCTGTCTAAACCTGGACCGCACATGTCATGTTGGGTTGCACATGGCATCTGTTGTTATTGCTGTTAACCGGAGCTGCTCTCCATTCCTGAATAAATGCAACTCACAGTTATGCAGTGGTCGTTAGTTTGGCTGCCTCTGATGAAGTATGTACCAAACATGTTCAGTAGGGGGCGTATTGGGACTGAGGACAGGCCATGTGGAGGTTTTCCTTCCTGCTGTGATTGGTGCTTGCTAGTAGAGGATTGTGTGATTGGAGGGGTTTTCCCTCTAATGTTGTAGGTCTGCACCTTCACACTGTTGTTGGGATTTGCATTTACTTGAAATGAACTGAAACAGCTGCGAGACCCGGGTGCTTCCATCCCTGCCATCCCGGTGTCTCTGTCCAGTCGTTTCCACCAAGGACCATCAGAGGTGGTTCTCTGCTGCAGCAGCAGCTCCGATACTTCTGCTAGCATCCCGCACGTCTCCAGCCCGACCCCGGTCACCTTCAGCACAGATGATCTGAGCGTACACTGTTTTTGTTATGTTTTTGGGTTTCAAAGAGACTAGAATGATTCCTTCAATCCATTTCTCAGATTGAAAATTCAGAAAGAATGTCGAGTGCTGCTCTGCTGGATATTTCATGGTTATTATTTATGGTTACAATTTATAATCTCATTGTTTTTACTGATTGTGTCTTTTAGTTCCTCTTCCTGTCTGAGGTGTTACAATGGAGAGCCCAGACCACTCCAGACCACGTCCTGTACACACTCCTCAACTCCAGGGTGAGTCCTCACAGTACACACACACACACTCACACTGTATGAGATGATATTGATTTTATAGAATCTTACCAAAAATAGTATGATAAGGTCAGCAGGGCTGTTCAGAAATGGCTTATCTTTCTCAGTCTTGGCAGACAGAGCTTCATAGTTTGTTTAAATAATAATATTTTAAAGCTTTAAAATATTAAATCTACATTATTCTGTTTTTTTGCCTCAAAGGTTTGCTTTAAAGCGTGATATAAATCATATGTTATGATATAGAACTCCTAAATAATCTAGAAAATGACTTAAGGAGCTGAAGTATAGGTGACGTGTATGTATTACATGGGAAGGAGCTTTAACAGGAATCAGTTGGGCTGTTTGAAGCAGTGCGTGTGCTTTTAAAGGGAGGCAGAAATGAAAAGAAGATGCAGGTCTTTCTTTCTGCTCTGTGTTGGCTGAAGAAAAAGAATCCGGGCTGGGAGGTGTTCACCACTGTTAGTTTGCATAATGGCAATAGGATCCGCCGGGTTGTTTACAGCTGTTCACCGCTGAGATGCTGCAACGGAAAATGTGACATGACACTTACTGATGCACGCTGCTGATTGCATGTGTCAATCTTCTGTGTGTGTCACCTCCCCCAGGGTACGATAGCCAGCTCTCTGACTTGTGTTCAGCTGCACAAGAGAGCAGAGAAGATCGCCGCCATGCTGGCTGAACGGGGCCACCTGCAGGATGGAGACCACGTTGCACTGGTCTACCCTCCAGGTAAACACTGACAGCAGGTCAGCTTGCTGTACTTGTGTCTCTGCGGTGACACTGCAGGATGTCATAGATTTACTGAAATCCCTCAAATTTTCAAAATAAAAGCTGATCTGAACCAGGAAAAAAAAAGCTTGGAAAAGTGTCCTGATTAATATTAATGTACTACATGGACAGATGTACCTGGATTCGGAGCCACACACAGACTCAGCTATTGTTACATAACGGGAGCAATATGAGCCCCGACCCTCTATGACGAATATATTGGGTAAATGAACAAATCGATGCAGACAGACTTAGGAAACGGTTTTAGAGAACTGAAGGTTACACATTAATCATTTTAGTTTTTGAATCTTTGACCTACAGTTGTCTTTTATTGCTGTGATTGCTGATTGGTCCAAAACAGCAGATTGGACCTTTTTTTATTATTAAAAACAATTAAAAATTAGAAAGAAAAGACAAAAATGCCAAAAATAATAATTTAGACCAGTGCTTATGTTAATGTTTATTAATATTTACTTTATAACGGAAATTGTCATTTGGAATCTGTTTTTAATGATTTTAAATGAGCATCTATTAATTTAAAAATCAAACCATCTTTCATTTGAATGCATTTTTTCTTCCCTTCTGTTTAACTGAAGTTCAAAAAACACAGAGTGCAGATGAATAAATGAAAATGATTTTAAATGCAACTACAGGACACACATAATACCACACAGGCTGTAACCAGCATTCATTCTGTAAAATTATCTGATGCTAAAAGTTGTGCATTGAAAAAAAATAAGTAGAAGTTTTTAAACAGAGTCTGACAAATGTTCAGAAAGTATTAAAATAAACAGACTTATGTATAAAATTGCCCCTTGTGCCTATGCATTATATCTTACAATTATTATTACTCATTCACTAATGTAGCAGTGCTCGTTTTTTATTAATTGAAAAAAATGTGAAAATGATGCATGTTTGATTTCCCACAAGCCGAAGTTACACTTCCACAGTGCTTCTTTGGGACGATGGAAAATAATAATTATTTGGGCATCGAGCGAAAAACCGTCATTGTAATTATGACAACATATAAAGTGTTTGAGTGGATAACCTTATTATACTTTCAGTGACTGCCCTATATAAGCAAAAGAAATGAAAGGATGGATGAAGTTTCTAGAGAACGACTTGTACTAAAATGGGTTAAATGCGACTTTTTTAACGATCCTTTAAATTGTTGACGTTTAACAAGGACAAACTTGGGATGTTTTAAAATGAGGAATGAAGGACGCGGCAAACATGTTCAGTGAGTTCGGTTAGATCGAAGAGAGCGCCGCGGGGAAAAACAAGGAGGACGCAGGAAGTGTAATTACCCTCTGAGACACAGCGCGCCGTGTCCATCACAGTAGGACAGACGCAGCCGTGCAGGAAAAACAACCCGACACGATCAGATTTTCTTAAAGCTGCATTCAATTAACGGCCCCGAGGGTCCATCGCTCAGTATACGGCACCTTAATACCTGTAACTAATTTAAGTTTTCCAAATTCACCCCCTCTTATTTCTTCTCTCATCTCTACATCCTCTCCCAGGAATCGACCTCATCGTGGCGTTTTATGGCTGCCTTTACGCCGGCTGTGTGCCAATCACGGTGCGGCCGCCTCACCCGCAAAACATCGCCACCACGCTGCCCACCGTCAAGATGATCGTGGAGGTAAACCAACACTGTGACGGCTCTAATCACTACTCTGTGGTTAAAGTATTTGAGAAAAACGTGAATGATCATGTAGGTGCAAGTCACCGCCCCCTCTACACCTCACTTCCTGTTTTCTTAATTTAAAAATTAATGAGAATATTTTGACAGCTTCAGCAGTTTATTCTTAGCAGATGCAGGTATTTCTAAGAAAACCTGACATGTGGATGTAGGCGAGGGTTTAAAAAGATAAAAGAAACACACAGACAGTTGTTCATTTAAGTAAAGGCCAAATTACCTACAAATCTACTTTTCTGTGTCTGTAAATATAAAAGATATTGATTTCTTAGATGACGTAGTCACAATAACTTAAAACTGAAAACTTTTAATATTTACTATATTCATTCCTGAGATTCTCACTCCAGAACTTTACGACCTTAAAAACATAAAATTCTGGGAAAGCTGTTGTTTTACTTTGAAAAGCCCAGGAGTGCATTTCAGGCGGGAACTTAAAAGTCGTAACGTAGACTTAATGCCAACGAAATAGTTGTGACGTGGACATAATCCGTTTAATTTGAGTGTTATAAAAATGATTTCCAAAAGCTACATAGACGTTGATATCCTGGCACCTTTGGCAGTTTATATTCCAGGTTTCATCCAGATTGAATGACATGTTTCGGAGGAGTTAGAGGACAGACGTGCATACGTACACTGTGATCATTATAATAAGATTATTATTATTAAACCAGCCCAAGAAAAAGTGAACAGATGAATCGTGTGAATAACGGGAGGTGAAGCTGAGCTGAGGAGCGATTATTTCTCCGCACTGTTGGAGTCGTTCAGTTACTGCTGATCTGTTTTTTATGAATGATCTGTGCGCGCTGAATCGTGCAGGTGAGCCGGTCGGTGTGCGTGATGACCACGCAGGTCATCACTAAACTGCTGAGGTCCAAAGAAGCCTCGGCGGCCGTGGATGTCCGGACCTGGCCTCCTGTCATGGACACAGGTAGGCGATGTGTTTTTTGAGGGCACCCTGCAAGTGATTAAACACAGTTTGGTTAATGAACAGGTGATCAATGTGAATAAAAAAACAAAAAAACAGTGACTGAGTAATAAAACTAACACTAAGCTGTGTATTTTATAATTCATCATCTCTGACGTGAGAAAATTGATTGTTTCCTTTAGACGATTTGCCAAAGAAGAAACCTCCTCTGCTGTATAAACCGTCCAACCCCGACACCCTGGCCTACCTGGACTTCAGTGTCTCCACCACCGGCATGCTCGCTGGAGTCAAAGTAAGCACACACTCACACACATTACACCAACACACAGCTAATGATGACATTTAATGTTGTTTATCCACATTAGCAGCATAGCTCCAGTTATTCCCAGCAGAAAAAACACATGGTTTGGAGGAGAGCCAGAGACTTTTATTTTGAAACTCTTCTTCTATCAAGAAGAGATTTTTACTCTGTTATTATTCGTGTGGTGCTGAAGAAAAGCTTAAAACAGGAGGAAGTGCTGACGTGTTTTTGTGCAGCGGAGCCTGGAAGTCTGTTCGAGGGGAGCAGATAGATGGTGGTGACATTTTAAAGATTAAAGTGATTATTGATTCACTGCAGTAAAACAAACCTCCATCCTGTGCTCAGCTCGTTGCTGCTGTTCATCTGGTGTGTGCGTCTGAGTGAAAGTGAAGTCATTTTCCTGTTTGGCCTCTAATCTGCCTGCGGATGCTCACAGAGAGAGAACGTAAACTTAAAAATCTGTTTCCATAAAATCGAAAGAAACTAAAGCAGTAAAAGAAGTTATCTTGTAAACTTTTCGTCTCCTAAAGTTTTGCTGATCGAAAAGAATATCAGAAAATGTCACAAACTAACAAAATCATTTAATTAGACGGCTTTTCCTGATAAGATAGTCCAGATAACGTCCACAGTCCCAGCTGAGAAATATAAACCTCTCCAGCTTGTCCTGGGTCTACCCCGAGGACTCCTGCTAGCGGGACATGCCTGAAACAGTTCATGCAGGAGCGATCCTAATCAGAGGTCTGAACCCTCCTCAAGCAGCTTCTCTCGATGCGGGGGAGAAACAGCTGTGCGCTCAGTCCCTCCCAAGTGACTGAGCTCCTCACCCGTCTCTAAGAGAGAGTCCAGAGGAAGCTCACTCCTGCTGCTTGTGTCTGGGATCTAAGTCCTCCGATCACTAGGAACATATCTATCTATTGACACGTTTGTGATGAAATGACACATAATGTCAAATTTTGCTCTCTTGCTGTTGTAAAGAAATAAAGACATGAGATCCTGATTATCTCCAAAAGGTAATGAGTCCTCCTGACCTCCATGGTGGAGGTAAGCTCGATTCTCCTTGAATCATCAACACGGCTGAAGTAACGATTGACACTGCTGCAGCTATATTTTTGGACAAGTACTTACGCAACTTCATTAGTTTGCCCAAGGACACTAGAGGAGCCAGGCATCAAACCACCAACCTTCCTACCTGAAACCAAACCTCCACTTCTTACTTTCACACAGCTTCACATGGTGCGATCGTGTCTTTGTTTCTTTTCTGCTCGTTGTTTTGTGCTCAGTTTGCCACAAATGCTAATTTTCATACTGTTCACACCAGCTGTGAGTGTATGCAACACACACACACACACACACACACACACACACACACACACACACACACCTCATTAATGAATTCTTTGAGAAAAACACACTAATCAGAATGACAAAAAGAGCAGGACAGGAGGAAACAATGTCAGCGTAATTTCCCGTCCATTATGTTTAACCACTGTGCTTAATGAGCAAATCAGTCAAAGCCGGGATATTAACGATGCAACTGGTGCCGAAACACAATGGGCGCAAACAAGACCGCCAGTTCACGTGGCCACTGCCGCCTCCAGACTGTTGTTATGCTAATTAATTCACTTTTAGTTCATTAATCATTTTTGTCTCAATCCTTTGGATTTTCTTTGCTCCAAGTTGAAAACCCCACAGCCGATTCTCAGTTTTGCTTGAAAAACCTCCCAGCAGCACAGAGACGATCTCCACAGGTCTCCACTGACTGAAACAAATAAACAGCACAGAGTTTTCAAGCCTACTTTCATAATTTTTTTTAGTAAAAAGTGCACTGACAAAGAAGAAGATTTTCATGTGAGATTTTCTCCTGCAGATGTCTCACACAGCCACCAGTGCCTTCTGCCGCTCCATCAAGCTGCAGTGTGAGCTTTACCCGTCCAGAGAGGTCGCCATCTGCTTGGACCCGTACTGCGGCCTGGGCTTTGTCCTCTGGTGCCTTTGCAGGTCGGCAATCGTAGTTCCTAGTTCTTATTTAGAGCTAAAATGGAAGTTTTTAGCATTTCTTACTTTCTGAATGTTCCTGTTTGAGGCTTTTATATGACCAGGTTGTTTCTGTTTTCTCTGCTCTTTAAGTTTCAGTATAATTAATAATCACTAGTTTGTGTTTTCCTTTGTATTCATGACTGACATGTTTGTAGCTCTTTAATCATGTAACCGTGCAGCCTCGCCGTACTCGGCGCTCTCCTCTCTGCAGTGTGTACTCAGGTCACCAGTCCATCCTGATCCCTCCGTCCGAGCTGGAAGTGAACCCGGCTCTCTGGCTGTCAGCCGTCAGTCAGTACAAAGTTCGCGACACCTTCTGCTCCTACAGCGTCATGGAGCTCTGCACCAAAGGCCTCGGCCTGCAGACGGACTCGCTGAAGGTAAAGCGGTGCGGGCGGCTCCGTCTCACGGAAACCTTGGTTGAATTTAACGACCGACAAACCTTCTGACTGTGAAATCCTTTCTGTCCCGTCAGGCTCGAGGGCTGGACTTGTCTCGAGTGAGGACCTGCGTGGTTGTAGCAGAGGAGCGTCCCAGGATAGCCCTGACGCAGTCCTTCTCCAAACTCTTCAAGGACCTGGGACTCCACCCCCGAGCCGTCAGCACCTCCTTCGGCTGCAGGGTCAACCTGGCAATCTGCCTGCAGGTCTGTCCGACTTCCTGCTTCTGCTTTGCCTTCGAGCATTTCTTGGTGTCACGTTTAAGAACCTAGCTGGGGGGTTTTTTGTAGGACAGGCATGTTATTAGCGGTTGTGCTCAATATTCGGTATTGAAGAAAGAATTCCAGGAAGTACCCTTAACCCTCACTGTGGCATCTGCAGCTTGGGTACATGTGAAACAAGTTTCTCATTAACAAAAACTAAGATCTGATTCAAACGAGGACTCAAACATGTAAAAACTCCATTGTTAGAAGTTTGTAACTGAGAAAGGAAGATTTACATCATCTTCATCACATGAGTGCGGTATGTGCAGATCAGGCAGCCTGAGATTTTGCAGAGTTTAGGGTATCAGAGAATTTATCCTTTCATATTTAATGATACAAGGGTATTCTTGCGTTTAAGGCATTAACCACAGTTCTCTGATCCCTACATCAGAAATTATTATGCATTAAGTAGAAAAGTGTGAAACTGGGTGGAAACCCCCCCAAATATCTGTTCCAACGACATTAACTCTATCCTACTCGGATGAACATGAGGGAAATTCAACTTAACAGCAGATAAATCACATTAAACCGAGGCTGTGGTTATATCTGCTCGTCTACTTTAATCCACGAGGTACAAGGAGGATTTTGTCCGTTATTCGGCTGAGCAGATGGTCGTCACTGTCAGTCCATCACAAGTGCAGACGACGGTCTGATGCGTTACACCTTGACAGGATGGAGTAGGAGAAATGTTGAACTGTTTGAGTCCAGCTGAAGTAAACCAGCAGACGTGCGTCACGTTTCAGGCACCGTGGTACAAAGCACGGTTGATATCTTAAAGAAGCTTTTCCTAAAGACGCCAAAGAACGTATGTGGAGCTTTCCTGTTTTTCACCTGTCGAGGATCTATGCCACAGCCGCACGTACTTGGAAATTTGAAAAAGAACAAAACTTATGGAATATGAACGTTTGATCCTGTGCTTCAGTCTGTTGTCTGGTATAAAATACTGTAAAGTGATTACAGTAATACGGATTGATCACCTCCAGTGAGATCTTCTGGGAAAGCCAGTCAGAGGAAGCTGTTTGGCTTGATTTGGTTTATTCATCCGACTGCTGTGTTTCATGTTTTTCCTTATATGACAGTACCTGTGGGACTGCTTGTATGGTGAGGTCTGAATAATAAGCTCTGAGCTATCTTTGGTGAACGGCACGTTTACACCACTGTCCTTGGTACTGGGTGCGTCCCAGATCTGAGTATCAGAATGAAACCAAAGAAGAGTCGAGATGACTGAAGATGCAGCATTTTAAAATATCTGTCTCTTAGTGTTTGCCCCTGAGCGAAGCTTAAAGAGTCTTAGACCTACAGATGTGGTCAGAAGTTTACATCTACTCCAACTTTTTTGGCCAAAAGCTTGTTGATGGGTACCACACGGTCTGGTTGAGTTGCGACTTGCTAAGGACTATTTTAACCACTTTCTGGTAGTTCACTCCCCTCAGTTCTGACTATCTTCCCTCTCTTCGTTATCATGTGTGGTGTGAATCGATGGTCTCGTTCACTCTTAGCATACAGCTCGATGTGTACATGTCATCTGTATGGCTGACAACTGCTCCACTCTGTAGTCAGTCTTGTTAATGATCTCATTGAGGGGGTTTATGTCTATGCAGAACCGCTATAGCTCAGGACCAACGTAGGTGTGGACCACGTCAGGGCCTGTCCCTTTCTTTGATATGTGCCACTGTGATGGTTACTAGAGCCTCTTCAGGGTGGTTGCTGTGGTTAGATCCACTGAGCTTGTCCTGTGCTCTTCCAGTATTGCTCTGTCTCATATTATTTCCCTGCTACTGTGTGGAACAGCTGGTTTCTCCTGCCTTCTAACGCTTTCTCTTCAAGCAGAGGCCAAGTTCAGCCTCCAGCAGCGTAGATCAGCTGGTTAGCAGGTATTGTCCATAGTGCTGCATTGGTAACCTATCCTACTGTAACTCAACGATCACTTGGGGCTTGGTACCCAATCTCGGGGTGGGGGTGATGATATCATCGTAGCATGTTTGTTGTACCCCTTCTGTTGGGTATCAAAGATTCAATTTAACGCCGTCTGCTGGGGTTACTTGTGTAGTAGCGTTCCAACACACGTCTATTGCCCAGTGATACCTTCTTGTTCCAGTAGCCACTTCCTCAGGGTGCCCTGGCTCCTCAACACCTGATCTGAGCCGGTATGACTTACTGCTTCAGGTAGGCTTGGTTAGACATGGGGGGGTCTAGCCCAGGACCCTTACTGGATACGGACGGCCCAGGCGGGAATTCGTAAACTTCAACTTGTGCACCTTATTCTTCTTTTTCCAAAACAGGTCATTCATGTTCATCACAAGTGGATGTAAACAAGCAGATGAGATGAAAAATTATATTTTTACAAAGTGTGATGTCGAGCAACAGAAACAGCAGTTCTTCTGTGCTCGGTGTTTCTGTTGTTTCTTCGAGGCCTGCTGGGTAAACACCGAGAACAAGTCGAAGATGTTTGATTTCCCCACAAGAAAAGATCACAGATATCCAGCCTTTAACGAGTTTTTAACAGTCAGCAAATCTAGCCGATCTCTGCTGAAGTGCAGTTTTGTTCACAGCTTCGTTTATCACTTGAAGGATTTCTGCAACTCCTGCTCAGCTGAAGCCTGTAAGAGTGTTCGGACCGCAATGCAAGAACGTCTGAATGTGCCGTTTTTGCAGATGCGCGGCGTTCGTCCGGAACAGTCGGAGGGTTGGACACTAAAAAACAAAAAGTCATTCTCTTCACCTGCAGAGCGGTTTTTCATTTCCTGTATGTCTCAGGTTCAGGACCATCCTCCATTTCAAGCTGATCATTGCTTTTACATTTCAGATCTGATTTGCAGCTTTCAGCCACGTCAGGAATTAAATGAATTGTTAGAAAAGTTATTATATTATAACGATTTTACAGACTTAATGGGGAGATATGAAACTCTAATATAATTTAGCCTTTTAATCGTCAGCGAGTTTAATTTGCAGACTCGCACGCTAACACAGTCGTAACACTGAAATCGTCACACACTAACTTACTGTAAGCTTTAACTTTGTTTGGCAGCTTTAAATGAGCAGATTAACATTTGGCTGAAGACTCTTTTCTGTTCTTACTGCTTGTTTTGGTTTTCTGAGTTTTACCCTTTTGACATTTTTTTCTTACTTCCTTGTTTTGTGCGTAACCCCACCCACATTTCTCATACTTGGTTTTGTCTCCACCTTCCCTCCTTCTTTACTTCCTCTTCTACCCCTTCACTTTCCTCCTCCTCCGCCCCCTCTTTGCTGCTGTAGCCTCACAGGCTGGGAAAACTTGCCGACCAGGTAGGGAACCACCATCAACCTTCCCCGCCCAACAGCAGTAACCGCCACCATCACCACCCCACTGCCTGCCAGCACACCTCTCATCAGATGGCTTTAGATCTAAGTTTAAGAGACGCTTGGCTGGGTCTCACGGCACTTAGTCAATATCAGGGACACTGGAGCAGCTTTACTCTGTGGATTTCGCCCAATCTGTAGATGTGTTACTCACAGCTGACACGTCTCCAGTCAGATGAATTATAAATACAGATGATTGACATCTGTTCTGTTCCCAGCAACAAAAAGAACAAACAGCAGAACATTTGCAATAAAATCCATCTTAGAATAGCTCAAATAAAGCAGCATAGCCACTCTGCTATAACCCACAAATTTGTGTGAACTAGACCTTTAGTTGGGCTGGAGAGGAGCCCCAGACAACAGTGACTCATCGATCACAAGCTAGCCGCGCCCTGCTTTAACTAGGCCATAATTTATAAAATGCTACACCAAAGAAAGGTAGTGATTAAGACCAAAGACTCATTAGGAGACTGTCTTCCAGTGTAATCAGCGTGTGACGCCCCTCGTCTCTATCTGGAGTCACCCGCTCCCGCTTTCACTTCTCTTCTTCCGTCTATGATTCTGCTCTGATTTGCATGTATGGCTCGATTTTTTTTCATCATAGAAACATGCAAGCAAATCTTCCTTTATATGGAAAAAGCATAGAGGCTGTAGCCATAAAACTACTGCATATAAATAACATAAGACTGAGTAAAGAGACAGATGTAAGGCAAGTGGCATTATAAAACAATTAAGGAAAGGAACCACCAAACAATAGGCTAGTAAAAAATTATCAGATCTATAAGATTATTAAGACTGTAAAGTAGATGGTCATGAGAATTTGCATAATTAAGATTAAGGAACTGACCTCCCAGCCCATTGTTCCTTCAGTGGGCTGGTTTCAGTCATTATGCAAATGTACTGTTTATAAGATTGAAACCTGCAGTCAGCTGAGACTGAAGAAGTCACCTGTACGAGTGACGAAACGTTTCTCCCACAAAACGCTACGTCCAGCTGATCAGAATCCGCTTTTGGAGATTGACTTTCCTGGATGATTGAGAATGCATCAAGACGTTTCCACTGCTATCAACAAGCTCGTTAGCCGCAGCAGCTCAGTGCTGCAGCTAACTCCCAGAAATCACGAATACGTGACAGTGCAAGGATACATGTGCATGTGCCTCTCTGTGGTGTGAGTCCAGCACCAAAGGATGTTTGCTCTGCCTGTTCCAATCAAATTTCCCTTTGCCAATAAATCACTGAATACTCTTGAAGCGGTCACTGCCTGAAGTCTCTTCAGAGAGGGCGTTTGCATTTTTGCACTGTGGGTGTGTGGGCGTAAGACTCCCAGGATGCCGCTGTGTGTCCGGTGGTGGGTTTTTAATCCTGGATTAATGGAGGGATGGATGGAGGAGAAGAGAGGTCGGAGAGGGGGATCCTTAATCTCGTCCTTTTTCTCCGTCTTAATTTTTCTTCAGTGATTTCACTCATTCAGAGTACAGTAGTCGGCACAAAGAGATCTGACTGAATGCATGTATTGTGCAACCTCTGTGTACTTTAGAAACAGTGAATTTGTCCTGGGTGGGTCGTCACGCGGGTATAATTGCAGCTACTAATCACTTTCCCCTTCTTTACTTTATCGTTTGCATGTCAATCAGGTAGAATCTGACTTTGCAGAAAGTTTGTTGATGTGCATTTATTTTTGAAATTGTTTGACTTTCCTTCTACAATCACTGCTGTTGCTCCCACATTGATCGTTTCACACGGTTGTAAATGCTGTAGATCAGGGGTGGGGAAGTCCAGGCCTTAGAGTGCTGGTGTGCTGCAGGTTTTAGATCTCACCCTGGGTCAACACACCTCAATCAAATGATTAGTTTGTTCCCAGGCTTCTGGAGAACTTGTTGAGGAGGTAATTTAGCCAATTAAATCAGCTGTGTTGGATTAAGGAAACAACTAAAACCTGCAGGACACCGGCTCTTGTTGCCTGGAGTTCCCCACCCCTGCTGTAGAGGGTCGGGTTCCCACCTTCCCACCCAAAACATTTACGTCCCTCCTTCAGTGGAGGTAAAGCTTTTCTTTATGACCACACAGCATCCACTGCAGTCTGCTAGGAGTCGATAAGCTGTAGCAATTTTTTGCATAAAAAGCCTTTTTTGAATAAAAAGGACGTTTTGTGAGTCTGTGGTGTTCACACTTTCTCTCGCTGGTGTTTCTCAGGGCACCTCAGGACCTGACCCCACAACTGTTTATGTTGATATGAGGGCGCTGCGACATGACAGGTAAGTGTCCTTGCTGCTTTGTTAGAAGCTTAACAGATACTTTTGCAGAAAGATGTTCGGTGTCTGAAACCTCTTAACGACTGCTTTGGTCACCAGTAATTTGCATGAAAGATGCCAACTGCTCTCCAAGCAGTAGTGAAACTGAGAAGCGTGACGCAGACTGGAAATGGAGACACATTCAGAGTGTGTTTCAGCATTAATTAAAAAAATACATTGTCAGATGGTTCAACAAACACAAAATATTTTCTTCCAGGTATTTTATGGCTCACGTTTCTTCAGGCCGATGGATTTTCGTGCTCGGCTGGAGTCGGCAACACCAGCCTTGTGTATTTTTTAGATGTTGTTTTCATGCACTGAATCGGTTTTCCGTCGACTCTCACGCGGACACAGAGTCTATTCTGTGCTGTAAAGTCTTCAGCCGGTGTCCTGCGGGATTTCAGCGGCGCCGCAGCGCTCTGCCGGACGGCTTCGCTCGTGAAGTTTGTGAATGAGAGAACACGACTCGGCGAGCGCTCTCAGAATAAATAAAGTGCTCAGCAAAGATTGTTATTGTAATGCGAGGCTTATTCTCTGCAGCTCAGAAGCATTGCTGCAGGCTGACGGTAAAAAAGTCTGAATATAATGAGAAGCTGGAAGTTTCTCTGAGACAATATGACATGCACACTGTCACCCTCACAGCCTCTCCACAGTGTGAGAGGGGTGAACTTTAAAACCCATCAAACCCAGTCTGAGTCACATTTCCTGCTGGGTAACTCCGCCATTTGTTTTGCCAGACTGCTGCTTGTCAGTGAGACAGCTCTGACTCTTAATGAACCAGCCAGGGCTCAACATCAGTGTCAGATTTCAGAGGAGAAACGCCGTCAGTTTTCCAGCTGGTGGAGATGGACAAACACATCCGAGATAACAAGCGAGACTCGGACTTATTCAAACATCTCTGACGAGAAGGGCCTGTGGGATTAAAGGAACAACGGCGAAACGACCAGCAAGAAACCGGCACAAACTGAAAAATGCATTAATTTGAACTCGTCAGGAGCTTGTTACTCATCCCTGAAGCTCCCCAGACGCAGTTTCCTGCTCCCTGATGCAGCCCGTCATTACGGTGCTCAGCCTGTGTCTGCTGATTTCCACACAGAAAAGTCGCAGCACACGAAGCAGCAGGGCCGTGCAATCCCGCTGTGTATAAATATAACTGTCAGTGTGCATGATTACATGTAATCACTGCTGATTTAAGCTGGCCCGAGTCTACCACAGGCTCTCCGTGTTTGCAGTCTGACAAACCACTCGTCCTGGTTTATTTTTAGTTTTACTGTTTCAGCTTTTTCCCACAATTCTGTTTTTGTTTTTTTACATCACATCAACATTAGCCGTTAGCGGTCAACAGTCAGAGTTAAGATCCTGTCCAGAATCCTGATTATGGGATGTTGATTAGAGATAATACGCAGCCGACTAACAGAAACGTCCCCGTTTGTCTGCTCTGCAGGGTCAGACTCGTAGAGCGGGGATCGCCACACAGCCTGCCACTGATGGAGTCTGGGAAGGTCAGTTTTATCTAAATTTAACGTTTATTAACTTTTTCAAAGAAGCTGTTTTTGGTCTTTGCTCGATCTGCGTCTCTCTCTTTGAGCAGATCCTGCCGGGGGTCAGAATCATCATCGCCAACCCAGAGACCAAGGGACCAATGGGAGAGTCACATCTGGGAGAGGTTTGTCTGAGCTTTAATGGTCTTCTCTATAAACAGATATTTGTACGTGAAAATAAAAAGGCTTCTGGTTTTCGGACTTTGGTCCAAGCTCCTTTGACCAATCGTGTTTGAGCATCAATGCACCTGCTGAGGTCAGCAGAGTAAGTGATCATTAACCTGAAATATTTACTTTTTTTTTTTTAAACTCATTGAATTTGATCAATTAAACCTAATATTTACCAATTTCAGTAGAAAAGGTGCGCCTGATATTCTTTGTCTAATTCACTAAAATGTTTTTTTAAAAGGTTTCCTTTGGTAGATTGTGGAAAACAGGAATATTTCTGTCATTTAACAGTTTATCTATTACTTAATTTCTTTGGTTTAGCATGAATGGCCATGGGGGGGGTCTTTATCAGTAAAAAGCTGTACATGTGAAAAAAACCCCCAAACAGTTAAAAGCTCAAAATGTACCCCCTCCTGTGCATTTTCCATTGGGCCAGATTGGAGTCCTTGCAGGGCTGATTCTGGCCCCCGGGCCTTATCTTTGTTTTCTCCTGGAAGCTCTGCAAGTGGAAATGACAAGAATCTGGGACATGAAGTGAAAACATGGATGTTTGTCCACATCTGTTTGACGTTTATAGAGGAAATAATCCCTTGACGATTATTTTCTGCTGTATTATTTGTGCGTTTGCAGATCTGGGTGCACAGTGGCCACAACGCCAGCGGTTACTTCACCGTCTACGGGGACGAGGCGCTGCAGTCCGACCATTTCAACTCCAGGCTCAGCTTTGGAGACACGCAGACCGTCTGGGCTCGGACCGGATACCTGGGCTTCCTGCGCAGGACGGAGCTCACCGACGCCAGCGGAGGTCAGGGCGGGCCGTTCGTCGAACACGGTTGACGTGGTTAATGGGGCTGCGGCTGACCTTTAATGATCTCGCACAACAACAAGGAATAAACGATTAAACGGCTTCAGCGCTGATTTTAAGTGCTGCCGGCTCCTCCTGATTGGCTCTTTCTCTCTGCTGAGATCAAGTCTGATATTTAAAACACTCAAATGTTTATTTCCAGCTCATAACAGTCAGATATTCAGACATCTGCAGAAAACGCTGAGTTTACTTCGTGACTTTAATCTGTGCAGGAAGACCGTTCACGTTAAAAGCTTTGATAACTCATACATTAATCTAAAAGCGCAGCATGGTGGCTTGAAAGGAAATCTGTTCGTGTCCACAGAGCGCCACGATGCCCTGTACGTGGTCGGTGCTTTGGAGGAAGCCATGGAACTCAGAGGGATGCGTTACCACCCCATCGACATCGAGACCTCCGTCATCAGGACGCACAAGAGCATCACAGAGTGGTGAGCATCAGCCAATTATGACATTACAGTGTCTTTATGAAAAAATAAAAAAGTGTGTTCAGCTCTCGCCACGCCTTTACATACGATATGTTACTCGATGTGGTTTCTTGACATTTTTTCACCAACTTTAACCTTGGACGCTAACAATCAAGGTCAAATGCTTTGCCAGCCTAGGTACTCATGTCCCCCGAGGCCTAGCACATTGTCTTGAAGTTTGAAGAATAAAGTTATTCCAGGTTTTCACATTTGTTTTGCCTCGATCGAGCTTTTATTAGAATCTGCTGTCACACCAAATTTGAACGTGATATCTTAAAAACTGTGGATGAGAGCTGCCAACACGTCGATTACACACTCCGCCCCTTCTGGGGTGACAAGAATTCAAGTTTTCGTCATGTGTGTCCGCAGCGCGGTGTTCACGTGGACCAACCTGCTGGTGGTGGTGGTGGAGCTGGACGGTTCGGAGCAGGAGGCCCTGGACTTGGTCCCCCTCGTCACCAACGTGGTGCTGGAGGAGCACTACCTGATTGTGGGCGTGGTGGTGGTGGTGGACATCGGCGTCATCCCCATCAACTCCAGAGGGGAGAAGCAGAGGATGCACCTGCGGGACGGCTTCCTGGCCGACCAGCTGGACCCAATCTATGTGGCCTACAACATGTAGCGCCCCCTGGTGGCTGAAGAATTATTGAGGAAGATGCAAAGACAATTCTGCTCCAGAGACCGAAGGAAGGAAAAGCGGAGCCGAGGCAGAGTTTCCGGCACGAGGGGGAGGTGGTGGTCGACCTTTTTGCCCTGAATTTTGGTGCTTACTCCCAGGCTGCGTAACCGCTGCAAACTAGCTCCCAGAATCCAGCGCTGGCATCTAGATTGCATTCAGGTCATGCTCAGTCTGAGAGGAAGTGCGGTCCCCGGGTCGTGCCGACTGTTTACCGAAAAGTGGAAAACTCGCAGCAGTAGAGGACAATCGTTAGGAAAGATCCCGGCTTTTAAAGTGCGTGTGGCTCACTCTCTATTTTCATGTTATTTGCTTTCCTTAGGCTATTTTTTTGAAAAGGATATTTACACACAAAGAGAAAAAAACCCTAAACGATATCGACCATTACAAAGTGCGACATATGTTTTGATACGAGGGCGGGGTCTGAGGGGAGCGCGTCGCAGCCGCCCCCCGGTTTTACGATGAGGTACGTTTCTTTCGTATTTTTCTTGTTTTGTTTGGAATCGTTATTTTCTGAAGCCCCATCTCAGCTAAAGTCGGCGTGCTAATTTTCATATACTAACAGCTGCAGCCTTCAACTCAGTTTATTTTTCCGTACAAACTAACGGCTTCGACCGAAGCTAAACACAAATTCATATCATGTAAGTATGTACAAACAGAAACTGATTTAATTTATTTTGTTTCTCTGTTAGAAGTATATGACGAGACATTCGAGAATGTTTTGCTCTTGAATATTTGCTAATATTACGAAAAAGAAAAAAGCATTGTATTATCTTGAGTGAAACAAACTCACATCAAGCCTATTATTGAAAATAGAAATATATGATTATAGATTATATTGAAGATGAGCGTAAGGACTAATCCCAGACAAAAGCAGAAGGATGAGGGGCCGTGCGTCTGCACGTTGGTCTGAAATGTGTCGGTCAAATGGAAATTATAAAAGCGATGCTCCGAGTTTTATTCCAGCTTTCGTGTGAAGAGTTCTGATCCTGTCCTGGGAATAAACAGAAACGTTGTTTTTATGCTCTTAAATATTAAAACAAATCCCTAAAAGTTCCTAAAAGTTATTTTTTATAGTCTGCTCTTTTTCTAATAACAGAGGATGAAAGTAAAACTTTGCCAGAAATGTAAAGAATCAGAAGTTTAGGTGCTATTGAATGTTGCTCTGTTTGAATTTGCCTTTATTTTAGATTTCCATCTATTATTGGGGCAACTTTTCCAGCTCAGTCACGGGGATAATTATTTGCCTACAAGGGGATGGAGAGCATTGAGTGTCAGGGCTGTTACAGTGAAGTTCATCGCAGTAACCAGGATATCTGTAGCTAATGTGAGCATTTTCGATTAATAGTAAATAATGGAAAATTCATCTACAACTTTGTTTTGTTGACTTTTTAATCATTTTAAAAGCCTAAATGTCTCGTACGGTCTCTCAGTCAAAGTAAAGTTGTAAATTTTAGATCCTGACAAATTTATCACGTTTGCCAATTTATCAGTAGGAGCGTTTTAGATATACTGATCCATGAAAATTAAAGAAGAGCTGGGAGAAATGCCCTCCATACATATGGATGAGTCAGCTGATCCGGGCTGGAGAATAGTGAAATCTGTTTGTTAAATCCTCAAATATCAGTATCGCTCTCAAGAATTACAAAGACATGATTTCCTTCAGACAGACCATGAGAGTGGGAAAGTGGTTTGATAGCAGGGATTAAGAGGCGGGGATTGAAAAGTAAATTATGATATGATAGTGGCACATTACGTTGCTGTTAACAGTAACAATAAAGTGTGTGGCATCACGTCCCCCTCGTTTATAAGCATCAGCAGGAGAATGATTCAAAGTATTTCACTAAAAATATCGATATTTGGCACTAGTATCAGCATGTTGCTGTGTTTACATTTTACAGATCTCGTGACTAATGCAGTCCAATAATTTATAACAAACGTCTTTTGAAAATGCATCATCTGAGTCAGGAGATTCGTTGCCATCTAGTGGCGACTAGAGGAAATTACAACAGGCTTGTTTTTGGTGTGGTTGGCGCCTTTGGGTCAGAACTCTTCACGCGTCACGTTTCTCTGGGAACAAACAGGTTTACTGATCTTTAAAATGTTAAGAAGTAGGAACATCTGTCGCTTTTCAAACTCTCACAGCTGGACCGAAACGTTCCTTCAGACAGACCGTCAGCAGCGCTCGTTGGACTCGTTTTATCACCCCCGGCTCGGAAAAGGCGAATCACCCCAAAGTGGCAGTTGTAAATATCAAAGTGGGAAGTCCTTCATATTTTTACACGGACTGATCAATCAGGGCTCATACAGTGATGTCACAACAGGAAGAAAGGTGTTTTTGCCAGAGACCCTTTAACTCGTTAGAGCTGCGGGGAGGTCGGAGCAGGAGGGCCTTCTTCATCGTCTTTGGCGGAGAATGTTCTAGTTTCAATGCCAGGATTTTTTTAAAGTAAAAAAAGCACTTTCTTCAGTTTGTTTTTCTTTCTTTTATCGGCAAAATGTATGTCCCTTTTTTTAAGGTTTAAAAATGTCTTATTTGAGTTGACATAAAATCTTTCAGTTAAATAAACATTTCAACAATTTTGACAAGAATTCAATTTTTGTCTTATTTACTGTTCTGCAACATTGTTGCTGTATGCATCACACACGGTGATTCCTGAGTTTTAAAATGTTGCTGATTGAAAACTTTCATGAATATTCCACATTCTTAATTATATCTGAGAAGCTATACAACATGAAACTATAGTATTGTGCAAAAGTCGCGCAGGTCGCTCTGTATTTTGGAGACAAACATGTTTAATTCTTTAAAGTGGCCTTGAGCTACAGTTCTCCCGGCAACACAACTTTGCAAAGAGCCTTTGTCTTTTGGGCAGTTTTACTAGCAGCTTGTTGCTAAAACACTGTTCCCTCCTCTATCCATGAAAAACGCCAACCATCCGGTTGTTCAGTCTGACGTCACTAGCCGTGTCTGGGTCTAAACTCTGCTGCAGGTCCATATATCAAACGATCACTATGGCATTACTGAGAGTTGAAAAACTGTCTAAAGTCTTTCATCTTTAATAAAATGATCAGCGTTCTGCTCTACCAGGTGTAACAATTGAGTTTAGCATCCAGGCATCCATGAAAACGGAATTTATGACATTTAACGGAGTTTAGCAGGAAGTTAGCTCGCTAGCTTCTATCTAAATACAATATAGCATGTCCTGATTGCGGGGTTTTGGAAACAAATTAAAACGTACAGCTTTTATCACTTCCAACATAAATGAAGACAGAAAACTAAACAGCAGTGACGTTTGTAGGGTTACTGAAGTTGGGCTAGCTGGTATATGATGTGCTACGTGACCGCTAGCGACACAGCTATGTTAGCATAATATAAACAAGCTAACTTTTTTTCCACTCGATAAAAGTTAACGTGAGTGTTCTCGGTGGTCAGGAACAAATGTAATCGCATGGCAGGATGCTGTAAAAGGACCAAACTTCAGCCAGGAGAACAACTGAGATAATCCATCCACAATACGAGGTTAGTCATTCATATACTGCTGCATGGGCTGGGCTGTAGTTACATCCTAAGGTTTTAAAAACTGAGCTTAAATAAATGATTAGCGGTAATAAAAGCCGAGGGAGGTCAACAGTGATCACTGACTGTTTTAGGAGCTTTTTGAGATCAAATAGAAGAAAATACATAACATTAAACATGTTAACAACACAAAAGCCATATTAAACGCAGACTACTTTAGACCCGGAAGTAGGATTCGTCACGTCATCACTTAACAATCGGATAGCGGTTGGGGTGGCTGTGGCTCAGGTGGTGGAGCAGATCCAGTGTTGCTTACTCCTCAGTAAGGAAAATCGCTATTGGCTGTCTTAAAAGTCGCTAGAAGTCACTAAATGACGTCACCGCCTAATTTGCATAATTGGTCATGCTAATGTAATTGTAACCTATGTTGTTGGAGAGAGAAATAACATCGTGGAAGAGAGAGTGAGTAAAAAACGTCTTAAACGAATTTAAAATTTATTTAGAACTACAAATTAAATTTCTTTTAGCAATTATTTTTTTAATGTCACAATTCCAACCCTGTTCCTTTATCCGGGCCTGGACTGGCAAAAGTGACCCGAGATTGGCACTCTGGTGGAGTTACTTTGTGTGTTTATAAGTAGTTTTAAACCTTGTGATCCACAAAACAGCATAACAGTAAAAGAAGACTGCGTTACAGTCAGTGCGGAGCAGCGGCTTTGCTCATAAGCGATTCATTTGCAGTCTGGAAGCATGGGTGAACATCTCCTGCCCTGATAGCAGCTGGGGGAGGACTATCCTCCGCCCGTGAGCGCTTTGGCACGGGTGAGGTGCCCACGGCAGCACCGCTGCTTGTTGAGAGTGAAAGCGATACGCGCTTTCACGTCAAAAAGTCGTCATAAGTCTCCAGTAACACCAGAAAAAGTCGCCAGATTTGTTGCTAGTCGCTTTTTAGAAAAAAAAAAGTCGCTAAGGGGCTCTGAAAACTTGCTAAATATAGCGACAAAGTCTCTAAGTTGGCAACACTGAGCAGATCAGCTACTGATTGGAAGGTTGGAGGAGCCAGGAATCGAACCACCACTCTGCATGCCAAATATCCTAGGGCAAGAGACTAACCCCAAATTGCCCTCCGATGCGTTCATCGGAGTGTGAATGTGTGAATGCTTATTAGTTA
Organism: Maylandia zebra; assembly: GCF_041146795.1. NCBI lineage: Eukaryota > Metazoa > Chordata > Actinopteri > Cichliformes > Cichlidae > Maylandia > Maylandia zebra. The sequence continues at coordinate 5,419,908 of NC_135184.1, forward strand.
CACTACATCACGATGGAACAATGAATCCAAACGTGAAAGTTTGGTTCGAATCACCGTCAGGACAAAAGGTACAACAGTATCTGTAAAACAGGAGACTCTGTTGTGAATTTTTGCTGCTTCAGCCCGCGGTGTTCGAGATCTCGTCAATAAGAACACAAATTTTATAGTCAGACTTTTGTCCACCAAGCACGACCATCGGGTTATTTTCACGATGACAGTGATCCCAAACACTTTTCCAGTGCAGTAAAATCATGTCTGGATAGCAAAGCAAAGGTAATGATGAAGAATAAAGGTGGTCATACAAAATACGTGTTCAAACAAAGACTTCCAAGTTCGTTAGAATCGTACAAAACTCTTTTAGCTTATACAGTGCATTTTCATTTCAATAAACCACTGCAACCAAACCAAAAGCAAAATCTAAAACAAGCGGTGGGCCAAGGGGTTTGCAAAGTGCTGCACATTTGCCGTTCTGTGCACTGCTGCTATCTAAACTCTTAATACTGATCACCTAAATATTACTGACGTGGGAATTATATCACTTATATCATTCTTACCTTTAATGTCTTGATGTTGGTTTTTCCTTCAGCCACATTTGGAAATCTGAGTTTAAAGAAACAGTCATTTTTAAATAGGAACCATTTACAGTTAATCAGCATCATACAGAGTAACTTACTGGTAAACAAGTAAACAATAAAGTAAAGTAAAAATGCATTTCTTAGATACAACCTGCATTATGAAATGCATCATATCCTCAAAAGAAACCAAAACAGACTCTGGAGAACTTGTTGATACATTTATTTCCTCCATGTTAGCACATAGAATATATTTATATACATATTGCTAGCTAAAGTGTCAAAGAAAAAGGGAGAAAACAAAAGAGCATAGAAAATGTTAAGCCACGAGTAAAAGTTTACATATGGACAGAACAACAGGAAGTGAGAACAAAGAAACCTTTACACTGATTTTATTCCTGCTAAAAGTACTTAAAGTACAAAGAGGATCCATGTAGTACACAGTATGTACCAAAATATCCCGAAATAAGAACAGCGAAAAGGCAAATATGATTGGACAATTTGATCGATTCACTCTTATTCAAGCTGAAAACAGCATCGAGAGAGGGGGGATATAAATCATTGTCATATTGCGTTACTCTGAAGGAGTGCAATCACGCCTTTTCTTTTGTTTACGTGAGGGGAAGAAACCGAACGAGGAGCTGGAGGTACACCTTTACTCATGCAGTTCAAAAAGCAGAAATGCAAACTGGAATGGCATCAAAGCTTTACACGTGGCCAGAAAAAGAAAGGTTTAACATAAAAAAATCACGTCGAAAGCTTCATGGCTGGATGGACAAATATAAAAACAATAAGAAAAAAAAAAAATCAAAGCTGCAGCCTCGCAGGTCACGTGTAACACAAACCCCGCCTCCGGTTTGGAAAAGGTCGGCTTTAAAAAGAGATGCTGAAATGTTGAGACACACTGAAGAAGCTTAAAAGAACAATAACTAAATCTCTCTCTCTCTCTCTCACACACTCACACACACACACACACACACACACACACACACACGATATGATTGTAAAAAACTACAACTAACAGTCATCCGCAGGGGGAAAAATCATTTACAATGTACAAATAAGATGACGGAGGGGACAGAAGGATGTTTTATTTACACGTAGTGCACTGAAGATGAGAACTGTGAGCTATGAGAACATGACAGGAGTAACGCACACATCACATCATAAAGGATTTAATGAGTTTTCATGTCTGAGGGACGTTTCAGAGGAACAACCGTTACCGTAAATTCTCTAATAGTGGGCAGCCCAAAAATCACGGGTTAGGTTCATTATCAACAAATTCAGTAAACGGTAAAATCAACAATGAATGAATCTCATTAGTGAGGCTGTGTCTGTGTGTTACACACTTTCAATCTGTCAGAGCAACTACTGCACAGGGACAACAAATCTTAGTCGTCTCTGGTGACGTGTGATTAATTCACACAAGTCTTAATTGTGTCTCCTGATTAGTAAACAGGACTAATCTGATGGTTAAAAAACAAAAACAAAACCCGAATGCAGTTTCCCCACAAAAAAGTCAAAAAGATCATCGAATAAAAAAATAAATAATTTTTTTTTAAATCATTAAAAGTTATGTTTGAGATTGTTGCTGCAGACATTCGAGATCTTGATTTTATTAATGTCTTTAGCTGTGTTTAGAAACATAAAAGCTACACCAGCCTACCCATCAAACTTCCTGTTAATGAAATGCATTTCCTCCAATTTCACAATAAAAGCTGTTCAAGGTAAAAGTAAGAGCTCATAAAAATGTCGCCCTACATGGTAGCATGCAGTGAAGTGTGCAGATCACATAAAGTAAATGTTGATTACCAAATCGGTTTTTGAGGGTTGGTGAATAAATTTACCTTTTTGTTAAAGTGTTTTTGTAATTTTTTAAGTAACAGAAGTAAGAAGTATGTAGTTTATTTAGTATTTGTGTGAACTGGTCAAACAAAACAGGCACTTTATAGTGAAGAGATTATTTTAAGCTCCGTTTTAGTTTGTGTTGTTGCATTTTGTCACAATTACTACATTAAATAAGGATTCTATGACAGTGTTTTTGCACCGCTCAGATGTTTCATAAAGAAGACAAACATCCAGCACAGTAACAAGTTTTAACCACTTTGTTACATCAGAAATCTTCTTCCATAAAAAAAAAAAAAAAAAAATGGGCCCGATTAAGTAAAACCCATTTAACAGAGTCTGTGTGTTCACTGCACATTACCGGACTTGTTAAACTCAATTCAGCTCTATATTTTCTACTAGTGTAGCTTTTCGTGACTCACAGCTGGAAACCCCCACAATTATTTTTTGTCTTTTAAAAAAACAAAAACAAAAAAAAACAGACAAACAAATGTTACAGAAATGTTCTATTGTTATTTGAAAAAAATCAAAAGAATAAAGTGTAACAGCCTGATTAGCTGGTGATCATTGGGACAAATATTGCATGTTGCTGTTGGAGAAAGCTGATCTCTTCAAACATTCGACTGCTAAAACACAGCACGTAGTGCATACAAGGATGGAGGCTTCGTTCACAGCCAACAGCACAAACTACAGGGCTGCCCACCATGTGAGAATTCACAGCGTCTTATTTTTCATATGTTAAAGGAAAAAGGCAACTTGGGGTAAAGCAAGTTTCTCTCATCTTTCATAACTGAAGAAACAGTCAAACAAAAAACAAACAAACAAAAAAAAAAATCCATTAAAAACTGGCAATTTTATTGCCCCATCAAAAGAATTCAAATAAAAGTGATTCTAAGCACCGTAATTAGACATCAACACTCAACACTGAGCACAGGGGGAGGAAAAGAAAAAGTTTGATCATTCATATTTGCATATTTTTTATATTGGTCCATCCATTATCACTTCTTTATGGAGACCAGACGTCTGGTCGTTTTTTCCTGCTTGTTTTCCCTTAATGAATGAAAAAAAACTATGAAACTATCTACATGCATGTGGCCTCACTGGGTGAGAGGATGAGAAGAAGAAACGGGCACCGACCACCAACTACAGCATACGCAGTGAAAGAGTCTCATAGCTAGTCACTTCAGATTAAAGGGGGGAAAAAAGATGATGAGGAATCTCGAGTGTACGTCACTAGAAAAATGACACTGATGACGCTCCGGAAAATATACATCTTTTTTTTTTTCCTTTTTAAATACACTGCAGGAGGGCGAAGAGAGGAGAGGAGTCGCCGCCAGATGTTCTCAGGTAGGTTCATCAAAAGGTGCGACTTTTTTTTGGCAATATTACAAGCATTTGGGTTGTTAAGAAAATGAAATGTGCAAACAAAAAAACTAAAAAGAACCAACAACAAACCACCCAACAACAAAACTGTCAAATCATGTAACCTCTCTAAGATCCAGCTCAGGAAAGATTGCTGTACATCCCCTCGGCTTCAGTACAAACTTCCTGGTTTCATCCAACTCATAAAAAAAAAACACAGTCTAGTCCCCCCAAAAAAAGAAACCAAAAATGTGCATAATTACAATAAAAATCTCTCATGGAAGATTTTTTTTTTTTGGTCGGCATCTTTTAAAGCCGACTTTTTGACCCTGTTCCCAATAAGTGACTTTAGGACAATAAAATTTTCGATAAAAATGGTAAAAGGTGCTATCCACCGCAATCGATTCGTGAAAAGAATAAATTGCATTAAAGTCAGCGAGCCTTTTAATCCACAATTTAATGTTTTTTTGTTGTTTTTTTCCTTTTTAAAACCGGTTTTCTGTATGAAAGCGGAGTCAGTCTGATGCTGCGATGGTGCTTACGGTACCTTTTTTTTTAAATGTTCTGTAGGATCGACGGCGTGCGCTTTGCTGCATTTACAGTAAGAAAAAGGTTTCTTTTAAAAAGTCAGGTAATAAAATGTATTCAGTTAATGCTCACCTGTTCCTACACACTTAAATAACACATTCTCCAACACAAAATTAGCACTTCAGTAAAAAAAAAGAAAAGAAAAAAAAAAGAAGAGGGAAAAAACAAGGTCATAACTCGTTCGAGTCATGCTGTTGAACAAACTGTTCACTGTTCAGAGAAAATAAAAGCGTAGAAAGTAAAATCAATACAATGGGTACATTAAATAATAGAAACAAAACCGCTCCGCACGCACAAAAAACCATCGGGTCCACAAAGTTTTCAGGAAGGCAAGTCGAGAAGCAGGAGGGAGAAGAGTGTTTGTGTTTGTTGTAGACACTGACTGACAGGAGGAGGCGAGGACAGAGCCAATGGCGTGCTGTGTAAGGTCGGGTAGGGGCGGGGCTTGTTCATTCATCTCTTCCTGCGGCAGGTTCGTTTGTGGTCGGCGTGCCAGTGCTCCTGCTGACATTTGATGGAGCAGTACGAGGTGTTCCAGCAGCAGTGGTACATGGCCTCCTCCTCGCAGTTATAACACTGCAGGCACAGGAAACAGCCAAAGGTAAACAAAAACAGGTAAACAAGACCTCAGCTGCTTTTTTCTATTAGTGCCTACTCTGTTCTTCCGTTACAATTTAGTACCTCCTAATGTGGTCGTTGTCATAGCAACACGACTTGATATGTGGCTCGAACGCAAAGGTGGACGTCGAGGTGAGAATATACCCGCTGCTCTGTCTGAATTTTCGTCAGATTCTGCGAACATGGCGTCATTTTTTGTAGCCTTTTCCCTCGTAGCTGGTTTTCAAAAATGGCGGTTTAGAGAACCAGACGCTGGCATGTCTGCTTGAGTGACGCTGCTGACCAGCCAATCGGTGGCATGCAGGCTGACGCCGTCACATTTCAGTACCTGCTCAGACAGCGGCGAACTGAGCGGCTCCGAGTAGGTACTAATGGAAAAGGAGCTATAATAATAATAATAATAATAATAATAATAATAATAATAATAATAATAATAAAAAAACATATATAATACACTGGTTCCAGGTTTTTTCTTGTGATGACCTTAAATCTGCGTTTTAAATCACTGACACTGGGATTTCTTTGGGTTGTGAAAATCATCTTGGACAAAAAAAAAAAAAAAAATTGGAAGATTGTGTTTGTGCGTTTTTATAACTAATAAAAGAAGAAATCTTCTTTATATTCAGGCACACTTTAAGCTCTCGGTTAACTGAACTCACCCACTGCTTCTTCTTGGTCTGGGAGATGAGCTGTTTGTGTTGAGCCACCAGCTTCTTCACCTCCTCCACCAGCTCCTCTTTGCACTTCTCCTTCACCTGCTTACATTTCCTCTCCATCTCCGCCTGAGCTCCAGCCACCGCCTTACTCACCGCCTGGCGTTTCTCCTCCTCCATCTCTGCACGGAGCTGTAGAGAACACGCACACTTAGGTTTGGAACTGGTCCAAAGTGCTCTCCATCATTAGAAGACAAACCCGAGTCGTTTCATACAAACGCACCTTCTCCAGAGCTTCTCTGACGACCCTCTCAGTCTCCCTCTTGTTGTCGGCCTTCATCATCTCCTTCACGTCGTTGAAGACCTTGGTGTACTTCTCGTGGCACATGTTCTGACAGGCACCATCGCTGTTGGTCTGCGTGCCGCGATGCAGCGTGCGCGGCGACCCCCCGTTGGCCTTCTTGGTCTGCGTGGACACCGACAGCTTTTCTGGCTGCTGCGGTGCCGACGACACCGGGATCTCCTGGCTGGAGCTGACGGCCTCCATCTCCGGCTCCGGGTCCTAAGGGAAAGGATGTGATGTCTCTTAGAAGAAGTGACAGCAGGATGCTTCTGTGCCAGCTGTCACACAGATTCCTCCATCTTGGCCTGCAGCTGGTTACAGTAGTTCCTGCTCAGCTATAAGCCACTCTAACCAGAAAACATGAGAGCTGAGAGCTTGCAGCTCCAATCCAGGACAGACAAAATCTGAAGTATCAGTATCAACCTGGATTTCTCTTTGAGAAAAAAAATTAATGCATTTAAAAAAAATGTATTCCTCAAAAATAACTTCAAGCAATTTGAGCACAAACCCTGTCTGTCTGCAAATGTTTGTTCCGACCACCGAGGAGCTTTTGCATTCTTGATTTAGAAATTTCCACCCACTCGTTGCTGCGGATCGCTTCAAGCGATGCTGAAGTGGTTCATGCTGGATTTCAAAGTCTGCTTTTGATCACTGCCCTGAAGAACCCACTCATTTCTTTTACTTCACTTTCCTGCACAACATTTGCACCCACAGCTTGCTGGGATTTAGTGAGATGTCATGTGTCCCCTCTACATAACCCCAAATCAGAATATTTCCACCCTCATGCTCATGCCATGTACTTAGCATATAGCATCAGGTTATAAATCAGTTTGCAGCCAAAGAACACAAAATATATAACAGCTGCTTACACTGACTTCTTCTTTGGGCTCAACCGTGTGACTCCGACGGCTTTTCTTTGCCTTGGGCTCCTGGCTGCCTTTGAGCTGGGGGGAAAAACAGAAAGGGTCAATAATCAGTGAGTACGCTGGCGTCCCAGCAGGCTTTCTTAAATGATGACAGAAAAGATGGAAACAAAGGATATTAAAGAAAGTAGTTTAAAAATAACCTTTAAAGGCTGGTAAAGACCGTTTTAAACAGTTCACAGATTATCATCATGTCTAAATCAGTACTCACAATTAGACTAATTTAAGGAACTCGGGATCTAATAAGGAATTTCTCATAAAACAAAACAAAAATCTACCAAAACGAAGTCAATAAAATTTTTATAGCTGCTTTTTAAGTGTATAATTCATGTATTAACTGATTTAAGCATTACAGTTACTGCTCCATAGAAAATATCTGATTCAAGTTTGTTTCCATGTGTCCTTAATAGTTGTGTCAGTATGATTTATGTTTTATTAGCCTCATAATTTAAGGATTTGCATCCAAAGGAACTCTGAAAATTACAAAACCCTCAGCCAACAATGTAGCAGTTCAGCCACCAGAGGGCACTGTTTGTTTTATTTTAGTCTAATCTACCCGAGTTGGGTTTATTTTAGTGCCAAGTTGTGTTAAAGTTTTATTGTGTTTGTTTCCGTAACTAAACTTTTTATTTAATGCAACAGCTTTTGGTTTGGTAAGTTTACGATCAAACTACCTGTCGCTTCGGTGTGTTTAAGCGTTTTAGGACGAGTTTGAGGCGTGTGGTCGCTCTAAATATAAAAGGTGCTATAGAAGAGAAACCCTCACAGGAAGTGTAAACACGACTCAAGGTCAAGTTGTGAATGTTTGCATCTTTGGGTACTGTGTAGAAACTTATTAGCCCTTTGTGACGAGTTAGTTTATATCCTAATCAGGTCTAAGCTTTTTCCTGTTATGTACTTGTTATTTTTAAAGAAAGCATGTCCTCATATGGGCCAGTGCATTTATTTTACAGCAACACAGTATAAAGTCACTACTGACTCTATACTAGTACGCAGAGCTGTGAGGAACTTAGTTTGTTCTTTTGAACTACTACATTGTTGCAGAAACATTGTAAACTACACTGCACACCCAAACCTCAAACAACTTCATTCACACAAACTGGAACATTACCGGGTCAACTGTCATAGTTTTCACATGATGAAAACTGGAAACAAAAAGGGACAAAGCATTTATTCCCAGAGGTTCGACTATCCGGTCAAAAATGTTAATGCTGCTCTTTTCATCCAGGGAAACTGAGAACCTTCCAGGCCTTCATGTCAGCTTCAAAACTGGCTTTTGTACTTTTAAAAAAACAAACAAAAAAAAACCCTCATTAAGTTTTAAGGAGGGCTTTGAAACAGAGACAGCATTAAAAAGCTATTTTTGAAAGTAAGACACAACAAAAAGATTGTTTCCGGGTGTACAACTGATACTGGGCCCATCCAGGGTGTACTGGAGAGGTGAATGTCTCAGCATGTCACTGGAAAAGCTCAGTAGACAGCTGGAGAGAGGGAGGTCAGGCCATCTCTTCTTTCTCTGCTGCCGCAACAACCCCGAAGAAAACGAACAGAGGTTTTTGAAAGCGCAGGAAGTATGCAGACGTGGAAGACTAACGGAAATCAAAACCCCATGAAGACATTCTCTTGGCCGTCTTTGGCCTCCAACATCTTATCCTGTAATTCACAAAGTAGAAAAGGGGATTAAAAGCGTGATGGCTCCACTTACATGGCGGACCTGCTCATTGCTGGTGGAGGAGATGCTGGACTCTGCTTCGTCCGTCCGCTCCATCCTGTCCGTCCTCACGCTGCCCTCCTCCTGCTGCTGCTGCCGCTGACTCTGTTGGTGTGGCGGGCTGCCGTCCTCCATCTTCGTTTTCCAGAAGCGTCCTTCCTTCAGGAAGCTCTGGTACACCTCCAGCTCTTCACACGCTTTTTTCCAACCATTGCTGCGCTTCACCTGCAGCTGCTGCACGCTCACCTTGATGTCCTGGATGTTCTCTGAGGGGATCCACGCTCTGCAGGCCAACAAAGAAGAACAACCATTACGATTGACAGGTTTCAAGCTCTATTCAACTTCAGTTTAGTGTTGAGAAATGATTTTAAAAGTAATTTAAAGTAAGAATCTGGTGTAAAACAGTCACGGCATGCGGCGCTGTCTGAAAACAATCAGAGGAGTCATGCTGTGCTTTGTTATAGTTGTGCTAACCTCTGGTGTTGATGTCCAAAGAAGCGTACGTCCACCTGGTTGTCCTCTCTCTGCAGGACTTTGGCTGGCCAGTAGCCAAAACCTTTCATCTTGGCCCAAACCAAGTCATGGCTGGGGCTCTGCCACGCAACACAGAGAAAACTTATCAGGAACAAGATGCAACAGACGTGATCAGCTCATTTACAGAGATCGTTCTGTAAATGCAACAGACATTCAGCGCACAGTAAAGCTGCATTTCTCAGCTGCCGTCAGCACAAATATTTGCACGAATAAAGATCATTTTTCTGCTGCTAAAAAGAATAAAGTGGAAATTTAGCCTGTTGAAGCCACTTTGTTTATACTCACACAGGGATAACAGAACCAGTTGTCGGGCCGGGCGTTCGACAGGTAGAAACAGTTCTTGCATAGCAACAACTCATTCAACTGGAAGACAGAGAGAGTGGGAGGAAAGAGAAAGGAGTGCTCATTGTCCCAAAAAACACATCTCAACTTGTCACTAATTAAAGTTAATGAAAGGAGCTGCGCGATGAACTCCAAACTGGAGTGTAAGAGGAAACGATAAAAAGACGATACCTCGTGACACGTGTCACTGAAGAGCAACCGTGCAATCTCGGCCTGGTCGCTGTGAACTGCAACATACAAAATAAGACAGCAAAACCTCTCAGTCTGGTCACATCAAGGTTAATACAAGAAAAATCCCAAACCTCAACTAAAACATCAGGACATGAAACACTTTGGGTAGTGATAGTAAACCTAATGGTTTCTGGTGTTAACTCCAGGTTTGATACTCAGTCTGGTTTTTGGGATCACTCTGAATTCAAACCCAGCAGGCGCTGCTGTTAAACAATATTTTAATGAACATCCAAGGAGAAATTGTGAGGTTTAATAATGTTCTGCAAGTCATCTTGTTGTTATGGTTCTTTTTTGTTTTTTAGCCTAATGAGTTCAGCTCGTGGAGACGATTCTCTAAAGCTTCATTGAATGTATTTAAAAACAAGCATTTGTTTCCTTGTTTAAAATTTGAGATTCAGGGCTTTCAGATTATCAAATAACAAAATTTTGTTGAGCCGTAAAAGCTCGACACGTGTTACCGGTGTGTTAATTAGCCAAACATAACAAGTAAAACTCTCTAATGTTAAGCTATAAGCAAACCAGGCCACAGTCACATGACTTCAGCACCACCACCAGCAAATCCTGTCCTCTGTGTGAGGACATCAAATGTCCCCAACAACTTACAGTCTCAGTCTGACACTTGCTGACATTCATCCTCTGATAAAAGCTACAAAATTCAGTTTGTTTTTTTAAAACAAGGCGAAATTGTCTAAAGCTAGAATTAACCACAGATTTTAAGGCAGCAAAACAAACAAACAAACAAACAAACAAACAAACAAACAAACACACAGAAAACCATTTCAGAAGCGAGGCAGATTAAAAGGACTTAAATGTCCAGGTGTACCCTGACTTTCATCCCACCACAGCTGGGACAGGCTGCAGCAACTCTGACATGGATAAGTGGAAGAACATGGATGGATGGATATACTGAAAAATTGTCAAATTGTCCAAAAATGATTCCATGCATTCAATTTATTGATAAAAACATTTAAAACAGACTAACACTAAATTTAATATTCGTTTTATTAAAATTGAATTCTTGTAAGATTCACTCTTTTTACAAAACAGTCAACATTTGGGAACTTTTTTGCTTTTTGTTAAGAGGAAACAGGGTTTACTTTAAACTCCTCAATCTAAGGTCGGTGTGTTTCATAACCAGTATGTGGCGACACATTGAACCCACCTCCGTACAGTATGGCAGTGTTGTGAACAATCATCTGAGCGTCTGCTTTGAACTCTTCAAAAGTCTTGTACTTTCCTTCAGACAGATTCTGAAAGAGTCACAAATATTGAAAAGAAATTTATTCAGGAGGAGAACGAGGACAAAGAGTCCACTCACATGCTGAGTGTGTGTTAGGTGAGTGATACAAAAGAGGTTACCACACACACACACACACACACACACACACACACACACACACACACACACACACACACACACACCCACCCCCCCCCTTTTGGCAGGAGCTGGATGTGATGCACGCCTTACCACAGCACAGCCCTGCCTGTCTGACCAAATCTTGCAAAATGGTTATTTGCAAACCATTCCCAGTACTTAAGACTCAAGTCAAATTTATTTGCATAGGGCCATTCCTCATCTTGCTAACTTTTTCTTGTGTTATGTGTTTGCATCACTGAACTGTACATAATACAATGTAACAAGTGTTCCTTTTAACATTTAAGGTTTCATGTTTGCTCCACTTGATCAGAGTCAATTTCTGTGGGGAGGAATTTGATCTTCCCCAATCAAACGCTGGTACCTATGTGAGTCCAAAGTCTTTCTAGCGCTGATGAGATGCCATGCTAAAGTAGCAGAGTTTTGAAAGCGGAGCAGAACAATATATTAGACAATACTGAGAATAGATTCCAGTGCACATACTTGGTTCCACCTCACAGCCTGAGAATAGCTTGACAAGGGTGTTAGTCCCATCACAAGCTGATTAGCTAATCAATAGTCATCTCAGAGAGCTCACTGGAGCGTTCGCTTTTCAGCGGAGAAATTACACAGTTTCATACCACGATGCCAGAACCCACTCAGGAGTGGATGAACTCAAAGTTCTGGACCCTGGAAAGTTTTTAGACTAAAACCAAGTTAAAAAAGGGGCTTCAATGTAATTCACAGAGATTACCTCCAGGTCTGTTGAAAAAAAAAAAAAAAAAAAAAATGTGGAAAAGAAAAATCAGCTTCTAAACTAACTGATGTCCAAATCCAGCTCACAGAAACAAGCCTGACAACCCAGATGTTAGGAGAACCCAGTACATGATTCTGAAAACAGCCTTGAAATCACAACCTCTGCACAGTGAAGGTCAAAATGGCTGTGAAAATAACACAAATATACTTAATCAGACAAATGTAAGCGGAGCTGTGATGATGCCGAGCTCCACTGTTACCTCTTGGATGTTGGAGACGTCCAGTGCAGTGTGGATCAGTCGTCTGTACATGGGATGTTTAGTGTCTTTGCCTTTTTTGTTCAGGTCCACTGCCTGCAACGTAGACGAGGTGTAACGATAAAACGCAGTCTGACGTAGAAAAGCAGGGATGTGTTAAAGGAAGGTGACGGAGTAATGAAGGAGGGGGAGCCTGGGAGGTCTACATCGATAGAGGCAGCATGCGGGGTTAATGATGAGATTTAATATGCCTTTAAGAGGGAGACGGGGGGAAGATAAAGGAGAGAGGAGATGGAGGGACTGAGTGTGGGCATGGAGACGTAATGGGAGAAAAGATGAGGGGAAGGGTTGTATAATGAGGCCTTTTTTTTACTATTACACTGATTCAGCTCCATATTTTTATTCTCGGACTTGAAAACAATCAATATTTATCATTAGTTTTTCTGCAGCTCCTCAGTTGAAGTTCGCGTCCGTCCACCTTTTAAGCCAGCACTCTACTAATCGGCTGCTTCTCACGAGTAGACCGTTTAAACATTAGGTGGGCGGGGCTTCTGATGTCACAGCCAGAGCCGCGCGTGCCTGAGATGAAACGAAGCATTCAGAGCAGCCTGAAGCATGACTTTTTGGCTCACAGGAATTTCTCGCACATATGCTGGTCTTATTATTGAAAAACCTCAGCGTGAGCACCCACAGCTGTATATGTGTAACTACGGTAACGAAACAGGAGGAAAAAGGATTTGTAACATGCAAATCTTGTAAGCTGGATTTCCATAGTTAGGTTTGATGACAACAACAACAAAAACAACCAGGAGTAAAAGTACAAGCTGTTCTCACCCTCTCCTTCATACGCTGGACAATGAAGCGCAGGTATTTACACATCTCCTGTTTGTTTAAGTTCTTCTTTTTACTTCCCTGATGATGTGCAGAAAGAAAGAAAAAAACCAGACAGACATCACATCACTGCAGGAAGTGTTCTGACAGTGTAATAGAAATACATTTCAATATTAAGTCATTATGGCCCCTGGCAGCTGTTAGAAAGGCAATATCCTGAAATATTAAAAGATAAAATCCTGTTGGAGAGAAACAGAAAGCAGTGTGGGACAGAAACGACTCTATGTGTGAAAAAAAAAAAGACTAAGACTGTAGGATCATCTGTTTGTAAAGACCAGCCTTATTCTTAATCATCAAACAGCCCACAATCTGTTCACTTTCTCACGAACGTGCTTGCACTCTTCGAGCACCCACCCTGCAGACGACGCACTGCCAGGGAGATCCTCCGTCTCTGGGCTTGCACTCGTCCGACAGACACTTGAGATGATAGACTCGGAAGCAGTTGTCACATGTTAGGACGTCACCCGGTAGGTGACACTCGAAGCAGTACCAGTCGTGGCTCTCCGTCTCCCAGTCCTGCAGCGAAGACACAGCAAAGCACAAGTTTGGGTGACCCCCCCCCTCCAACCCGCCAACCACAGCAGGGGAGGAAATGATTTTATTTTTTTTCCTATCCTCCATCCTTGATTAAAGCTAGCTCACTAGGATGTCAAGCAACAGAGCAGAGAGACCAGTTAATTCCTGAAAGTGTCAGGATTTGCCCCACTGAGAAGCATCAACCTGTTTACTCAGCACTGACAAGGACCATCAAAAGCCTCAATTTTATTGGTTTAGCGCGCCATCGTAATCAAGATTTCTATATGGATCCTACTCGTCCTTTTTCCTGATTTGATGTCTGCGATGTGACTCACTTTCGATTTTATATTTAATTTTTTGTAATTTATTGCTAGAGGACACAGGGGAGTCAGGTCAGATATAAACCCTAAGAACAAAAACTGACTGGTAACCTACAGGTAACATAGTCTACTGCTTTTTTGCTGCTCATGTTCAGATATGTCTAGAAAATATATGCAAATAGATTCTAGCACATGTGACTGAATAGCTGGTGGTATGATTGTAATATTAGGAACACTCGCTTCCCGAGTGCATTGCAGCAGAAACTTTTAAATACATCATTTCATTGAAATTCTACAGGAATCCTCTATAAATGCACACTGACCAAACTTCCTCACATAGCCTGGGAAAAAAAACCTTTTCATCCTGAATCTGATTATGGAGACACACTCTGTGCATCAGCAGTGAAGTCATTTAGCCCAAAAAAGCTAATTTGGACAAATAACACTGTCCTTGTGATAGCTGAGTAAAAGGTCAATGATTCAAAGTGTGAATCAGTAAGATCATCTGGGTGGAAATATCTTTCCTCTCAGAAAATATGTTAAGCTGGTTTTCAGAAAGAGCCCTTCAAGCCTTTTTCCCTCTTTTGTGGATATACAAGAATGAAAAGAAAAAAAGTGGTTGTGCCGAGTTCCTACAAGGTGTGAATGTGGTGAACGGCCTGAGTGATGAACACTACTACGGGAGGGAATCATTCGATTGTTCCTAGATAAACGCAAACAGGGAAGCGGCAGGGCAAAAATGCAGTTTATCTATAAATCAATGCAGCTGTTGAACAACTACAAAGAGGCTTCACAAATGCTAATATTAAAGTAGTGAAGGTTTATTTGGCGTTCTTAAATTATAAATTTATTATTTTTGTCGACCTTTCCTTTTCAAAACTTTTGTTTTAATTGCTTTTTTGTGGTTTGCTCAATTTTAATGAATGCCTGCTACTTCTCTCGGCAATTACTGGCTAGCCTTGGGGCCGGGCATCAATCCTCATTAGTAGGACCACAAACGTGTTTAAATTTCTGTAATGCTCTGTAATCTGGTTTTCTTATGCTAATGTGCAACATTTAACATTTCCCTGCGATGGACTTTAAGTAGAACTGCACAATACAGCTATTGCCATATAATTCAGCCATATTATTGTATCAGCCAATACCCAGCTGATCCTCCTCTATTCCCTGCTAAAAGTAACACAGTCAAGTCCGGCAATTTGTGACCGGTGACACAGTTTTTACGAAGATGGTGCAACAGATTAGAAATGAAATGATCAAGACTGCAGATTCTCAGCTTTAGCTCAAAAGTCTGAAAATAGAAAATACTGTGCTAACCACTGAGGGTGATTTTATTTTTCATATGATAACTTAAAGTTATTCTTGTCGAGTAAGAAGCCCCTGCTACGTCACCAGAAAGGAGTTTCCTCCTGCTTTTATTGAACTATAATTAAAAGTTGTGTTCATAGAGAACAGCCTGTGAATGGATGATGTGCAGGAGCATTCCACAGCGTATCCGTAGCATTCAGCAGGTCAACTGAGTTGCGCCGAGACGGGAAGTAAAATTCACGTACTTATCAGCCTGTCAAGAGTCCAACTCCTCCCACTCACAGCCTTGCCGACACAGTGGGTCCAGCAGGAGTCGTGACTGAGTGCAGCTCAAAAAAAAGGAAATGCAAAAAAAAAAAAAAACCCCCAAAAACAGCACTTCTATTTCTCTTGATTTCTTCTCCATGTGCTGCTATAGTTTAGGTTTTGATGGGGGTGAAGCACACTGGCTAATAGCTGCAGCAATGACAAAGTAGTAAAGAGTTTCTGATGAGGTCTGTTTGCCTTCTGCTTGCTCAATACTGAAGAAAATCTTTTTAAGAATGCATTTTCCTAAACAATCCTGACAAGTCTTTAAACAAAAGACGGTAACAAAAATCGAAAGTGCAGGAGTGTAACCCGCTGCTTCATATAGGGGATGAAACTAGCCATAAAAACACCTGCAGAACTCATTTGTCCTGCAGGTTTTTCGCATTTCTATTTTTTTTAAGCATCTCTTTCGGACCTTCAAATGCATCTCACTGCATCAAAGTATATCCTAATCCCTAAAACTCATCTGTAGGAGCCAGGGAAGCAAAAGGACATCAGGAGTTACAACTGAGGATGAACAGCTCAATCCTTTGCAGAACTCTTTTTACTGGTGAAGTTTAAAACAAATATATTAGTGTTGGAAGAAGACTTTATGAATAAGCTGTTCTAGTTATGATCAACTGTTTGTTTAAGCAATTAAATACTGTTCTCCATCTGTAACTGTAAATAAGAATGTTTATCAACTAGCAAAAAAAACAAACAAACAAAGGAGCCCTAATGTTGTTATGCCACACATCATTATTAATCGATGTTTAAAATAAGGCTCCAAATCGAGATGTTGTATTGCCTCGAACTCGAATGAAATAAGGAACTGAGGACGTATAAACTCAAAGGAGACGAGGAAAGAAAGTCAGAAAGTGATCCTCAGGTTTTACTTGCATCCGTTTTTTTTAAAAAGATTGGAATAATTTAATAGCTGATTGCACAAATTAATTACAAATTACAAAATGTAATTGCTGTTTTTATAATTTTATTCATTAAAAAAATAATAAATCTATGAACAAATTGATGGCGTGTTTAACAGAGCTGAAAATAAATTGAATCATTAATTGAAAAATTCTTTAAAGAACAAAAATTTAAGATAATTTTTTCTTTGGGGGGGGGGGGGGGGGCATAATTTTCAATGAACCCCTTGAATTAAAGCTGAGAGTCCGTCTATCACATCTCGCTTGCGTCGCTTTAAACCCACAGTGGTAATGCGCAGATTCAAACCTGCACATCTACATTGCCATTTCAGGCACATACAGGATCTCACCACTGTAGCAGTGATCGTGGTCAGACCACATATTTTCGTCCAAAGTTTATCTGGGAACAAAATGAGCTCACACGAAGTACAACCTCAAAGATTCCCAGCTGAACAGAACTGAAGGAGGGTTCAAAATTTAAGTCCGCGTAGATGTAAACACACTCTAAAAATCCATGCACCGATTCGTCAAAGGACTTCTAAAGCGTAATAGTCTCTTCACCCACACAAACACTTGAAAAACAGAGAGATGGTGCTCGTGTTCTGCTGAGTGTCAAGAGCCACTTCACTATTGTTGGACTGTCTGATGAAAGACAAGTGGCTGACTTCAAAAAGCCAGAGCTCTGTGAGCCAAGGACACGACGTCTGTGGTTTCAGCAAAGTGACTTTTAACACAAGTGCGAACAGATTTGGGCCCAAGCACAACGGATATTATTACAATAACAACGTTTGAATACAGACTCGG
The DNA here is from genome assembly GCF_041146795.1 of Maylandia zebra. Classification (NCBI taxonomy): domain Eukaryota; kingdom Metazoa; phylum Chordata; class Actinopteri; order Cichliformes; family Cichlidae; genus Maylandia; species Maylandia zebra. The sequence continues at coordinate 5,437,050 of NC_135184.1, forward strand.
CAACACCAACACTAAGATAGAGATACGACTATAAAACTGTGCTTAGCTAAAGTTCAACTCCCCCCAAAAAAAGCCTTTTATGAGTTCCAATCACAGACTTCTCTTAACCGTGAAGCGCTTCTTTGCTTTTTGGAGGGAGAAATGTGCCCCGACTATAAGCTGCCAAGGCGAGGGCTTTGAGAGCGATAGAGGAAGAACCGAGGCAGTGAGAGTTGGCTGCCTTTAGCTTTACTCTGGTTAACAGCTCTGTACTGTCAGTGTCAAGCTGGGACACTCCACAGAGCCGGGCAAGGTCGAGCAGCAGGGCTAGCATGCCTTATTGTGACCCACAAAAAACAACTCCAGGATTCATCTCCATTGTAAGGCTTCACTCCCAGCCTACAAACACAGATCCATCACTACAGCACCATCAGTGGGCATTTTTGTTTGCCTTTGAGCAGTACCACCATTACTGCAATGTCAAGTAGCTATGGTTTGTACTGCTGCCTGATGATAGTGACAACTGAATAAGTAGTCGTGACTACTTAGTTGGGTAGAAAACCCTGACAAGGGTTTGCACTGCTGATGGTTTTTTGGTTGCCCCAGTTAAAGCAACTAACAGAATAATGAGCTGACTGAGATAATTTATCTCCATTTCAGTGGCTCAGAGGATCAAAGGCTGCTAATGCTGGTTAGCTAAGCAGTGGCTTTTGTTACATAGGTTACCATGTTAAGCTAGCCCGCATCAAACTCAGTCAAGCTCAATAAGAATATCTGTGAATGAAAAATGTCTGTGTTGCTATGACGAACAAAGTCCTTTCTGTTAGCATTTCTGATCCTGTCTCTCTCCACAGGCCCAAGTAAAATGTTTATTCTCAGAGAGAAGCACTAAGTTTGAGTTTTTCCAGCTATCAGAGCAGTTTGGAGCCTATGTTCATAGCGTGCAGACGTTTTAAACCTTGCTAGGGAGGCAACATTGCAACAATGGCTACTTGCCCGCCTAAGTAATTAAAATCTCACAAATCAACATATTTAATAGCAATGACACATCAAATATTAAATCTTATCCTTCTATAAAGTTATTCTATTGTTCAAGTTGTTTGCTAAAATATTTGATGGTAAAAAAATTTATCTTGACACATTAAATAGCCTCTCTTTTGGTGTCAAGTGTTTCATTTCCTGTGTGTATTAATTGTATGTGAGATGGCCCACCCTTAAGCACCACGGCAAACCCTGCACTCAGTGATGTTAGTTACAGTGTTTATGCACAGTAAAGAAACTGATCAAAGAGCATATCCACTCAGAGGCCTGTCAAGCTTTCAATAAAGTTTCAAAAACAAATGAAATTCGCTCGGGAGGATCTAAAGAATGAAAACAGTGTTTGAGCAGCGAAACTCGCTGAACGATGTCAAAATAATGGGTTAGTAGCTGCAATGAAATAATGTGCATGTAGACTCTTTTACTGTGTGTAACTACTGTCAAAGTGCATCAATACATCACATCATGTTCATTACCATGCATCAAATGAGTAGATTTAAGTCAGTTTAATAACCAAACTTTCAATAATCAACAAGCATTTAGGGGACGTTTAATGAAATTGATCCTGTAAAATCAGGTGAACCTGGATTTAATCCAGCCTGGCTTGAGGGAATGCTTTTAAAACTGAACTTTAATTTTTTTAAAGAACCTATTTGTGCTATTTTTGAAAGTTATGTTGTTGTGCAAATGCCATGGTTATCTGTTAGAGGACCAAATAAATCTTGAGGTCAACCAGAGGACACAGCTCACGCCAGCTGGACTGAATCCAAGCACCTGCGGTGGGAGAACTGGCCTCCATCTAGGCCCTGCTTCAGAGTGCTGCTCACATTCAAACTCTGGTCTGTCCGCTGAGTGATTACTAACCTGAAAGAACCAGTCGGCCGTGTTATTAGCAGCAGGCACGGAGGAAACTAAAGAGCACAACCACACAAACCATAATCACCCAGCTCCCCTCCCACCCCCACCTCCACTGTTTCATCAATTGAAAATGAAGGAAAAAAGAAAAAAAAGAAAATAAGCATGCCAGACAGAAGTTAAGACCACAGCAGAGCACACTGTTCTTAGAAGAACTACAACTACCAAGACCAAAATACTACAAACTCACAAATGCTTGCTACCAACCTGCGGCTATGCTAGCATTGCTTGTCATCTCACATGAGAATGTGATTGAGTTTAAGCAAACACCAATTGCTTTTCAAGCCATAACTTGATATTTGAGTATGTTTGGCTGGGGTTTTTTTTTTTTTTTAAACATCAGGAGACTTTGTGTTATCAAAATCAAGCAACAACACACCTGTAGATAAGTAGCAAGCACATATTTCATAAAGATCACTGATCACTTCCGCAAGAAATTTGGCCACGCAGACACAGCGCTGCAACGGACTTTCATGAAGCTTTTCACAGCATAACTGAATGACAGCATGTAATGTCTGGCAGTGCGATTACTGCTAACTCTAGGCCAGCAAGCAGAATGATTTTCAAATGGAAACCGGATGCATAAATTCATTTACGGTGCAGCAAGTGGACTCAGTCAAAAGCACTGCACAAAGACTCGATCTCTTGCTTTCAATCTCATTTTAAACGGCTTCTAACTTTTGCACCAACCAGACCATACTGTACGCTGTTTAGCTTTTCTGCAGCCTGCTTAAAAAGATTCACTCAAATCCCCGACTGCACTGCATGTGGCAGAACTGATTTCTCACAGAATGATGTTAGTTGAGAGGAGGGGAAAATGAGGGGAGCAAATGAGAACAAACCCTGGATTTGAAAATAACGATGCAGCCCTTACCTTGCTTCCCTCGGCTTTTGGATCCTGTGATTGCAAGTGATTCAGAGAGTAGTGTTTAAAAGTCCTGCTAAAATAACCTGGGCTCCACTGGAGCCTCAGTGTCATGTCCCTTAGAGACCCATGCCTTTCTCCACTCACAAAAGTATTCTGTGATGACCCACAACATATAAAGAGCCAGATCTATCAAGCTTTCTATGTTTCCATGACTCTTCTCTGGTCTGCAATCATAACAAATAAACCTGTTCTATTAAATCTGAAGTCAGTGTGAACTGTTACATGAGCACATGGAAGTTACAGTTGTTTTAGAAAGAGTAGAAAACTTAGTTTCCTATCAAATCAAATCACAGATTTGTGTTTTTCCTGCATTATGTTTCACTGTAGCTCACTCATGACTGATGATGCTAATGTTGTTTAACAGGTAAAGTGTGACATTGATACAGCCAGTTTTTGTACCCTAAAGAAACAAAAACAGTAGGATTAAAAACAGCCACAAAATACTTTACCCCCCACTTGCATTTGCAAAGTAATGCACACCACAGCCTTTTGAAATACAGATGGAAAAATACACAAAGGTTCTCCCCAGACAGTGATAAATTGAAATAGTGCACTCTGCACAGATACTGTGACAGACTGACTGTAAGAATCACTACACTGCGAATACTGCCTCACTACTAACTGGGGAAATAAAACAAGTATTGCAAATTTCAAAAGAAGTCTATCAATAAAACTGCAGAGCAGATGGCTTCCTTCTCAAGGCAAACGACAGCAGAAGCTGATGGAGTATTTTCTGCACATGCACGCTGAGTGGTAATTATTGAAGCCTTGTATTAATCTGAAATACCACTCCTTCCTACCCAGCTACCTCTGCTGTTTGGCACTTACTGCTTAAGAACGTGCCTGTATATCATCTGTGAACATAGTAAAAGACGTACTGTGTGCATGCTGTAAATTCATTACTAAAAACCAGCAAATATTTTCATTATAGACAATGGCTTTAATAGGTTTTATAGGATTATTGAGATTTTCCCCTAGCTAAAACACAGGACTAAAAATGATCGGTATGGAAACGATACAATCTGCCAACTCTTACAGGCTGCTAAAAAGTGTCAGCTATCAGTCAGATCAACACTCAGCTGTGCAGACCCAACTACTACTTTCTATTTGTGGCCATTAACACAAACTCAGACATTAAATTCACAACTGCTTGTGAACTTGATAAATTGTAGTGGGCTCACCATCTCATCCCCAGGCAGCCAGTATCCCTCTTGCTCGATGCCGGCCTTGGAGCCCTTGCAGCCAACGGTCAGGGTCTCCACCACCAGGCCGTCCTTCACAGCCAGGCTCAACTGTCTGGCGGTTTCCTTCGGATGCATGCCAAACACACGGCTCAGGTACCTGCATAGTCGGAAGTGGAGATGTAATTGAGGAAAATCAGAGGCAGCTGTGCTAATGACAGCCATTTTTTAATACTGGCTAAAGATGAACATTTAAAACGCGAGGCAGGCGGAAAACACAGCAGAAACATACTTGGATTAATACTGCTGGATGGGACAAAGACCAACACCTTTCTCATCCCTTAAACCAGCTCTAATTCGTGTACACATCCGTTGGAGAGGCTGCATTTTCCCCACCATGTTTAAATTAGCCGTCTCACTGTTTTGTAATTTTCCAACAAAACCCCAGAGCTACATAAATTAATTTACAATCTTCGGAAAACAGATTAGGGATACGTGTGGTATTTAAAATTGCAAGCAGAGGAGGACTTTTTCCATCAGCTTCCCCTCTCACGAGCGTACATTTACAAAGCCGATTCCTGCAGCTGCTCGCTGATTGGTAGGACAATTCTCCGAGCAAGGTCATGTATCGTCTACTGGGGCAGTCAGCCAACAGACAGACCACAGGATTTCCTCCAGAAAGAGTTGTTCGGCTGGCATAGGCCCAGGGGTGGGGATAGATAGTGAATACAAGTCAGAGAGTATTACCAAAGGATCTGAAATCAATGTACAAGGGTCCTCTGACCAGGATAGCGGAAGCTCTACTGACTACATGACATTTCTATTTCTATCTTTCTCTCTCTACACCATCGTCCTCCGAACCGCAGCACTTAAAAATAATCAACTTTTTTCCTGTTAAGTTCACCGAGTTTTAATCTCAAATTGCATCAAATGTATGATGTTGCAGGATGACTATTTTTTTTCCAGCTTAATATCTGTCCTACTCTAAGCAATGCACAAGTGCAACTAGTCCAATTTTTACTATAGTACAATATGGAAAGTAAAAGCTTTATTCAGCTCCTTTAATCCTTTTTGACTTCAGTCATTTTGTCAATTAAAATGTCAGATAACAGTTTTTAAACAGTTTTTTTGACTCATTTGTCACACAAATGAGGCAACATTGAAACAAATCAGCCAGCAAACATTCACAATTAAAAAGATGAAACCATCTAATGCTTGGTGCTTTGGCATAAAGCACAAAACGGTTGCCAGATTAACAACGTAGTTGCAGATTAAGAGATCTCCTCCACAAATCATTCCAGCTCTTGTGACTAGTCACACCTGGATTTAATTACCAGCCCATTCCAGTGTACGTACGCACCTTGTTTGGTTAAGTTGGCAAACAAACTGACATGGATTTTATATAAAGGTTTTACAGCAATTAAAGACACCAAAAGCAAAGAATTCAAAGGAATGCATCTTTTAATGTTTTTTCCCTTTATTTTAACAGATAGTTATTTTGTTAGATCAACAGAATAAAAACAAAATTTTTATAAATTTAACTGTAACCCATATTTTGGGTATTTAAAGTTAGCAGTTAGGTTGGTTAACATGTAACTAACTGATTCTAAGCTGCCTGATAGGCTGGTTAAAGATTAGCCTCTGCCTCACCAACTTTGTTCTCCTTCTACATCACCCATCACCTTTATAGCCACAAAGCCGACACGGTGAAATTAAGCTGCAGTGGGGCTGTAAAGAGAGGGGAGGTTGTACAGGAAAGCTGGTGCTATCCGTTGCATGCCAGTGCTTGCCGTTACCATGACAACACCCACTCGCCGCCAGTATTCATTTGGCAAGCCGCCAGGTCCCAAGGTGTTCGCCAACTTGCTGAAAAGAGATGTGCCAAGTGTTTCATTGAGTCTGTGCTCCATCCGCCAACTGAAAGGAATGACTGATCAGCAAGGTCTGCTTTGGGTGATTTTTCATCAATTTGCATAGTCTGAACAATGTGGAATTCTCGCAGCAGATAAAAACCAAGATGGTTAAAACGTCGTGACCCCAACCTGCTGCAGATTTAAGGTTTCTACAGCAGGAGCGAAGCAATTAGAGGGAGAGCTGACCACATGGCGAGAACAGCAATGAGCGAGCAGCAGCTGGAGACTGTCAGAACTTAACAGCTGCCAATCAAGGTATTGATCCATGTCTGGTTTGCCCTCCAGTATAAACAGGGCACAACACAACACCCAAAGCTTTGCCTTCGCAGCTTGAGGAAAAAAACCCAACTGTGAAATAGAAACAGCAATGCCAGACTAGGGGTGTGCAATATCAACCGGGACTCGTACTTTAGTCAATTATACGAAACCAACTTGTCACAACAAAGGACCGTACTAGACAGTTATCAGAAATAATAGCCACTTAAACTAATTGTTCATGTTTTACTGATGTTCAACAGATGTTTACTATTGGTTTTAAGATTTTTAGTGCAGAGACCCATCTGTCCTGGCAGACAGCAGCTGCATCCTTCCCCGTCTGGAAAAATAAGATGCATGACAGCCTCGTGAACCAGAACGATTTTACACGGCTTTGATCTACAAAATGACCCCGCTCGATTTACGCTTCGTCAGAGTCGACGCCATACAACTAGGGCTGCCACAAACGATTATTTTGATAGTCGACTAGTCACCGATTATTTTTGCGATTAGTCGACTAATCAGATCATCATCCATTGGACGTACAGCTTATTGCACCAGCAGCATCTGGTCTTATATAACTATCATTAGCTTACAGCTTGAAGTGTTTGTGCTAACTAAAAATAAAGACAAGATGGTAGTTTATTAATTTTTAATGAAATTTGCAGATTGTTTCGGTGAAGTTTAATAAACTCCTTGCTTTCTAAAATATAACAGGACACCGGAGTATATTCTCCAGCGTCTCACACTTCTGATAATCAGCTGTCTGCTTGACAGTTTTAGCTGTGCAAAAACTATAACTTTAATCTCAGCCAAACCGATTTACTCAGGAACAAATAAAATACTAAAGAAAGCCAAACAATAACATTTTTAAGTTATCTAAGTGACTTATATATATGTTTAACCTGACTAGCGAAAGACGGCGGTGGGTTTGAAAACGATTTGCCGGGAGTCCGGTGTTCTCACGGCTCTAGTTAGCCTTGCCCCCGTCTAGCTAACGAGCTAGTGGGTAACAGACGTCTCCGAAAACGTCGGAGCGCTTTTGAAAATATGTGGTGTCCTGATAAACTGAGCAGATATTTGAGGTTTACACAGCTACATTCTCGCCTGAAAATATGTTAAACGTTTATTTTGTGACCCAGAAAGAATAATAAGAGTAAAGTTAAAACTAACTAGCTGCCGCCATTGTTGACAACTGCGCTGGGCTGCGCTATGAATTCTGGGACACAGCTTCTTCTTCTTCGGGGTTTAACGGCAGCTGGCATCCTTGTACATGCAGTGCTGCCATCTTCTGTTTCAGTCCGTTATTACACTCTTAAATCCTGCTACTTATTCCTGCGTCTTTTGGGATCTAACAAAGCTTCAAACGATGCGTCGACTATTAAATTAGTCGTCGACGATTTTAATAGTCGACATAATCGTGACTAGTCGACTAATCGTGGCAGCCCTACATACAACCTAAACAAAGTGTTGGGGAGTAACGGAATACATGTAGCGCCGATACGTATTTAACCTCCTAAGACCCAAACTCTTCCATGGCATGCATTTTTTTTTTTTTGTGTGTCCCGTTTGGATCTTTAGCCATCAGAATTGTTGTCTTAAGGCCAAGAAAGATGCCAAGCAGATTTATTTTACCAAGTGGATCATCATGGCCTTGCCATATTGGTCCATTTGATTGACCTTTATTATAATTATGAATTTATTTTATTTTCAGTTGCTACAAACGGGACAGACATGACTGGGGGATAGGACAGGGAGAAAGAATGAAAGAAAGAGAGGGAGAGAAAGAAAACCAAAGGGGAGAAGAGACGGTGAGAAGGGGGGGAGAAAGAAAAAAAAAAAAAAGAAAGAAAAAAAAAAAGAAAAACAAACAAACAAACAAAAACAAAACACCTGGGTCACCTGTATGGAGAAAAAAAACAGAAGAGAAAGCAAACAACAAAGAGCAACATAATAATAATAAAAAAAAAAAAACAGCACCATCACAATAAACTAGCTAGCAGTAGATATCAGTAGATGCTAAATAATAAACGATATTGTGCAGCACGCAAGATAGACAGCGCACAATGTGCTTTGAGGCAGCAGCCAAGAAAGCTGTAGTCCGTGTCTGTGAACACCCGTGTGTACACCTGTGTGCATACCTGTGTGGATCAGCATGGCATGCATTTTTAATTTCTCTTTGATATCTGGGCATATTGGGACCCGATGAATGTAAAAACAAAGAATTACCAGATTTTTTTTTTTAACCTGATTTTTGTTTCTAAGAAAAATGAGAGCCACATATGAGGATATTTGTTTAAAATTTCGATAGAACAGTAGCAGAATAATGTCCTCGTAAGTGGATATCAGGCCATTGTTGAGCAAAATTTAGTATTTTGGTCTAAATAACCCATAATGTGATGTCCACATATGTGGACGGCAGGTCCTAGGAGGTTAAAATACAAAATATGAGTAACTGTATTCCGTTACAGAGTTATTTTCCTGTTTCATATTGTGGCGGGTCAGGACTGTTTGGGTTTTGTTTGACATGTTCTGTTGTTCCAGGTGGCAGCGTTGCGGTTGCCATGGTTACAGGGTGACGCTCTCTCTCTGCGACTGTGTGTTTCCTGGGTGAGAGAGTGGCTTTTTGTTGTTGTGCTAAGCTAACAGGCAGAATGCTACAGGCATCGCCCTAAAGCATGTAGCCTCATGGGCAGTGTAGTCCGTGCTGCAGGGAGAAGGGACTGCCATACACGTTATGTGTCTGAGCGCGAGGAGGGAGAAAAAGGAGGGTGGAAAAGTACGAGTTGTCATCGAACAAAAACGAGAGCTGGAAGCATGTAAATACAATAATAACCCTTCAGTAATAGTAATAAATCACACGGCAATAGTACATTCGTGTAGTTGTAAAAAGCAAGATAATATATTAAGATATATTATATTTCAGAATACATTACTCTTATTGAGTAACGTAACGGAATACGTTACAAAACACATTTTGGGGTATGTATTCTGTATTGGAATACATTTTAAAAGTAACCTTCCCAACACTGCCTAAACAGTGCATAAGCACTTTCTCCACAGGTGTGTGAATATTAACCTTGAAGGCCGACAGTGGCGCCCGTACAGTTTATGATACTAGCCACACTCTGTAAACAACACAGTCTCTGTGCCATTTCATCCATTGGAAAGAGTCAGTGTTGGGATTGCTATTCAAAGAAAGTAATGTATTACACATTACTTGTTACTTAAAACAAAAACAACAAAAAGTAATGCCCTATATTACTTATTTACTCACCTGAGAAAGTAATTCTTTCCATTACTCATTACTCTGTGACACTGTCACATAATTACCCCTTAACACTATAACGCTGACTCAATTCTCTATCTCAACAAGGATAGATATAATCTTTTTTTAAGTGTCTTGTATGAACACAAACCCAACAATGCAGACCAAATCTGAAAACCAACCCAAAGAGACTTTGAAGTGATGGCCACACTTTGAACTACAGAAACATGAAACAAGCCTGACAGCTCTTGCTACCTACTGAAGATCAGGCTCTGGCTGCTGGGCTCGGGTCAGCATGAACTCAACTACATCACCAGCTTGGGTTCTTCGCTACCTTTGTGTTAGCATGCGGTCTGCGCAGATGCCTACAAAAAGTCCAAAATCTGTTTTCTGTCCTTGGCGCAGTTTAAACTTTTTATGAAATGAAAATAAAAACAATGTCTAAATCTGCACTCCAGCTGATTACAGCCAAGTGCACAGGAAGAAGACATGTTTGAATTTTTTTCCTGTTTACTCAGAATGCAGATAATTGAAGAACGTTTGTAATGCAAGTAATGGTGTAATTGTGACTGATGACTGAATTTAGTACAGTAAGTCTCCTGAAGCACATAAGGTGCTTACAGTAATGCAGTACTCTGGATCACATTACACCTAGCACTCCTGGACACAGCAACATTTCAGTGATATTAAAAATGTTTTTGAGATGTGAAAAACATGATCAACTGTTCACATTCATAAACAATGTTTCACCTCTTCAGTTAAACTGCTCAGTTTTACTGTTTGAGTTTTACACTAGTGCAATTTTTTTGGAGATATGGTTGTATAAAGGGATGCTCAGCGACTCGACTAAAGTAGGTTGTAGCAGACGCGCCCCACTCAGATAGGCGCCTGCTACACCCGTCCAACCCTGAAACCAACACCGAAACTAAAGCCGTGCACAACTGAGGATACAGACACAAGCAACACAGATTTTAATCATCGTAAAATACGCACATCAAATCAAGCGCACACCGCATTAAGAACATTTTCACTGCTTTTTGACCTAAGTGAGAGCCCTTTCCAGCAAGAAAACTACTCAGACACAAATGCACTAGACTCTGCTCTCAAAACTACTTTGTCACAAAACATGGAAGGTGTTTGTCTACCAGCCTCAGTTAATTAGTGTTAATATACAACTTGTTTTTAGTAAATCAGTTAAGACTGGGATCAACACGTTAAAACGGCAAAGCCAGTCAGAAATCATCAGCTTTTATATTTATTGTATTATGTCCACAAATCAAACTTTGGAAACTGCTGCCACACATGCATTACTGAAGTTAGAGGATATATGTAAGATATAGTTAAAGTAAACTTTGATTCATTACTCATTGTTGAAGCAGGGGTCAGTCTCGCTCTGCAGACAGAGCTGCCTGACTCAGAGCGTAATAAGCAGAAACACGACATAGCTTTAGAGTAGAAATCTTTTATGTAACACATGAAAAAAAACAAAAACTATAGTGATTAAAAACTAAACGCTGCACAGTCCTAAAAGACATCAAACTAGACCTGAATCTATTACAATAATAACTGATTAGTCCACCTATCCCTGAATGACGCAGTTGTTCACCAAGCAGGCTCTTGAATGTGACGGTTTAAAAATAATTGTTTTAAGATCATCATCTTGGTCTAGGTAGTTTTCACTGTTTACATCTAGAAACTGATTAAACGAAAACACGTAATTACGGCTTGTAGCTGTAGAACAAAGTGATTACAGATATGACGCATTTCATTTTGGGTACATTTAAAATGAATTCAAAAACAAACATGAAGAACAATCCCTCAAGGGCATCCCACAAGGATAAATGGTGCTCATTTAAATACGATAACAAGCCAAAGGCAACATTAACGACAACTGCACAAAAGCATCTGTTATGCTGATGATAATTATTTGGCCACAAACAACAATCAAACAAATCGGAACACTTGTGTTTAGCATTTTGATGCTTTTCTGCCGGATATTATTTTGTAGTGGAAAAAAAAGTTCTTGATAACATGTTCACCGTTTTCTACCACTTGGAATAAAGGACCAAGCAAACAAATTATTGACAATGATGAGACGCAGTTTCAGCCCTACAAAAATAAAAATACAGAAAGAAATTTGAAAGCTTTTTAGATTCTAGACATCTTAATCTAGAGAGATTAAGATTAAAGATTAAGTAGGAAGAGTTTTTCTAAGAGCTTCAAATATCGGTCACCCTGGAACATCAAAGAACCAAACCAAACAAATGATTCAAACAGCTCACCATATCAACATGAAGGTAGTTTGAGCGATGACATGTTAGCACAGTGATGACCTAAGGGGATAAAATGTCTTCGCACTCTGCCTTTAATGACCTAAAACACTGACTGGGGAGCTGACACAGCCATTTATGTTCATAAATAACATTACTACATCCGTGTTATCTGCAGTGGACTTACTTTGAGATCCTGTCCATGTTTGCGATTTGTTTCTGGTTGCGTATGACCTCGATGGCCTCCCAGACATACTGGACGACCTTTGGGTCCGCCTGCCTCTTCTTCACCACACGTGACATGATTTCCTTATTCATGACAACTGTAAGAAACAAAGACAAAAAAAATATTGATCAGCAGTTATTTTGCTTTTGTTTAATAAATGAACAGAAACTTACCGGTAAACAAAATACAAAGAGGCACACAGACTGCTCCAACATGGCAAAAATCACAATCATGAGTATAACAGAAATGAACTGCTGATTATTTAACATGATTGTTCAATCATTTCATCAACATCAAGCATTTATTGGTCTAGAAAAATAAATCTTTTTCAAGGGGACTTTATTGAATTTTAATATAACCTCAGTCAGAAACAAATATATTGGGGGCGGGGGGGATAAATCCAAGCTTTCAAGCCAAAAACTGTAACTGAAATTTTTAAATATG